>NC_135232.1:996885038-997593538 GCF_051348905.1 Ranitomeya variabilis | reverse complement strand
GAGCTATGAGGTGGCAAAAACACAAAGTGTACGGCGCAGTGTGTTTAGTCGGTGCACGGTGTGTGTTGCCGGCGGTGAAATACACAAAGAACCAAACAGTATTTGGGGGAAAAAAATTACATTTATTTTTAACATCAAAAAAATGTTTAACTGCGGCGGCTTGGAGTAGAGTGACGGAACTGGGGGGGTGTAGCTGTGAGGCCTGGCTAGCTGAAGACGACACAGGGGTTGCAGGAGAAGGGGCAATTAAAGTAGTGGGGTCAGGGAGTTCAGGGATGTACTGGAGGCATGGGATGGCAGAGACACACTGGAAGGGCGAGACAAACCTGACATCAGACACATTGGGAGGTGAGGGGTTAGGGATTGCGATAGTCCACAGTTTCTTTTTTTTCCCTTTTTGGGATCAGCGCTGCGGTCTGGGGAGCCTCGGTGTTCTTATTTCCTGCGGCCCGGTGATGGTGGTCGGCCTGTCATGATCCGTGTGCTGCTGCTGCATGCTGGTGGTGGTGAAGGCCATACCAGGGTCTGGCTGCTGCTGAATCCTGGTAGCGGTGAAAGCCATGCCAGGGTCCGGGTGCTGCTGCAGCTGGGACCTGGTGATGGTGGCCGACCTGTCATGCTCCGGGTTCTGCTGCTGCATGCTGGTGGCAGTGGAAGATGTCCAAGCAGGAGCAGCAGTTGGCATGGTGGTGGCGGTGGGCTGTCCAACAGCACTTGGCATGGTGGTGGAGCTGTAGTGATGTCCGGCAGTGCTTGGAATGGTGGTGGCCATGCAGTGGTATGCAGCAGAACTCAGCTTTGAGGTCAAGCGTGCCAGTGTTGGCACAGGTGGAAATGCCACCACTGACTGCTGAAAATACTGACTCTGCAGCATAGCCTGCATGTAAGCAGCATTGGAGGCCTGCATGACACTGAGCTGGAGATCAGGAGTAAGGTGTTCCGACATGCCCTTTTCTGTTTGATTAAAAAAATGATGTGCTGGCCTCTGGAGGTCGGCTTTCACTTGGTCAAGGCTTCGGCTGACATCCTGGATAAGTGTATTCATAAGGTTGAAGCCACTATCCAGTCTGTCTCCCATTGCCTTGAGTCCATCATGAAAGATCGAGCTCATGTGCAAAAACTCAGGCATGAGTGACCTGTCCGAGGCCCTCTACCGCTGCCGGGAAGAGCCCCCAAAAAAAGAGGCAGAGGACTAGGACAGGGGAACACCTGATGGACCAGCTTCCTGGTCTCCAGTCTGTGTTGCAGGCCCACTTGCTGCTGCGCTGCTGGATGGCTGAGACGGGTCCATGGCTGTTCGATGAAGGACCACTCCAGAACCAGGCTCAAGAGTGCTGCTCCATGTGCTGTGAAAATAAAAGAAAAACATTAGTACCAAACATTTACAATAGTAAAAGCGCCAACTCCTGTGGAATAGAAAAATACAGATTAGGCAATACAACACAATCCAATACACCACAAAAATACTTACGTTCTCTGGGCAAGGACCGGTCTCAAAAATGCCAGAATGCGTTGATGCTAATATTTTCTTGCCCTTGCTCTAGAAGGTCTTTGTTGAAGCGATTCTTCATCGAGTGCCAATGTGTTCTGACTTTGAGCACTGTTTTAAAAAAAATGGTTAGATAATGCACTTTTGGCCAGGGTCACAGAACTGTGTGTGATCCCGGCCAGGTTCTTTCCAGCATCTGATCTTCTTCCCAGTCTGCAAAGTTGTGGACAGCCAATGCCCACACCCTCTTTTTATCAGTTTGTATGTGGGGGGTGGCTAATTAGTGTCTAGACAGGTTTACTGTGGAAAAACGCATGCATTCACAAACACAAACGCGTGTGCTTGCAAACGCATGCGTTCTCATAGGCTGAAATGCGTTTTTTCAACAAACAACAGCATACGTATCCAGGCGGCAAATTCACCCCTCTGAAATTGCAACATGTAACGTTTACTGCACCAAGCCGCAGACAACGAAACGACGCATGCTTCGTCAAACGCGGCAAAAAGCATCCAATCGCAGGCACCTGCGTCCCTACGTTTAAAGATAGGAAAAGACGACGCATGCAGAAGTATGTGGCATAAACGCTGCGGACACAACCGCAAATGTGAAACCATCATTACATATTATACAAATACAGCGCACACACACAAACTGCTTACATATTAGACAAATACAACACACACCACTTACATATTATACAAATACAGCACACACCACTTACATATTACACAAATACAGCACACACCGTTTACATATTATACAAATAACGCAGACACGCCGCTTACTTATTAGACAAATACAGCACACACACCACTTACATATTATACAAATACAGCACACACACCACTTACATATTATACATCACTGCTCTAGAGGAGATCTGCATGGAGGAATGGGCCAACATACCAACAACAGTGTGTGGCAACCTTGTGAAGACTTACAGAAAACGTTTGACCTCTGTCATTGCCAACAAAGGATATATTACAAAGTATTGAGATGAAATTTTGTTTCTGACCAAATACTTATTTTCCACCATAATATGCAAATAAAATGATAAAAAAACAGACAATGTGATTTTCTGGATTTTTTTTTGTCTCAGTTTGTCTCCCATAGTTGAGGTCTACCTATGATGTAAATTACAGACGCCTCTCATCTTTTTAAGTGGTGGAACTTGCACTATTGCTGAATGACTAAATACTTTTTTGCCCCACTGTACATATTATACAAATAACGCACACACCACTTACTTATTAGACAAATACAGCACACACACACCACTTACATATTATACAAATACAACACAAATGCACTACTTACATATTATACAAATATAGCACACACACACCACTTACATATTATACAAATACAGCACACACACCGCTTACTTATTAGACAAATACAACACACACCGCTTACATATTATACAAATAACGCACAAACACCGCTTACTTATTAGGCAAATACAGCACACACACCGCTTACTTATTAGACAAATACAGCACACACACCGCTTACTTATTAGACAAATACAGCACACACACCGCTTACTTATTATACAAATAACGCACACACACCGCTTACTTATTAGACAAATACAGCACACACACCACTTACATATTACACAAATACAGCACACACACGCCGCTTACGTATTATACAAATACAGCACACACACCGCTTACTTATTAGACAAATACAGCACACACACACACCACTTACATATTAGACAAATACAACACAAATGCACTACTTACATATTAGACAACAAATACAGCATACACACACACACAAACCGCTTACATATTAGACAACTAAAGCAGTAATCACACTGACAGATTGCAATAGAATAAATGTATACACATATAATACACATATATATCAGTGACACATACTGTATATGTATATATATTACATAGTCAGGCAGATAGAAAAAAGCAGGCAATTCAGATGCTGTGTACTGTAAAATCACTGCAGGAGCTGACAGGATAGAATAGATAGATTTATAGATGTCAGTGACAAATACAATTAGTACAGTGTGTGTGCAGCTTACTGTACATATATTTAACCCCTTCATGACCTTGGGATTTTCCGTTTTTCCGTGTTAGTTTTTCGCTCCCCTCCTTCCCAGAGCCATAACTTTTAAATTTTTCCATAAACATGGCCATGTGAGGGCTTATTTTTTGTGGGACAAGTTGTACTTTTGAACGAAATCATTGGTTTTACCATGTTCTGTACTAGAAAATGGGAAAAAAATTCCAAGTGCGGTGAAATTGCAAAAAAAGTGCAATCCCATGCGTGTTTTTTGTTTGGCTTTTTTGCTAGCTTCATTAAATGCTAATACTGACCTGCTATTATGATTCTCCAGGTCATTATGAGTTCATAGACACCTAACATGTCTAGGTTCTTTTTCATCTAAGTGGTGAAAAAAAATTCCAAACTTTGCTAAAAAAAAAAATTTTGTGCCATTTTCCGATACCCGTAGCGTCTCCATTTTCGTGATCTGGGATCGGGTGATGGCTTATTTCTTGCGTGTCGAACTGACGTTTTTAGTGATACCATTCACCGCCGGAGCCCACATCAAAGCAGGGGATCTGACCTCGGACGTACTATCCCGTCCGAGGTCAGAAAGGGGTTAATTAATAAAAGATTATTTTTTGGAAAAAAAATGTGCTCATGCTGACATCACATAGGTGAAGTGAGTTCATTGGCCGTGAACTCGCAGGACCTGTCAAATGGCACCACGAGCAGGAGAACATTCTCAAGCTTGCGGTGCCATCAGACAGGGAACAGCAGTTCACACAGAGACACTGAGCACATGGTGAATGACAGGCTGCATGGTCGCATCATGCAGCCTGCCATCTAGATGTAGCAGAGCTAGACCCGTTGTGGGACAAATGGATTAAAAGCATCTGTGTGGAAAGGTGAGGAATATTGCTGTTTGTTTTTTACCTCTTTTGCAGATGACAAGGGCATCGGGGAAATGGGCGAGGTTGTAAGTATGGTTTAATTAAGAATATTAAAGGAGTCTGTGTCATTCTTCCAATTAAAGGACTTTTTACTGGGTGTCTGTGTTTTCTTACAATGTGACAATGGGTTTAGTAATGGGGCATCCTATTGATGCCTCTCCATTACTAACCACGGGGCTTGATGTCACCTGACAATACAAAGGTGACATCAACCCCCCAACTATCACCCCACTTGCCACCACTACAGGGCAAGTGGGAAATGTGAGGCTAAGTGCCAGAATTGGTGCATCTTAGAGATGCGCCTTTTCTGGGGTGGCTGAGAGCTGATGATTTTAGCCTGAGGGGGTAGTATCCATGGCACCTTCCTAGGCTATTAACATCAGCCCGCAGCAGTTTGCACAGCCTTTGCTGGTTATTAATTATAGGGGGACCCTCATTTTAATAGCCAGTAAAGGTTAAGTATACAGTTGTGAGCTAATATATTAATGGCCTGGGAAGCTCCATGGGAATTACCCCCTTGAAGGCTATAAACATCTACCCCCAGCTGTCTGCTTTCCCTCTGTGGGTTACAAAAATTGCGTGGGAATCCATGCCTTTTTTTTCCCAAAAATAATCTTTTATTAATTAAATACATGAAAAGTAAGCTGCACACACACTGTACTAATTGTATTTCTCACAGACATCTCTATATCTACCTATTCTATTTGTATTTACTGAATGCAATCCAGCTCTTCTATCCTGTCGGCTCCTGCAGTGATTTTACAGTACATGGCAGATGAATTGCTGGCTTTTCTTCTATCTATCTATGATATATATATATATATATATATATATATATATATATATATATATATATATATATATATATATATATATATATATATATACAGGTCCTTCTCAAAAAATTAGCATATAGTGTTAAATTTCATTATTTACCATAATGTAATGATTACAATTAAACTTTCATATATTATAGATTCATTATCCACCAACTGAAATTTGTCAGGTCTTTTATTGTTTTAATACTGATGATTTTGGCCTACAACTCCTGATAACCCAAAAAACCTGTCTCAATAAATTAGCATATCAAGAAAAGGTTCTCTAAACGACCTATTACCCTAATCTTCTGAATCAACTAATTAACTCTAAACACATGCAAAAGATACCTGAGGCTTTTAAAAACTCCCTGCCTGGTTCATTACTCAAAACCCCCATCATGGGTAAGACTAGCGACCTGACAGATGTCAAGAAGGCCATCATTGACACCCTCAAGCAAGAGGGTAAGACCCAGAAAGAAATTTCTCAACAAATAGGCTGTTCCCAGAGTGCTGTATCAAGGCACCTCAATGGTAAGTCTGTTGGAAGGAAACAATGTGGCAGAAAACGCTGTACAACGAGAAGAGGTGACCGGACCCTGAGGAAGATTGTGGAGAAGGACCAATTCCAGACCTTGGGGAACCTGAGGAAGCAGTGGACTGAGTCTGGTGTGGAAACATCCAGAGCCACCGTGCACAGGCGTGTGCAGGAAATGGGCTACAGGTGCCGCATTCCCCAGGTAAAGCCACTTTTGAACCATAAACAGCGGCAGAAGCGCCTGACCTGGGCTACAGAGAAGCAGCACTGGACTGTTGCTAAGTGGTCCCAAGTACTTTTTTCTGATGAAAGCAAATTTTGCATGTCATTCGGAAATCAAGGTGCCAGAGTCTGGAGGAAGACTGGGGAGAAGGAAATGCCAAAATGCCTGAAGTCCAGTGTCAAGTACCCAGTCAGTGATGGTGTGGGGTGCCATGTCAGCTGCTGGTGTTGGTCCACTGTGTTTCATCAAGGGCAGGGTCAATGCAGCTAGCTATCAGGAGATTTTGGAGCACTTCATGCTTCCTGGCACCTGCTCACAGTGCCAAAACCACTGGTAAATGGTTTACTGACCATGGTATTACTGTGCTCAATTGGCCTGCCAACTCTCCTGACCTGAACCCCATAGAGAATCTGTGGGATATTGTGAAGAGAAAGTTGAGAGACGCAAGACCCAACACTCTGGATGAGCTTAAGGCCGCTATTGAAGCATCCTGGGCCTCCATAACATCTCAGCAGTGTCACAGGCTGATTGCCTCCATGCCACGCCGCATTGAAGCAGTCATTTCTGCCAAAGGATTCCCGACCAAGTATTGAGTGCATAACTGAACATTATTATTTGATGTTTTTTTTGTTTGTTATTAAAAAACACTTTTATTTGATTGGACGGGTGAAATATGCTAATTTATTGAGACAGGTTTTTTGGGTTATCAGGAGTTGTAGGCCAAAATCATCAGTATTAAAACAATAAAAGACCTGACAAATTTCAGTTGGTGGATAATGAATCTATAATATATGAAAGTTTAATTGTAATCATTACATTATGGTAAATAATGAAATTTAACACTATATGCTAATTTTTTGAGAAGGACCTGTATGTATGTGTGTGTGTGTGTGTGTATACACTCTGCTCAAAAAAATAAAGGAAACACTTAAACAACAGAATATAACTCCAAGTAAAACAAACTTTTGTAAAATCAAACTGTCCACTTAGGAAGCAACACTGTTTGATAATCAATTTCACATGCTGTTGTGCAAATGGAATAGACAACAGATGGAAATTATTGGCAATTATCAAGACACACTCAATAAAGGAGTGGTTCTGCAGGTGGGGACCACAGACCACATCTCAGTACCAATGCTTTCTGGCTGATGTTTTGGTCACTTTTGAATGTTGGTTGTGCTTTCACACTCGAGATAGCATGAGACAGACTCTACAATCCACACAAGTGGCTCAGATAGTGGAGCTCATCGAGGATGGCACATCAATGCAGCTATGACAAGAAGGTTTGCTGTGTCTGTCAGCATAGTGTCCAGAGGCTGGAGGCACTACCAGGAGACAGGCCAGTACACCAGGAGACATGGAGGGGGCCGCAGGAGGGCAACAACTCAACAGCAGCACCGCTACCTCAGCCTTTGTGCAAGGAGGAACAGGAGGAGCACTGCCAGAGCCCTGCAAAATGACCTCCAGCAGGCCACAAATGTCCAAGTGTCTGCACAAATGGTTAGAAACCGACTCCATGAGGATGGTCTGAGTGCCCGATGTCCACAGATGGGGGTTGTACTCACAGCCCAACACCATGCAGGATGCTTGGCATTTGCCACAGAACACCAGGATTGGCAAATTTGCCACTTGTGCCTTGTGCTCTTCACAGATGAAAGCAGGTTCACACTGAGCACATGTGACAGACGTGACAGAGTCTAGAGACGCCGTGGAGAGCGATCTACTGCCTGCAACATCCTTCAGCATGACCGGTTTGGCAGTGGGTCAGTAATGGTGTGGGGTGGCATTTCTTTGGAGGGCCGTACAGCCCTCCATGTGCTCGCCAGAGATAGCCTGACTGCCATTAGGTACCGAGATGAGATCCTCAGACCCCTTGTGAGTCCACATGCTGGTTTGGTTGGCCCTGGGTTCCTCCTAATGCAGGACAATGCCAAACCTCATGTGGCTGGAGTGTGTCAGCAGTTCCTGCAAGATGAAGGCATTGAAGCTATGGACTGGCCCGCCCATTTCCCAGACCTAAATCCAATTGAACACATCTGGGACATCAAGTCTCGTACGATCCACCAATGTCACGTTGCACCACAGACTGTCCAAGAGTTGGCTGATGCTTTAGTCCAGGCCTGGGAGGAGCTCCCTCAGGAGACCATCCACCACCTCATCAGGAGCATGCCCAGGCATTGTAGGGAGGTCATACATGCACATAGAGGCCACACACACTACTGAGCATCATTTCCTTGTCTTAAGGCATTTGCACTGAAGTTGGATCAGCCTGTAACTTCATTTTCCACTTTGATTTTGAGCATCATTCCAACTCCAGACCTCCGTGGGATATTAGTTGTGATTTACATTGATAATTTTTAGGTTTTGTTGTTCTCAACACTTTTCACTATGTAATGAATAAAGATTTACAACTGGAATATTTCATTCAGTGATACAGTATCTAGGATGTGGGATTTTAGTGTTCCCTTTATTTTTTTGAGCAGTGTATATATACACTGTGTTCCAAATTATTATGCAAATTGGATTTAAGTGTTATAAAGATTTAATTGTTTTGTTTTTCAAATAAACTCGTGGATGGTATTGTGTCTCAGGGCTCAATGAATCACTGAAATCAATCTTAAACACATGTGATAATTAGTTTTCCAGGTGATTCTAATTAAAGGAAATCTACTCAAAAATGATGGTCCACATTATTATGCAGGTCACAAGTTTCAAGCAATATGGGAAATAAAAAGGATCTCTCTGCTGCTGAAAAGCATTAAATAGTGCAATGCCTTGGATAAGGTATGAAAAAATTAGATATTTCACGAAAACTTAAGTGTGATCACCATACTCTGATGAGATTTGTGACTGAAACAGAGCACAGACAGAGTTCATGCAAATAAAGGCATAATGAGGAAGTTTTCTGCCAGACAAATTCATTGGATTAAGAGAGCAGCTGCCAAAATACCATTACAAAGCAGCAAACAGTTATTTGAAGCTGCTGGTGTGTCTGGAGTCCCTCGAACCTCAAGGTGTAGGATCCTTCAAAGGCTTGCTGTGGTGCATAAACCTACTATTCAGCCACTCCTAAACAGTGTTCACAAGCAGAAACGGTTGCAGTGGGCTCAGACATACATGAAGACTAATTTTCAAACAGTCTTGTTTACTGATGAGTGTCGAGCAACCCTGGACGGTCCAGATGAATGGAGTAGTGGATGGTTGGTGGATGGCCACCATGTCCCAACAAGGCTGCGACGTCAGCAAGGAGGTGGAGGAGTCATGTTTTGGGCTGGAATCATGAGGAACCAGCTGGTAGGGCCCTTTAAGGTTCCTGAAGGTGTGAAAATGACCTCAGCAAAGTAAATAGAGTTTCTGACTGACAACTTTCTTCCATGGTCTAAAAAGCAGAAACGTGCCTTCAGGAACAAAATCATCTTCATGCATGACAATGAATACCTCTGAGTAATTGGCTGCTATGGGCATAAAAGGAGATAAACTCATGGTGTGGCCACCATCTTCCCCTGACCTCAACCCTATAGAGAACCTTTGGAGTATCATCAAACAAAAGATCTATGAGGGTGGGAGGCAGTTCACATCAAAACAGCAGCTCTGGGAGGCTATTCCGACTTCATGCAAAGAAATACAAGCAGAAACTCTCCATAAACTCACAAGTTCAATGGATGCAAGAATTGTGAAGGTGATATCAATGAAGGGCTCCTATGTTAACATGTAACTTGGCCTGTTAGGATGTTTTGGAGTTAAATAGCTTTTTTGTTCAGTGAATGTGACCTCCTAATGCTGCAAATTCCACAAATGAGCATTTTCAGTTCTTTAAAACAAATCAAATGTTTAGAAATACTACTGTGCCTAATAATTTGGAACATACTCACCGTCCGTCGGCCCCTCGGATCAGGAACCGGCCTTTCCCGCTCCTCACGACGCTCCGGTGACCACTCCATGCATTGCGGTCTTGCGAGATGATGATGTAGCAGTCTCGCGAGACCGCACGTCATCATCTCGCGAGACCGCAATGCACTCTTGGGATCGGAGCGCGCGAGGAGCATTGGTAAACGCCTCTATATATAGTATATAACTATTTTTAATTTTAATTCTTTTTTTTAACAGGGATATGATGCCCACATTGCTATCTATATACTGCGTGGGCTGTGCAATATACTGCATGGGCTGGGCAATATACTATGTGGGCTGTGCAATATACAACGTGGGATGTGCAATATATACTACATGGGCTGTGCAATATAATACGTGGGCTGTGCAATATAATACGTGGGCTGTGTAATGTAATACAAGGGCTGTGCAATATAATACGTGGGTTGTGCAATGTACTACGTGGGCTGTGCAATGTACTACGTGGGCTGTGCAATATACTGCATAGGCTGTGCAATATAATCCGTGGGCTGTGCAATATAATACATGGGCTGTGCAATATACTACGTGGGCTCTGCAATATACTACATGGGCTGTGCAATATAATACGTGGGCTGTGCAATATACTATGTGGGCTGTGCAATATAATACGTGGGCTGTGCAATATACTATGTGGGCTGTGCAATATAATACGTGGGCTGTGCAATGTACTACATGGGCTGTGCAATATAATACGTGGGCTGTGCAATATACTACGTGGGCTGTGCATAATAATACGTGGGCTGTGCAATATACTACGTAGGCTGTGCAATATAATACGTGGGCTGTGCAATGTAGTACATGGGCTGTGCAATATAATACATGGGCTGTGCAATATAATACGTGGGCTGTGCAATATACTACGTGGGCTGTGCAATATAATACGTGGGCTGTGCAATATACTATGTGGGCTGTGCAATGTACTACGTGGGCTGTGCAATGTACTGCGTGGGCTGTGCAATGTACTGTGTGGGCTGTGCAATGTACTACGTGGGCTGTGCAATATACTACGTGGGCTGTGCAATATACTACGTGGGCTGTGCAATGTACTACGTGGGCTGTGCAACGTACTGTGTGGGCTGTGCAATGTACTGCGTGGGCTGTGCAATGTACTACGTGGGCTGTGCAATATACTACGTGGGCTGTGCAATATACTACATGGGCTGTGCAATATACTACGTGGGCTGTGCAATATACTACGTGGGCTGTGCTATATACTATGTGGGCTGTGCAATATACTATGTGGGGTGCAATATACTGCGTGGGCTGTGCTATATACTACGTGGGCTGTGCAATGTACTTCATGGGCTGTGCAATGTACTGCATGGGCTGTGCTATATACTACGTGGGCTGTGCAATATACATGGGCTGTGCAATATACTGCGTGGGCTGTGCTATATACTACGTGGGCTGTGCAATATACTACGTGGGCTGTGCAATATACTACATGGGCTGTGCAATATACTGCGTGGGCTGTGCTATATACTATGTGGGCTGTGCAATATACTATGTGGGCTGTGTTTTACACTACGTGGCCTGTGTTATACACTACGTGGCCTGTGTTATACACTACGTGGCCTGTGTTATACACTACATGGGCTGTGTTATACACTACGTGGGCTGTGTTATATACAGCGTGCGTGGGCTGTTATATACTACGTGAGCTGTGTTATATGCTAAATGTGCTGTTATAAACTATGTGGCTGTGTTATATGCTATGTGGGCTGTTATACACTCCGTGGGCTGTGCTATATACTACGTGGCTGTGCTATATACTCCGTGGGCTGTGTTATATACTATGTGGCTGTGCTATATACTCTGTGGGCTGTGCTATATACTCTGTGGGCTGTGCTATATACTACATGGGCTGTGCTATATACTACGTGGCTGTGCTATATACTACGTGGCTTTGCTATATTCTACATGGCTGTGCAATATACTACGTGGCTGTGCTATTTACTACGTGGGCTGTTATATACTACATGGCCGGCCGCGAACAATCAGCGACAGGCGCAGTCCGAATCCTGTGTATTCAATGTATTATTCTAAAATCTCCATAAATAACTGCATACATATTCTAGAACACCCGATGCGTTAGAATCGGGCTACCATCTAGTATATATATATATACATATATATATATATATATATACATATATATATATATATATATATATATATATATATATATATATACACAGTACAGACCAAAAGTTTGGACACTCCTTCTCATTTAAATATTTTTCTGTATTTTCATGACTATGAAAATTGTACATTTACACTCAAGGCATCAAAACTATGAATTAACACATGTGGAATTAAATACTTAACAAAAAAGTGTGAAACAGCTGAAATTATGTCTTATATCCTAGGCTCTTCAAAGTAGCCACCTTTTGCTTTGATGACTGCTTTGCACACTCTTGGCATTCTCTTGATGAGCTTCAAGAGGTAGTCACCTGGAATGGTTTTCACTTCACAGGTGTGCCCAGTCAGGTTTCATAAGAGGGATTTCTTGCCTTATATAAACGGTGTTGGGACCATCAGTTGTGTTGTGCAGAAGTCTGGTGGATACACAGCTGATAGTCCTACTGAATAGACTGTTAGAATTTGTATTATGGCAAGAAAAAAGCAGCTAAGTAAAGAAAAACGAGTGTCCATCATTACTTTAAGAAATGAAGTTCAGTCAGTCCGAAAAATTGGGAAAACTTTGAAAGTGTCCCCAAGTGCAGTGGCAAAAACCATCAAGCGCTACAAAGAAACTGGCTCACATGAGGTCCGCCCCAGGAAAGGAAAACCAAGAGTCACCTCTGCTTCTGAGGATAAGTTTATCCGAGTCACCAGCCTCAGAAATCGCAGGTTAACAGCAGCTCAGATTAAAGACCAGGTCAATGCCACACAGAGTTCTAGCAGCAGACACATCTCTACAACAACTGTTAAGAGGAGACTTTGTGCAGCAGGCCTTCATGGTAAAATAGCTGCTAGGAAACCACTGCTAAAGACAGGCAACAAGCAGAAGAGACTTGTTTGGGCTAAAGAACACAATGAATGGAAATCAGTGGAAATCTGTGCTTTCGTCTGATGAGTCCAAATTTGAGATCTTTGGTTCCAACCACCGTGTCTTTGTGCGCCGTAGAAAAGGTGAACGGATGGACTCTACATACCTGGTTCCCACCGTGAAGCATGGAGGAGGAGGTGTGATGGTGTGGGGGTGCTTTGCTGGTGACACAGTTGGGGATTTATTCAAAATTGAAGGCTTACTGAACCAGCATGGCTATCACAGCATCTTTCAGCGGCATGCTATTCCATTCGGTTTGCGTTTAGTTGGACCATCATTTACTTTTCAACAGGACAATGACCCCAAACACACCTCCAGGCGGTGTAAGGGCTATTTGACCAAGAAGGAGAGTGATGGGGTGCTATGCCAGATGACCTGGCCTCCACAGTCACCAGACCTGAACCCAATCGAGATGGTTTGGGGTGAGCTGGACCACAGAGTGAAGGCAAAAGGGCCAACAAGTGCTAAGCATCTCTGGGAACTCTTTCAAGATTGTTGGAAGACCATTTCCGGTGGCTACCTCTTGACGCTCATTAAGAGAATGCCAAGAGTGTGCAAAGCAAAAGGAGGCTACTTTGAAGAACCTAGAATATAAGACATAATTTCATTTGTTTCACACTTTTTTGTTAAGTATATAATTCCACATGTGTTAATTCATAGTTTTTATGCCCTCAGTGTGAATGTACAATTGTCATAGTCATGAAAATACAGAAAAATCTTTAAATGAGAAGGTGTGTCCAAACTTTTGGTCTGTACTGTATATATATATATATATATATATATATATATATATATATATATATATATATAAATGTGTGTGTTACTGACACGTGTGTGTGTATATATATATATATATATATGTATTCTACGTGTATATATCTATTTAGTTCTAACCTGTCACTCTGTGATTTAACTGTACGTGGCACATGAATTGCCAGCTTTTATTCTATCTATTATATATATATACAGTGTGTCCCTAAAGTCATGGTGCACTTTTGACCAGTCACAAGATCTATTTATAGTTTACATTTTGGCGCCCTTTCTGTGGCCCAATCATATCAGACCTGTTCATGAGGAGAGATAACACGAATCAATCAAACAACACAAACTCATTTAAGCTGTTGCTGAGCCCCCAGTCAGATTAACCCCTGATAAACTGAACTCTGATTAATACACTGCCAGGTCTGTGACATCATGCAGCCACAAGCTTATGTCAGCTGTGTGGTTTTCTTGACATGTTGGAATTATATGCAGTGCCACAATTTCCAGAAGGTGTCATCTTTCAACAGGATGGTGCTCCTCCACACTACGCCACCATTGTTCGTAAGTTTCTGGATAGAAAATTCCCCAGGCAGTAGATAGGCAGGGGTTCTGTCAAGCCATGGCCACCACGATCCCCGGATCTGACGCCCTTAGACTTTTACTTTTGGGGTTATGTAAAGCAACATGTGTACATTGAACGTATCAATGACATTAATCACTTAAAACAGAGAATTACAGACATTATTCACTCTGTTACACCAGACATCCTTACCCGTGTGTGGCAAGAACTTCACTATCGTTTGGATGTGTGTAGGGCAACAAAAGGAGCCCACATTGAACTGCACTGAATAGGTATGAAACTAGGAGAGTTTTTCTTTTATTTGGAGCAGATTTCACGTTTCTATTGTTTTTTGTTGCTTTCCAGTGACTGATCAAAAGTGCACCATGACTTTACTGACACATTGTATATCTATATATATATGTTTTGAAGAATATTTCCTTTGAAAATAATGTGTAAATGACTTAGAGAATTTCTCTATGTAAAAGCTCATGTTAAAATCGCATTGCAATCGGTTAGCAATCTCACTGCATTCAGTTGTAAATTGGATGCCATGTGAAAAATCAGATTGTACTCGCACAAAAACGCATGACACTCACATGACACTTGCATAACACTCGTCCAACTCTCCTGCATCAAAATCGGACCGATGTTAAAATCGCAATTGTGACTCCAGCCTTAGTTTCAATTTTCAAACACAAGTGCATAAAGGGGCATTAATCCCTTCATGAAATGCGGCATAGATGTGCGGCTCAAGTCGGAATCAGGTGTATGGAGCAGGCTCACCGAGTGAGCCCACCCCATACTCGGCAGGCAATGGCTGTGCGTTACAGCCATGGCCTGCACCTAAGGGTATATGCCCATGATCTGGAGTAGCAGCGTTTTGACGCAGCTGACCAGTGCTGCATCCCAACTCTGCATTCTACTAGCACGGTGGAAGGGATTTCTAGAAATCCCATGGCCACTGTGCTTCTATTTGACGCTGCATAAACTCACCTGCAGTGAGGGTTTACGAACCACAGCATGTCAATTATCTGCAGTGGAGACGCTCCGCTGCGTAGTCTCACCCATAGCCGTTTACTAGATGCGGTAAATCCCCATGGTTCAATGAACACATGCGGATTTACCTGCATGATTAGAACACGAAAATATGCTGCCTCCAAAATGCTGCTATATCCTGGACTTGGGTACATAGCCTTACGCCACATTCACATGTTGACTATTTGGTGAGTTTTTACATCAGTATTTGTAAACCAAAACCAGGAGTGGGTGATAAATACAGAAGTGGTGACGTGTTTCTATTATACTTTTTCCACTGACTGACCCACTCCTGATTTTGGCTTACAAATACTGAGGTAAAAAGCTCACCAAATACTTCAATGGAGACTCTTTTACTATATTCAGCATCGCTGTGGTATTGCTGTATTTAGCACAAGTGATCAGACGATCGCAGCTTCAATTCCTCTAAAAGGACTATTAAGAACAGTGAAAAGTAAAAAAATTTGAAAAAATAAAATAAAAAAACATGAAAGTTCACATCACGCCATTTTCCCCCTATTAAAAATAAAGATAATTTAAAAAATACACACATGTGGTGTCACCATGTTCAAAAAAGTCTGATCTCTCCAAATGTAAAAATAATTAACCCAATTAACAGCATTAACAAGAATTCAAGAACTCCAACATTTTTTTTTTGTTGCTGCAACAGCACACAAATGTTGTAACTAGTGACCAAAATGTCATGTCTATTACAAAATAGTATCAATAAAAATATTGTCTTACCCTACATAAAAATAACCAGCAAACAGGTCCATCAACTGAAAAATGAAAATGCAACTGGTCTTGGGAAATGGTGACACAACCTCCCAAATTTTTTATTTTTTTTTCAAATTTCTGATTTTTTTCACTGCTAAAATAATTTTAAAAAAATGGACATGTTTGCTATTGCTGCAATCGTACTGATAAGCAAAATCATATTGTGATGTCATTTCACCACAAAATATACACTGTAAAAACTATTTCCAAAGAACAATGTCAGAATTGTGTTTTTTTCACAATTTGTCATTCAAAAGTACAACTCTTACCACAAAAAAACAAGTCGTCACATATCTTTGTGGGCAGAAAAATAAAAAAGTTACAGTATTTCTTTGAGAAGAAAGGGAGGAAAAATACAAAATGCAAACATGGAAATTGGCTGTGGCGGGAAGGGGTTAATGCACACAAAATAATTGCATGAAATATCACATATAGAAATGCAACAACATAACATATTACAGTCATCAGTGAAGATGGACAGAGGTTTTCGCACTCCTGTGTGAAGGCATTGGTGCTCAGAAGGAATAATAATAGTACATTTCAGAAGCATCCTTCGACACTCAAAATATGACACTTCACATGTAGAGGAGTATACTGAAAATGTTAATTCACAGCCGACATATGAACAAACAGAAACTTATTTCCAACATTTCAGCATTGAAGCTTTTTTCAATGATTTCTGTCTCGGAGGCGGCGGCGTATGCGGCATGCTTGTTTTCTTGAGCGGTGAAGAAGGCAAGCATCTGTCTAGACCTGGGCTGCTGCACATGGAGACACTGAGAGCAGACAGACAAGGTGTGCTGTTAACCATACACCTGCACTGTATGATGTGCCCTGGACATTCTTTAGGTCACACTTAGGGAAGAGCCTGGGGATAAGCCAGCATAGCAAAGTGTGATGGAGATGCTAAGGTCATGGTCGTTTTGTGCACTTCTTCTGATGAGGTTTGAAGAGAATATAATGGGGGAGCGCCGTGGGACATCTTTTAGTGACCAACGAAGAGTGGAAAGTACTGCCAACCACTGTCCTTTTTTATATAAATTGGTCACTTGGGAGGTCCAGAAAGGACCAGATGGAATGGATTGATTTGAATGTACAAAATGACACGAAGGTAGCTTTACCACAGTACTTCAGACAGTTGGTGTAGTTTTGAAGTTTGGGGGAGAGGTGGGGCAATAAGGCTTTGGTCTCTTTGAAGAGACCTTAACATCTAAAAAAAACGCTATTAACCTGCAGATACGTGGTTAATCTGCAGGTTAATGGTGTTCTGAGCAATGATTGAAGTTGCAGTGGCTCTCCCTTATGACTGACAGCCCGAGCCTACAGGGAGGAATAAAGTTCATTTCCTCCCTGTAGCCGGGCTTTTAGTGCAGGGGCCAGGAAGATTCAGAAAGCTATGGGTCCTGTCCATTTTAAAAATTTTGTCTATTTTTGGTAGCAAAATGGGTTAATTGAGAATCAGTCAGTGAGCTTGTTCTGACTGTCAGCTCCTCTGTCCTTTTATAGCTCCAAACGCACAGGAGAGGATTCAACCACTTAGTTGTCATATGTCTTGTGTGTTTTTCGATGGAATAAACCAATATGGGACTTCTCTTCTGTCCATGGCGTTGGGCTTTGTACTTCATAATGACTGGAGCTGGTGAGACACAGAGTCAAGTAGCTCAGCAAGTCCAGGAGTGGTGCTGACTGAGGATTACAAGTGAACTCCTGGTCCTGGTCCATCTGTCAGGTTATACTCAGTGACGTCTCTGCCTTTGTGTTTATCAGAAGCAGCTGCCTGCTGGAAAAATATGGTTAGAATAATGAAACATTAAACTTCAAATAAAACATGATACAAAAAAGCAAACACACAGTAAATTACTATAGTCGTGTGATGGAGCCTAACAAATCCCAGAATTGTATAAATCACTTCAATATTTCATCATTGCTGGTGCAGATATGCACAGCATACATAGTAAATGGAGAATTAATATTGAGCACCTTGTTAGGAGGCATTTGCGAAATCTGTGTTAGCAAAGGTTAGCAGATGTTCCAAATCAATAGCATAACTAGTCTAGGCAGATAGTCCGATTCGTTTTCATAGCTGTCACTGTGACTAGTGCTAACAATGCATTGCCTTAAGAAAATATATTCTTCCTCTTCTACAGTGACAGTATGAGGAGGCATACAAAACCAGGCAATTCCAATGGCTGCTAGTTATGTACTAAAGAATTATCCTGACATCTAGTGGTGAGAAGAGAATATGAATGTAGAACATTTACTAAATTAGTAATCAACAGCAAGAAAAGTTTTCCGACATTAGAAGATAAAGCTAAATTTTATCAATGTGCAAATTACACTTGCCAATTTCTAGTTTCTAGATAAGCCGTATGATAATCAGTATTGCTTAAAGGAGTTCTCCAAGAATGTAATAAAATGGCCCGTCACGTAATTCAAATGGCAGCATGTCCTGACAAAATACCAGGTGTCTAAAGTAAGACAGCTCTCGAGACCGGTGTCTCAACTGATAGAGGAGCTGTATCATAAGCACATGTACCTTTGAGAGCTAAGGAGAAGGCATAAGAAATAAATCTTCTCAGCTGACTGAGCACAGAGAAGTGGGGCTGGAGAAAAAAATTCTGTGTGCTCAACAGAGGCAGATTAAGAGTAGCCAGGACCCTGGGCAGATTTAACCACATGGGGGCCTGTGTCTACCTCGAGGAGCAGCTAAGTGAGCCGACCTTCCACAAGTGGTAGTGAGGACAGGCGGACAATATGGGTATGTGTTGGTTGTTAATTTTGGATTAACCTTTTCATGCACTTTTTGCACTATGCACTTTAAAAGCTAATTTTGCTATGGCACTTCATGCATGTTTACATATTGACACCTCACATGGAACCCCAGAGCCTGAATATACCTATTTCCTCCATCCTGTTTGTGCACTTTGCTTGGGTAAAAATCCTTTCCTCTTAATTGATTTTCTATATATTTGATATGTGTATTAATTGTATTTCAATAAAAAATAATCTTTTTACTCTTTCTCTTTGAGTGGTGTGTTAAGGTATTTGTGTACCTATTTATTGGGTTAGAGGCAGATTAAGAGTAGCTCTCGACAGCTCTCGAGACCGGTGTCTCAACTGATAGAGGAGCTGTATCATAAGCACATGTACCTTTGAGAGCTAAGGTGAAGGCATAAGAAATAAATCTTCTCAGCTGACTGAGCACAGAGAAGTGGGGCTGGAGAAAAAAATTATTTGTGCTCAACAGAGGCAGATTAAGAGTAGCCAGGACCCTGGGCAGATTTAACCACATGGGGGCCTGTGTCTACCTCGAGGAGCAGCTAAGTGAGCCGACCTTCCACAAGTGGTGTTTCGGATGCGGCCAACGTTCCAGGAACACAGGTAGCAGCAGTGGATAAACCATATGACCTAGGTAAAGGCGACTACAGGGATGGAACAGCGATCGGGCAAAATGGAGGACCTACTCAAGCACCTGATCCTGAGCAAACAGCAGCTGCACCAGTTACAGAAGAAGACTAATAAACTCCTAATACAGCAAATTCAACAACAACAAAAGCAGCTGGAACTCCTGGCAAGAGATGTCCGAAGCAGAGATATCGCCCCCTCCCCCACAACAAGGTGATGACTCATGCGACCGGAAAGTGGTAAAGACAAGCCATGTAAAAAATGACCAAGGAGATGATATAGAGGCATTTTTGATTGTGTTCGAGCGGGTGGCGGAGCGTCAGTAGCTACCACCAGAGAGGTGGCCAGAGTTACTGGCCCCCTATTTGACTGGTGAGCCCCAGAAAGCCTATTATGGTTTTACATTATGGGATGCCCATGAATGTGCCAAGTTGAAAACAGAGATATTGGCATAATCAGGGGTCACTATGTCTCTCAGAGCCCAAAGAGTGCATCACTGTGCATATTATGGTGATAAACCTCCCCGCTCACAAATATTTGACTTGTTGCATTTGGTCCAGAAATGGTTGCAGCCGCAGTCCTCCACTCCAGCCCAGATGGTCAAGCGAGTGGTCATGGACCAGTTTATTCACTCCCTCCCCAAGCCGGTGCAGACCTGGGTTTCCCAGGGAGATCCCGGAATGCGGATGACTTGGGGGGGCCTCATAGAAAGGTACCAGGTGGTCGAGAGGTCCCTAAGGAAGCTGGGGGTGGTATATCTCCATACTGGGGTACCCAGCGGAAGCCCGAGTCCCAAAAGAGGGGTAACAGAGCCACCACTGGGGGGAGTCCTAGGTCCCCAGAAGCCTCTGAGGGGTTACCAAATGCTGCTGCTAAAGACCTGATCTGCTGGCGGTGTCACAGTCCTGGACACATAGCGGCCCATTGTCCTATGTTTTTCAAGCAGATGGATTGTAGCCTAGCAGGCACTGCTCGTATTATGCCAACTCAGCCTGCAGTGTAGACTATCAGCCTGGAGAGGGGCCGCAGTCATGTCTAGTGACCATAAACAGAGTACTGGTGTCAGAACTCTTGGACTCTGGGAGTTTTTTTGACCCTCATAAGGGCCACGCTTCCCCACAAGTAGTTGACCCCAGGGAAACATGTGGATGTCTGCTGTAATCTCGGGGATGCCAAAGACAACCCTGTTGCCAGAGTGTTGATTAAAATGAGCCGTAGTATGGAGTTTCATGAGGTCAGGGTAGTTAAAGACTTGCTGCACCCGTGATACTCGGGCAGGACTTCAGTCTGTTCTGGGACTTGTGGAGAAAGGCAGGGGTGCCCAGTGACTCAGGCAGGAGCCAGTGCAACCATGATGCATCCCCATCACAGCCGGAGGTGGAGGAGTTTTCCTTGTGTCTCCTAGCTGGTGATGAAGATGAACCAGTGACCAGTGAGGCTCCTGAGCTGGGGGTGTCAGGGGAAAATTTCAGGAGTGCTTAAATGCGGGATCTTACCCTAAAATGGGCCTTTGAAAATGTGTCTGTGATTGATGGGGTTGCTCAAGAGCCGGAGACTGACACCAGGTACCCACACTTTGCAGTCAATAGCGAATTATTGTATTGAGTGACTACACTGAGGGGAGGGTGGAGCAGCTGTTGGTTCCATTCCAGGGCCATACCGGTGGAGGGTTCTACACATGAGCCATTTGCATGTTTTGGGAGGACATCTGGGGGTGGAGAAAACACAGGAGAGAATATTGCAGAGGTTCTATTGGCCGGGATGTTACCGGGAGGTCCTGAATTATTTTAAGTCCTACCCCACCTGCCAGATAACCGCTCCCTCTTCTCACTTCCGAAGTCCTCTAGTCCCGTTACCGGTAATAGAGATCACGTTTGAGCCTGCATGAGGGCACCAATATATTCTAGTGATCATGGACTATGCGACCTGGTACCCTGAAGCAATACCCCTAAGGAACTCTTTGACTAAAAGTATCGCCCAGGAACTTGTCCATATTTTTGCTAGGACATGCATGCCAAAGGAGATTTTGACAGACTAGGGAACCCCCTTAATGAGCAAGGTAATGAAAGAACTGTGTAGGGTTCTCCAGATTACTCAGCTGCAAACCTCAGTGTACCATCCACAGACCGACGGCCTAGTAGAAAGATTCAATAAAACCTTGAAAGCCAAGCTCAAAAATGTCCTCGAGGAGGAGGGTCGAGACTGGATCTACCTGTTTTCATTTTTGCTGTTCTCCGTCAGGGAAGTTCCCAAGGCCTCTACTAGTTTCTCACCATGCTATAACTGGAGAAGAAAGAGTTAAACTAGGTATAGGTAAAGTGAAAAAAAGTTCAAATTTTATTCAAGATACACATAACATAAACTCAACATTAGACATGAATAAAGTGCAATGGTACATGTGCAAAGATAGTACATGAAAGTCACCGAAAACCCTCCAACAACCCAAGTCACTTGAGGCCTATCAACCCATCTATAAAGTGCATATGCATAGTATAAGGGCACAAGAGAATAAATGTCCTGCCAAATAGAGACCTACCTAAAACCACAGTGGGAAGATAATTAGTTAATGAGGAATTGGCAGTGACTCGGTGCAGATCATTCTATATAAAGTGCATATGCATAGTATAAGGGCACAAAACAGTAGGTGTCCTGCCAAACAATAACCCTATCCGGCACCACAGTGGGAGGATAAATGCTTCATAGGGAGTTGGCAGTCACTTACCGCTAGCAGGGGTTAGAGGGTCCTAGGGCAGATGTAGAGATAGAAGCCCCCCGACACGCGTTTCGCGTCACTAATCGACCGCTTTATCAAGGGAGTGTGCGTTCCCTTACCAGAAGGACCTTTTGAGGTCAGAGAGTAGATCACGTGTCTAAATTGGACCAATCACAGTGGTTTGAAAGCGGCGCATGCGCACCGCGAACCACAGGTCCTAGAGATGCATCGGAGCGTCGTGCGCTACTGCGCACGCGCGGGGAGAAAAATCCCCAGGCGTGCGAGCAGGGCAAAAGGACGCGCCGATGCATAGCAGGAAGCCCGGGTCACGGCACGCATGCGCACAGTCACTGTATCACCAATGGGTAAGGTAAAAGATAGTGAACCAAGCCGGAAATGTTGCAAATACAAAATATAAAGAACGCACAAGGACCCAATCATAAGAGACATGAACATAAGTGTAATAATAAAGCAGAGATGTCAGCTGGTACAAAAGTTGATTTTCGGTTATCTCTGCTTCATCAGCCATGTTCACCAAGGCAGGGTACTTGAATGTTAGAAGAGGTGAAAATATATAGAGCAAGTCCAGCTCAGATGTAAGGAGTGTAATCCCAGAGGTATCTTAAAACGGGTCCTACTGTAAGGTACACAAATATAAGTATTAAACATCTAACGACAAATACACAATTAAAAACAAAAAGTGACACCACCCCAGGCATAAAGAATGGGTGACGGTAGGAAGTATACTAAAAACTAAAGATAAAAATAAGAATACAAATAAAACAGACAGATATGTACAAGTATAAATTCCTCAGGATCCCAAGAAAGAGGAAAAGGACACGGATTCATTTAGACCCTTCGGGGTCAAGGTATCCAGTATGGTAATCCATTTGGCCTCAACCTGCGCCAATATTCTCTTATAATTCCCCCCTCTTATACCAAGATGAATTAAATCTATCCCCCTCACCTTGAACGATGCTGGATCACAATTGTGATACTGTCGATAGTGGCGGGGGATGGTTTTGAGGAGAGTCACATCGGTCGCCGTCTTGGCAGCGCAAATGTCCCGCACATGTTCTCGCACCCTTATTCTGAGCTCCCTTGACGTAAGTCCTACATAAATTTTGGAACACCCGCATGTAGCATAATATATGACGTTAGTGCTACTGCAGGAGATCCGGTGTCTTATATCAAAGATTTTTTTACCATCGGAGCTACAGAAGGTGGAGCAGCGCAGGACATTTGCGCAGGCAAGACAGCGACCGCATGATACAGATCCAGGTGTAGGGCCTTTAGAACCAAAGGGGTGCTTCATAGTAGGCACATAGTGACTACTAACGAGAAAGTCTTTCAAATTCTTAGACCTTCTTGAGGTCATAAGAGGGTAACTACCCAGGGATGTTCCCAGGGAGGGCTCAGTGCTCAAAATAGACCAATGCTTAGAAAGGATCTGCCGCATGTCCTCCCATTCATGATTGAATGTTGATATGAACCGAATAGGTCCATTGTAGGTAGTATCTGTCCGGATTCTGGTGCTTTTTAGGAGATCGCCGCGTGGAGTAGCCCGTGCCCTGCGATATCCCTGTTTGATGCACCGGTTTGAATAACCGCGTGCTACAAATCTGGATTTAAGGTCAGAGGCCTGTGCCTCGAATTTTGCATCTGACGAACAGATCCGCCTCATCCGGAGGAACTGTCCGACCGGGACGGCCCTAATGGTGGAAGAAATGTGTGCAGAGGACGCATGAATCAAGGAATTCACAGATGTCGGTTTACGGTATACATCAGTCTGGATGGACCTATTTGCATCCACTTCAAAACTGACATCTAGAAAATTCACCTTTTTGACATCATAATTATAGGTCAGAAATATGTTAAAAGAATTCCGATTCAGTGTCTCCATAAATTCCCCGAGCTGCTGCACTGTCCCATCCCAAAGGAAAAAGACATCATCTATATATCTGTGCCAGCACAGCACATGGGAGGCGGCCCGCGGGCCCTCGTCACCAAAAATAAATCTTTCCCAGGAACCCAGAAAGAGATTTGCGTACGAGGGCGCACAGGCCGCGCCCATGGCTGTGCCGCACTTCTGTAGATAATATTGGTCCTTAAAGACGAAAAAATTATGGGTAAGGAGTTTCTCACCATTCAAGACTCTGTATGGTCGACATCCGCAAAGGCTCCTGGACATCGCCAAGGAAACGTGAGAAGCTAAGGTCACGCCACACTGGAGCATCATAGAGCATGTCATCCAGCTGCAGGAGAGAATGGCAAAAGTGATGCCTATCGTGAAGGAGCATCTTCTCCAGGCACAGGAGGCACAGGCAAGGGCGTATAACCAATCAGCAAGGTTGAGGAAGTTCAAGCCCAGGGACTGCGTGCTAGTGTTTATCCCCATGGTGGTGCCAGGACTCTGAACATTTTTTATTACCTTTTGTGCATTATTGCCCTTTTCCAAGATGGGATCTTTGGTCTCATGTGCACTGTGTCTTCCTGCTATAAAACTTCACCCCAGCCTTCAGTCTGTGCTAGAGTATTCTGCCTTGCATCCAGCTCCTGACTCTGATGACTCCCTGGCTATATACCTGCTCCTGTGAACCTGTGTGGTGATCCTGCTACTCTGCTCTGAGTTCCTGCAGCATATACCAGTTTCCAGTAATCCTCCTTCATCTGCTGCTCGTGTTTACTTCCATCTTCATTTGCTGGACATGTAAGCTGTTGCTGCTCTGCAAATACCTGAGACTATTACCCAGGCCTCCCTGGTTGAGCTAAGATATTATTTGAACTGCCTTATAAGCATATCTATCTGTGTTTGGACTAAAACAAGGACTTATTCGTGTCAAGCATCCTCAATAATAATTGTGCTTCATAGACTTTCTGCGTGATTGCATTTTCCTCTGAAGTTTCCTATAGACTGCTAAGCTGCGTTTAATATTTACTCCAAGTGTTGTGGACTTGAGTTTCTCTCTGCACCTGTTTGAATCACCGTGTGATAATATAGACTTTACCACTTATAAAACTGTGTCCTGTAGTTGTCTTGTTCCACGCAAAGAGTCTCCTGAGTTATCCCCTATAATTATTACAGGTGGAGAGCAAGTTCCTAGCCAAGTGGCAAGGCCCATACGAGGTGATGGAACAACTAGGTGAAGTTATTTACAAGGTACATCAGCCGGGGCAAAGGAAGCCGCACCAGGTCTATCATGTGAACTTGCTCAAATCCTGGCGAGACCGAGAATCGCTGGACATCCCTTGCCTGGAAGCCAGTCCCAAAGTCACAGTGGACAATGTTACCATTGCCAAGACTCTGATGCCGGCCCAGAGGCAACAGTGTCAGGAGCTGTTGCAGTGGAACCGTGACCTATTTTCTGAGTTGCCGGGCATATGCAGGTGGTGGAGCATGACGTGTTGACAGAACCACATATAAGGGTGAACCTCAAGCCCTAAAGAATTCCAGAAGTACAGAGAGAGTTGATATCAAATGAGGTGAAGAGGATGCTAGACCTCCGGGTGATAGATAGTGGATGGTCGAGTCCCATCATCCTCGTGCTGAAGCCCGACGGTGAGTGGCAATTTTGCAATGACTACCGAAGACTAAATGAAGTCTCTAGTTTTGATGCTTACCCGATGCCTCATGTGGAGAAACTCATTGAGAGACTTGGACCCGCGAGGTACATTACAACCCTGGACCTGACGAAAGGCTATTGGCAGATCCCCATGTCCCAGAGTGCCAAGGAGAAGACAGCCTTCTCAACACCTGATGGATGTTTTCAATACACCAGGATGCCATTCGGTCTGCCGGGGGCCCCAACACCTTCCAAAGGGCAATGGATCAGATCCTGGCTCCGCATAAGAAGTATGGGGCAGCGTACCACAATGACATTGTGGTCTTTAGCCCTTACTAGGCTAGTCACCTGACAAAGGTACAGTTGGTTCGGGGTTCACCATAAATCTGAAAAAGTGTGCCATAGGGAAGGTACCTAGGCTATGTCACCGGAAGGGGCGAAATTTAGCCACAGATAAAAAAAAGATCAAAGTAATTCAGAAGTGGGTGCAAGCGCTTTCCAAGAAGCAAGTGAGGGCATTTCTTGGAATTGTGGGCTATTACTGGCGGTTCATCCCAAGTTTTGCTATAATCACCGCACCATTGATGGATCTTCTTAAAGTCGACCTGAGTTAAATGGACTGCTGATACAGAGAAGGAGTTCCAGGAGATGAAGCAGGCTCTGTGTATATGTAACACCCCAGGTAACCGGTTGTTACAGTGGTATTGCTTTCCTCTCGGGTAGGGTAATGCCATGCTTGGAAGCGAGGAAGGATCCCTTTTACAGGTAATCAACACATGCAACACTGTTGCGACTCCAGATCAGAAGGGGGAGCTCTGATCCAGTTTGTGGGTGGCTTCCCTAGATATATTCTGGCTGGAGGAGGAGTTAGTTAATAACTGTGAGAGGAGTGAGGAGAGTCTGAGAGCAGGAGCCGTGCAGCCACGAGAGGTGCTGCAGCTCCTGGGAAAGAAAAGAGGAAAGCAGAGCAGTCCGTAGGAGACTGAAAGGAAAGAGAAGTAAAAGGCGAAGTAAAGAGCTGGAGGGAAGCTGTGACTGAGCTTTCTCCACGCTGAAGTGCAGAATTCTGTTAGCCGGAAGACTGAGGTTGTGGGGGTAACTTCATACCCCACAGCAGAAACCTGCGGACAGCTGGATTTCAAGTCATCTGTCTACCATTAACACCCAAAGGCACAGTAACACATAGAGCACGAGTCATAATTAGAGATCCTGTAAAAAGGCTCACGTTACCTGCCATGCGGGTTAGTGTCCTACCTAAAGGGGCACAGAGAGAACTTGAGGACCTTGTGTGAGGCCTAAAGCAGCAAGGGACTACAACACAGCGCTAGAAGGAAGGCTTCTGATGTCATCTGGCTAAGGGGATACCTGAGTCGCTTCCAGGCCAGCCGGGCCACACCAACACCCGTGATCTGGACCCTGGACTGTGGCTGCCTTGCATCAGTAAAGAAGTAAAGAGACTGCAACTTGTGTCCTCTGTTACTTTCTACACCAGCTACTATCTTTATCTACTACACCAGGAGCCCTGGGGACCCAGCTTCACCTGTGGGAAGGCATACCATCCCTGCTGCCATAACATTACCCCATTAAGCAGCGTCGATCATCACTGACCGAATATCACAGGTGGTGTCATGAACAAACTTTATTCTTTATTCAACTACCCCTTTTAAAGTCCTTCCCTTTTACTTGGACGCCCAGGGCCAGGGACCGGGTCACTGCCACCGTGGCACATCCCTTTAAGAACCGGCCCAGTTCCGAGTACCCCTAGGCCCTGGCAGGCACTCCAAACTTGGCGTCACAAACAGGATGGACCGACCCAGCAAACTGGGTCTTGTGTGCCTCAGAGACTGTGTTTTATTGAGAGACTATTGAACTGCTAATTGCTGCCAAAACTGCTGGCATTACAGCACCATGTGGCGTGCAGGAGGAGAAGGGCGTGTTGTCGTGGGAGGAGCTTGGAGGAATGGCGCAAAAACCATGGCCGCCCCTCACCAATACTACTATGTGAGAGAAGTATGTCCGTCAACGAGAGCAGTCCGCCTCCTGGTCTGGGATAGCGGGAAGAAGAAGAGGAACCGCCCACAAAGACGAGCTTGGTACAGTGAAACCGTGGCAGAGTACCACGAAAGCAGCATGGTGGAGGAAGGTGAGCAAGCACCAGAGCGTGGGGTGGAGCAGGAGGACTCCCCCAGCCGGGACTCACAAGAACTGTACACCAGCCACCAATATTGGATCCGGGCCTCCTGCGTAAGGAAGTGGAGGAACTTACCCAGCAGCTCATGCGGATGCAGCTGGAGATTGTGGCCGGGTTTAAAGAGGCCTTCCTCGGAAACCTTACCGGGCAACCACCAGCAACCTTGTTCGGCCCAGAGCGGGAAAGAAGATCTGACACTCCGGAAGAAAAGGTAAGGGGTGCGACCCTGACCCGGGCGGTGGAAGGTCCAATGGCTAGGCCTGGGTCATCACCACCTCTGTACACCCCCGACCAAGGTTTTGGGTCCCTCGGTGAAATGTCACTGTACACTGAGGGTACCCCCGGCCTCAAGTCCCGCTACAACCCCTCCACCAGACGACACCCTGGTGGGCCCCCTGCTGACCCCGCCGAGGCCTGGAGGAGCAGATCGTCAACTGTACTGGGATCGAGGGGACGACAGCTTGGGTCAGATGACAGCCCCGCTAGTTCCAACCAGTGGGCTCTGGGTAAACTATACTGAACCCGTGGTGTTTGAAGAGGGACCCACGGAGGACATGATAGCGCTCCAAGTGGAAATCCCCATTATAACATGGCGGGAGCATTGTAGACGGCGGGAGGAACAGGAGAGACAGCAATCCCTGGTCCCGCAAGCATCGTATGAGGAGAGAAACCTGCAGGCAAAGGCCAGAACTCGCAAAATCCCTCAGGCAGTGAGAAGTAGTAGTCTTCAACCAACAGAGAGGCTGGGGCTTTATTAAAAAAGCAGGGATGATAAACGACATCTTCGTTAACCAAAGAGACATTGAATCCCACTTAACAGAATGACACCCTGACAGAGACCTTTACCCCGGTGATAGAATGACATATACCCGCCATATCGGTGACATAGGGTGGTACGCTCTGGATTGCAAAAAATGTGTTAAAGTGCATAAACAGATTAAAACATGCAGACCAGGCTGCAGCATCAATTCCCGGAGGAGCAGCAGCAGGCCAGGCCAGTTTCTAAATGCCACCAGTCCACCCACACACCCGTGGTGGAACCAGCCAATGTGCCCTGATATGCCGCACCAGTTGAGAGATATGATCCTGAGTTTTCCCGGTCAGGAAGTAGCAGTCACCAGAAGCTACCCTGGCAGAGAAAATAGACAGCTTCTGAATGTTATGATAATTGCTGAAAGTTCAAAAAGACTGCTGAAGTTTAAAGGTTAATCTGTTTTAAAAAAAAAATGGTCCACAAACTTTCCTTTGTAAATAGTTGGCACCTCTTAAGGTGCTTTCTACTGGTTTTACAAGTAACCACTGAAGATACTGTCTGTTGTTTACACTAAAGTTTATTTGTCTTAAAGGGACCGAGAAGAAAAACCATTTGGCGTGGCCAAAAAAGCAGTCCAGAAAGGAGTCCACTTACGCCATGCAGCCCGCCCAAGACCATGTTGGGGGTTTAGAACGGGTCCCCCGTATCATTGCTGTTCTTGTTGAGAGATATCTCGCAATTTGCTAAATGAAACTGTTATTGATATAATGTTGGAATACTTGAATGTTTGCACCTTTAAATTATGCACTACCTCAGTTTAGAAAATGTTGACCTTGTTGCACTTTGGTTAAGAAAGTGAGAGTCCATAATATTGTTAGAAAAAGTTTACCCATAAGGGAGATGAATCGTATTTTATAAGTCAGATAGTTAATATATGCTATATTTTTGGTAAAGCTAATATTTTGTACTTGTAACATAGTTACTGTAACGTTCAAGGTTAAAGACCCTCCCATAAAGGGAAGAAATTTTGCATCTGTATAACCTGTTAAAAGCACTTCAAAAGTGTTTTGCAATATCTTTAACCTGTTATTGTTGTTTTTGTTTTCCCAGTTCGGGAGTACTGGATTTAACGGGGGGAGTGTAACACCCCAGGTAGCCAGTTGTTACAGTGGTATTGCTTTCCTCTCGGGGAGGGTAATGCCATGCTTGGAAGCGAGGAAGGATCCCTTTAACAGGTAATCAGCACATGCAACTGTTCTGACTCCAGACCAGAAGGGGGAGCTCTGATCCAGTTTGTTGGTGGCTAACCTAGATATATTCTGGCTGGAGGAGTTAGTTAGTAACTCTGAGAGGAGTGAGGAGGAGAGTCTGAGAGCAGGAGCCATGCAGCCACGAGAGGTGCTGCAGCTCCTGGAAAAGGAAAGAGGAAAGCAGAGCAGTCTGTAGGAGACTGAAAGGAAAGAGAAGTAAAAGGCGAAGTAAAGAGCTGGAGGGAAGCTGTGACTGAGCTCTCTCCACGCTGAAGCGCAGAATTCCAGTAGCCAGAAGACTGAGATTGTGGGGGGTAACCTCATGCCCCATGGCAGAAACCGGCAGACAGCTGGATTTCAAGTCACCTGTCCACCATTAACACCCGAAGGCAGGGTAACACATAGAGCCCTGGTCATAATTAGAGATCCTGTAAAAAGGCTTGCGTTACCTGCTTTGCGGATTAGTGTCCTACCTAAGGGGGGACAGAGAGAACGTGAAGAGCTATTGTGAGACCTAAGGCAGCAAGGGACTACAACACAGCGCTAGAAGGAAGGCTTCCGATTCCACCTTGCTAAGGGGATTCCTGAGTCGTTTCCAGGCTGGCTGTAATAATTATAGGGGATAACTCAGGAGACTCTTTGCGTGGAACAAGACAACTACAGGACACAGTTTTATAAGTGGTACAGTCTATATTATCACACGGTGATTCAAACAGGTGCAGAGAGAAACTCAAGTCCACAACACTTGGTGCAAATAATAAACGCAGCTTAGCAGTCTATAGGAAACTTCAGAGGAAAATGCAATCAAGCAGAAAGTCTATGAAGCACAGTTGTTCTTGAGGATACTTGACACAAATAAATCCTTGTCTTAGTCCAGACACAGATAGATATGCTTATTAGGCAGTTCAAATCATATCTTAGCTCAACCAGGGAGGCCTGGTTAATAGTATCAGGTTATTGCAAAGCAGCAACAGCTTACATGACCAGCAAATGCAGATGGAAGAAAAACACGAACAGCAGATGAAGGAGGATTACTGGAAACTTGTGTATGCAGCAGGAACTCAGAGCAGAGTAGCAGGATCACCACACAGGTTCACAGGAGGTGTATAGCCAGGGAGTAATCAGAGGTCAGGAGCTGGATGCAAGGCAGAATACTCTAGCACAGACTGAAGGCTGGGGTGGAGTTTTATAGCAGGAGACACAGTGCACATGAGACCAAAGACGCCATCTTGGAAAAGGGCAGTAATGCACAAAAGGTAAAAAATGTTCAGAGTCCTGACACCGGCTGGGCCACACCAAAACCTGTGATCTGGACCCTGGACTGTGGCTGCCTTGCATCAGTAAAGAGGTAAAGAGACTGCAACTTGTGTCCTCTGTTTCTTTCTACACCATCTACTATCTTTATCTACTACAGTGGGAGCCTTGGGGACACAGCTTCACCTGTGGGAAGGCATACCATCCCTGCTGCCATAACATCACCCCAGTGGACCCCTTTAACCAGCGTCGGTCGTCCCTGACCGAATAACACAGGTGCGTCGGTGCGTCACTAACAAACTTTATTCTTCATTCAACAACCCCTTTAAAGTCCTTCCCTCTTACTTGGATGCCCAGGGCCATGGACCGGGTCACTGCCACCGTGACACATCCCTTTAAGAATCAGCCCGGTTCCGAGTATCCCTAGGCCCTGGTGGGCGCTCCATAAACATCCGGTTCTGGTCGCACCAGACTTCAGCAAGGAGTTTGTGATCCAGAATAATGCCTCAGAAGTCAGGTTGGGAGCCGTGCTGTCTCAGGAGATAAATGGGGAAGAGTATCCCATCCTATATCTGAGCCGGAAGCTCTCGTAATGCAAGAAAAATTACGCCAAAGTGGAGAAAGAATGTATGGCGAGAAAATGGGCAGTTGATACATTGAGGTATTATCTACTAGGCTGGAGGTTCAAATCGTGTCCAATCATGTCCCTCTGATATGGTTAAGGGAGAAACAGGGTAAGAATGCCCGGGTGACTAGGTGGTTCTTAGGCCTCCAGGATTTCAGGTTCCGCATAGATTATAGGCACAGGATGCTACACGGGAACACAGATACCCTCTCCTCAATTCCCTTTTTGGTGTACAAAGGTGCCAAAGCCCCCAGCTTTTGGCATAGGGGGAAATATGTGACAGGGTCACTGGTGCCGTACATGAGGGGAAATATGTGTCACAAAGGTTGCTTTCCTGCGTGATGTGAAAGCCATAAGTGTTTTCCCCAGAATGATATGTGCTGAGAGCAATCCAGTCGCTTTATGGGCATGGCTTTTATGGTGGGTAGCTCAGAGATGGGCGGGATGCCTACCCACCATATCTCCACCTCCATGGTGTGGCTGGAGGGAGTAAAATGTCCAGCTAGGATTTTTTTCTCTGTCTTTGTGTAGTATGGAGGAGGGAAGCCTCCAGACTGCTGGCTAGCTCCTGGGAGAGCTGCCATATATGATGTCTCAGAAGTACTGGGCAGGACTTTGTATGAACTATTTACTTTGTTTTGAGCCAGACAGGCTGTTTTTCTGTTACCAGTTTTGGTTTTTGGTTTATGATGCAATAAACCACCTAGAGACTTTAACTAGACATGTGCCTGTGTCTTCCTTGAGGAGCAGCTAAGTGAGCTGATCTTCCACAATTCATTATAATTATTTTTTTATACTAGATGGTGGCTCGATTCTAACGCATCGGGTATTCTAGAATATGCATGTCCACGTAGTATATTGCACAGCCCACGTAGTATATTGCACAGCCCACGTAGTATATAGCACAGCCCACGTAGTATATTGCCCAGCCACGTAGTATATTGCCCAACCATGTAGTATATTGCCCAGTTACGTAGCATATTGCCCAGTGACGTAGTATATTGCCCAGCCACGTAGTATATTGCCCAGTTACGTAGTATATTGCCCAGTGGCGTAGTATACAGCACAGAGCCACGTAGTATATTGCACAGTGACGTAGTATACAGCACAGAGCCACGTAGTGTATTGCACAGCGACGTAGTATACAGCACAGAGCCACGTAGTATATTGCACAGCGACTTAGTATACAGCACAGAGCCACGTAGTATATTGCACAGCGACGTAGTATACAGCACAGAGCCACGTAGTATATTGCCCAGCCACGTACTATATTGGCCAGTCACGTAGTATATTGCCCAGCTACATAGTATATTGCCCAGCCACGTATGTCACAGGTTAAAAAATAAAAAATAAACATATACTCACCTTCCGAGGGTACCCTTGTAGTTCTGTCGCCTGTGTGCGGTGCAGGCGGCAGCTTCCGGTCCCAGGGTGTGATGACGTCGCGGTCACATGACCGTGACGTCATGGCAGGTCCTTCTCGCGCAGGCACGCAGGACCTGTGATGACGTCGCGGTCACATGACCGTGATGTCATGGAAGGTCCTTCTCGTCATGGAAGATCCTTGCCACCGGAACCTGCCGCTTGCATGGAGCGGTCACCGGAGCGTCGCGAGGAGCGGGAAAGGCAGCGTAGGTGAGTATATAATGATTTTTTATTTTTTCTATTATTTTTAACATTAGATGTTTTTACTATTGCCGCCGCATCGGCAGCGTCAATAGTAAAAACTTGGTCACACAGGGTTAATAGCGGCGGTAACGGAGTGAGTTACCCGCGGCATAACGCGGTCTGTTACCGCTGGCATTAACCTTGGGTGAGCGGTGACTGCGGGGAGTATGGAGCGGGCGCCGGGCACTGACTGCAGGGGAGTAGGGAGGGACTAATCGGACTGTGGCCGTCGCTGATTGGTCGCGGCAGCCATGACAGGCAGCTGGCGAGACCAATCAGTGACTTGGATTCCATGACAGACAGAGGCCGCGACCAATGAATATCCGTGACAGACAGAAGGACAGACAGAAAGATGGAAGTACCCCTTAGACAATTATATAGTAGATTAATTTTATGACTTAATATTGAACAGAATAAAGCCACAATATATTACTTAACTATACATGGACTGATGTCTCTTCAATCATCAGAGGATTTTCACTTAACATTTCTTCTGGATATAGAGTCTTCTAGGCTACGCTGTAACCTTTGGATCTGCAGCAGCTGTTAAATACTGCAATCGCAAAAGTCTAATCAGGTTAGCACAATCTAACGCTTATACCGCAACTGAATAAAACCCTGGATAAAACCCTATTTTGCGCCATCTTCTCTCCCCAGAAATTAAACCACAATCCTGACAGGTTAATTAAGGTCTGAAATCTTGGTCAAAGTTATCTGACCAGCCAAACCACCAAGGGTGCCCAAATTTTTGCATCAGCCTATTTTCCTTTTTGTAATTTTTAAAGTCTGTAATCTTTAACTTTAGATCTTTTAGAGATTACCGTATATACCCGAGTATAAGCCGAGATTTTCAGCCCATTTTTTTGGGTTGAAAGTCCCCCTCTCGGCTTATACTCGAGTCATACCCAGGGGTTGGCAGGGGAGGGAGAGCAGGGGCTGTCTAATTATACTCACCTGCTCCCAGTGCGGTCCCTGCAGGTCCCTGCTTTCCCGGCGCCGCAGCTTCTTCCTGTACTGAGCGGTCACATGGTACCATATGTCATTGGTCATATTAGCGGTCTTGTTGAGAAAATATATTTCTTTATGCTAAAGATTTCTTCCATGCCTGGAAGATATTCCTGCATCCTGTCTTCATTATAATATCACCCCCTCTTCAAAGAACTATATATACATAGTTCCTAGCAATGACTATACAGGGAGGAAATGGGGAGAGCACCTTATCATTGCGCACCGCTGTAGGTCACGGGATTGGAAGTCACAGTGACTCGCCGGCGCCTGCACACAACATCCCAGAAAACACTACCCGTAGAAGGGAGAAAAAGGTATAGATTGCGGAGGGAGGGCAGGTGCAGGATTCCAGCACCGTATGCCTGGAAGAAATCATTAGCATAAAGAAATAAAATAAGTGTTTTCAACCACAAGGTCACGCCACACTCGGTATCAACCCCCTGAGACTTCACAACAAGGAGACCAGACCAGTTCCATATAAAAAAGTCCTTTTTACTAATATTTAAACCTGCTCTCAGGGAGAGACAGGGGAGGACATCATCAAGAATCTTTACATAAAACAATGGTGCATTTCTTATGGTTAGCAACAGCATTACAGTTGAAGAAATAGGGACTTTCACAGTTCTGCAATTTAAGTAACAGTCCTCCATCTTCCAGCCCGCTTCTTGGGAACTGAGTAACAATACGCCTCGTGCTGTACCTTACTCAAAGTGGCACCTGTCTCGCTGACTCCATCTTCCTAACTGCAGCGTTTCAGACCCAGCTAACACAAGTGAGTTCCCCCAGAGTTCCTTGAGGCTATGTGCACACGTTGCAGATTACTCTGCAGATTTTTCCACACTGTTTTTTCAAAATCCGCAGGCAAACCGCACTGCGGATTACCCGCGGATTTACCACGGTTTTTGTGCAGTTTTACACCTGCGGATTCCTATTGAGGAGCAGGTGTAAACCGCTGCGGAATCAACACAAAGAATTGACATGCTGCGGAATATAAACTGCTGCGTTTCCGCATGTATTTTGTTTTACATACGTTTACATGGTACTGTACAACACATGGAAAACAGCTGCAGATCCGCAGCGTCAAATCCACTGCAGATCCACAGCAAAATCTGCAACGTGTGCATATAGCCTCAGGGTCTCTCAGAAGTTCCTGGCTGAGTATCTCCCAGACTTAACAGCTTACAGATGACTATAGTCTCTATTTGATCCTTTTCTATTTCTCTTCTACTTGTTGTTTCTGCTGTCTTCTTTCTGCCCAACTAGGTAAAGAACACTTGGCCCATAAGGTGTCCTGTACTCTACCTTAACAACACACACCACCTACTCCTTTCTTCTCTACCCCAACACTGACTGAACTTCCTCTTCCTGTCACTAACCCACAATCGCCATTATGGGCTGGCCCTACAATTATCTCTCACACACCTGTCTCTGTTCTCTGTCACTGGGCAGAACATTAACCTTTCACCCAGTTCTGTACGAGAGTGAAAAGGAACACAGTGACATCTTGTGGTCATTAGTTAGTACTATAGGAAACAGGAAGATAACCATAAATACATTGCAGTAGCATACATGTAAGATACATTTTCACACATTTAACCAACAGGAATATCAAAAGAGTGGGTCGCCATCCTCACCACCCTTACATAAATGTATTTAGGACTATGTATTTCCTTAACTGCAAGCTGGCTACCTAAACCACCAGAAATAAGTAACTTATCAAGCTGGAAGTGCATTGGGGCTTTGTCTTTCCACTCAGAGTGTATCAACATGCCTCCAATGTATTTAAAGGCTAACTTGCATGTTGCATTACTTCAAAACAGGGATCATTTTTAGTGTTCTTCAAGGACCTGTATTGTCATACTACTAGTTTTAATAATAAAATTGTCCAGACAGGCAAACGTTATAGTAATACTTACATTACAGATGTAATTTCGGCCATAATCGTATTTAGCGTATAAGGCTGTTGTATGAATGCGGTGAAAAGATAAAACTGCAGACGTCATTATCTGCTCTCAGCTATGGATTTATTTACTTTTTTCCCTTTATTATCATGCATGTCATTGGAAAACAAAAGTGCAGAAAAGCCAATGCTATCATAATAATGGCTCTGGAGTATGCGTATTTCTTGCAAGAATGATGTGGATTTCATTTCAGCCTATTAAACTCCATTCGCCTGTTACTAATGGACTAGGAGGAAATGAGTCACCAGTAGACTTAGAAGTGAAAATTCTTCACAGAGCAGTAAGACTTCTTATCTGTAATCAAAATGTGTGCCCAAGCCAGGTGCCCCGAAATAGTCTGTGGCCACCTGAGCCTTCTGTATTGTGGAAGGGCAAAGAGAAGTCTGTACATGACCCTTGGATCCATTTTGCAGAGCAGCATCACTCCTGTTCATGGGCTGTATTTGCTATTGCAGCTTCGCCACATTCATATGATTTTCTCATGTCATACAACCCCTGATACTTCACTGCCGTATTTCTAATATACAGCATATTTTAATGCTGCCCATAAGACTGAGGCTACACGGTGACTTTGGTTGTGGCACAGGTCGTAGATCGCTCTACACCGCTGCTATAATGCAGCATACTGCAGGCGAAAGGGGCCACATTGCAACCCACAAGGCACTGAGACTGCAACAAGCAGGTCACACAAAACAATCCAGCCGCTTCCTTCTTTTAGAGCTGAATCATTTTGTTTATTGGAAACTTCAGGCGTGGGAGAGGTGCAGGGGGAGTGAGAGTGGTCAGCTTTAGGCCACATTCACATGGTCAGTATTTTGTCAGTAAGGCTACTTTCACACTTGCGTCGGTACTCGGCGGTCACAAAGCGTCGGTGCGACCAGGGCCGGACTGGGACTAAAATTCAGCCCTGGCATTTGAAGTCACACAGGCCCACTTGTCGCATGGTGACTGTATAATATCTTTGTACACTTGTAGGCTGCAAGAAGTGAGGGGAGTGTAACACGACTATATAACATATCATTACAGCTGTATCCAGCATTACAGCTCAGTCCCCATAGAATGTAATACAGCACAGCCCCCATAGACTATAATACAGCACAGCCCCCATAGACTATAATACAGCACAGCCCCCATAGAATGTAATACAGCACAGCCCCCATAGAATGTAATACAGCACAGCCCCCATAGAATGTAATACAGCACAGCCCCCATAGAATGTAATGCAGCCAGCCCCATAGAATGTAATGCAGCACAGCCCCCATAGAATGTAATGCAGCCAGCCCCATAGAATTAAATGCAGCACAGCCCCATAGAATGTAATACAGTACAGCCCCATAGAATATAATGCAGCACAGCCCCATAGAATATAATGCAGCACAGCCCCATACAATATAATGCAGCACAGCCCCCATACAATATAATGCTGCACAGCCACCATACAATGTAATGCAGCCAGCCCCATAGAATATAATGCAGCACAGGCCCATAGAATGGAATGCAGCCAGCCCCATAGAATATAATGCAGCACAGGCCCATGCAATGGAATGCAGCCAGCCCCATAGAATATAATGCAGCACAGGCCCATGGAATGGAATGCAGCCAGCCCCCATAGAATGTAATGCAGGCAGCCACCATACAATATAATGCAGCACAGCCCCCATAGAATGTAATGCAGGCAGCCCCCATAGAATGTAATGCAGGCAGCCCCATAGAATGTAATGCAGCACAGCCCCATAGAATGTAATGCAGCACAGCCCCATAGAATATAATGCAGCACAGGCCCATAGAATGGAATGCAGCCAGCCCCATAGAATATAATGCAGCACAGGCCCATGGAATGGAATGCAGCCAGCCCCCATAGCATGTAATGCAGGCAGCCACCATACAATATAATGCAGCACAGCCCCCATAGAATGTAATGCAGGCAGCCCCCATAGAATGTAATGCAGGCAGCCCCATAGAATGTAATGCAGCACAGCCCCATAGAATGTAATGCAGCACAGCCCCATAGAATATAATGCAGCACAGGCCCATAGAATGGAATGCAGCCAGCCCCATAGAATATAATGCAGCACAGGCCCATGGAATGGAATGCAGCCAGCCCCATAGAATATAATGCAGCACAGGCCCATGTAATGGAATGCAGCCAGCCCCATAGAATATAATGCAGCACAGGCCCATGGAATGGAATGCAGCCAGCCCCCATAGAATGCAATGCAGGCAGGCAGCCCCCATAGAATGTAATGCAGGCAGCCCCCATAGAATGTAATGCAGGCAGGCAGCCCCCATAGAATGTAATGCAGGCAGGCAGCCCCCATAGAATGTAATGCAGGCAGGCAGCCCCCCATAGAATGCAATGCAGGCAGGCAGCCCCCCATAGAATGCAATGCAGGCAGGCAGCCCCCATAGAATGCAATGCAGGCAGGCAGCCCCCATAGAATGCAATGCATGCAGGCAGCCCCCATAGAATGTAATGCAGGCAGGCAGCCCCCATAGAATGTAATGCAGGCAGGCAGCCCCCATAGAATGTAATGCAGGCAGGCAGCCCCCATAGAATGTAATGCAGGCAGGCAGCCCCCATAGAATGTAATGCAGGCAGCCCCCCATAGAATGTAATGCAGGCAGGCAGCCCCCATAGAATGTAATGCAGGCAGCCCCCATAGAATGTAATGCAGGCAGGCAGCCCCCATAGAATGTAATGCAGGCAGCCCCCATAGAATGTAATGCAGGCAGGCAGCCCCCATAGAATGTAATGCAGGCAGGCAGCCCCCATAGAATGTAATGCAGGCAGGCAGCCCCCATAGAATGTAATGCAGGCAGGCAGCCCCCATAGAATGTCATGCAGGCAGGCAGCCCCCATAGAAAGTAATGCAGGCAGCCCCCCATCCCCCCATAGCTCCACAATCCAGTCATCACTCATTGATAAAAAAAAGAAACACACTACTCACCTCTCTCCTCGTGTCCCGCGCTGTTCCTGGCTCCGGTCTCAGCAGTCGCAGTCTGCCCGCCCGGTCACACAGCAGGTGCGCGATGATATGACGTCATCGCGCACCCGCAGTGTCAGAGGCAGAGCGGGGAATGATGGGAGAGGGGGCGTCAGCAGACGCTCTCTCCTCCATCATTGCATTCAACTGTACCGGCGTCTATGACGCCGGTATAGTTGAATGCGGGGCGGGGAGTGCGCCGACAGCGGCACATTCGAGCGGCCCACTACTGCCACCGGCCCTTCTGGCATTTGCCAGAACTGCCCTATGGCCAGTCCGGCCCTGGGTGCGACGTACCGACAGCAGTGTGTCCTTTCACATTTCCGTCTGCAGTCCCGAGGAGGAAAGAGACAGAGAGAGACATTTCCTGCTGAGCATGCGCAGTCGGAAAAACAGGATACAACGCACTGAAAAACGTCCCTTGAACGTTTTTTCCCGATGAAGGGCCGCTAAAACCCGACGAAACCAGTGCACGACGGACGCAACGTGTGGCTATACGTCACTAATACAAGTCTATGGGAAAAAAACGCATCCTGCGGGCAAATTTGCAGGATGCGTTTTTTTCACAAAACGACGCATTGTGACGGGTTCTGAACGACGTAAGTGTGAAAGTAGCCTAAGTGACATCAGTATTTCAAAATCACCAATGCAAATCTATGCGTCTGTAAAAAAAAATAAGAATGCAGTCAGATGCCATACCAGCCCTGTGTTTTTTATGTAAATCACAAAAGTGTCCAAACACTATAGGAATATTGGTACTTCTCAATACATATAACACTAGAGTGACCACCAAATAAGTGATCAACTCAATGAAGCTCACCAATCAAAATATCAGTTAAAATATACCATTTATTGAAAAAAATTTTTTTTTTTTTTTTTTTTTAAAGATCCAAATAACCACTAAAATTACGTTAGTACAAACAATAACCCCAAATCAGAGGAGAACACCCACCTATAGGTCAGCCAATATGAATTAAATAGATCATAAACAAAATAATAAGGAAAAAATTGGCAAGGAAGATATTGCATAAAATTTAACCAGGACAGAGACACCTCAATCACATAGGCACACCTTTTTAAGAACCCATCAGATCTACTCATGTAATGAGTGTACAAACCGCATCCCAACAATGAAATACCGATGGCGATCACTAAGAGTGCCACGGAAACAACATGGTGACCGCCTAGAAAAGTATTTAAAATAGCCAACACCTTACCAGATAAGTGCCCGTGTAGTGAGCGTCCTCCTCCGGCGCCCCGACACGCGTTTCGCCCTCTGCTTCTTCCGGGGGCTGTCCTGGTTAAATTTTATGCAATATCTTCCTTGCCAATTTTTTCCTTATTATTTTGTTTATGATCTATTTAATTCATATTGGCTGACCTATAGGTGGGTGTTCTCCTCTGATTTGGGGTTATTGTTTGTACTAACGTAATTTTAGTGGTTATTTGGATCTTTTAAAAAAAAAATTTCAATAAATGTTATATTTTAACTGATATTTTGATTGTTGATCTGTGTTTTTTATGGACAACTAGATAAGAGAAGGTGGAGAAACTTTTTTTTTTCTCATTTGAGAAAGGCTGCCGTCACACGCAGTATTTGGTCAGTATTTGGTCAGCATTTTACATCAGTATTTGTAAGCCAAAACCAGGAGTGGGTGATAAATGCAGAAGTGGTGCACATGTTTCTATTATACTTTTCCTCTATTTGTTCCACTCCTGGTTTTGGCTTACAAATACTGAGTTAAAATACTGACAAAATACTGCTAGTGTGACGGCAGCCAAAAACTGAAGAAACTTGGACCAAACTCAGATGACACTCTGATGAAAAGCTGATGAAAGTCTGAACAAAATCACAGATGAAATTAGGTTTTTTTTCTCTGGAGGTTTGTCCTTACTGGATCTGATCACTTTTTTGGTACTAAATATCCGGCAATGAGATGAGATAAATAAAGCCATGTACCACTAGATGGCGCTGCAGAACAGGATAAATAAACTTTGCTTTCCTGCAGCTCCACTACATACATATTAACAAATAACCAAGCAGGACGAAGGGAGCAAAGGGCACATAGCAAAAATATGTGGCACACTTGTTCTCCTAGTAGTAGCTGTTTGAGTTAATTGTAATAGATTTTCATCTAGGCAAGTCGTGAAAAATGTTCAACTCATCAGCACAAATCCCCAAAGCCAAAGGTAGGCCTTGTTTTATTATTCCGTCTGATTTGCTAGCAGAAATGTTTGGCGCCAGCTGGCACGGCAGTGAATTCCAGTCTGTGTCAGCGGAACTGTTGGCTGTAATCCACATCAGAAGCAAAATACTTCCTGGTAGTAAAAGGAATGTTACTTAGCTATTTTCACTATTCAGATTCAGATCAATTATTATTTCTTATTAGTAAAATGCAGAAAATTAAATACTATTAAATGTGGCCTTTACATTCCCTCTAAGGTAATTCTTGCTTTCAGGTAACTCTGCATGGATATTAATTGTTTTTACCTGTAATTACTGACAATTTTCAGGGGTCCCTCCAGGTTTCATGTATCTGATAGCTACCCCTTCATTTTACCAGCATCACAATACCTCAGCGCACTACTACTACATCCTTGAACAGCTCCTTCACACACGGCTTTTAAAACATAAAACTCTATATTAGCCCTCTATCACATGTCCATGTTTAAACACGTACGTGAAAAGGCGGTACGGTGTCATCAGTTTGTCCTCACTACGTCCGTTTTTACCATCAGTGTGTCGTTGGTGTGTAGGTCGGCGCAGGGCGGTAGCTCTAGTCTTCTCCTTTGACGCCCGGCACACTACATGAGAGTGGGTCCTGGACGGATGGTAGTGTTGGTACTGTGAGGGCCTTGCACCCGTGCAGGCCGCCTGTGGCCGATGGTGTTGGCCGGTCACCACCAATGGTTCTAAAGTTAAAGGAGATTCGCATTGTAAAACACAGCCTTTACTGAACGGTAACTCGTAAGGGTTATGTACAAGGATAGCGGGTACAAAGTCTTATGGACGGTTCCCTCATAATGAAAAGCATTTTCACACACATGGTTTCCTTCCACTGTAGTCTACTCCAGGGCCAGAAAGCACAATGATTCGCCCTACATCGTCACAGCCTAGCTTGTCACCATAGTCCTGCTCAGCCGTTCCGCGTCTTGTGTCTTCCACTACTGGTGCCCTAGATCTACCGCTCGGGACCACCTACTTTTTCACAAACGCAGTCCTATTTATATCTGTTACTTTTGGCGTTTAGCAAGCTCAGGGTTCTTGTGACACATCGTCCTGTCCAAGGACTCCTTTAACCCCTTCACCACCTTGGGTTTTTCCATTTTTGTTTCCGTTTTTTTTTCTCCCCTCCTTCCCAGACCCATAACGTTTTTATTTTTATGTCAATATGGCCATGTGAAGGCTTGGTTTTTGTGGGATGAGTTATACTTGTCTATGTTATTATATATCTAAGGCTACTTTCACACTAGCGTCGTGCGACGTTGCGACGTACCGACGCATACTGTGAAAGCGCCGCACAACGGGGGCAGCGGATGCAGTTTTTCCACGCATCCGCTGCCCCATTGTGAGCTCCGGGGAGGAGGGGGCGGAGTTCCGGCCGCGCATGCGCGGTCGGAAATGCTGGACACAACGCACCAAAAAACATTACATGCAACGTTTTTTTGTGCCAACAGTCTGACGCAACACGACGCAACCGTCGCACGACGGTTGCGACGCGTGGCAATGCGTCGCAATGCGTCACTAATGTTAGTCTATGGAGAAAAAACGCATCCTGCAAGCAATTTTGCAGGATGCGTTTTTTTTTCCAAAACGACGCATTGCAACGTGCGTCGTACGACGCTAGTGTGAAAGAGGCCTAAGTGGTGAAAAAAAATTCCAAACTTTGTTAAAAAATTTTTACAAAAATTGCGCCATTTTCCGTTACCCATAGCATCTCCATTGTTTGTGATCTCGGGTCGAGTGAGGGCTTATTTTTATCTGGTTTCAGATGTGATTTTTATGTTGCTAACACCTGTTACTTGTCACAGGTGAGGTTATATATAGCATCACATACTTGAAACAAAGTTGTTTACCCACAATTTAGGTAAGGTGCCAACAATTTTGTCTTGTGAATTTTGGGGGTTTGGTGTGAAATTATGTCCAATTTGTATTTCTGTCTCTGTTTTTTTATGTTGCTCAAATGTACACAAATGAAATAAACTTGTGTATAACAAAAAGTGTCTATCTATATAATCGTCTAAGGGGTACTTCCGTCTGTCTGTCTGTAACAGAAACCCCGCGTCGCTCATTGGTCGCGGCCGGCAGGCCGCGACCAATCAGCAACAGGCTTAGTCCGGCCACGAATTGGCCCCTCCCTAATCTCCTCCAGTCAGTGCCCCCACCGTACTCCCCTCCAGTCAGTGCCAGTGTGTCGCCCCATCCCGGACCAACTTTTTACTATTGATGCTGCCTATACAGCATCAATAGTAAAAAGATATAATGTTAAAAATAATTGTAAAAATTTTAAAAAGGTGCTATTCTCACCTTCCGAAGTCCATCGATGTGCGCGATGCTGCCGCCAGCTTCCGTTCCCAGAGATGCATTGTGAAATTACCCAGATGACTTAGCGGTCTCTCTGGGAACGGAAGCTGGCAGCCGCATCGCGCACGTCGGGACAGCTTCGGTGGACGACGGAGGGTGAGTATATAACTATTTTTTATTTTAATTCTTTTTTTAACAGGGATATGGTGCCCACACTTCTATATACTACGTGGGCTGTGTTATATACTACGTGGGCTGTGTTATATACTGTGTGGGCTGTGTTATATACTACGTGGGCTGTGTTATATACTGCATGGGCTGTGTTATATATACTACGTAGGCTGTGCTATATACTGCCTGGTTGCTATATACTACGTGGGCTGTGTTATATACTGTGTGGGCTGTGTTATATACTGCGTGGCCTGTGTTATATACTACGTGGGTTGTGCTATATATTACATGGGCTGTGTTATATACTGCCTGGCTGCTATATACTACGTGGGCAGTGTTATATACTGTGTGGCCTGTGTGATATACTACATGAGCTGTGTTATATACTACGTGGGCTGTGCTATATATTATGTGGGCTGTGTTGTATACTGCCTGGCTGCTATATACTACATGGGCAGTGTTATATACTGTGTGGCCAGTGTTACATACTACATGGCCTGTGTTATATACTGCGTGGGCTGTGCTATATATTATGTGGGCTGTGCTATATACTACGTGGCTGCTATATACTATGTGGCTGCTATATACTACGTGGCTGTCTGTGTTACGTGGGCTGTGTTATATACTATGTGGCTGCTATATACTATGTGGCTGTGCTATATACTATGTGGCTGTGCTATATACTATGTGGCTGTGCTATATACTATGCAGCTGTGCTATATACTATGTGGCTGTGCTATATACTATGTGGCTGTGCTATATACTACGTGGGCTGTGTTATATTCTGCCTGGCTGCTATATACTACGTGGGCAGTGTTATATACTGCGTGGCCTGTGTTATATACTACGTGGGCTGTGTTATATACTACATGGGCTGTGTTATATACGGCCTGGTTGCTATATACTATGTGGGCAGTGTTATATACTGTGTGGCCTGTGTTATATACTAAGTGGGCTGTGCTATTTATTACGTGGGCTGTGCTATATACTGCCAGGCTGCTATATACTACGTGGGCAGTGTTATATACTGTGTGGCCTGTGTTATATACTACGTGGGCTGTGTTATATACTGCCTGGCTGCTATATACTATGTGGGCAGTGTTATATACTGCGTGGCCTGTGTTATATACTACGTGGCCTGTGTTATATACTGTGTGGGCTGTACTATATATTACGTGGGCTGTGCTATATACTATGTGGCTGCTATATACTATGTGGCTGCTATATACTATGTGGCGCTATATACTATGTGGCTGTGCTATATACTATGTGGCTGTGCTATATACTATGTGGTTGTGCTATATACTATGTGGCTGTGCTATATACTACGTGGCTGTGCTATATACTATGTGGCTATGTTATATACTACGTGGCTGTGCTAAGCGCGACGTACATACATATTCTAGAATACCCGATGCGTGTTATATACTACATGGGCTGTGCTATATATTACGTGGGCTGTGTTATATACTGCCTGGCTGCTATATACTACGTGGGCAGTGTTATAAACTGCGTGGGCTGTGTTATATACTACGTGGCCTGTGCTATATACTATGTGGCTGTGCTAAGCGCGACGTACATACATACATATTCTAGAATACCCGATGCGTTAGAATAGGGCCACCATCTAGTAATTGTAATAATTTTCTGGGAGAAATACTACATTTTCTGAAACAATTTCACGGGTGCCAACACTTTCGGCCATGACTGTATGCTGGATGACACATGGTCAGTGGAGCAAGAGATATAGATAGATACTTTGAAATAGTAAAGGCATTGGGGTGCTCAGCACCTTAAAGCAGCTGGATAATGTATGTAGTCGGCACATACAGTAGGTACAGCTTTGCTGAGTGTGCGAACAGCACCTTCGAACAGTGGAGACATATAAACAGACATAGTACATTGATGCAGCAGAGCCAAATGTGCAGACAGCACCTTGGAACAGCAGAGCTAAGATGGCCACGCAGCACCTGGATGTATTAGATATATGTGGCAAAGTACTGTGAATGCAAGTGGTAGCAGCATGCACTACTACCTACCGTAAATACTTGGTCAGTATACAGCCAACAGAGCAGTCTTTAAAATGCCTGAAAGATGACATAAGAGGGACGCACTGGGTAATCCGACGCACACTAGTATAGTGGGAGCTAGCTGCCAGGGAAGGAGGATGCAAGTCCTGCACTAGAACTGGGAAAGATGTGCGGGCATTGCAGGACCTTAGATATCCATGGTTACGAACACTGATAAAGTGACAGCTGGTAGCTAGTGGACGTAACCATGGATACCTAAGGTTCTGTAATGCCTGTACATGAAGTAAGAGACATAGCTAATCAGAAGAACTATACTAAATTTCTAATAGGAGGTATTTGCTAATGTTATAATTATTACACCTACTACATGTTGGGATAGGATCTTATAGATGGGAATACCCCTTTAAGTTCCACATTTCCACTATGCAAATTGCCTCTTCAGAGAGGAAGAGGACTAGAACTCTAGTGCCACCTACTGGAAGTAACAATCCTAAAAGTAAATATAGACCCTTCAACGAGCCTTGTCACATGGCTTAAGATAAAAGACAAACCAAAATCTCAACATTTTCACTAGTGAGGACCATGATGACTCCTTAACAACAAAAGACATTAAGTGTTGTCATAGGGACTTTGGAACACAAGGACGGCGCATATTTCAAATTTAACTTTTTTGTGTGTAAAATGGACTTTAGTATGATGTATATAGGAGCTCTTTGTTAAAAATTACATTTAAGTGGATGATCCTATGAAAACATTCTTCTTACTGACTCTCTTGTGAAGCTTACTTTATTAAACCTTTTTCATCCCCTTAGACCCCAGTCCAGAGCCTCTCACCTAGCCAAATTAGTTCTCATGCTTCGCACTGACGAGGGCCAACAGCCCGAAAAACCGTGTCTGCGAATTGAGATACTGATTTGGCTTTTATCCTAAGTCATATTGCACGACTCGTTAAAGGGTTGATTGTGACTTGTAGGATCGCTACTTCCAACAGGTGGTGCTATGGAGTTCAAGTCCTCTTTTTCTCAGAAGAGGCAATTTGCATATTGAATTTCCCAGAGGAACATTGCATGGCGAATAAGCCTCCTTACCTTGACAAGCCATAGATGGTATGTCACTCTCCACAAGGAGAAACGTTACCCCTTAGATCTCATCTCATGGTCAGCATATAAGTGGTTACAAAGAGCGTCTCTCTCTGGAGAACCCATCCTGTATGACACAGATAGCCCAGTGATGGGAATGGCGCCTCTAAAGACCACAGCCTGCAAAATAACAAGTAATCATTACTGATTAAAGAAAAAAAAAGTTTAAGCTTTTAGAAAATGATGACACAAACAAAATTTGTCTTTTGCCTGCTCCATCTGGTTATACTGACAAAAGCATGTCTTAGTAATGTTAATAGGACAGGAGCCTGTGAGCATGCTACTGCACATGCTCATAGGCAGCTGTAAGATTAATGTTCTATGACAGGATTCTGTTAGTGTAACAAGATGGCAGACATATTCATCTAGGACAGTGATTACCTCCATAATGCACATAGCCTTACAGAGACTCCCTGTAAGAAGAGTGATGATGCACAGTTACAGCATTTGTGTCCTTTGTGTTTAATAAATGGGAAAGTCAAAAGAAAATCTAAGGCCGGGATCACACATGCGAGAAACACGGCCGAGTCTCACATGTTAATACCGGGCACTGCTGGGGGCACTCGGGAGCGGAGCGTGCGGCTCCATGTATTGTTATGTGGCTGCACGCTCCGCTCCCGAGTGACAGCGGCAGTACCGGGTATTAATATGCGAGACTTGGCCGTGTTTCTCGCATGTGTGATCCCGGCCTTAGAAGAAAAATCGCAAAGTCTAGATTGCTTGTGCCTTAGAGGGGTTGTCCAATGCTTACAAATAATTTAAGAATGGGGAACACTGGCTACTGGCAGCAGGAGTGGTCCTGTAAGTAGTAGGCAACCCCTTTAAAGGCAACATCTCACTTGGTCAACAGTGCCCAATATTTCCCCCTTCCTTTCTTCCTGTTGCTCCTCTGAGGATGCCATATTTGTTATGCTCTATATGATGTGGGCCTTTTATTTAGTGCTAATTTTACAGTCTTCACAATGGGGCCTGGCTCGCAGGATTATAGGCTTTGGGCTGCCCTGTATTATTACTGTGGCCTTGATCGTGAAAATTAGCTGTAATGAAAAGGCCCATATCTCTGGAACGGTTTGTGGGATTCTAAAAAAATAAAACAATACTCAGCAGGAATAAAAGAACAAAAACTGGTCTTGACCTGGTGACAGCTCCTCTGTCCTGAAGTGATCCTCCAGCCCAGGTGTCAAATCTAACAAATGAGCTGCGACCTACACGTGACCTGTGCGTTAAACATTGGCAGATTTGGGCTACGTTCACACGTTCAGTTTTTTCATCAGTTTTTTTTCCTGTCCTGTTTTGAAAATCCGCAGCTAAAATTCAGCGCTGATTTTAGCTGCGGATTTTGATCCTTTTTCTTCTGCGGATTCCACTGCGGGTTTCCAAATGCAGTTTCCTATTGGTGCTGCTGGAAACCCGCAGCGGAATCCGGAGAAAGAATTGACATGGTACTTCTTTTTTCCGCAGGCAAATCCGCGCGGATTTTCCTGGGGAAAAAAGGATCGTCGGCACAGCGGATTTTGTTTTCCATTGGGTTACATTGTACTGTAACCTACATGGAAAACGGATGCGGATCCGCAGCTGAAATTCCGCTCCGGATCCGCACCAAAAAACGCACCGTGTGAACATAGCCTTATGCTCAGAGCTGGTTACAAGATACCAAACACAGAGCAAAAAGCTGATCACGTGTAATGCAAATAATGACCAGTAGATGGCGAAATAGGAGCGCCGACTGCTTGACGTAGTGAGGACGGAACCAGTATTAGGTGCAGCCATGCTCGGGGATGGATTGAGCATGCCTGGCTGGAGTCTGCATGAGACGGAGGGGCTGCTGGATGACTAGGCGGCAGGTATTTGTGTCATTAGCTGTCTGTCCGCCTCTGTATATAGCCTCCATCCTGCAGCGTCTATTCATATGTCCCTGGCGGGAGACATGTACATGCTGCAGGCCTGGAAATAACCTCTGCTGTACACACGAGCAAGCGCATGCCAGCAGGGGGCGCTGGGTGACAAGTAGAATGCAGGGGTCCTCTACTGTCCCCAGTAAGATTATATATAGAGACCACTGCACAGTGTTATAAAAACCAGCTTCTCTACATGTCTGACAGCCATTGTCCAGTGTCAGTTGAATTCCAACCAGAGTACACCTCATACTACTGAATGTGCTTCTGATTAGGGGATCACCTGAGTCAAGTGTTCACAATCCTCCTGCACTAGGACAAGCTGGATGGCAAAACAAGTGCTAGTAATATCCCAAAAGTAATAGGAAAGAAAAAATAACTTTTAGGCTATGGGCCCATGTTGCAGAATAGAAGCAGATTTTCTGCATTAAAACCGCACACCCTTGCCAAGGAAAACGCATGTGGATTTTGACGCGTTTTTTTGAAGCTTTTTTTCAAATACAAGTCTATGGTGGCGGAATCGCTGTGATTCCACAAAATTATTGAGCATGCTGTGTATTTTTCCACGATGCGATTCCGCTGCGTTAAAATACACAGCATGGGCACAGCAATTGCGGAATGCAATTAAAATTAATGGGATGCGTTTTGCTAGCGTTTTTTAAGCGTTTCTACAGTGGAAAAACACGGCAGAAACGCTTAAAATATGCAACATGGGCACACAGCCTTAAGAATGCCAAAGGAGTTGAAAAGAAAAGTCTTGAGTGAGGAAAAGAAAAGCTCAATTCTGGCTTTACTAGCAGAGGGACACAGTGAGCATCATGTTGCCCATAGAATGTAAGTCCGCAAGGACAGGGTCCTCTCCCCTCTGCACCAGTCTGTCACTGTAAACTTCTAAGAACAAATACCATTGATACATAGCTTAGAAATACGTACTGGGAAAATACACCCTATATTTTGGACAAAAAATCCCTGTAAGGAGGACACTCCAAAATGGTCAAACCTACAGCGAGATGTGGAGTACATAGTCCCATACACAATATAGAAAATTATTCTTAAACACCGTTTTATTAAACAATCATAAATAACAACATAATCAAATAAATATATGTACAGACTAACAAAACCAGGTACAGAATGGTGCACATACAGATAGACAACGACTACAATAGTAGCAATATGGTAGATAGCAGTTTAAATCATAACTCCCCCTACAAAGTGCTGAGTGCGATATGGAGTACAAATAGATGTGAAGCTGAGTTCCCACTCACTTACTGGGATCGCTGTATAGCAAACCACCAGACTCATACCAAGAGGGAGAAGGGAAAATGGAAAGGAGGAGTATACTGCTCGTCTTACCCATCAGTGTCTGCTTGTAGTGTGTCTGCAGCAGCCCCGACGCGCATTTCGCGTTGGGCTTCCTCGGGGGGCTGTCACTGTAAACTTGTTTATTGTAAACGATATCTATGCCTCTGTACGTAACCCCTTCTCATGTACAGCACCATGGAATTAATGGTGCTATATAAATAAATAATAATAATAATGTTGCCTCCATCCTTAAAATTTCTAAGTCGGCAGTCCATTACAACAAGGTCAAGAAGCAGACATTGGGTTTCTGTTGTGGGGCATACAGTTCCCGCACAACCTCGGACTCCCGACGTCCGGTTTCTCATGCTTGATCCTGGAGGGAGTCCACTCGCAGCTCCACTCCAGTTTCTCTCTTCTCCACTGCTCTTTCTCCCCACACTGTCTCCTACAATCTCCCCTAACTTCTCCTCAAGCCAGAATATATATATATATATATATATATATATATATATATATATATACACACACAGTACAGACCAAAAGTTTGGACACACCTCATTTGAAGTTTTTACTGTATTTTCATGACTATGAGAATTGTACATTCACACTGAAGGCATCAAAACTATGAATTAACACGTGGAATTATATACTTAGCAAAAAAGTGTGAAACAACTGAAATTATGTCTTATATTCTAGGTTCTGCAAAGTAGCCACCTTTTGCTTTGATGACTGCTTTGCACACTCTTGGCATTCTCTTGATGAGCTTCAAGAGGTAGTCACCGGGAATGGTTTTCACTTCACAGGTGTGCCCTGTGAGGTTTAATAAGTGGGATTTCTTGCCTTATAAATGGGGTTGGGACCATCAGTTGTGTTGTGCAGAAGTCTGGTGGATACACAGCTGATAGTCCTACTGAATAGACTGTTAGAATTTGTATTATTGCAAGAATAAAGCAGCTAAGTAAAGAAAAATGAGTGGCCATCATTACTTTAAGAAATGAAGGTCAGTCAGTCCGAAAAATTGGGAAAACTTTGAAAGTGCAATATACTACGTGGCTGTGCAATATACTACGTGGCTGTGCAATATACTACGTGGCTGTGTAATATACTACGTGGCTGTGCAATATACTACGTGGGCTGTGCAATATACTACGTGGCTGTGCAATATACTACGTGGGCTGTGCAATATACTACGTGGGCTGTGCAATATACTACGTGGGCTGTGCAATATACTACGTGGGCTGTGCAATATACTACATGGGCTGTGCAATATACTACGTGGGCTGTGCAATATACTACGTGGGCTGTGCAATATACTACGTGGGCTGTGCAATATACTACGTGGGCTGTGCAATATACTACGTGGCTGTGCAATATACTACGTGGGCTGTGCAATATACTACGTGGGCTGTGCAATATACTACGTGGGCTGTGCAATATACTACGTGGGCTGTGCAATATACTACGTGGGCTGTGCAATATACTACGTGGGCTGTGCAATATACTACGTGGGCTGTGCAATATACTACGTGGGCTGTGCAATATACTACGTGGGCTGTGCAATATACTACGTGGGCTGTGCAATATACTACGTGGGCTGTGCAATATACTACGTGGGCTGTGCAATATACTACGTGGGCTGTGCAATATACTACGTGGGCTGTGCAATATACTACGTGGGCTGTGCAATATACTACGTGGGCTGTGCAATATACTACGTGGGCTGTGCAATATACTACGTGGGCTGTGCAATATACTACGTGGGCTGTGCAATATACTACGTGGGCTGTGCAATATACTACGTGGGCTGTGCAATATACTACGTGGGCTGTGCAATACACTACGTGGGCTGTGCTATACACTACGTGGGCTGTGTTATACACTACGTGGGCTGTGTTATACACTACGTGGGCTGTGTTATACACTACGTGGGCTGTGTTATACACTACGTGGGCTGTGTTATACACTACGTGGGCTGTGTTATACTGCGTGCGTGGGCTGTTATACACTCCGTGGGCTGTGCAATGTACTACGTGGCTGTGCTATGTACTACGTGGCTGTGCTATGTACTACGCGGCTGTGCTATTTACTACGTGGGCTGTTATATACTACGTGGCTATGCTATATACTACGTGGCCGGCTGCGAACAATCAGCGACAGGTGCAGTCCGGCCGAATCCTGTGTATTCAATGTATTATTCTAAAATCTTCATAAACAAACTACATACATATTCTAGAATTCCCAATGCGTTAGAATCGGGCTACCATCTAGTAAAAAAAATATATATAGTGATAAGTGATTTACAGTACAATGTAATTCAATAGGAAAAATTCTGTGCTAATGGTGCGGAAAATTCCGCATGGAAAACACAGCAGATTGAAAGAAGGAGCATGTCACTTCTTTTGTGCGGATCTGCAGCGTTTCTGCACCCTTCCATTATAAAAATCCGCAGGGGTAAAAAACGCATGAAATCCGCAGCAAATACCCACAAAATCCGCATAAAAAACACATCAATTTGCACCTGCGTTTTCTGCCAGGAGATGCAGATTTTGTGTAGAAAATTCTGCACCCAAATCCGCAACGTGTGCACATAGCCTAAAAAACACACACGTAAAACGATGTGTTATGTGTAAGACACCAAAAAATTGTGGCACTCAGTACAAAATATATATTACATCATATTAGATATCTAGTAGCTGGTGAGAGGAGTCTCCTACTTTGTTATCCCATAACATGTCCCTATATAAAGTTTATCAAAGCCATTTCAGTCACTGAAAGTCCATTATGGCCACCTGGAGCAATGTTCCCATATGCATCCACCAGCTTTTTAAGGCCATTAAACCATATCAAATGCGCCCAGCATGGTGGACCTGAAGGGGGAAGAAAAGCACTTACCATGTGCTGAAGTGCCCACCGAATGCACTAATATATATATATATATATCTCATAAGACTGGAGGCACACAGGGTAAATTGTCATTTAATCTATAACCTGGATGAGCAGTCATACATAAAAAGTGCATCCAGAGATGTGTGCCAACAGTCCGTCATGTCCCATTACAGCTGCACATGACGTGTGGCTTCTCCACAATGTTGTTGAGGTGTAAAGGTTAAATCCATCTAAAAAAAATGGCTCCACTGTAGCCCAGCGCTCACATCACAGACGCATACCTAGCAACATAAAACCGATGGGATATTACATTATGCAGGTTATGTGTTTAGTGTATAAATACCCCAAATACAAGAACGATCATATTGTTCCCGAATATTTTCATATCTTCCTTCTTTTCGATACATTGACATCCAGTGACCCCACATACACTACTCACAAAAAGTTAGGAAAATGTAAAAACTTCATGCTACATAGATATCCTATCATGAAAGCAGGGCATTTAAGAATAAGCATGCAATGGTGATTTCCTCATCTCAAACAATTTATTGACGCAAAAGCCAACAACAGTGGTGGGTATACACTCCAAAAGAAAATGTCAATGTCTCAATAATTATCAAGTGGCCTTCAGCATCAATTATAGCTTGACAACGACTTCTCCACCTGTTCACCATTGTCGTTAATGTCTGCTGAGGCATGGCATCCCACTCTTCTTGAAGGTTGGCCCTCAGGTCAATGAGGCTCTGGAGTACAGACCTACGATCCTCTACATAGCGACTCAGCTGATCCCATAGGTTTTCTATGGAATTAAAGTCGGGAGAAAGTGCAGGCCACTCCATTTGCGGTCCCCAAGTCTAGCAACCGTTTCCTAATGATGCGACCTCAATGAGCACTAACATTGTCGTCCATAAGGATGAAATTAGTCCTGTGTTGTTCATGCAGAGGCACAGTGACTATTCTATGATCTGTGATCTAGCACAGTGACTGGATTAATAATATTCATGTAGTAGGGACTTGTCACTGTACCATTCGCAAAGTGTAGGGCAGTTCTGTATGGAGTAGACCCACCTGCCCATACTGTAACACCACCACCATCAAAGGCTCATCTGGTGACAACAGTGGCTGGTGCGTAATGCTCTACTTGAATTCTCCAACATCATTGGCGGCCATCATTTCTCCTCAGTGTGAATCGTCTTCCATCAGTGAACAGCTCTGAGGCCCACTGGTCCCTTGTCCAGCATAGATGCTACATGGCCCTACTGGTGTGGTCAGGTGCCCTTGCAGCTTGTCTAGCATGCAGACCACACTGATGTAAATGGTTTTGAATGTCTTGATGTTACACATGGGTGCCTCTCACCTCCTTTAAATGTGCTTGGAGTTGTGTGGAATTGCTCACAATGAAGCAGTTATCGGGGTGGGATGTGGCCAAAGGACGTTCCTTTCTGTGACTCGTCCAGTCTCTCTCTATCTCTATTGCAATCTGCTGATGACACTCTTAGCTCAGTGGTCACTTCCGTTTGAGAATATTCTGCTTGATGCCTGGCAATAGCAAGGTACTGTACATCAGTTATTAGGTGTCATCTTGGTCTCATGATGTCAAAATGCGTGATGAGGAGGACTGTATAAATATCAATTCTAATTGAACCCTTAACTGTATTGGCCGATTTATGGATTAAACATCTGCTGTGAATTTTGCCATTAAACTCCTTGTTAGAGAACAGCAAGTTGTGCAAAAAGTACTGAAATATTGCACAGTTGGACATGTGTATTCAGAAGTTTAGAGAAAGTCACATTAAGTTCACCTGAAAAGGTTAATGTGCATTTTAGGATCATTCTGAATTTACACCAGTAGTGCAAATATTCCTAATGTTATGTGAGTAGTGTACAGTGTGAACCACTGTGCCCCCAAATACAGTGATAATATCATGTGTCTACTGCCATAACAGCCACAAGGACACAGAGTGCCAGCCATTTGGCCCCCAAGTACAGTGCCAACCATAGTCCACCTATATACAGAGCTATCCATATCCTCCAAAAACAGTGACGTCCACAAGTTTCCCAAGTAGAATGACAGTTGCATCAGCAGACAATGATCTAATGTTTAAATCAGGTTTTATGATATACCATATTTTTCGGACTATAAGATGCACCGGACCATAAGACGCACCCCAAATTTTCAGATGGAAAATAGGGGAAAAAAATGTGTCAAATGGGGGTCCGTCTTACCGTCCGAATTCAGCTTACTGGGGAACTAGGCAGCACTGGTGGAGAGTGGTCACAGGGGGTGTTTGGTGGTCCCAGGCAGGTGCGGTGGCTTCCGGGAAATCCCATCCCAGGCAGGAGCGGCGGTTGTGTGGGGGGCTTTGCGGGCATTTTGTGAAAATCCGGAGGCCCTACACTTCCATTGCTGCGATGCGGTGGCCTCCGGGAAAATGGCAGCCGGGGGCGACGCATGCTCAGATTGAGATCTCAGCAACGGCTGCCATTTTCCCAGAGGCCACCGCATCGCAGCAGATTGAGATCTCGTTGCCGAGATCTCAATCTGAGCATGCACCACCCCCGGTGGCCATTTTCACAAAATGCCGGCGAAGCCCCCCGCACCACAGAGCAACACCGCCAAACTTGCCACACCAGCCTGGGAAGGGAGTGTGATCGTCGGACAGGGACCACCGCGGAATCGCCCGACTCCTGCTGCCACCACAGTATTTGTAAGTATATTCCGACTATAAGACGCACCCCCATTTTCCCCCAAATTTTTTTGGGAAAAAGGTGCGTCTTAGTCCAAAAAATACGGTGTATATTTTTACAAATTTTGAGCTTTCTTTTTTGGGGGTTTTTCATTTCACAATCTGTATGAAAACTAATTAGAACTGTAGTAATTTTCACATTATGAACCTTGGATATTTTAGACTCTTAACTTCCTGTTGTTTCTTGAAATTCATATTATCAGCAAAGAACACATTTAGACCCTCTGTTTTGTATTAAAGCATCTAATGAACAGGTGCAGAGGTCATTGCTGCTGTTGATCAGCCATGAGACATGCAGCCGCAGGGGCTTGAACATGTTCTTCGAGCACACCGAAGTCACTCGGTTTGCACATAAGCATGCTCCAAAAACATCTTATCTGAGTACGTTCGCTCATCACTAGTTGCTGCCATTGCTGAGTACTGTTGAACCTGATGCATAGGTGGAATTTTAGATTAAGAAAAAATGTCTGCCAGCCCCTCCTCCAAATCTGTTCCTGAGCTACTGGTACTGTAGGATCATAAAATTCCTGCTTGATTTTCTTGCAAGTCATAACATAAAATATAGAACCTATTCTATAGATAGAGGTTATTCCTAGATAATAAATTATCATCTATCAGCCTGAGAATGCCAGCCCCCAGCTGTCTGCTTTAGCTTGGTAGGTTGTGAAAAAGAGTGGGACCCCACAACGTTTTTTTAAAATTATTTAAATAATTTAAAAAAACTGGAGTGGTGACCCCTCTATACTTGATAACCAGCTTTGTTAAAGCTGACAGCTGACGGATGCAGCCCGCAGCAGTCAGTTTAGCCAGGCTGGTTATCAGAAATACAGGGGAACCCACACTGTTTTTTATTTATTTATTTAGAGTGCAGGTGTCGGCTAATGAATACTCCCATCCGGTTCTGCCTGCTCTCGCTGTTATTAGCGGCAGCAGGCGTAGACTGATGGTGGTAGTAGTAGTCCCATCAGCCGACACCGGTGACCAGAGGTAAACTTTTTACCTCTGTTCACACCTGTGGGCACACGCTGACCAGTGTTGATGAGTCTACTGCTGATCAGGAGTACTGTTTGCTAAGCTGTTATCACATGACAAACACCCGGTGTTCGAGGTGCCGAACCCAAACGGTAACACGGACTTCCTGGTGAAATCCGTGTTTGGTGTCCATGCCCGAACAGTAGGTATTCAGTATGGACGCAGAGCTTTATTGTTTGGGTTTGCCCATCTTTATGACTTACATGCCCATATAGATGACTTTAGAGGGTTGATCCTAATGACAGATTCCCTGTAAAACGTGTTGTGATCTAATGCTAGGGTAGGGTAGAGGTTTAGGCTGCTGTGTTTAGCTTTGCTCTGATAGCTGAACGTGAGCTTTATAACTGTCTAAAATGAAATTGGGGTAATATCCTCTTTGGGAGTTCCCTATTTTTAACTTTTTTTTTTTTTTACATTTATTTTCACAGCTCGTTAAACCGTCAAACGCACAATGAAAACTTAAGTTATTTATTCTTTTTTTCCATTTTCTTTCCTCACACACAGACATGAATTACGCCCGTTTTTTGACAGCTGTTAGTGCGGCCAGGCAACCCTCACCCATAAGAGCAATGAGTAAGTATACATATAACATTATAATAAAATGCGCTTACATTAATTATTTAAGTGATTGTGAAAATACAACCAAGAAATATAACTATGGAACCATTTGGGGTTTCACATTTCAGTGATTTGTTTGAAATTAATGTAAAATACATATAAATTGGTTCTTTTGTCTGTACCAGATCTACAGCCATATTATCCACTGAGAGACGCAGCGCTGCAGATCTGGAAACTGGTCGGTCAAAACAATACACTCTTAATTCTGGAAAAAAAAATCCATCCCACAACATAATAAACTAAATATATTTTGGACACTAACCAGGGTTGCCAATTTTACATTTTATTTTTTTCTGTATAAATTATCAAAAAATCACGGACAGACAATATTTTTTACGAACACACCGGAAAAATATAGTAAATCATTCTGATTATAAGTGATACATGTCTACAGCCTATATTGTAGTTTTGATATGATGACGTTGGCTGCATCAACAGTAAACTGTAAAATAGCGTCAGTTACAGTCAAAATAATCTGTATAAATTTGTTAACCTTTGCAAAAAAAAAATCATGGACGCCTTCAATGTTTTTTTTACGGACAGGGAAAAAGTTCTCTATTTATATGGACTGTCCTGGAATTTTCACTGGTCAGCAGTAACTGACAGCCGTCGCTAAAGAGTGTGCAGAGTTGTGCTGTCAGCTACAGTCAGTATTTAGCTTCGGCCATTGCCAAAGCAAAATTCAGCTGATTGGTGGGGTTCCCGAGTGTCGAACCCCCAGCAATCTTGAATAATTGACCCATTCTTGGGATAGGTCATCAATATTGTATGCTTGGACAACCCCTTTAATATAACATCTCAAATTGAAAAAGGGCTGTAGTAAAACTGATCACCATCTTCCAGGCCTGAGAATACATGTCATAAAAGCTGACAGGTTAATTTAGGAAACAGACATCAATTTGCCCTCCTTGTCACATAAGACTGCAGTGTAAGAATAAATGCCAATTGATCCGCTCCGGAGAAATGCATTTTGCTCCGTAACCTGATTTACACATAGGCACATATTAACCTTATGACACAGCATTTACCAGTTCGCACAGTGTTACACTTTTACTGTATGAACATAAATATTATTTGTGCTATGAGATTTTAGACTTCTGCTCTGAGAAATGACCATTGGGTTATGCAAAATTAGGCAAAGATAGGCAAAATTAATTTTAAGTGCTCTGCCCATTTTAAAGGGAATTGGATTCTATACAATTTGCATTTTATCATTATCTTTTACACACAAAACATTTTTAAATAAGTTATAAGAAGCATTGTGTAAGATTAAATCTTAAAAAATGCCATTATTTCTTTATCACTAAGCAAAAGTCAATTAAAATTTAGGAAATACTGTTCACTGGGAGCTATAGTCATGGCCAAAAGTGGTGGCACCCTTGAAATTGTTCCAGAAAATGAAGTATTTCTCCCAGAAAATTATTGTAATTACACATTTTTGTTAAACACATGTTTATTTCATTTGTGTATATTGAAACAATACAAAAAATAGAGAAAAAAGGCAAATTGGACATAATTTCACAATAACCCAAAAATTAGCCTGACAAAATTATTGGCACCTTTCCATAAATTGTGGTTAAACAACTTTGTTTCAAGCATGCGATGCTCATTCGAACTCAGCTGTAGCAAGTAACAGGTGTGGGAAGTATGAAAATCACGCTTGAAACCAGATGAAAAGGGGGGAAGTTGACACAATCTTTGCATTGTGTGTCTGTATGTGCCACACTAAGTATGGAGAACAAAAAGAAGAGAATTGTCTGAGGATTTGAGAACCAAAATCGTTGAAAAATATCAACAATTTCAAGGTTACAAGTCCATCTCCAGAGATCTTTATGTTCTTTTGTCCACACAACATGTGCAACATAATCAAGAAGTTTACAACCCATGACACTGTAGCTAATCTTCCTGGACATAGACAGCAAAAATTGTTGAAAGGTTACAACGCAGGATTGTGGATAAGCAGCCCCAATCACATTCCAAAGTAATTCAAGCTGTCCTGCAGGCTCGGAATGTATCATTGTCAGCGGGAACTATCTGTTGACATTTGAATGAAATGAAACGCTATGGCAGGAGACCCAGGAGGACCCCACTGCTGACACAGACATAAAAAAGCTAGACTGTAGTTTGCCTAAATTTACTTGAGTAAGCCAAAATCCTTCTGCGAAAGCATCTTGTGGAGAGATTAGACCAAGATAGAGCTGTTTGGTAAAGCATATCCTTTTACTAGTTAGTAGAAACGGAATGAGGCCTGCAAAGAAAAGAAGACAGTACCTACAGTCAGGTATGGTGGAGGTTCAAAGATGTTTTGGGATTATTTTGCTGCCTCTGCCACTGGGTGCCTTGACTGTGTGCAAGGCATTTTGAAATCTCAGGATTACCAGCAGATTTTGGGTCACAATGTAGTGCCCGGTGTCAAAAAGCTGGGTTTGTGTCCTAGGTCATGGGTCTTCTAGCAGGGCATAGACCCAAAACATAGTTCAAGAAGCACCCAGAAATGAATGGAAACAAAGCGCTGGAGAGTTCTGAGGTGGTCAGCAATGAGTCTGGATCTAAATCCCATTGAACACCTGTGGATATACGTTTGAGAGGTGTAAGAAGCTTGATGATGGTTATAGGAAGCGATTGAATGCAGTAATTTGTTTCAATGGATGTGCAACCAAATATTGAGTTGAGGGTGCCAACAATTTTCTACGGCCCATTTTTGAGGTTTTGTGTAAAATTACCGTATTTTCCGGCGTATAAGACGACCCCCCCAACTTTTCCAGTTAAAATATAAAATCTTCTTAAAAGTCGGGGGTCTTCTTATATGCCATGTGTCGTCTTATAGGGCTGGTGAATAATGTGCCTTTTTGGGGGGGGAGTGGTCCCGATGACGAAGAGAGGGGGCGTCTCACAGGAAAGTGTGAGTGGCGTATCCCCCTATTACCTCATTGTGGCAGCGTGGGGTTTCTGTGCTGGTGAGCGGCGGCTTCTGCTCCTCTTCGTGCAGCGTCGGGCCTCTGTGCTGTGGGGCGCCGCCGCATCTTAGTGCAGAGTCGGGGCTCCTCCGGCATCTCCTCAAAGCCCGGAGGCACCGGCAGCTCCATTGCTGCGATGCGGTGGCCTCCGGGAAAATGGCCGCTGGGGGCGGCGCATGCTCAGATTCAGATCTCGTCCCGATCTCCTGCACAAAGAGGAGCCGCCGCCCCACAGCACAGCACCCACGCGGCACAAAGAGGAGCAGCCGCCGCCGCTCCCCAGCACAGAGACCCCACGCTGCTACAATGAGGTAATAGGGGGATACTCCACTCACACTTTCCTGTGAGACGCCCCCTCTCTTCGTCATCGGGACCACTCCCCCCCACCCACCATATACACATAGGTCTGCACCCGGCGTACAAGACGACACCCGGCGTATAAGACGACCCCCGACTTTTAAGAAGATTTTCCGGGGTTAAAAAGTCGTCTTATACGCCGGAAAATACGGTATGTCCAATTCGCCTTTTTTCAGTTTTTTATTTTGTTCCAATACACATAACAATGTGTAACTGCAATAATTTTCTGGGAAAAATGCTTACTTTTCTGGAACAATGCACACAGGCCCATATGGCATTGCCCAAATGGGTGTCTGAATTACAAATACTACCCTGCCTGACCAAGATTTACTGCAAGACCAATATTATTAATACTGTTATGTAAGAGAATAAATAATACCATCACATAGTGACAGTATAATGCCATTCTATCGAGCATCAAAAAGGTTGTGCCGCTAAACATATTTTCAGAGAGCAGTGTAGTGTCCAATCCTAACCATATGTAATATACACACTGTAAAGATTCTACCCCATTTGCCATTCCAGTAGTTCACCTGTGACTGCAAGTAGGCAATTTGCATACTTGTGCTCACATGACAACTAGAATCTCATGTTGAGACTCTAGTTGTCAGGTGAATGTAAGCATGCGAACTGTATACTTGCTGTCGCTTAATGCCCACTGGAATGGCAAATGGAGTCCTCACCGTACAACCCTCTTAACAAATATCATTGTACTATCCTGCAATATAATAGACAAACAATACCACCAGTCCATAACCAAAGGCTATACCAGCATATACATTGGTGATAGTACCACCATACTGATCATTAATCAGGACAACTAGGACTGATACTACCACCATACAGTGACTGTGTATTTGTAGACAACAGTTGTACACCAGTGCTCTGCAGTCCATATTTGTATACTGTACAGTCACTTACCAGTGATGTTCTCGATAATTGTAGTCATCCACTTTCCTTTATTTTTTCCATTCAGTCCAGAATACCATGACCACTTCTTCCATTAATGACTGGTCCCTGCACAATGTAACACACAGACATCTTTGACTTACTGGTTTTCCAGTACCCTCCTCCCATTACCTCTCCCATAGCATACAGTGCTGTAATCAGTGCCAGTAGACAGTAATACTGCCCCCTCTGTGCCCATCACCTTTGTCCCCCATTGGACTTTATAATAATGCCCTCCATTGTGCCTCCTTTTTATAATGCCCTTCATTGTGTCTCTGTATTATAATGCTCCCATTCTGCATCCTTGTTATAACTCCTTATATTAATAATATCATCCGCTCAGCCTGCCATAAAATAAGCTAGTACTTACTCCACCGCTCCCTTGTTGAATGATGATTCCTCCTACCTGCAGTCTCAGGGGTGGCACAGGTGGTGCAATGTTATCTCACTGCCCAATTTTTCTTACTCAGCATCATCCTTTTGTAGGCCAGAAGCAACATGTAGCCTGCTTGTCTAAGTGTTGGAGCATGGAGATGGGGATAGTGTTAAAATTGTTGCAATAGTTGTGACACCCCACTTTCTGACCTGTTCATCTGGAATTTACCAGAACTGCAAGATGGCAAAATGGCCCTGTCGGTAAGATTTCTATAGTAATCGCAGTCACGATCTTGGAAGTCCTTTTTATAGCATATAAGCAAATGAAAGGAAAACCCCATTTTAGAAGACATGTTGGCTACATTGCTGGGTTGAGAATTTTATGTATAAATGCAATAGTCATATCATGGCCAGCTTAAATGAGGTATTTGCATTCATCTCACTACAATTGAACTAGTGATTCATGCCAATACTTGCCAATTAAAATTCTGCATAAGGTTGGGGTACTTTTTATAATGAAGGTAAACATATAAATAACATATGACCCCAGATGGCTTTTATTGATCTGACTCCTCTCAGTGTTTTGTACATGGAACAAATGGTAGTCCCTAATTACCACCATAAAAAAAAGAAATTACATTTCATAAATTTGGGAGGTCCCCTTTCAAAATGGTACCCATAGTAGAAGCTATTAATTGCCATCCATTGGAGGTAGCTTCCCTATGAGTCAACCTAGTAAACCAAAGTCTTCTCCAAAGACCTCTAAGCCAGCCACCCTGTATGCTGCCTTGCAATGATGGGGAGCAAGTAATTTGTATGCAGATAAATGTCTTCTCCTTTTGGCTAACTGTCCTTAGTCATGCTACAAGTGTTGATAAAGGCTCGGACATTGGCTAATAGGAAAGCTACCTCTAATAGGTAATAAAGCTGGCTTTTTTTTACTCTTGGTGGAGAGTTGCGTTACCTCCCACCAGGGCCGGACTGGCCATCTGGCAATTCTGGCAAATGCCAGAAGGGCGTGTCTGGTCGTGGGCCTTGTCTGCTACATTAACAGAATCAGTGTTCTCAAGACATCCATAACGTTAAGAGTTTTGACGTAGAGCACAAAGTCGCTGACTCACTTACCCCAGCAGGCCACGGGTATCATTAGAAATATTGGTCTTGTAGTAAATCTTGCTTTCCTCCATCTAGGATAATATTAGTAATGTATCCCATCTGGTTCTTGGGGACAGAGAAAATATGGGCCTGTGTGATTTCAAATGCCAGGCCTGAATTTCAATCCCAGTCCGTACCTGCCTCTTACAAGTCTGATGCTTAGGTTTATGGCACATTTGTGGCTTCTTTAATGGAATGTTTGGCCATCTTTAGATGGCCATAATGCAACCATATTTTGTTGTCCAATTTACCTAGACCCATGAAACAACTGCTGTATTATTACCATCTAGTCCTTTTCATGTTGGATAGGGCTATACATTACGGATGTCATGATCCTGTCGTATTACAACGGATACAGCATGCCGTGTACAGGGATGGCCTAGTCTGATTGCCCGGACCATGCACCGTAGCTGTAAAGACTAGGGTTCACCATATGTCAGTAAACACAGCCACCGTAAACTACCCATCTGGATAAAAGCAAAGCAGAACTCGCTCTCTAGCAAACCTTATAGGCCGTGAAAACCTGCAGTTACTCAGGCATGTACGTGATACAGACATTTTTGAAACCCACCCTTTATCTACATAGAAAACACGCATGTCCACTTTAAATCATTAAAACATGGCCTCATAGAACCCATTCATACAATAAAAACACAAAATGCTTTAATTGTGGATAAAAATGGCCGTGTAGTTTATTTAGGGTTACATAAATTAATTAATCACCAATAAATAAACTCCATAAATTATAAAACCAAAGTACCAAACTTTTCCAATAAACCAATCCACCCAGACATGGGTGATTTTCCCACAAGTAAACTACACGAAAATTCAGGGGAGGGAGGGTGGGGTCTTCTTTATCTTCTTCCGCTGACAGAATGACCAGATACCACAAAACAGGTGTTTATATATATTCAAAAAAAGAGCGGCAAAGCTGCTTACAGCCAATAGAAAACCGTTACAATAGGCACCAAACATACCAGAAAAAACTGGATAAAACCAGTTTCACACTTTCAGAGATGACTGACCTGACCTTTATTTGACCTTTCTTCTGACAGAAAGCCATATTAAATGACAGGGTCCATGAGGCCATGAGACCCCCGCTATATTTCTTTCAGGTTTACGCGGGGGGGCTAACATTATAACTTCAGTCATTACCAACATAGAAATATGTGCAGTAGTATCATAGGTCATATGTGCATCTACCCATAAGAGGTTGACCCTAGTGGATCTTTTGCTGGGCATCTAAACCCCTTACTGTGTCAGATCCTGGGCCCATCAAAGCAATATCTTGTACCCTGGTGGGCAAATATGATCCTGATAGTATAGCCAGCTTTTGAAATTTCAGAACCCGATGACATTCTGCTTTTTTATTTGATGTATGTTTTTTTTTTCTACTTCTTTCTTTGCAGCTGATTTATTAATGAAGTCACCACCATCAATCATATCACTTGCTGGGGGAGCGCCAAATCCAGATACGTTTCCTTTTAAGTCAGCTTGCGTTACCTTGACTGATGGTACTGCCATTGAAATTGGGGAGAGTTTGATGAAGAAAGCGCTACAGTATTCTGCAACACCTGGGTACATTCCTTAGCTTGTTATTAAAGGGAGCCATCACCTGAGTCCAGGTGCCCAAATCACGACCAGCATGAATCAGAAACCAGCTCCTGCATTACAAACGTGTGCTTTTCACTGACATGCTGCTGCATATTAGAGGAAAACGTAGTTGAAAGGGACGGAGGTGACTAGTTGAAGACGTGTGACCATGCCAGCTTCTCCCCATCAGACCCTGCAATCAGCTATGTTAACCCCTTAAGCCCGTATGACGTACTATACCGTCGAGGTGGGGTGGGCCTTAATTCCCGGTGACGGGATAGTACGTCATACGCGATCGGCCGCGCTCACAGGGGGAGCGCGGCCGATCGCGGCCGGGTGTCGGCTGCATATCGCAGCTGACATCCGGCACTATGTGCCAGGAGCGGTCACGGACCGCCCCCGGCACATTAACCCCCGGCACACCGCGATCAAACATGATCGCGGTGTACCGGCGGTACAGGGAAGCATCGCGCAGGGAGGGGGCTCCCTGCGGGCTTCCCTGAGACGATCGGTACAAGGTGATGTACTCACCTCGTACCGAACGTCTTCTCCCTGCAGGCCCCGGATCCAAAATGGCCGAGGGGCTGTATCCGGGTCCTGCAGGGAGCACTTCCGGGTCGGAGCAGGCTGCAGATGAAAGCTGCAGCCTGCTCCGATGAAAGTATGATCGCAGATCTGATAGAGTGCTGTGCACACTATCAGATCTGCGATCTGTGATGTCCCCCCCTGGGACAAAGTAAAAAAGTAAAAAAAAAAAGTCCACATGTGTAAAAAAAAAAAAAAAAAAAAAATTCCTAAATAAATAATAATTAAAAAAAATATATTATTCCCATAAATACATTTCTTTATCTAAAAAAAACAAACAAAAACAATAAAAGTACACATATTTAGTATCGCCGCGTCCGTAACGACCCAACCTATAAAACTGGCCCACTAGTTAACCCCTTCAGTAAACACCGTAAGAAAAAAAAAAAAAAAACGAGGCAAAAAACAACGCTTTATTACCATACCGCCGAACAAAAAGTGGAATAACACGCGATCAAAAAGACGGATATAAATAACCATGTTACCGCTGAAAACGTCATCTTGTCCCGCAAAAAACGAGCCGCCATACAGCATCATCAGCAAAAAAATAAAAAAGTTATAGTCCTCAGAATAAAGCGATGCCAAAATAATTATTTTTTCTATAAAATAGTTTTTATCGTATAAAAGCGTCAAAACATAAAAAAATGATATAAATGAGGTATCGCTGTAATCGTACTGACCCGACGAATAAAACTGCTTTATCAATTTTACCAAGCGCAGAACGGTATAAACGCCTCTCCCAAAAGAAATTCATGAATAGCTGGTTTTTGGTTATTCTGCCTCACAAAAATCGGAATAAAAAGTGATAAAAAATGGTCACGTGTCCGAAAATGTTACCAATAAAAACGTCAACTCGTCCCGCAAAAAACAAGACCTCACATGACTCTGTGGACCAAAATGCGGAAAAATTATAGGTCTCAAAATGTGGAGACGCAAAAACCTTTTTGCTATAAAAAGCGTCTTTTAGTCTGGTTTCACACTTGCGTTTTTATCTGCATGCGTTTTTTAAAAAAACCGCATGTGTGAAAAAATGCATGTAAACGCAGTAAAACGCATGCGTTTTTATAGAAAAACACAAGAAAACAAGAAAAAAACAAAAAACCCTACCCCTAACCTGAAATACGTGGCACTGAAATACGTGGCACTGAAATATACGTTTATATACGTATATAAGTGCCACAATATTTCAGTGGCCACGTATTTAAGTGCCACGTATTTAAGTGCCACGTATTTAAGTGCCACGTATTTAAGTGCCACGTATTTAAGTGCCACGTATTTAAGTGCCACGTATTTAAGTGCCACGTATTTAAGTGCCACGTATTTAAGTGCCACGTATTTAAGTGCCACGTATTTAAGTGCCACGTATTTAAGTGCCACGTATTTAAGTGCCACGTATTTAAGTGCCACGTATTTAAGTGCCACGTATTTAAGTGCCACGTATTTAAGTGCCACGTATTTAAGTGCCACGTATTTAAGTGCCACGTATTTCAGTGCCACGTATTTAAGTGCCACGTATTTAAGTGCCACGTATTTAAGTGCCACGTATTTAAGTGCCACGTATTTAAGTGCCACGTATTTAAGTGCCACGTATTTAAGTGCCACGTATTTAAGTGCCACGTATTTAAGTGCCACGTATTTAAGTGCCACGTATTTAAGTGCCACGTATTTAAGTGCCACGTATTTAAGTGCCACGTATTTAAGTGCCACGTATTTTTCAGTGCCTGAAATACGTGGCACTGAAATACGTGGCACTGAAATACGTGGCACTGAAATACGTGGCACTGAAATACGTGGCACTGAAATACGTGGCACTGAAATACGTGGCACTGAAATACGTGGCACTTAAATACGTGGCACTTAAATACGTGGCACTTAAATACGTGGCACTTATATACGTGGCACTTATGACTGTCAGAAAATGTTCAGTAAACGGTTAGGGGTGAGGTTAGGGGTAGGGTTTCAGGTAGAATTGGGGAGTTTCCACTGTTCAGGCACATCAGGGGCTCTCCAAACGCGACATGGCGTCCAATCTCAATTCCAGCCAATTCTGCGTTGAAAAAGTAAAACAGTGCTCCTTCCCTTCCGAGCTCTCCCGTGCGTCCAAAAAGGGGTTTACCCCAACATATGGGGTATCAGCGTACTAGGGACAAATTGAACAACAACTTCTGGGGTCCAAGTTCTCTTGTTATCCTTGGGAAAATAAAAATTTGGGGGGCTAAAAATCATTTTTGTGGGAAAAAAAATATGTTTTATTTTCACGGCTCTGCGTTGTAAACTGTAGTGAAACACTTGAGGGTTCAAAGTTCTCACAACACATCTAGATAAGTTCCTTGGGAGGTCTAGTTTCCAATATGGGGTCACTTGTGGGGGGTTTGTACTATTTGGGTACATCAGGGGTTCTGCAAATGCAACGTGACGCCTGCAGACCAATCCATTTAAGTCTGCATTCCAAATGGCGCTCCTTCCCTTCCGAGCTCTGTCATGCGCCCAAACAGTGGTTCCCCCCCACATAGGGGGTATCAGCGTACTCAGGACAAATTGGACAACAACTTTTAGGGTCCAATTTATCCTGATACCCTTGTGAAAATACAAAACTGGGGGCTAAAAAATCATTTTTGTGAAAAAAAAAATAATTTTTATTTTCACGGCTCTGCGTTATAAACTGTAGTGAAACACTTGGGGGTTCAAAGTTCTCACAACACATCTAGATAAGTTCCTTGGGGGGTCTAGTTTCCAATATGGGGTCACTTGTGGGGGGTTTGTACTGTTTGGGTACATCAGGGGCTCTGCAAATGCAACGTGACGCCTGCAGACCAATCCATTTAAGTCTGCATTCCAAATGGCGCTCCTTCCCTTCCGAGCTCTGTCATGCGCCCAAACAGTGGTCCCTCCCCACAAATGGGGTATCAGCGTACTCCAGACAAATTGGACAACAACTTTTGGGGTCCAATTTATCCTGATACCCTTGTGAAAATACAAAACTGGGGGCTAAAAAATCATTTTTGTGAAAAAAAAAAATAATTTTTATTTTCACGGCTCTGCGTTATAAACTGTAGTGAAACACTTGGGGGTTCAAAGCTCTCAAAACACATCTAGATAAGTTCCTTAGGGGGTCTACTTTCCAAAATGGTGTCACTTGTGGGGGGGTTTAATGTTTAGGCACATCAGGGGCTCTCCAAACGCAACATGGCATCCCATCTTAATTCCAGTCAATTTTGCATTGAAAAGTAAAATAGCGCTTCTTCCCTTCTGAGCTCTGCTATGCGCCCAAACAATGGTTTACACCCACATATGGGGTATCGTCGTACTCAGGACAAATTGCACAACAACTTTTGTGGTCTAATTTCTTCTCTTACCCTTGGAGAAATAAAAAAATGGGGGTGAAAAGATCATTTTTGTGAAAAAATATGATTTTTTATTTTTACGGCTCTGCATTATAAACTTCTGTGAAGCACTTGTTGGGTCAAAGTGCTCAACACACATCTAGATAAGTTCCTTAAGGGGTCTACTTTCCAAAATGGTGTCACTCGTGGGGGGTTTCAATGTTTAGGCACATTAGGGGCTCTCCAAACGCAACATGGCATCCCATCTCAATTCCAGTCAATTTTGCATTGAAAAGTCAAATGGCGCTCCTTCCCTTCCGAGCTCTGCCCTGCGCCCAAACAATGGTTTACACCCACATATGGGGTATCAGCGTACTCAGGACAAATTGCACAACAATTTTTGGGGTCCAATTTCTTCTCTCATCCTTGGGAAAATAAAAAATTGGGGGTGAAAAGATCATTTTTGTGAAAAAATATGATTTTTTATTTTTACGGCTCTGCATTATAAACTTCTGTAAAGCACTTGTTGGGTCAAAGTGCTCACCACACATCTAGATAAGTTCCTTAGGGGGTCTACTTTCCAAAATGGTGTCACTTGTTAGGGGTTTCAATGTTTAGGCACATCAGGGGCTCTCCAAATGCAACATGGCGTCCCATCTCAATTCCAGTCAATTTTGCATTGAAAAGTCAAATGGCGCTCCTTTGCTTCCAAGCTCTGCCATGCGCCCAAACTGTGGTTTACCCCCACATATGGGGTATCAGCGTACTCAGGACAAATTGTACAACAACTTTTGGGGTCTATTTTCTCCTGTTACCCTTGGTAAAATAAAACAAATTGGAGCTGAAATAAATTTTGTGTGAAAAAAAGTTAAATGTTCATTTTTTAAACATTCCAAAAATTCCTGTGAAACACCTGAAGGGTTAATAAACTTCTTGAAAGTGGTTTTGAGTACCTTGAGGGGTGCAGTTTTTAGAATGGTGTCACACTTGGGTATTTTCTATCATATAGACCCGTCAAAATGACTTCAAATGAGATGTGGTCCCTAAAAAAAAATTGTGTTGTAAAAATGAGAAATTGCTGGTCAACTTTTAACCCTTATAACTCCGTCACAAAAAAAAAATTTGGTTCCAAAATTGTGCTGATGTAAAGTAGACATGTGGGAAATGTTATTTATTAAGTATTTTGTGTGACATATGTCTGTGATTTAAGGGCATAAAAATTCAAAGTTGGAAAATTGCGAAATTTTCAAAATTTTCGCCAAATATTCGTTTTTTTCACAAATAAACGCAAGTTATATCGAAGAAATTTTACCACTAACATGAAGTACAATATGTCACGAGAAAACAATGTCAGAATCGCCAAGATCCATTGAAGCGTTCCAGAGTTATAACCTCATAAAGGGACAGTGGTCAGAATTGTAAAAATTGGCCTGGTCATTAACGTGCAAACCACCCTCGGGGCTTAAGGGGTTAATTATAATAATATTTATTTTTAGAGCTCTATTGATTCCATGGTGCAGTACATGAGAAGGGGTTACATATAAAATATAAATGACAGATAACAAACTAACAATGACAGACTGGTACAGAAAGGAGAGGGCCCTGTCCTTGTGGGCTACAGACTACAGGATAATGGGGAAGGAGACAATAGGTTAGGGGGATACACCTGTGGTTGTGAGGTGGCAGGGGGTCTTTGCAGTCTGTAAGCTTTCTTGAAGAGATGGGTTTTCAAGTTCCGTCTGAAAGTTCCGAATGTGACACAGAATTCCACAGGACTGGGGATACTTGGAAGAAGTTTTGGAGGTGATTGGGAGCGGAACATATGAGTGTGGAAGAGAAAAGGAGGTCTTGGGAGTTCCGGAGGTTACTTGTTAAGAGAAATCAGGAGATTACCGTATATACTCGAGTATAAGCCGAGGCACATAATTTTGCAACGGAAAACTGGGTAAGCTTAGTGACTCAAGTATAAGCCGGGTATGCATTGTCCCCCCATCCCTGTCCTGGTGTGCATGGCTCCCCCATCCCTGTCCTTCTATACATGGCTCCCCCCGTCGCTGTCCTGGTATGCGTGGCTCCCCCCGTAGGTGTCCTGGTATGTATGGCTCCCCCGTCCTGTCCTGGTATGCGTGGCTCCCCCCTTTGCTGTCCTGGTATGCGTGGCTTCCCCTATCCTGTCCTGGTATGCGTGGCTCCCTCATCCTGCCCTGGAATGCGTGATTCCCCCTGTCGCTGTCCTGGTATGTGTGGCTCCCCCTGTTGCTGTCCTGGTATGTGAGGCCCCCCTGTCGCTGTGCTGGTATGCGTGGCCCCCCCCCCGTAGTTGTCCTGGTATGCGCGGCACCCCCTGTCGCTGTCCTAGTAGGCATTGCTCCCACCCGTCGCTGTCCTGTTATGCCTGGCTTCCCCCCTCCTGTCCTGGTATGCATGTTTAATATTACAAAAAAAAACAGTCCTACTCACTCTCGTCCAGTGTTCCCTCACAGCATCTCATTGGTGCTTGCTTCCAGCAGCTCTTCCTGTGCTGAGCGATCACGTGGCACCGCTCATTAAGGTAATGAATATTCCCTCCATGCCTATGGGAGTGGAGAGGAGTGCATATTCATTAACCCCTTACCGACATGCGCCGTACTAGTACGGCTCTGCGGGTACTGAGTTCCCGCAAACTGCAGTACTAGTACGGCGGCACGATCACGCGGTCTCACAGTGAGCACCGCGGCGTGCGGGTGTCAGCTGTATGTGACAGCTGACACCCCGCAGCAATGCCCACGATCGGCGCTAGCGCCAATCGTGGGCATTTAACCCCTCTGATGCTGCTGTCAGTAGTGACAGCGACATAGAGGGGCATCGCGCAGGAATGGGGGCTGCCTGCGCTCTCCCACCGGAACAACGCGATGCGATCGCATTGTTCTGGTGTTCTGGAAGGAGCTGGATCCAAAATGGCTGCGGGGCTCCTTCCCGGTCCTTCACTGAGGTGGCTTGCCGGCGCCTCTGTGAAAGCCTCCTGCACTGCCTGTCAGATCGCTAATCTGACACAGTGCTATACAAAGTGTCAGATCAGCGATCTGATGTAATATAGTTATGTCCCACCCTGGGACAATGTTATAAAGTAAAAAAAATGGAATGTGTGTAAAAAAAAAAAAAAAAAAATCCCCAAATAAAGAAAAAAATTAATATTTTCCAATAAATCCATTTATTTATTTAAAAAAAACAAAAGTAGACATCTTTGGTATCGCCGAGTCCGTAACAACCCGCTCTATAAAACTATCGCACTAGTTAACCCCTTCAGTGAACACCGCAAAAAAAAATAATAAACGAGGCAAAAACCAACGCTTTATCATCATACTCATTAGAAAGATACCAGTAGGATAAAAATACCCATCAATTTTGAAACACTCATAAATTAATTGCATATAAAGGAGGACATAGAGTCAAACAATTACCAAATTTACAAAATTTATTACATCAAAAATTCACATATTAAAAATAGATATTATGGGTCAAGTACATAACTTAAGTGAACTATACCCAGGTGTGATTAAATGACCAAAAGTCTACACTAGGGAACTAGGAGGGATAGGCATATGTTACATGTAAATAATTAAACAGCAACCTGGTGTGACTTGTATTACTGAATACTGTCTTACGGAACACAGTTCCATTTGATTCTTTCAGAATGCCACCCGTCGCTCTGTAATGGCTATATTGAAACAACTGCCTAATTGTATATATCAAAGTAAAGGTAATAGTTACCCATTTCAAATTCCAGTTCCTGTGAGGACCTCGATCAACCCCAACTCCACGTTTCGCGTGCTCAAAAAGCCTCGCTTCCTCAGTATGATTTATCATACTGCCTAACAAAAAGTGCAATAAAATGTGATCAAAAAGACGGATATAAATAAACATGGTACTGCTAAAAAAAAAAGTCATCTGGTCCCGCAAAAAAAAGCCGCCATACAGCGTCATCAGCAGAAAAATAAAAAAAAGGTATAGCTCTCAGAATAAAGCGATGCAAAAACAATTATTTCTCTAGTCACCTTCCACGACGGCATACGGAGGTTGCCTCTTTGCCCTAATGGGGAACAGGAAATGGAGAGGTTAAAAGGCCCTCCCACCTCCCTCTCACCAGTGTCTTTCCTGTTCCACATGGGACAGGAGAGGTTTACTTCGTATGCAGTGGTGGCCGGTAACTGCTGCATCTAACAAGCTCTGGCTTGTATGTAACCGTGCAGCATGGGGTCGTATCTTACCTCCCCTCTCATGCTGCTCCCGTCGCGCCGCGCTGCGGTGTCCTCGGGACCTGTTCCTAGCCTTCCCGCGCCCCCGTGAGGGCAAAGCAGGCTAGCGTTCCTGACCGGAGTCCTCCTGGAGCTCTCCGGTCTCCTTCCCCTCCACATGCCGCTGGCGACCCGGAAGTGATCGCGCGCGTCACTTCCGGTCTTTTCTGCGCTCCCTGGAGGCACTTCCGCTGGCGGTGTCTCGTGCAGGACGGCGTCCTCCATGCTGGACCATGGAGGGGAGGAGGGTTTTCCACATCGCTGGGGGCAGGAACATACCTCTGAGTATAAAACCTGCCAGAAAACGTCGCAGGTAAGACTGTCCTGTCATGGACAAGAAAATTTAACTGCATTACTGCACTAGAAATATGAAAAATGAGAGCGTTTAGCGCATAAAAAAGGCCAATTTTATGTGTACCTGGTAGCCACTTTACGGCATCTCTATTATACCAGGTCCTACGATTTCCTTCCTCACTGAGAATAAACGTCTCCATCTGAATGGGTGCCTATGAAAACCTCTCATGAGACTACTATTCTCTCTCTCTGTGGAGGGGTAATGGACCTGCTGCAATTCAAACACCTGTGATTAGGAGGCGGAGTGCTCGGTCAGAAGGCAAAATAATACATTTGAAAAAACTGACCGTCACATCCATACACAGACCAAGTGTGAACAGGTGCTAAACCTAGAGTCGCCAACTCCTATACATTCAAGCAAATAAGGTAGCACACTGTAGCGCTGAAACATGCAAACATGAAACATGAAAATTTAACTGCATTACTGCACAAGAAATATGAAAAATGAGAGCGTTTAGCGCATAAAAAAGGCCAATTTTATGTGTACCTGGTAGCCACTTTATGGCATCTCTCTTATACCAGGTCCTACGATTTCCATCCTCACTGAGAATAAACGTCTCCATCCTTATTTGCTTGAATGTATAGGAGTTGGCGACTCTAGGTTTAGCACCTGTTCACACTTGGTCTGTGTATGGATGTGATGGTCAGTTTTTTCAAATGTATTATTTTGCCTTCTGACCGAGCACTCCGCCTCCTAGTCACAGGTGTTTGAATTGCAGCAGGTCCATTACCCCTCCACAGAGAGAGAGAATAGTAGTCTCATAAGAGGTTTTCATAGGCACCCATTCAGATGGAGACGTTTATTCTCAGTGAGGAAGGAAATCGCAGGACCTGGTATAAGAGAGATGCCGTAAAGTGGCTATCAGGTACACGTAAAATTGGCCTTTTTATGCGCTAAACGCTCTCATTTTTCATATTTCTAGTGCAGTAATGCAGTTAAATTTTCATGTTTGCATGTTTCAGCGCTACAGTGTGCTACCTTATTTGCTTGAATGTATAGGAGTTGGCGACTCTAGGCTTAGCACCTGTTCACACTTGGTCTGTGTATGGATGTGACGGTCAGTTTTTTCAAATGTCCTGTCATGGAGAGCAGTACCTGCCCTGCGCTTGCAGAGCCCAGCGCTGCCCCTGCCACAGTAAGTGCCGCAGGGACAGGGGTCCTTAGTTAGTAACTTGGGGGTATCTTTTAGTCATCACTCTCTCTCCCCACTCATTACAGGGAGAAAAGTCTGCCCCCAAAACTACTACTAAAAAGAAGTGTGCCATCTGTAACATTAAGCTGCCACCATTATGGGAGAAAAAACTCTGCAGGACCTGTACTGACAAGGTTGTCAGGGCAGAGCAACCTTCTTTACTAGAGGAAATCCGCTCTTTGGTCAAGCAAGAGGTGCAATCCTCCCTAGCGGTCTTTACCCCCCCCACCCCCTCCGCCACCCTCTCCAGCTAAAAAAAGGAAAATCAAGGAGGAGGATTCTGAATCTGAGTCAGACCTCTCCTATGCCTCATCCTCAGGTCGACGGGAGGAACCTTTTTCCCCTATAACATCTGAAGCTAGGAAGTATCTTTTCTCTTCAGACTGGATTGAGGACTTAGTAGCTGCCATACGCAGTACTATGGGGCTGGAGGAGGAGCCAGAACCACAGTCCATACAGGACCAGATGTTTGGTGGCATAACTAAGGGTAAACGGGTAGGGTTTCCAATCCACTCGAATATATCTGATATGATTGACCAAGAGTGGGAATTACCTGAAAAACGTCTCAGTACTCCATCCGAGATGAAGCATAGATTCCCCTTAGAAGGCGATTTAGCCAAATGGGATACCCTAAAGTTGATTCTCAGGTGGCAAGAGTGGCTAAGAGAACGGCTCTTCCATTCGAAGACTCGTCACAGTTAAAGGATCCAATGGACAGGAAAATAGAAAGTCTGTTGAAAAAATCGTGGGAGACCTCTACGGTAGCCCTCAAAGCCAATATTGCATCAACATGTGTGGCTAGAGCTCTTTTCTGCTGGATAGGTGAACTAGAATCTCACATATCCCAGGGCACATCTAGAGCTGAATTGTTGGACTCTCTACCCAGTCTCCTTAGAGCCACGGGCTTCCTAGTGGATTCCTCTATGGAAACTATCAGAATTGCTGCTAGGTCATTAGTACAGACTAACTCGGCTAGAAGGGCGCTGTGGTTAAAAATGTGGTCTGGTAATATCACCTCCAAGGCCAAATTGTGCGCCATACCATTTAAAGGTAACTACGTCTTCGGGCCTTCTCTGGATGACATCTTGGAGAAAGCAACCGATAAAAAGAAAGCCCTCCCAGAACAAAAAACTCCCAAAAAGAAGTTTTTTCGTCCCTTTCAGGCCCAAACCTCTCAAAGAGGGAAAGGCAAATCCGGGAGGTGGAGTTACCCGAAAGGAGGGGGGAGAAACATCCTTATCCCTCAGCAACAGCAGCAGCAGTCTCAACAGGAGAAGCGGTGACTTCGACCCGGTGGGGGGGAGACTTTCAAATTTTGTTTCCCAGTGGCAAAACATCACCAGTTGCCCCTGGGTCCTCAATGTCATCAAAGAGGGTCTCCTAATAGAATTCATTTCCTCCCCCCCACGGGGTCTAAAAGTCACCTCCCTTCCCTCCTTGAAAGACCAGTCCATTTTGGAGTCGGGTCTCGGGGCCCTAAAGATGTCAAATACGATATCCCAGGTACCGGAATCGGAGAGGGATCGAGGGCATTACTCTCGTCTATTTCTGGTTCCCAAACCATCGGGCGAGTCCCGTATTATTATAAATCTAAAGAGTCTCAATCGGCATATCAAATACCGAAGGTTCAAGATGGAATCAGTGCGGAATGCCATTCCCTTGATAGGTCCGCACTCCTTCATGGCTACTCTCGAGCTGAAAGATGCCTACTTTCACATCCCCATTCACCAGAGACATCGCCAATATCTCAAATTTGCAGTACAGAGGGGACAACTGATAGAGCACTATCAATTCAACGTTCTTCCATTTGGAATTTCCTCTGTTCCAAGAGTATTTTCCAAAATAATGGGGGAAGTAGTCTCCTTTATCCGGAGGCAAGGCGTCTGTATAGTGCCGTATTTAAATGACCTTTTGTTAGTGGCTCCTACCAAACAAACCCTAGAGTCTCATGTATCAAAGACTCTCGATATTCTAACATCTCTCGGATGGGTGCCGAATTTGGAGAAATCTCACCTACGACCCTCCAAATGCAGGAGATTCCTGGGAGTTCTTCTGGACTCTGCAAGACAAATGTCCTTCCTCCCATTGGAATATCGTCTAACCCTACTATCAAAGGTCAAGACATTCAGGGACACCAGATCCCCTACAATCAGAGAAGGCATGTCTCTTCTAGGATCGATGACAGCCTGCATCCAATCGGTACCATGGGCCCAGGCCCATTCCAGAATTCTTCAGGCACATATCCTGCAGAATTGGGACGGTCATCCCAGTTCTTTGAACAAAAGGTTGTACACACCAGGTCGTGTCAAAGCCTCCCTGGCATGGTGGATAACCCCAAAAAATGTACAAAAGGGAGTCAGTTGGACACAAGTTCCACTGACTACAGTTACGACAGATGCCAGCAAAAGAGGCTGGGGGGGCCATGATAAATCACACCCCTTTCCAAGGTCTCTGGGACCAGTCAACAAGCAGGAAGTCTTCCAACTACAGAGAGCTAAAAGCTGTAGAGGAAGCCCTGCTAGTAGGAGGTCATCTTATCAAGGGACATCACGTTCGGATATATTCGGACAATGTGACCACGGTGGCCCACATCAGACATCAGGGCAGTTCAAAGAACAACAGCCTGAAGAACATATCTGCCCGACTATGCTCCTGGGCAGAAAGACCTCTTTTATCTCTGACGGCAGTTCACCTGAAAGGCTCATCCAACATTCAGGCAGACTATCTAAGTCGCCAGGACATACATCCGGGGGAATGGTGTTTGAGCAACCGAAGTTTCGAGATGCTGGTGAACAAATGGGGTCTTCCAGAAATCGACCTCTTTGCATCCTGACAAAACGCGAAAGTCGAAGCCTTCTTCTCACTAAACCCCAGGGACGGCTCCAAAGGAGTGAATGCACTAGCCCAGAAATGGAATTTTCGGCTGGCCTATGCATTTCCACCAATTCCGATATTGGCGAGAGTCTTGCAGAAAGTGCGGGAAGAACAAACACCAACCATATTGGAAGCTCCGTTGTGGCCAAAGAGGAGTTGGTACAACCTGATAGTGGATCTACAGGCGGATGGCCGTTCCAATTTCCGATAGAAGAAGACCTTCTTTCTCAAGGACCAATCCATCTCCTAGATGCCCACAAATGGAATCTGGCGGCATGGCTACTGAAGCCCAAATATTAAGAGCCAGAGGACTATCAGAGGCAGTGGTTTCCACACTTCAAAAATCTAGGAAACCGGTAACCATTGCTATATATAATAAGATCTGGAAGAAATTCTCATCTTTTTGTCTTCCTGAAGTGCCAGATCCCTTCAATCCGAATTTATCAAAAATTCTAGACTTTCTGCAAAAAGGCTTAGAAATAGGCCTCAGGCCTAGCACCCTAAAAGTTCAAGTTTCCGCCCTCAGTTCAATATTTGATCAGGATCTGGCAAATCATCGCTGGATTAAGAGGTTCATGATATCAGCTTCTAGAATGAACCCTAAAAAACGAATAACAGTACCACTGTGGGATCGCAACCTGGTGTTACAAGGGCTCACAGGTCCCCCCTTCGAACCATTATCCTCCTGCTCCCAGAAAAATCTGATCTATAAAACAATTTTTCTAGTGGCTATTACATCAGCATGGAGGGTGGGAGAATTACAAGCCCTCTCAATGAGAGAACCATACCTGTCCATTCGAGATGACTCTATAATACTGCGCCTAGACCCTTCCTTTCTTCCAAAGGTCGTATCAGATTTCCACCGCTCTCAGGAAATTGTTCTACCTTCTTTTTGCCAAAATCCTGCAAATCCAAAAGAAGAGAGATTCCATATGCTGGACGTCAGGCGCATTGTATTATTTTACCTAGAACAAACCAGTTCTTACAGAATTGACCAGAATCTATTTGTCCATCCATCGGGACAAAACAAAGGGAAGAAGGTAGCCAAAAGTACTATTGCCAACTGTATCAAGAAAGCAGAAGCATACCTGGCTCAAGATGAAACCCCTCCAGTGGGAATCAAGGCTCATTCGACTAGATCAACCTCAGTCTCCTGGGCAGAAAGAGCAGGTGCATCAGCAGAGCAAATCTGCAGGGCAGCAACATGGTCTTCGTTGCATACTTTCTCCAGACATTACAGATTAGATGTAATGCCCAACAAGGATGTAGCCTTCGGCTAAAGTACTCCAGGCTGTTGTCCCTCCCTAGCGCCAATTAGTTGGTATTCCTCCGTATGCCGTCGTGGAAGGTGACTAGAGAAAATAGAATTATTCTTACCGTTAATTCGGTTTCTAGGAACCTTCCACGACGGCGCTAGTTCCCTCCCTATACTCCTTGATTTAAATCTGGGATTCAAGGTAAACCGGTGCTATGGTTTTCAGTTATAAGTCACTGGTGAGAGGGAGGTGGGAGGGCCTTTTAACCTCTCCATTTCCTGTTCCCCATTAGGGCAAAGAGGCAACCTCCGTATGCCGTCGTGGAAGGTTCCTAGAAACCGAATTAACGGTAAGAATAATTCTATTTTTTTATATAAAATAGTTTTTATTGTGTAAAAGCGCCAAAACATAAAAAAATGATATAAATGAGGTATCTCTGTAATCGTACTAACCCGAAGAATAAAGCTGCTTTATCAATTTTACCACACGTGGAACAGTATAAACGCCCCCCCTAAAAGAAATTCAGGAATTGCTGGTTTTTGTTCATTCTGCCTCCCATAAATCGGAATAAAAAGTAATTAAAAAAAATGCCATGTGCCCTAAAATGGTACCAATAAAAACGTCAACTCGTCCCGCAAAAAACAAGACCTCACATGACTCTGTGGACCAAAATATAGAAAAATTATAGCTCTCAAAATGTGATGCAAAAAACTATTTTTTGCAATAAAATGAGTCTCTTAGCGTGTGACAGCTGCCAAATGCTATAAAAACCCGCTATAAATAGTAAATCAAACCCCCCTTTTTCACCCCCTTAGTTAGGGAAAAATAATAAAATTAAAAAAATGTATTTCCATTTTCCCATTAGGGTTAGGGTTGGGGCTAACGTTAGGGTTAGGGTAGGGACTAAAGTTAGGGTTGGGGCTAAAGTTAGGGTTTGGATTATGTTTACGGTTGGGGATAGGGTTGGGAATAGGGTTAGGGGTGTGTCAGGGTTAGGGGTGTGGTTAGGGTTATGGTTAAGGTTGAGATTAGGGCTTGGTATTAGGGTTAGGGGTGTGTTGGGGTTAGGAGAGTGGTCAGGGTTATGGTTAGGGTTGGAATTAGGGATAGGGGTGTGTTCGGGTTAGGGTTGGAGTTAGAATTGGGGGGTTTGCACTGTTTAGGCACATCAGGGGCTCTCCAAACGCGACATGGTGTCCGATCTCCATTCCAGCCATTTCTGCGTTGAAAAAGTAAAATGGTGCTCCTTCCCTTCCGAGCTCTGCCGTGCGCCCAAACAGTGGTTCCCCCCACATATGGGGTATCGGCGTACTCAGGACAAATTGGACAAGAACTTTTGCAGTCCAATTTCTCCTATTACCCTTGTGAAAATAAAAATTTGGGGGCTAAAATATCATTTTCATGGAAAAAAATATATTTTTTATTTTCACGGCTCTGCATTATAAACTTTAGTGAAACAATTGGGGGTTCAAAGTTCTCACAACACATCTAGATAAGTTCCTTGGGGGGTCTAGTTTCCAATATGGGGTTACTTGTGGGGTTTCTACTGTTTAGGTACACCAGGGGCTCTGTAAACGCAAAGATGCCCGCAGACTATTCCAGCAAAGTCTGCATTCCAAAACAGCGCTCCCTCCCTTCCGAGCTCTGCCATGCGCCCAAACAGTGGTCCCCCCCCCCCCCAGATATGGGGTATCAGAGTACAAAGGACAAATTGGACAACAAGTTTTGCAGTACAGTTTCTCCTGTTACCCTTGTGAAAATAAACATTTGTGGGCTAAAAGATCATTTTGTGGAAAAAAAAAAAAAAGATTTTTTTAATTTTCACGGCTCTACATTCTAAACTTTAGTGAAACAATTGGGGGTTCAAAGTGCTCACCACACATCTAGATAAGTTCCTTATGGGGTCTTCTTTCCAAAATGGGGTCACTTGTGGGGTTTTTCCACTGTTTAGGCACATCAGGGGCTCTCCAAACGCGACATGGGTTCCGATCTCAATTCCAGCCAATTTTGCATTGAAAAGTCAAACGGCGCTCCTTCCCTTCCGAGCTCTGCCATGAGCCCAAACAGTGGTTTACCCCCATATATGGGGTATCCGCATACTCAGGACAAATTGAACAACAACTTTTGGGGTCCAATTTGTCCTGTTACCCTTGGGAAAATAAAAAATTTGGGGCGAAAAAAATATGATTTTTTTTTTTTTTTTACGGCTCTACATTATAAACTTCTGTGAACCACTTGGAGGTTCAAAGTGCTCACCACACATCTAAATTAGTTCCTTAAGAGGTCTGCTTTCCAAAATGGTGTCACTTGTGGGGGGTTTCCACTGTTTAGGCATATCAGAGGCTCTCCAAACGCGACACGCTGGCCGATCTCAATTCCAGCAAATTTTGCATTGAAGTCAAATGGCGCTCCTTCCCTTCCGAGCTCTGCCATGTGCCCAAACAGTGGTTTACCCCCACATATGGGGTATCGACGTACTCAGGACAAATTGTGCAACGACTTTTGTGGTCCAATTTCTCCTGTTACCCTTGGTAAAATAAAACAAATTGGATCTGAAGTAAAAATTTTGTGAAAAAAAGTTAAATGTTCAATTTTTTTGAAATTCCTGTGAAGCACCTGAAGGGTTAATAAACTTCTTGAATGTGGTTTTGAGTACCTTGAGGTGTGCAGTTTTTAGAATGGTGTCCCTTTTGGCATTTTCTGTCATATAGGCCCCTCAAAGTCACTTCAAGTGTGAGGTGGTCCCTAAAAAAATGGTTTTGCAAATTTTGTTGTAAAAATGAGAAATCGCTGGTCAACTTTTAACCCTTATAAGGCTAGGTTCATACTGCGTTAGCAGCAGCCTGTTCAGCACATACGCTAATGGGCTGCTGCTAGCGCAAGTGCCGGCGTTTGCATCCCGCTAGCGCAGATGGAGCTCTGCTAGCTCTATCTGCGCTAGCAGTGACGGACCCGGAAACACTGCAGCCCACGTCTCGGGTCCGTCACTCAATGACGGCACATCGCTAGCGCACGCCCATTGTGGGCGTGCGCTAGCGATGCGTCCGCCATTGCATTTAATGGCGGCGTTAACGGACTACGTTACACCGCGTTATGCCGCGGTGTAACGTAGTCCGTTAAACGGGTCACACTAACGCAGTGTGAACCCAGCCTTACTTCCTAACAAAAAAATTATGTTTCCAAAATTGTGCTAATGTAAAGTAGACATGTGGGAAATGTTATTTATTAACTATTTTGTATGATATGACTCTAATTTAAGGGCATAAAAACTAAAAGTTTAAAAACTGCAAAACTTTAAAAAATTTTGCCAAATTTCTGCTTTTTTCACAAATAAACGCAAGTCATATCGAGGAAATTTTACTACTATCTTAAGTACAATATGTCACGAGAAAACAGTCTCAGAATCACCAGGATCAGTTGAAGCGTTTCAGAGTTATGACCTCATAAAGTGACAGTGGTCAGAATTGAAAAAATGGCCTGGTCAGGAAGTTGAAAACAGGCTTCGGGGTGAAGGGGTTAATGAGCGGGGCTGTGATCTCTCAGCACAGGAAGAGCTGCCGGAGCTGGGACCAATGAGATGCTGCAAGGGTGAGTAGGATGTCTTCTGGAAGTCAGTGGCTGCTGCTGTCACTGTGCGCGCAATAAGAGAAATTAATATTAATTTCTCTTTAGCAGCGTCACAGGCTTTAGCCACAGCCGCCGGCTCCTGCCTCTGTCATCCGCTGCTCCCCCTCCCCTGCCGGCTTTCTAGGACAATGATTCGTGTATAAGCCGGGGGGGGGGCGTTTTCAGCTCAAAAATATTTGCTGAAAAGCTCGGCGTATATACGGTGGTTTAGAGATATATGGGGGAGACAGATTGAGGACAGTTTTGTAGGTCAATGTTAGTACTTTGAACTGGATACTTTGGGGAATTGGAAGCCAATGAAGAGATTTGCGGAGGAAGTAGCAAGGAGAAAGGTGGATTAGTCGGGCAGCTGAGTTAAGGACAGACTGGAGAGGTGTGGCAGTGTTACCTGGGAGGCCACAGAGGAGGATATTGCAGTAGTTGAGGCAAGAGATAATGAGCACTAACATTTTAGATTCGGGGTTGTGGAAAGGTTGGATTCTGGAAATATTTTTGAGTTGGAGGTGGCAAGAGCTTGGAAGTGTCGTTTGAAGGTCAGGGCAGAATCGAGGATTTCTCTGAGGCAGCGTTCTTCTGGTACAGGGGAAAGCATAATGGTCATTTATTGTGAAAGACAGATCAGGTAGGGGGATTAGGTGAGATGAGGGAAAGCTAATGAATTCAGATTTGTTCACATTGAGCTTAAGGAAGTGTGATGAGAAGAAGGCTCATATGACTGATAGACACTCTAGGATTCTGGACAGCAGAGAGGTGACATCTGGGTCAGAGAGGTAGATCTGAGTATCATCAGCGCATAGGTGGTACTGGAAGCCATGAGACATTATGAGTTGTCCCAGGTCAAAGGTATTAATTAAGAAGAATAGGGGTCTTAGGACAGAGCCTTGAGTGACACCGACATAGTGCGGCATGAGGAGGTAGTATGGGAGTGAGAGATGCTAAATGTGTGATTGGAAAGGTATGAGGAGATTCAGGAGAGGGCAAGGTCTTTGAAGCCGAATGAAGAGAGGATTTGTAGTAGGAGGGAGTGGTCGACTGTCAAACACAAAGAAAAGGTCTAGAAGGAGGAGTATAGAAAATGATCTGTTAGCTTTGGCAGTTAGTCAGGGCAGTTTCAATGGAGTGGTGGGGACGGAAGTCAGATTGTAGGTCATCAAAGAGTGAGTTAGATGAGAGATTGGAGGAAGCTCAACATGGACATGCTGTTCAATGAGTTTGGATGCAAATGGGAGCAGCAATATGGAGCAGTACCTGTACGTAGAGGTCAGGTGGGGGGATGGCTTCTTCCGGATAGGTGTGATCATGGCATTTATAGAAACTTGATTCCAGCTCACCCAGTTGCTCTATGCTGATCCACCTGGGGCTCAGACACTGGCCTCACCCTGGCGTCACACCAAGGATAATAGAAGAAATTGGAGTCTGGCTCAACATGACTGGATTTTCCTTTTCTTTTTATTTTTCAAAAGAAAATATGGTGCATACAAAAGAAAAAATTTACATGGTTGACATGACCCAGTCGACGCATTTCGACTGCACTAGACAGTCTTAGGCTACTTTCACACACAGCATATTTGCTGCGTATTTTTACGCGCGCGTATTTTGCTGCTGCTTTAGGCTACTTTCACACACAGCATATTTGCTGCGTATTTTTACGCGCGCGTATTTTGCTGCTGCTTTACCTGCGTTTTTTTACGCAGGCAAAAAACGCAGCTGCTTTCACACACAGCGTTTTTTGCTGCGTTTTTTGCAGCTGCGTTTTTTGCAGCATTGTGTACTGAAAATAAAGTTTGTTTGAAAAAAAAAAAAGGGGGGAAAAAAAAAGAGTCATTGAGGTCATTTCCTGTCTTTATGACTCAGAATACAATACACACTGGAGTTAACATCATGTCGATTCTGCCAGCTGCAATGGCCTTGAGCCAAAGACGCCTCAGCAAGCGGAACAGACATCAGCTGGGGTTTACTAACCCCACTGTCACTAACCCCAGGTTACTAGGGCAGGCGTCAGTCAGACGCCCCCCCTCGTAACCCTGTACGGTAAGGGTATGTTCACACGATCCTGATTTCAATCCTTTTTTTTCAGGACAAAAACCGCAGCTCTTGGCAGAAAACGCAGGTGCGTTTTTGGTGCGTTTTTGATGCGGTTTTTGATGCGGTTTTTAGTGCGGTTTTTTATGCAGTTTTCTCTGCAGATTGTCTGTGTTTGACACAAATAAAGCTTTAACTGCAGTGGGGGAAAAAAAAAAGAAATGATGTCATTTCCTTGTCCAACCCTTTTCTTCTTCCATCCTCCATTTTGGGACTAAACACCAAAATGAGTGGACGTGTTTTGAATGACAGCGCTCCGCAGAGTGCTGAGCGTAGGCCAGATCACAGCCCGCGGATCCAGCTCTATCTAGCTATTTAAGTCTACGTTCACATTTGCGGTCTGCGCCGCAGCGTCGGGTGCCGCATGCGTCATGCGCCCCTATATTTAACATGGGGGCGCATGGACATGCGTCGCACTTGCGTTTTGCGCCGGCCGCATGCGTCACTGCAGCGCACGCATCCGGCCGCAGAGGACGCAGCAAGTTGCATTTTTGCTGCGTCCAAAATCAATCAAAAAAAGGACGCATGCGGCGCACAACGCAAATGTGAACATAGCCTAAGTGCCACGTATTTCAGTGCCACGTATTTCAGTGCCATGTGCCACGTATTTCAGTGCCACGTGCCACGTATTTCAGTGCCACGTATTTCAGTGCCACGTATCAAAGTGCCACGTGCCACGTATCAAAGTGCCACGTGCCACATATTTCAGTGCCACGTATCAAAGTGCCACGTATCAAAGTGCCACGTATCAAAGTGCCACGTGCCACGTATTTAAGTGACACGTGCCACGTATCAAAGTGCCACGTGCCACATATTTCAGTGCCACATATTTCAGTGCCACGTGCCACGTATCAAAGTGCCACGTATCAAAGTGACTGAGCGCCGGCCCTAAAGTGAAAGTGAAAGCAGAGCGGTGACGTCACCGCTGTGCTGTTAAGGCCGGAGCTCAGTCAGTGTCAGGAAGCAGAGGCTGGGGGACACGCAGGTGAGCATGTACTGTTTGTTTTTTTTACTTTTACGCTGGTAACCAGGGTAAACATCGGGTTACTAAGCGCGGCCCTGCGCTTAGTAACCCGATGTTTACTCTGGTTACCCGGGGGCCTCGGCATCCTTGGTCGCTGGAGAGCGGTCTGTGTGACAGCTCTCCAGCGATCAAACAGCGACGCTGCAGCGATCGGCATCGTTGTCGCTATCGCTGCAGCGTCGACACACACACACACACACACACACACCTTCACTGGGGGGCGGGGGCTTCCCTCTTCCTGTCCGACGTCACGTCCGGTCCTGGGTGTCAACCCCTCCGTACAAAGACGCCGACACCCAGGACAAAGGCGCTGTGTGTGCACGTTAATATGGGGCCCTAGGGGGATACGCAGACACGCCGCTGCGTAAAGAATTGACATGTCAATTCTTTTTACGCCGGCGTGTTTGCAGACAAAAGCGCCGCGTTTTTTTGCGGTGTGTCTGAACGGCAAAGTGAATTTCTCATTCACTTTGCCGGCAGACGAAAATGACATTGCGCATTTTTGAAAAGCGCCCGCAAAATAGCGCTCAAAAATGCGCTATGTCTGAAAGTAGCCTTACCTGCGTTTTTTTACGCAGGCAAAAAACGCAGCTGCTTTCACACACTGCGTTTTTTGCTGCGTTTTTTGCAGCTGCGTTTTTTGCAGCTGCGTTTTTTTCAGCATTGTGTACTGAAAATAAAGTTTGTTTGAAAAAAAAAAAAAAAAGGGGAAAAAAAAGAGTCATTGAGGTCATTTCCTGTCTTTATGACTCGGAATACAATACACACTGGAGTTAACATCATGTCGATTCTGCCAGCTGCAATGGCCTTGAGCCAAAGACGCCTCAGCAAGCGGAACAGACATCAGCTGGGGTTTACTAACCCCACTGTCACTAACCCCAGGTTATTAGGGCAGGCGTCAGTCAGACGCCCCCCCTCGTAACCCTGTACGGTAAGGGTATGTTCACACGATCCTGATTTCAATCCTTTTTTTTCAGGACAAAAACCGCAGCTCTTGGCAGAAAACGCAGGTGCGTTTTTGGTGCGGTTTTTGATGCGGTTTTTAGTGCGTTTTTTTATGCAGTTTTCTCTGCAGATTGTCTGTGTTTGACACAAATAAAGCTTTAACTGCAGTGGGGAAAAAAAAAAAGAAATGATGTCATTTCCTTGTCCAACCCTTTTCTTCTTCCATCCTCCATTTTGGGACTAAACACCAAAATGAGTGGACGTGTTTTGAATGACAGCGCTCCGCAGAGTGCTGAGTGTAGGCCAGATCACAGCCCGCGGATCCAGCTCTATCCAGCTATTTAAGTCTACGTTCACATTTGCGGTCTGCGCCGCAGCGTCGGGCGCCGCATGCGTCATGCGCCCCTATATTTAACATGGGGGCGCATGGACATGCGTCGCACTTGCGTTTTGCGCCGCATGCGTCACTGCAGCGCACGCATCCGGCCGCAGAGGACGCAGCAAGTTGCATTTTTGCTGCGTCCAAAATCAATCAAAAAAAGGACGCATGCGGCGCACAACGCAAATGTGAACATAGCCTAAGTGCCACGTATTTAAGTGCCACGTATTTAAGTGCCACGTATTTAAGTGCCACGTATTTCTTTGCCATGTATCACGTATTTCAGTGCCACGTATTTCAGTGCCACGTATTTCAGTGCCACGTATTTCAGTGCCACGTGCCACGTATTTCAGTGCCACGTGCCACGTACTTAAGTGCCACGTATCACGTATTTCAGTGCCACGTGCCACGTATTTCAGTGCCACGTGCCACGTATTTCAGTGCCACGTATCACGTATTTCAGTGCCACGTATCAAAGTGCCACGTATCAAAGTGCCACGTATCAAAGTGCCACGTGCCACATATTTCAGTGCCACGTATCAAAGTGCCACGTGCCACGTATCAAAGTGCCACGTGCCACATATTTCAGTGCCACGTGCCACATATTTCAGTGCCACGTATCAAAGTGCCACGTGCCACGTATTTAAGTGACACGTGCCACGTATCAAAGTGCCACGTGCCACATATTTCAGTGCCACGTATTTAAGTGACACGTGCCACGTATTTCAGTGCCACGTATTTAAGTGACACGTATCACGTATAAGTGCCACGTGTCACGTATTTAATTGCCACATATTTAAGTGCCACGTATCAAGATTTTCCATGGAGAACAGACACATCCAGAGATATGTCTGCTCTCCACGGCTGCAGCAACACACTGACAGGAGCCATAGTTCCTGTCGGTGTGTCACTGCGCATGCGCGAGCGAGTTTACCGGCGGTCATTGACCCCGGCACTCTCGCTTAACGGCAGTGCTGCGTGGGAAAGTTCAACGCAGCTGTACTGCTGTTAACCGAGACGCCGGAGTCATTGAACTCCGGAACAGTACGCGATACACTGCTAGGGGCTTCGCTCCTGGCAGTGTATCGCCGGAGAGCAGCCGATCGGCGTGGGACACTCGTTTTATGGATTCTGCGGACAGGGAGTATGAATTTGGTTTATTATTTTTGGATTTTTTCCTGGAGGATCGAGGGCTTCGCCTACAAGTGTGCTGTTGGTGAGTATATACTCTATGTTATGTGTTGTATGTACTGTGTGTCATGTATGTGTATTGTGTGTAGGTGTTTTGTGTAACTTTACAATTGTGCTAAGTCGCCGGACACAGGGACAACTCTCCCATCCTAATACCGGATGGGAGTAGTAGTCCCATGCGGCGACTTAGCACAATGGTGGCACTAGCGTCGCATGGGGACACACACACACACACACACACACACACACACACGCGCGCACGCACACACACACGCACACACACACATACCAAATCGATCAGCAGCCCCACGTTTAAGGACTCCATGCTGCTTCACTGGGGGGCGGGGGCTTCCCTCTTCCTGTCCGATGTCACGTCCGGTCCTGGGTGTCAACCCCTCCGTACAAAGACGCCGACACCCAGGACAAAGGCGCTGTGTGTGGAAGGTAATATGGGGCCCTAGGGGGATACGCAGACACGCCGCTGCGTAAAGAATTGACATGTCAATTCTTTTTACGCCGGCGTGTTTGCAGACAAAAGCGCCGCGTTTTTTTGCGGTGTGTCTGAACGGCAAAGTGAATTTCTCATTCACTTTGCCGGCAGACGAAAATGACATTGCGCATTTTTGAAAAGCGCCCGCAAAATAGCGCTCAAAAATGCGCTATGTCTGAAAGTAGCCTTACTCATGAAAGTAAGACTCCCAGTCTGACGCGGTATACTTAACCGCCTGAGAAAATGTTCAGAAACTTTCCCACGCTAATGAGTTCATGTCCGGTCAGGCTCGGAGGCTGCGCAGGCAGCTTTTAATTCATTCCTTCGTGGTTTACAGCCCGGCCGGTAGCATTAGCACCGCTCCAGGTTGTAAACTATTTAACCCCTTGAGATGGATTGCAGCATTGGACTTGACTGTACAGCGGACAGTTATGGGATATTGTTGCTTTTTTATTTTGGATTTTTTTTTTACAGAAGAATGAGGGCTTCGCTTGGATTGAAATTGTAATAAAGATGTTAAACCTGTGTGTTTAATTATTTCATTAAAAGACTTTATTCTTTGTGTGTGTGTTTTTAACCCTTTCACATTATTGGATTAATAATGGATAGGTGTCTTATTGACACCTCTCCATTATTAACCAGGCTTACAATAGGGCAATGGGAAGAGAGAGGCTAAGTGTACAGATGCGCCTTTTCTGGGGTGGCTGGGGCCAGATTTTTTTAGCCGGGGGGGCCAATAACCATGGTCTCTCTCTAGGCTACTAATATCTGCCCTCAGTCACTGGCTTTCCCTCTCTATTGGAGAAAATTGCGCGGGGGTCCGTGCCATTTTTTTCCGTGAATTAATCCTTTAACACCTACAGCTCCAAAATTTTTAGTGAGGGACCTATATAAAACGGATATGCAATGGTTTACTGTATGTAAACCATGTCTCATATCCTGTCGGGTTCTGTGATTTAGCAGAAGCAGACAAATGAATTACCGGCTATTCTGCTATCTAGCTCTGTATGAAATATAATCTTTTTTATATACAGTCATGGCCAAAAGTATTCACACTCCTGCAATTCTGTCAGATAATAACTCAGTTTCTTCCTGAAAATTATTGCAAACACAAATTCTTTGGTATTATCATCTTCATTTAATTTGTCTTAAATGAAAAACCACAAAAGAGAATGAAGCAAAAAGCAAAACATCGATCGTTTCACACAAAACTCCAAAAATGGGCCAGACAAAAGTATTGGCACCCTCCGCCTAATACTTGGTTGCACAACCTTTAGCCAAAATAACTGCGACCAACCGCTTCCGGTAACCATCAATGAGTTTCTTACAATGCTCTGCTGGAATTTTAGACCATTCTTCTTTGGCAAACTGCTCCAGGTCCCTGATATTTGAAGGGTGCCTTCTCCAAACTGCCATTTTTAGATCTCTCCACAGGTGTTCTATAGGATTCAGGTCTGGATTCATTGCTGGCCACCTTAGAATTCTCCAGTGCTTTCTCTCAAACCATTTTCTAGTGCTTTTTGAAGTGTGTTTTGGGTCATTGTCCTGCTGGAAGACCCATGACCTCTGAGGGAGACCCAGCTTTCTCACACTGGGCCCTACATTATGCTGCAAAATTTGTTGGTAGTCTTCAGACTTCATAATGCCATGCACACGGTCAAGCAGTCCAGTGCCAGAGGCAGCAAAGCAACCCCAAAATATCAGGGAACCTCCGCCATGTTTGACTCTAGGGACCGTGTTCTTTTCTTTGAATGCCTCTTTTTTTCTCGTGTAAACTCTATGTTGATGCCTTTGCCCAAAAAGCTCTACTTTTGTCTCATCTGACCAGAGAACATTCTTCCAAAATGTTTTAGGCTTTTTCAGGTAAGTTTTGGCAAACTCCAGCCTGGCTTTTTTATGTCTCGGGGTAAGAAGTGGGGTCTTCCTGGGTCTCCTACCATACAGTCCCTTTTCATTCAGACGCCGACGGATAGTAAGGGTTGACACTGTTGTACCCTCGGACTGCAGGGCAGCTTGAACTTGTTTGGATGTTAGTCAAGGTTCTTTATCCAACATCCGCACAATCTTGCGTTGAAATCTCTTGTCAATTTTTCTTTTCCATCCACATCTAGGGAGGTTAGCCACAGTGCCATGGGCTTTAAACTTCTTGATGACACTGCGCACGGTAGACACAGGAACATTGAGGTCTTTGGAGATGGACTTGTAGCCTTGAGATTGCTCATGCTTCCTCACAATTTGGTTTCTCAAGTCCTCAGACAGTTCTTTGGTCTTCTTTCTTTTCTCCATGCTCAATGTGGTACACACAAGGACACAGGACAGAGGTTGTCAACTTTAATCCATGTTAACTGGTTGAAAGTGTGATTTAGTTATTGCCAACACCTGTTAGGTGCCACAGGTAAGTTACAGTTGCTGTTAATTACACAAATTAGAGAAGCATCACATGATTTTTCAAACAGTGCCAATACTTTTATCCACCCCCTTTTTTATGTTTGGTGTGGAATTATATCCAATTTGGCTTTAGAACAATTCTTTTTGTGTTTTTTTCATTTAAGACAAATTAAATGAAGATAATAATACCAAAGAATTTGTCTTTGCAATCATTTTCAGGAAGAAACTGAGTATTATCTGACAGAATTGCAGGGGTGTGAATACTTTTGGCCATAACTATGTGTCTCACTGACATATATACACTGCTCAAAAAAATAAAGGGAACACTAAAATCCCACATCCTAGATATCACTGAATGAAATATTCCAGTTGTAAATCTTTATTCATTACATAGTGGAATGTGTTGAGAACAATAAAATCTAAAAATTATCAATGTAAATCACAACTAATATCCCACGGAGGTCTGGAGTTGGAATGATGCTCAAAATAAAAGAGGAAAATGAAGTAACAGGCTGATCCAACTTCAGTGGAAATGCCTCAAGAAAAGGAAATGATGCTCAGTAGTGTGTGTAGCCTCCACATGCCTGTATGACCTCCCTACAACTCCTGGGCATGCTCCGGATGAGGCGGCGGATGGTCTCCTGAGGGATCTCCCAGACCTGGACTAAAGCCTCCGCCAACTCCTGGACAGTCTGTGGTGCAACCTGACGTTGGTGGGTGGTGTGAGACATGATGTCCCAGATATGTTCAATCGAATTCAGGCGGCCCAGTCCATAGCTTCAATGCCTTCATCTTGCAGGAACTGCTGTTACACTCCAGCCACATAATGTCTGGCATTGTCCTGCATTAGGAGGAACCCAGGGCCAACCGCACCAGCATATAGTCTCACAAGGGGTCTGAGGATCTCATCTCGGTACCTAATGGCAGCCAGGCTACCTCTGGTGAGCACATGGAGGGCTGTGCGGCCCTCCAAAGAAATGCCACCCCACACCATTACTGACCCACTGTCAAACCGGTCATGCTGAAGGATGTTGCAGGCAGATCGCACAGGGTGCCAGTGGCGAATTTGCCAATCCTGGTGTTCTGTGGCAAATGCCAAGCATCCTGCACGGTGTTGGGCTGTGAGCACAACCCCCATCTGTGGACGTTGGGCTCTCAAACCATCCTCATGTAGTCGGTTTCTAACTGTGCAGACACATGCACATTTGTGGCCTGCTGGAGGTCATTTTGCAGGGCCCTGGCAGTGCTCCTCCTGTTCCTCCTTGCACAAAGGCTGAGGTAGCGGTCCTGCTGCTGGGTTGTTGACCTCCTACGGCCCTCTCCATGTCTCCTGGTGTACTGGCCTGTCTCCTGGTAGCGGCTCCAGCCTCTGGATACTACGCTGACAGACACAGCAAACCTTTCCACAGCTCGCATTGATGTGCCATCCTGGATGAGCTGCACTACCTGAGCCACTTGTGTGGGTTGTAGAGTCCGTCTCATGCTAGCACGAGTGTGAAAGCACAACCAACATTCAAAAGTGACCAAAACATCAGCCAGAAAGCATTGGTACCGAGATGAGGCCTGTGGTCCCCACCTGCAGAACCACTCCTTTATTGAGTGTGTCTTGATAATTGCCAATAATTTCCATCTGTTGTCTATTCCATTTGCACAACAGCATGTGAAATTGATTGTCAAACAGTGTTGCTTCCTAAGTTGACAGTTTGATTTCACAGAAGTTTGATTTACTTGGAGTTATATTCTGTTGTTTAAGTGTTCCCTTTATTTTTTTGAGCTGTGTGTATATATGTGTGTATATATATATATGTATATATATATATATATATATATATATATATATATATATATATATATACTGTATATATGTTTTCACGAATATTTGAGGCCATGAATCCATTATATGTCCATTTTGCAAGCCGGCGAGAACATCTCGTCATACGGATGTCACATGGATACTTTGGTGAGAAAAAATCGCATTGCACACGGATGACATACGGATCACTGCTAATTTTTTATACCTTATGTGTGACTCCAGCCTTAAAATCACACACAGCTCTTCAGTGAGATCAGGAGAGCACAGAGCTCTAGAGGCAGTTATCTTGCATCTGCAGGCAACATCCTCCCGATTGCCTGGAAGAGGTCATTTACATAAGGTCATAAAAGATTATTTCTCAGCATCAACACATCTAATATGATACACACAGGTAGGACTGTTTTCAGCATTCTATAACCTGTATGCCCATATTAATAATTTTGATAGGTCAAATGTGACAGATTCCCTTTAAAGTGGCATTCTTAGCACAGACAGTGATGTTTTACCACTTGGAGTGAATGGTGTCCGTGATCAATAGAGCCGCAGTGCAAGCAACTACTTTGAAAAGGAGATGCAGCTCTGGATTACTACTGGTTCTTTTACGAGATCAGTAGACTAGCTTCAGTTTTACACTCGACAATCAGAAAGTTATATTCAAGCCATACAGTATGTTATCACTTGATGGAAATCCCTCTATAAGATATATTTCCAGCTGGATCAAGGAAAGCTATTTGTCTACTTATGATGGCTTTAGCACAATGAGAGTTGATTTTCCTTTCCTCTTCCTTCAATTATTGAATTGTTACAACCAACATTGTCATTTCTATAGAAGGCACATGTCTTATGCTTTTTACACAGTTTAATGCAAATTATGTTTGTGAATCAATATATGTTTATTCTCGACATTGTTGTAATGCATGTCACCCTTTTACCATTTAAATGTATATGATGTAGTATAAGTGCCTTCAGCATCTCTGGTTCTCTTCTGGCCCACGTGACCTGAAAGCAGACTAGTTGGATTACAATAGGGTGTATGTGTGAAACAGAAGGTGATTTCTTAATGTGAATCTATAGTCTCGTTTCGGTTCTCATACACTTAAATTGGAAAAGAGTCACCATCTTACAGCGTGTGAGCCGGCAAAGCTAAGAGCGTGGGCCGAACACTTACACTAAATCACATACAGGTGCTTCTCACAAAATTAGAACATCATTAAAAAGTTAATTTATTTCAGTTCTTCAATACAAAAAGTGAAACTCCTGTATTATATAGTCATTACAAACAGAGTGATCTATTTCAAGTGTTTATTTCTGTTAATGTTGATGATTATGGCTTAAAGCCAAAGAAAACCCAAAAGTCATTATCTCAGTAAATTAGAATAATTAACAAAAAAAAACTGAAAAGGCTTCCTAAGCGTTTAAAAAGGGTCCTTAGACTGTTTCAATAGTATCCAAACTCATGGGGAAGACTGCTGACTTGACAGATGTCCAGAATGCAGTCATTGACACACTCCACAAGGAGGGTTAGCTACAAAAGGTCATTGCTAAAGAAGCTGGCTGTTCACAGAGTGCTGTATCCAAGCATATTAATGGAAAGTTGAGTGGAAGGAAAAAGTGTGGTAGAAAAAGTTGCACAAGGAACTGGGATAAGATAACCGCAGCCTTGAAAGGATTGTTAAGAAAAGGCCATTAAGAAATTCGGGGGAGATTCACAAGGAGTAGACTACTGCTGGAGTAATTGCTTCAAGAGCCACCACACACAGACATGAGCTACAAGTGTCGCATTTCTTGTGTCAAGCCACTCCTGACCAATAGTCATGAAACCAGAAGCGCCTTACCTGGGCCAAGGAGAAAAACAACTGGACTGTTCCCCAGTGGTCCAAGGTGTTGTTTTCAGATTAAAGTAAATTTAGCATATCATTTGGAAATCAGGTCCCAGAGTCTGGAGGAAGAGTGAAGAGGCACACAATCCAAGCTGCTTGAGGTCTAGTGTGAAGTTTCCACATTCAGTGATGTTTTGGGGAGCCATGTCATCTTCTGGTGTAGGTCCACTATGTTTTATCAAGAACAAAGTCAGTGCAGCCATCTACCAGGAAATTTTAGAGCACTTCATGCTTCCTTCAGCAGACAAGCTTTTTGGCAATGGAAATTTTATTCTCCAGCAGGACTTGGCACCTGTCCACACTGCCAAAAGTACCAATACCTGGTTTAAAAACAACAGTATCACTGTGCTTGATTGGCCAGCAAACTCGCCTGACCTTAACCCCATAGAGAATCTTTGGGATATTGTCAAAAGGAAGATGAGAGACACCAGACCCAACAATGCAGGTGATCTGAAGGCTGCTATCAAAGCAACCTGGGCTTCCATAACACCTCAGCAGTGCCACAGGCTAATAGCCTCCATGCCACGCCGCATTGAAGCAGTAATTGATGCAAAAGGAGCCCCAACCAAGTATTGAGTGCTTTTACTGAACATACATTTCAGTAGGCCAACATTTTGGATTTTAAAATCGGTTTTCAACCTGGTTTTATAAAGTATTCTAATTTACTAAGTTAGTGACTTTTGGGTTTTCATTAGCTGTAAGCCATAATCATCAACGTTAACAGAAATAAACACTTGAAATAGATGACTCTGTTTGTAATGACTGTATATAATGAGTTTAAATTTTTGTATTGAAGAACTGAAATACATTAACTTTTTGATTATATTCTAATTTTGTGAGAGCGTACTTAATTAGGAGGGTTTGGGGGAAAATACTTATTTAAGTACTGTTTGTCTCCAGAGCCAGAATTTAGGATTAGGACCAAGCTTCTTGGGCAAGTCTTTAATCAGATGTTTGTGGTGGAAAGCCAAGCTCCTGACTCAATGAAAGCTAGTCCCATGAACTGAAAGGAAATTAAGACAATGGACATGAGCCCAACAAGCTTGTCTTTGGTAGAAAATAGTGTTAATCTGAAGGTGATCCCCCTACCCTCGTCTAGGGTCTGAAGTTTCATTGTGTAGCTTCAGTTTTGAATAGTCCATGCAGGAATGATTGTGCGTATGACTCTTTCACCACACTATAGACAAAGTCCTAATGTCAGACAGCAAGATCTTACAGCGAACTATGATTTCTTCAAGCCAGTTTACATGGAGTCTTGTGTGGCTACTCAGTGAGGAGATTTTGAACGTGCTCTAATATTTGGACACGAGTTTTGATTTTTCTTAGTTAACCTCTCTTTAAAACACAAGTCCATTTAGGTGGCAAGAGACATCAAGATCATTAGGGGAAGACAGCAAATTTGTCTTCAATCCATCTACCCAGCCAGAATAGAAATTGCCAAAAGCGCATTATTATTCCATTTCAGATGAAAAAGTTCTGAACTGGACAGCATAATGTCTCACATAGTTGGTCTGTTGTTTAAACTGGATTATTGTATAGTCAGTGGTTGAATGTACATGCAAATAATAATCTAAGAAAAGGCAGTCAAGAAAGAGCGTAGGCTGCTGGGTTTGTATGAACTGGCTAAGTATCTCCATTTTTTTCTTATTATCTAGTAATGCTATATATCATATTTACATCCTTTAGCATTACAGAGTGCAACTTTATTTATCATGTGACCACTGACAGTTATGACTAGAGAAAAACACTTCCATTTTGCAGAATTATATTGACTCTCTATTAGGTTTAGTACATTTGTATTAAACAAGAACTCTATAAGAATTGTATCTTTCTATTTTATAATTTTATCTAATCTGTCAGTTTGAATCCATTCATTTTTATTAATATTTAGAGTTCCGGAACTCGTGTCCTGGTTGAAAGAATTGCAAAAAAAGTTGCACAATCCACCAACCCTTTCATACAGCCCGGACCAAGGACAGATGGCTATGTGCGTCACAACTGGCAGCCAAGAAGGATTGTCAAAAGTAAGATGGTGAATCTGAGATTTCATTTTTTGGGGTCTGTTACAGATACTGTACATGTAGATGCCTGGGAAAACATGGTCATTTGGTCAAGACACTTAATTAAAACCACACTTGGCGCTTCTACAACCCCTGGCAAAAATTATGGAATCACCGGCCTTGGAGGATGTTCATTAAGTTGTTTAATTTTGTAGAAAAAAGCAGATCACAGACATGGCACAAAACTAAAGTCATTTCAAATGGCAACTTTCTGGCTTTAAGAAACACTAAAAGAAATCAAGAACAAAAATGTGGTAGTCAGTAATGGTTACTTTTTTTTAACCAAGCATAGAGAAAAAATTATGGAATAATTAAAAACAAACAAAAAATACTCCAACACATCACTAGTATTTTGTTGGACCACCTCTGGCTTTTATAACAGCTTGCAGTCTCTGAGGCATGGACTTAATGAGTGTCAAACAGTACTCTTCATCAATCTGGCTCCAACTTTCTCTGATTGCTGTTGCCAGATCAGCTTTGCAGGTTGGAGCCTTGTCATGGACCATTTTCTTCAACTTCCACCAAAGATTTTCAATTGGATTGAGATCCGGACTATTTGCAGGCCATGACATTGACCTTATGTGTCTTTTTTCAAGGAATGTTTTCACAGTTTTTGCTCTGTGGCAGGATGCATTATCATCTTGAAAAGTGATTTCATCATCCCCAAACATCCTTTCAATTGATGGGAGAAGAAAAGTGTCCAAAATATCAGCATAAACTTGTGCATTTATTGAAAACTAGATGGTGGCCCGATTCTAACGCATCGGGTATTCTAGAATATGCATGTCCACGTAGTATATTGCCCAGCCACGTAGTATATTGCCCAGCCACGTAGTATATTGCCCAGCCACGTAGCATATTGCCCAGTCACATAGTATATTGCCCAGTGACATAATATACAGCACAAAGCCACGTAGTATATTGCACAGCCACGTAGTATATTGCCCAGTGACGTAGTATACAGCACAAAGCCACGTAGTAATTGCACAGCGACGTAGTATACAGCACAGAGCCACGTAGTATATTGCACAGCGACGTAGTATATTGCCCAGCCACGTATATTGCCCAGTCACGTAGTATATTGCCCAGCCATGTATTATATTGCCCAGTCACATAGTATATTGCCCAGTGACGTAGTATACAGCACAGAGCCATGTAGTATATTGCACAGCGACGTAGTATATTGCCCAGCCACGTAGTATATTGCCCAGTGATGTAGTATATTGCACAGCGACGTAGTATACAGCACAGAGCCACGTAGTATACAGCACAGAGCCACGTAGTATATTGCCCAGCTATGTATGTCACAGGTTACAAAATAACAAACATACTCACCTTCCGATCCGAGGGCCCCTTGTAGTTCTAACATACTCACTGTACTTGTAGTTCTGTGGCCTGTGCGTGGTACAGGAGGCAGCTTCCGGTCCCAGGGTGTGATGACGTCATGGTCACATGACCGTGACGTCATGGCAGGTCCTTCTCGCGCAGGGCCTGTGTTGATGTCGAGGTCACATGACCGTGACGTCATGGCAGGTCCTTCTCCCATACAATCCTTGCTACCGGAACCTGCCACTTGCACGGAGCAGTTACCGGAGGGTCGCGAGGAGCAGGAAAGGCGGCGGAAGGTGAGTATATAATGACTTTTTTTTTTTTTTTTTTAACATTAGGTCCTTTTACTATTGACGCTGCACAGGCAGCGTCAATAGTAAAAACTTGGTCACACAGGGTTAATAGCGGCGGTAACGGAGTGAGTTACCCACGGCATAACGCGGTCCGTTACCGCTGGCATTAACCCTGTGTGAGCGGTGACTGCGGGGAGTATGGAGCGGGCACTGACTGCAGGGGAGTAGGGAGGGACTAATCAGACTGTGGCCGTCGCTGATTGGTCGCTGCAGCCATGACAGGCAGCTGGAAAGACCAATCAGCGAATGAATATCCGTGACGGAAGTTGCTGACAGACAGAAGGACGGAAGTACCCCTTAGACAATTATATAGTAGATGTAATGACAGCCATCTCCCCAGTGCCTTTACCTGATATGCAGCCCCATATCATCAATAACTGTGGAAATTTGCTCTCTTCAGGCAGTCATCTTTATAAATCTCATTGGAACGGCACCAAACAAAAGTTCCAGCATAATCACCTTGACCAAGCAGATCCGCGATTCATCACTGAATGACTTTCATCCAGTCATCCACAGTCCACGATTGCTTTTCCTTAGCCCATTGTAAGCTTGTTTTTTTCTGTTTAGGTGTTAATGATGGCTTTCATTTAGCTTTTCTGTATGTAATCCTATTTCCTTTAACCGGTTTCTTACAGTTCGGTCACAGATGTTGACTCCAGTTTCCACCCATTTGTTCCTCATTTGTTTTGTTGTGCATTACCTGTTTTGGAGACCTATTGCTTTAAGTTTCCGGTCTTGACGCTTTGATGTCTTCCTTGGTCTACCAGTATGTTTGCCTTTAACAACCTTCCCATGTTGTTTGTATTTGGTCCAGATTTTAGACATTGCTGACTGTGAACAACTAACATCTTTTGCAACATTGCGTGATCTAATTTGATGCAGGTGTTCTTTTTAGGTATGAAAATTTACAGGGTGATTCCATAATTTTTTCCTCAGAATTGAGTGATTCCATAATGCTTCCCCTATGCTTGGTTAAAAAAAGTAACCATTACTGACTACCACATTTTTTGTTCTTGATTTCTTTTACTGTTTCTTAAAGCCAGAAAGTTGCCATTTCAAATGAATTTAGTTTTGTGCCATGTCTGTGATCTGCTTTTTTTTCTTCAAAATTAAACAACTGAATGACCATCCTACAAGGCCGGCGATTCCATAATTTTTGCCAGGGGTTGTATATATTGTTCACAAATGCTGCAAAAAAGAACACATTAATCTAACAAATATCTAAAATACTTTTAATAAAAAAAAAAAATACACTGCTCAAAAAAATAAAGGGAACACTAAAATCCCACATCCTAGATATCACTGAATGAAATATTCCAGTTGTAAATCTTTATTCATTACATAGTGGAATGTGTTGAGAACAATAAAACCTAAAAACGATCAACGTAAATCACAACTAATATCCCACGGAGGTCTGGAGTTGGAATGATGCTCAAAATCAAAGTGGAAAATGAAGTTACAGGCTGATCCAACTTCAGTAGAAATGCCTCAAGACAAGGAAATGATGCTCAGTAGTGTGTGTGGCCTCCATGTGCCTGTATGACCTCCCTACAATGCCTGGGCATGCTCCTGATGAGGCGACGGATGGTCTCCTGAGGGATCTCCTCCCAGACTTGGAATAAAGCATCCGCCAACTCCTGGACAGTCTTTGGTGCAACGTTACATTGGCGGATGGTGCGAGACAGGATGTCCCAGATGTGTTCAATTGGATTCAGGTCTGGGGAATAGGCGGCCCAGTCCATAGCTTCAATGCCTTCATCTTGCAGGAACTGCTGATACACTCCAGCCACATGAGGTCTGGCATTGTCCTGCATTAGGAGGAACCCAGGGCCAACCGCACCAGCATATGGTCTCACAAGGGGTCTGAGGATCTCATCTCGGTACCTAATGGCAGTCAGGCTACCTCTGGCGAGCACATGGAGGGCTGTGCGGTCCTCCAAAGAAATGCCACCCCACACTATTACTGACCCACTGCCAAACCGGTCATGCTGAAGAATGATACAGGCAGCAGATCACTCTCCATGGCGTCTCCAGACTCTGTCACGTGCTCAGTGTGAACCTGCTTTCATCTGTGAAGAGCGCAGGGCGCCAGTGGTGAATTTGCCAATCCTGGTGTTCTGTGGCAAATGCCAAGCCTCCTGCACGGTGTTGGGATGTGAGCACAACCCCCATCTGTGGAGGTCGGGCACTCAGACCATCCTCATGGAGTCGGTTTTTAACAGTTTGTGCAGACACATGCACATTTGTGGCCTACTGGAGGTCATTTTGCAGGGCTCTGGCAGTTCTCCTGTTCCTCCTTGCACAAAGTCTGAGGTAGCGATCCTGCTGCTGGGTTGTTGCCCTCCTATGGCCCCCTCCACATCTGGCGTACTGGCCTGTCTCCTGGTAGATCCTCCAGCCTCTGGACACTACACTGACAGACACAGCAAACCTTGCCACAGTTCGCATTGATGTGCCTTCCTGGATGAGCTGCACTACCTAAGCCACTTGTGTGGGTTGTAGATTCAGTCCCATGCTACCACGAGTGTGAAAGCACATCCAACATTCAAAAGTGACCAAAACATCAGCCAGAAAGCATTGGTACTGAGATGTGGTCTGTGGTCCCCACCTGCAGAACCACTCCTTTGAGTGTGTCTTGATAATTGCCAATATTTCCATCTGTTGTCTATTCCATTTGCACAACAGCATGTGAAATTGATTGTCAAACAGTGTTGCTTCCTAAGTGGACAGTTTGATTTCATCGAAGTTTGATTTATTTGGAGTTCTATACTGTTGTTTAAGTGTTCCCTTTATTTATTTTTTAGCAGTGTATACACAAAGAGTATTTGCGCATATGTGACAAAGATCATTAATTTAAACAATTGCCAACAAGTATTTCTCACATCCAACAAGTAAACACAACCCTATCAGATCATGAGTATGGGGCAAAAACATTAGACAAGAAGAATCGCTACCCATGTGCATGCAATCTTCAAATTAAATAATCTCTAGTACACGCATATATCAATCCACTTGATTATTATACATGATGTTTGAATTCAGCTTGAACTTTAAATTTCTCTGGTTGAATGTTTGGGATAATACCTTGGGTATACTAATAAGAAAAACTAGAGGAAAAGGCTAGTAACAATCCTCCTTACGTTATGCCCTGGTCGATAGCAATCACTCAGGAAAAATTATTTGTGCGTTCCAAACTGAAGTTATGTGACATGAAAGTTCTGCAAATTGGGGCACAGACCAAAAGGCAAATCTACACGTTTCGCAAAACATGTTTTCGTTACTCAGGGATTGCACACGTGTAGCAATTATGCTTGTCTAGTGTTTTTGATGCATAAACATTATTTCATAGGGTTGTGTTTAATTATTAAACTTTTTTCTTCATTTGTAAAACACTGATGAAGAAATATCAGCTATTCAAGTGGCTAACAGGCATTTCTGAATCACTTCACATGAGCTCGCCCCATGCAGTGAAGGGCAGCGTGAGTTTATTATTGGTAGTCATTGATACTGCACTGTAATAAATATTTTTCTAATCAAACATTTTAGGTATTTGAAATGCTTGTAAACCCTGGAGATAATGTATTGATAGACACACCAACCTATTCTGGGACTCTGGCAGCTGTGAGTACCTTTTTTCTCGTTTGCTCTTCTACAAACTCTGCCATCATTATATGGTCACATCATCCATTGGATCTGGCATTGTGCAGACATCTGCATTGTTGCATGTATGATCATAACGTACTTAGATTGATGGTTCACCATTGCTTTATTATTTACTTTATTTTTTTTTTTTTTATAAAAAAAAGTTTAATGGATCCAAATTGTAATTTTATGTAGGGATGGTATAAATAGTGATGTTGGGAAAGACCATGAGAAAAAATAGTATATAATGCTATATCATTGATAGATGTATAAACCTTCTGATTTCCAGGTGAAACCACTAGGATGCAACCTCATTGGAGTTCCCACCGATCAGCATGGTATTATTCCTCAGGCTCTTAAAGATATTCTCTCAAGGTGGCAACCACAGGATGTAATCATACCTGAAAAGAAATCCCCTAAAATTCTTTACACTATTCCAAATGGGGGCAATCCCACCGGAGCCTCTCTTACTAGGGACCGCAAAATAGAAGTCTACAAGGTACAGGCGATGAGAAAGTGTGACCATCTACTTTCTGACAAAGTCCAGGGCAACCACTTAATTTCAGTACATTGTGCGCTGTGTTCTCAGCCTACTGTGGGTGCGGCGCATTCTTTACACAAGAATGAAGCGGGCTTTTGAATATTGAAAACATAGTGGATTGTAACAGTTAAAATCTCTTTTAATAGATTGCACAAGAGTATGATTTGATTATTGTGGAGGATGATCCCTACTACTTTCTGCAGTTCAATAAGGTGAGCCTTTGTCATTTATAGAAACTCGTTTATCAAATGCATATTGATAATCTCTTGAAGAACATCAAGTGAAGTTTTTGTTATTTTCGAAAGCTTAGCTGTAATATCTTTGATTGACGTGTAGGTGACTCAAGGAGCAGTTTTATCACTTTTAAACTACTTCATCAACATTAATATTAACATTACTATTACAACACCAAGAAGGAAAAGCCTTCAGAAGTTACAGGAATGATAGACATGTTAATGATATGCAAATGATGAAAAATGGAAGCACAATTTTCAAAACATCTCAATTTATTCAGTATCAAGTATGCATTTGGGTACACCAATCATTAAGATTCACTGCTGCCAGATTCTTTGAAATTGCCAAACAATGATGTCCGAGATGTGCTCAATGGGACACAAGTCTGGAGATGCCATACAAAGTGCTCATAATTGCACGAGCAACATGCTGCCAGGACAAAATCATTGAAATGCCGAGTAATTATTGTACCTGGTATAAAGAATAGAGTGGTCTGTCTAACATACTTTATGCCACACCAAACTACACTGCTCAAAAAATAAAGGGAACACTATAATACTACATCCTAGAGATCACTGAATTAAATATTCCAGTTGCAAATCTTTATTCCTCATATAGTGGAATGGATTGAGATCAACAACAACATAAAAATGATCATGTAAACAAAAATTAATATCCCACAGAGGTCTTGATTTAGAATGACACTCAAAATCAAAGTGGAAAATCAAATTACAGGCTGATCCAACTTCAGTGGAAATGCCTCAAGACAAGGAAATGATGCTCTGTAGTGTGTGGCCTCCACATGCCTGTATGACCTCCCTACAATGCCTGAGAATGGTCCCAATGAGGTGACGGACGTTCACCCGAGAGATATCCTCCCAGACCTAGATTAAGGTATCAGTAAACTTCTGGACAGTCTGTGGTGTAACGTAGCGTTGGTAAATGGAACGAGGCATAATGTCACAGATGTGCTCAATTGGATTTAGGTCTGGGGAACAGGCAGGCTAGTCCATAATATCAATGCCTTCATCATGCAGGAACTGATGACACTTGAGCCACATGAGGCCTAGCATTATCATGCATCAGAAGGAACCCAGGGCGCAGTGCACCTGCATATGGTCTCACAATGTGTCTGAGGATCTTATCCCAGTACCTAATGACAGTCAGAGTACCTCTTATTAGCACATGGAGGGTTGTGCCGCTCTCCAAAGAAACACCTCCCAACACCATTACTAACCCACTGGCAAAACAGTCATGCTGGAGGATGTTGCAGGTAGAAGAAAGTTCTCCATGGCGTCTCAAGACTCCGTCACATATGCAGAGTGTGAACCTGCTATCATCTGTGAAGAGCACAGGGAGCTAATGTTCAATCTGCCAATCTTTGAGTTCTCTGGCAAATGCCAATTGCCCTCTACGGTGTTGGGCTGTGGATGTCGGGTCCTCACACCACCCTCATGGAGCTTGTTTTTGTCAGTTTGAGCAGACACAAGGAGGTTAATGACCTACCGGAGGAAATATTGCAGGGCTCTGGCACTGCTCCTCTCGTTCCTCCTTGCACAAAGGAGGAGGTAGCGATCCTCCTGCTGGGTTGTTGCCCTCCTACGGCCCCTTCCACGTCTCCTGGTGTACTGGCCTGTCTCTTGGTATCTGCTCCATGCCCTGGACACTGTGCTGACAGACACAGCTACCCTTCTTACCACAGCTCGCATTGATGTACCATCCTGGATGAGCTGCACTACCTCAGCAACTTTTGTGGGTTGTAGACACCGCCTCAGACTACTGTACAGTACCTCTATGGTTGAGAGCAATGACAAAATTCAAAAGTGACCAAAACAGCCAAAAAGGATGAGAACAGAGAAATGATCTGAGGTCACCCCCTTCAGAACCACTCCTTTATAGGGGTTGCCTTACTAGTTGCATATCATTTCTACCTGTGGTCTGCTCCATTTGCACAACAGCAGGAGAAATTGATTTACAATATGTGTTACTTCATAACTGGACAGGTGGATTTCACAAAAATATGATTGACTTGGAGGTAAATTGTGTTGTTTAAGTGTTTCCGTTATTTTTTTAAGCAGTGTATAATCCTGGGAGTAAGACCGGTGTGAAGGTGTGTTCCATCTTAAAGGCCTCTTCATAATGTTGCCCACTTGGTCTCCAGACAAATCTCCGGCCATCATTGCATCCAGGATAAATTAGGTACTCCTCTCTGAGAGGATAAACCTCCATTGCAGTCTTACTCTCCCCTATGATAGCCTTTGAGAGCGATGGCGTTAGGTCATCTAAGAAGTTTTCACAAGGGAGCATCACTGCTGTCCTATTCTCGAGATTGTGATTTGGTGTGACATGATGTACAGTAGCCAAACCCCTCTAGTCAATATTCCAAGTACACAAACAGTTTGGCATTATTTTAATTTGGTCGCGGATCCTGTGTTACCGCCATTGCTCCTAAGAATCCCATGAGATGTTTTTCAACATATAAACACCATGTCACATGTTGCTCGTTCTACTGTGAGCTGCCACCGTGGCCTAAACATGTTACCACGGCCTGCAGCATCTCCGAACTTGTCTCATTTTTACAGATCTGGGACATCATTGGTTCACAAATGCAAAGGGGCTGTCAGCAGTGGATCTTGATGATTTGCATGCCCAAGTGCATTCCATATGGCAGAACATTCCTCAGAGAACCATTGACAACCTTAATGATAGCCGCCAAGGCCTGTAAGTGTAAGGTTATGTGCACACGTTGCGGATTTTGATGCGTTTCCGCAGCGTTTTTGGCCGAACGGATTCGCATCGAATCCAGTTTAGTGCACAGCCAATTTTAGTCTATGTGAAATTGACATTTGTTGTGCACATGCTGTGGAAAAAAACGCGTGGAATTGCTGCTTTTTTTTCCACAGCATGTCAATTCTTTTGGCGAATCTGCAGCGTTTCTGCACCCATTGAGTCAGGCACATGCGCAGCAAACCCACAGATATAAAAAAGATCTACGGTTTTGCTGTGGATAAAACGCTGCAGATCGGGAGGATTTCCATAGATAGATAGGTCTATAGATAGATAGATCTATAGATAGATAGATAGATGGATCTATAGATAGATCTATCTATCTATCTATAGATCTATCTATCTATCTATAGACCTATCTATCTGTGTGTGTAAACATTATTCTTCAATGGAGTATGTAAATGAAGAGGTTGGACAAGAAATGACATCACAAGTCTTTTTTTTTTTTTTTTGTTCAATAATAAATCTTTATTTAGCGTTCAAAAACGCTTACAAATCTGCATGAAAAAATGCATCAAAAACGCATCAAATCCTCACCTGCGTTTTCTGCCAAGAGAGGAAGAATCTGCACAGAAAATTCCACAGGCAAATCTGCAACATGGGCACATACCCTAAGGGTTTCGGCGTGTTGCGATGATTCTCAATACTGAATAAATTGAGATGTTTTCAAAATTTTGTTTCCATTTTTTTTTTCATTATTTGAAAATTATTAAAATGTCTATCCATCCTCTGATTTCCATAATTCCACAATTTTTCATTCTTGGTATTGCAATTTCAATGCTAAAGAGCGTATTTTAAAGGCCTATAAAGTTTTCATCTTTTCTTCGCCTTTCCCTAGCCCTGGGCACCATCATTTCTGTCAATGGACATTGATGGTAGAGTTATTAGAGCTGACTCCATGTCAAAGATTCTTTCTTCAGGGTAAGCTCATTATTTCTAACTTTTCAGTAAAAACGATGTTTTCAGTAATCAGTGACTTGATTGGTGAATTGTGTAGGTAATATATGATATTATACAGCACATCTGTATATTAATAATAATTCTATCAGATAGTTTATCTTGTTTTGTTTTTTTTACCAGACTAAGGATCGGTTATTTAACTGGCCCCAAACCACTTATAGACAAGATAGTATTGCACATGCAGGCGTCAACATTACATACTAGTGCCTTTACTCAGGTAATTGTACAGGATTCTCAAACTTTCCATACTGTCAGTCATGGTTGTTTTTTTTCAGGAGATAAAAATACACATACCACTCTTCTGTAATAGTGGTTAGTTATTAGAAGGTTTTCTTTCATGTTTGGAAATTTCTTGCTCAGCAATTTTGCTTATTATCTGAATGTAATGGGAAGACTTAAAGGGGTTGTTTGGAAATTTAACATTGATGGCCTATTCTCAGGATAGATCCATCAAAGTCTGATCGGCGAGGATGTGACGCCTGGCACCCCCGCTGATCAACTGTTTCCGGTGTCAGCTGCAACCGGAACTACTCAGTTATGGAGCTGCATAGTACAGCTCTGTCGACTGTATAGCGACCACAGCCAAGTACAACAAATCCGCCCCCTATTCAAATCAATAGGGGTGGATGTGCAGTACCCAGCCATGGCCACTATTCCGTTGACGGAGTTGTACTGTGCAGCTGATTGGCAGGCTGTTGGGTATCACACTCCCACCAATCAGACATTGATGGCCCATCCTAAGGACGTGTTAGGGTAAGTTCACACTGGGCGTTTTTTTGCTGTGTTTTTTATGCTAATTTTCAGGTGCTTTTTACAGTACCCGCAAAGCCTATGAAATTTCTGAAATCTCATGCACATACATTGGGTTTTTGTGTGATTAGTATTTTGTGCTTTGCAGCGTTTTTTTGACATAGGGCATGTCACTTCTTTCAGCGTTTTTTCAGCATTTTTCACCCATTGACTTGAATGGGTGGTGAAAAAACGCTGCAAATACGCAGGTTGAGCCAGATGTGATGTGACACTCGGCACTGCTACATCTAGATTGCATGATGCGTCCATGCAGCCTGTCATCCACTTGAATGGGGGGTCCAACATTAATGTTTGCCACGCTGTCATATGCATAACACCGCTTCTGATCGGCAGGGAAATCCTCCCCGCCGGTCAGAGAGTCGCGCTTCCCACGCTGTCAGAAGACAGCGGGGAACGCTCAGCTGTGATCGGAGGTGTAAACTTCACCTCCGATCACTGGTGCCAGCTGATGGGACTACTGCTCCCATCATCTGACACCTACAGCCGCTAATTACAGTGAGAGCAGGAACGGCAGATGGGAGTTTTCATCTGCCGCTCCTGCGCTTTAAATTTAAAAAAAAAAAAAAACGGCGTGGGTTCCCCCTAATTTTGATAACCAGCCAGACAAAACTCACAGCTGGGGGCTGCAACTCCCAGCTGTCAGCTTCAGGAAGGCTAGTTATCAAGAATAGAGGGGTCCTCTTGCTTTTTTTTATAATTATTTAAATAAATTTTAAAAAAAACATCGTGGGGTCCTCCCCATTTTTGGCAACCAGCCTTGCTAAAGCTCACAGCTGCGGGCTGGTATTCTCAGGCTGGTAAGGGGCCATTGATATAGAAAAAAAAATAGCAGCTGCCCAGAAAAGGCACATCTATTAGATACGCCAATTCTGGCGCTTTGCTGACTCTTCCCAATTGCCCTGTAGTGGTGGCAAGAGGGGTAATGAGGGGTTAATGTCACTTTGCTATTGTAAGGTGACATTAAGCCGGCTTAGTAATGGAGAGGCGTCAATAAGACACCTATCCATTACTAATCCTATAGTAGTTAAAGGGTTAAATAAACACACACACATGCAGAAAAAAAGTATTTTAATGAAATAAAACACCACACAGTTTTGCCATCTTCTTATTGTTCTGCCATTCCAAAGCGAAGCCAACGATCTTCTGTAATAAAAATAAAATAAAAAAGCAAAAGTATACTCCCTGATCCGTCGTAGTCCGATATAACGAGTGTCCCACGCAGTATCTGGGGGAGATAAAGCTTACAACCAGGAGTGCTGCTAATGAGACTGCTCCTGGCTGTAAGCTACTGGGGAATGAATGAGACGGAGCGGGCGCAGGCCCTGTACTACTATCTATTCTATCAATCGATCTATTCTATCAATCTATCTATTCTATTTATCTATTCTATCAATCTATCCTATCAATCTATTAATTCTATCAATCTATCTATTCTATCAATCTATTCATTCTATCTATTCTATCAATCTATCCTATCTACAGGAAGTTGTTTTTTTCTCTGTGTGCACTCAACTTTATTGGCATGCACAAAGAGAAAAAAAACACATGACAAAAAAGCACCAAAAACGCACCTAAACCTGCGTTTCTGGTGCAGCGTCTTTCCTGCCAAGATGATCAGGTTTTGCTGCAGAAAAAAAACGTAGCAAAAACGCCCTGTGTGTACTGTACTTACCCTTAAGGTCCCGGAGAACCCCCTTAACCCCTTCACCACATCCGCCGTGGGTATACGGCACATGTCAGAAGCAGGTTTATGGAGCGAGCTCATGCAGTGAGCCAACCCCATACCTGGCAGGTGGTGGCTGAGTATTGCAGTCAGGACCTGCCAATAACAATGGTGGGAGGAGCGGAGCTCTGTCCACAATTGTTAACCTGTTAAATGCCGCTGTTAATCTCTGACAGCGGCACTTAATATGCACCGACGTGCGCGGTACTTCCACCCTTTCTGGGCACCCATGACTTGATTGCAGGTCGCAGATGAGTTGTCATGGCAGCCGGGGGTCAGCTGATGACTCTCGTGCTTGTCAGTACGGAGCTGCTTTGAAACTATGCCTGTGGCCGGGCTTCAAAGGAGACTGATTTCTGCTATATGCAGCAATCTTCGTTAACAAGATCAGTAACAAGTAAAAGAAAAAATTTTAAATATGAAAAAAAAAGAAAGAAAACCTAACAACTCAAATCACCTCCATTTCCGCCCATTGAAAATAAAGATCTTAAAAAAAATACACATGTGGTATCACTGCGTATAGAAAATTCTGATCTATCAAAGCATAAAAACAATTAATCCGAATGGTAAACACCGTAAACAGAAAAATTTTAAAAAACACAAAATTGTTTTTTTGGTCACTGCAGTTCCCCCAAAAATGCTGTAACAAGTGATCAAAAGGCCACATCTATGCCAAAATAGTACTAATAAAAGCGTTGTCTCGCCACACAGAACATACTGTAGGTCATCACACAGCTCCATCACACGAAAAATAAAAATGGTTTGGGTCTTGGAAAATGGCGCCACAACACCACAAAATGTTTTTGAGTCAAACTTCTGTTTTTTTTTAATTTTTTCACAAAAGGGAAAAATGGAAATTGGCTGCGAGGTGTTAGAGTAACCATCAGTTTACATTTTCTTTCATAAATCAATAGTGGTGAAAAGAAGAAACTTTGTAATATTTCTTATCAGAGAAATCTGCTTCTTCTGGATTCATCTTTCACTCTCAATTCAGGGGTACACTCTGTGCTCTGTGTAGGCAGACATTCCCACTAAAGTGAACCTGTCCGTAGGATTGTGCACAGTAACCTACAGTGTCAGGTCGGCCCCGTTATACTGATTACAATGATACCTTGGGTGATGAAATCTGTCTTGTGGTTGTTGTTTAATCTTTATTTGTAGTTTTCAGTTAATGACATTATTGTGCTGGGGTGGCCTGTGGGGGGTCTATATGTGGTGCTCTGGTTAGCTATTCATACTGATGCTTCTGACAGGTCACTGATCCCTCACTCACATGCCCCCTATTTTACATATTGAATATAATAAATATATATATATATATATATATATATATATATATATATATATATTTATTTTGAAAAAAAATCAACTTCAGCAGGCAGGCGACGGCGTGCAGCATGATTGCATGTATGATGTGCATTTAATTATTATTTTATTTGATGGTATAAATTCATAGAAAAAAATTAATTCTCTCTCAAAATGGCACCGGCTCAGGCACCAGCGGCGCCATCTTGTTAGAGGAAAAAAAAATTGTCTCCACCAAGACGTTGCCACCTGCACAGTAGCATCTATCGGATCGCATGCTCCTTCTTAGTGGAGACAATTTTTTTTTTGTCTAGCAAGATGATGCTGCTGGTGCCTGAGCCGCTGCCGTTTTGAGACAGAATGTGTTTTTTTTTATTAATGTATTTATATCAGCAAATGAAATAATTAGATGCACATCATACATGCTATCATGCTGCAGCACAGGCGCTGCTGACCGCACCTGCCTATTGGATGTGATTTGTTTTTCAATATGTATAATATTTCGTATGTAAACTAGGGGGCAGGTCAGTGAGGGATCAGTGTCCTGTCAGAAGCCATCAGTATGGCACCACATAAAGCCCCCCACAGGCCGCCCCAGAGCACAAGACTCTCATTAACTGAAAACAGTGGGACATCTACACTGGGCTGTTACTCTCTTCTTTTCTGTCGCGCTCTTCTTCTTTAGGTAATGGTAGTGCAGCTGCTGCAGAAATGGGGTCTAGACGGTTTCCTGGAGCACATTGAGAGGTATGAAAATCATTGTACTTCCACCAATTCACAGTGTTTATAGAATGCTAATAAATGGATTCATGTTTTCCTTTTGAAGACTCGCCCCCCAGCCCCAAAAATAATCCCTTTACTGCAGGTCTGCATCCCTATTTGAAGCAACTACTATCGGCGTTCATTTGTAAGCCCTGCCTTTTGTGCTGGCCTCAGTTTCATACTTACACCTGGTCACTTAAGTGATGTTAGTGACTATGGGGTATTAAGACAAGTGCGCATTGTATATAAGTGTGTATTGTAGTGTGTGTATTGTGTAGATTCTCAGTATCTTTTGCCTTTTTTGTGACTTGCAGTGTCATACAGTTCTACCGGTCACAGAGAGATGCCATGCTTGTATCTGCCGATAAGTGGCTAACAGGTAACTGGTAAAAACCATGTTGTGCACAAGAGACTCTTTTCCTAACAAGCAAAGTCATCTTATGTATTATATGAAAATGGTCATACCATAAAATTTAAGATTGGTGACTTTTTTCTTCATACTGTTTCAGGTTTAACCTCTTAATGACCCAGCCAATTTTGACCTTTGACCAGGCCAAATTTTACAATTCTGACCACTGTCACTTTATGTGGTAATTAGTGATAAGCGAGTGTGCTCGTTACTCGAGTTTTCTGAGCATGCTCTGGTGTTCTCCGAGTATTTTGGGCGTGCTCGTAAATTATGTTTTTGTCCCCGCAACTCCATGATTTGCGGCTGTTAGACAGCCTGAACACATGCAGGGATTGCCTGTTTGTTAGGGAATCCCCACATGTATTCAGGCTGTCTAGCAGCCGCAAATTATGCAGCTGCGGGGACAAAAACAGAATATATGAGCGCGCCGAAATACTCGGAGAACACACGAGCATGCTCGGAAAACTCGACTAACGAGTACACTCGCTCATCACTAGTGATAATAACTCTGGAACACTTCAACTTATCCCACTGATTCTGAGGTTGAGGTTGTTTTTTCGTGACATATTGTACTTCATGATAGTGGTTTAATTTCGATATCTATATATATATATATATAAGAGGCATCGTGATTACTCGCTAATCCCGCCCCCTGCACAGTAGCTCCGCCTCCACACATCACCACACATAATCCCGCCCCCCACCATTATTACACACAATCCCTTCCCCCGCTCCCCACCACATTACCACACACAATCCCGCCCCCCCACCACATTACCACACACATTACCGCACACAATCCCGCCCCCCACCACATTACCACACACAATCCCGCCCCCCACCACATTACCACACACAATCCCGCCCCCCCACCACATTACCACACATAATCCCACCCCCTACCACATTACCACACATAATCCCACCCCCCACCACATTACCACACATAATCCCGCCCCCCACCACATTACCACACATAATCCCTCCCCCCACCACATCACCACACACAATCCCACCCCCCACCACATTACCACACACAATCCCTCCCCCCACCACATCACCACACATAATCCCGCCCCCCCACATTACCACACGAGGCTCCATCCCCACACATTACCACACGAGGCTCTGTCCCCACACATTACCATACGAGGCTCCGTCCCTCCACATTACCACACGAGGCTCCGTCCTCACACATTACCACATGAGACTGCGTCCCCACACATTACGACACGAGGCTCTGTCCCCACACATTACCACACGAATCCAGTTTGCTTTTGATTTTACACTGTGAATAAAATGTATTAGTATTATTCTGATTTTTAATTATTATTATTGTTATTATCTTCATTTTAAGTTAATTTACCACCTGCGTAAGCGCTATTGAATGTTGTCATTATTTACTTTAGTTTAATCACTAGCAGCGTTAATTAGATAGCAATAAGCACGCCGAGCGCTAGCTGGCTGGAAACAGCTAGTGATCTACATATTTGTGGGAAAAAAAACGGAAATTGGCAAAATATTTGAAATTTTGCAATTTTCAAACTTTTAATTTTTATGCTTTTCAGAGACTTATGTTACAGAAAATAGTTAATGAGTAGCGTTTCCCACATGTCTACTTTACATCAGAACAAGTTTGGAAACATATTTTTTTTGTTAGAAAGTTAGGAGGGTAATAAGTTGACCAGCGATTTCTCATATTTCCAACAAAATTTACAAAACCATTTTTTTAGAGACCAGATTACATTTGAAGTGGCTTTGATGGGTCTGTATGATAGAAAATACCCAAAAGTGACACCATTCTAAAAACTGCACCCACAAGGTGCTCAAAACCACATTCAAGAAGTTTATTAACCCTTCAGTTGCTTCATAGGAACTATAGCAGTGTGTAAAGAAAAATACTTTAGAACCAAACTTTTTTATTTACACAAGGGTAACAGGAGAAAATTGTCCACAAAATTTGTTGCACAATTTCTCATGAGCTCGCCGATACTTCATTTGTGGGGGAAATCTACTGTTTTGGCTCACGGCAGGGCTCGGAAGGGAAGGAGCACCGTTTGACTTTTTGAATGTAAAATTTGCTGGAATAATTAGTGGACGCCATGTCATTCATGGTTGGAGAGCTACTGATGTGCCTAAACAGCTGAAACCCCCCACAAGTGATGCCATTTTGGAAACCACACCCCTCAAGGATTTTATCCAGGGGTGTAGTGAGCATGGAAATGGAAAAAAATTAATTTGTTTTATTTTCTTATTTTTATCTAACTAAGGGGGAGGGGGTGTCAAAGGGGGATTTGATTCACTATTATTTTTATTTTGATCAATGTGTTCACAGTGATCAAAAGGAACCATTTGGAAAAATTTCCTATTGTTGTCTGGTATTGGCGGGCGCACTGCACATGCACCTGCCTTTTTTTTTTCTTTTTTAGGAAGATGACACGGAGGGCTGGGGAAGGATCAGGAGGGGCTGGGGATGGCAGGGGTATGGGGGCTTGGGCCGCATAATTTCTCTCTTGTCTGGCACACTTTTTTTTTTTTCTTTGTGATCGCCATTATTCAATGAATAACGGTGATCACGTGTTTGGGAACCGGAAAATCCGGGCCTGATCATGTTATCCAGGGTCTCAGCTACGTCCGGTAGCCGAGACTTTCTTTCTCTAGGGGGCTCTACAGCTTTAATCCTGATCGACATTTTAAAATGGCAATGAGGTAATAAGGCCCCTTAGCGGACACTGTTTTAATGCGTATCGGCAGTCGTTAAGGAGTTACCGTATATACTCGAGTATAAGCCGAGATTTTCAGCCCAAATTTTTGGGCTGAAAGTGCCCCTCTCGGCTTATACTCGAGTCATGATCGGTGGTGGGGTCGGCGGGTGAGCACTGTCATATACTCACCTAGTCCCGGCGTTCCTGTCGCTCCCCCTGCCTGTCACACTGTCTTCGGTGCCGCAGCCTCTTCCCCTGAGCAGTCACGTGGGACCGCTCATTAGAGAAATGAATAGGCGGCTCCACCTCCCATAGGGGCGGAGCCGCCTATTCATTTCTCTAATGAAGCGGTGCCGGTGACCGCTGATAGAGAAAGAGGCTGCGGCACCGAAGACCAGCTGTCTGGGGGAAGGAGCGGGACGCCGGGAGCAGGTAAGTATCGCATATTCACCTGTCCGCGTTCCACACGCCGGGCGTCACGCCATCTTCCCGGCGTCTCTCCGCTCTGACTGTTCAGGCAGAGGGCGCGATGACGCATATAGTGTGCGCGCCGCCCTCTGCCTGATCAGTCAGTGCGGAGAGACGCCGGGAAGATGGCGCCGAGGAGCTGCAAGCAAGACAGGTGAGTATGTGTTGTTTTTTTTTTTTATTGCAGCAGCAGCACAGCTATGGGGCAATAATGGACGGTGCAGAGCACTATATGGCACAGCTATGGGGCAATGGTGCAGAGCACTATATGGCACAGCTATGGGGCAATGGTGCAGAGCACTATATGGCACAGCTATGGGGCAACAGTGCAGAGCACTATATGGCACAGCTATGGGGCAACGATGCAGAGCATTATATGGCACAGCTATGGGGCAACGGTGCAGAGCACTATATGGCACAGCTATGGGGCAATAATGGACGGTGCAGAGCACTATATGGCACAGCTATGGGGCAACGGTGCAGAGCACTATATGGCACAGCTATGGGGCAATGGTGCAGAGCACTATATGGCACAGCTATGGGGCAATGGTGCAGAGCGCTATATGGCACAGCTATGGGGCAACGGTGCAGAGCGCTATATGGCACAGCTATGGGGCAACGGTGCAGAGCACTATATGGCACAGCTATGGGGCAATGGTGCAGAGCACTATATGGCACAGCTATGGGGCAATGGTGCAGAGCACTATATGGCACAGCTATGGGGCAATGGTGCAGAGCACTATATGGCACAGCTATGGGGCAATAATGGACGGTGCAGAGCACTATATGGCACAGCTATGGGGCAATGGTGCAGAGCACTATATGGCACAGCTATGGGGCAATAATGGACGGTGCAGAGCACTACATGGCACAGCTATGGGGCAATGGTGCAGAGCACTATATGGCACAGCTATGGGGCAATGGTGCAGAGCACTATATGGCACAGCTATGGGGCAACGGTGCAGAGCACTATATGGCACAGCTATGGGGCAATGGTGCAGAGCACTATATGGCACAGCTATGGGGCAATAATGGACAGTGCAGAGCACTATATGGCACAGCTATGGGGCAATGGTGCAGAGCACTATATGGCACAGCTATGGGGCAATGGTGCAGAGCATTATATATATGGCACAGCTATGGGGCAACGGTGCAGAGCATTATATATATGGCACAGCTATGGGGCAACGGTGCAGAGCACTATATGGCACAGCTATGGGGCAACGGTGCAGAGCATTATATACACTCACTGGCCACTTTATTAGGTACACCATGCTAGTAACGGGTTGGACCCCCTTTTGCCTTCAGAACTGCCTCAATTCTTCGTGGCATAGATTCAACAAGGTGCTGGAAGCATTCCTCAGAGATTTTGGTCCATATTGACATGATGGCATCACACAGTTGCCGCAGATTTGTCGGCTGCACATCCCTGATGCGAATCTCCCGTTCCACCACATCCCAAAGATTTCATGTTGTTTACGCCAAATTCTGACCCTACCATCCGAATGTCGCAGCAGAAATCGAGACTCATCAGACCAAGCAACGTTTTTCCAATCTTCTACTGTCCAATTTCGATGAGCTTGTGCAAATTGTAGCCTCAGTTTCCTGTTCTTAGCTGAAAGGAGTGGTACCCGGTGTGGTCTTCTGCTGCTGTAGCCCATCTGCCTCAAAGTTCGACGCACTGTGCGTTCAGAGATGCTCTTAGGCCTACCTTGGTTGTAACGGGTGGCGATTTGAGTCACTGTTGCCTTTCTATCAGCTCGAACCAGTCTGCCCATTCTCCTCTGACCTCTGGCATCAACAAGGCATTTCCGCCCACAGAACTGCCGCTCACTGGATTTTTTTTCTTTTTCGGACCATTCTCTGTAAACCCTAGAGATGGTTGGGCGTGAAAATCCCAGTAGATCAGCAGTTTCTGAAATACTCAGACCAGCCCTTCTGGCACCAACAACCATGCCACGTTCAAAGGCACTCAAATCACCTTTCTTCCTCATACTGATGCTCGGTTTGAACTGCAGGAGATTGTCTTGACCATGTCTACATGCCTAAATGCACTGAGTTGCCGCCATGTGATTGGCTGATTAGAAATTAAGTGTTAACAAGAAGTTGGACAGGTGTACCTAATAAAGTGGCCAGTGAGTGTATATGGCACAGCTATGGGGCAACGGTGCAGAGCATTATATATATGGCACAGCTATGGGGCAACGGTGCAGAGCATTGTATATATGGCACAGCTTTATGTGGAGTATCTATGGGGCAATGGTGCAGAGCATTGTATATATATCACAGCTTTATGTGGAGCATCTATGGGGCCATAATGAACGGTACAGAGCATTATATGTGGCACAGCTTTATGTGGAGCATCTATGGGGCCATAATGAACGGTATGGAGTATCTATTTTTAATTTTGAAATTCACCGGTACCTGCTGCATTTTCCACCCTAGGCTTATACTCGAGTCAATAAGTTTTCCCAGTTTTTTGTGGCAAAATTAGGGGGGTCGGCTTATACTCGGGTCGGCTTATACTCGAGTATATACGGTAATATAGATGATGTGTTTTACTTTACTGTTTTAGGGTAAGTGAATGTCCTCATTTATCAGTTGTTTTAAAATGAGTTCTCCTAAATAAAAAATGTCATTATAAATCAATTTTTAGCACAAGCCACTCCATTTATCAAATTCCAGGGGTTGTCCTGGCCTTTACCCTCTAACCCAGGGGTAGGGAATCTTTTTTTCTACATCCTGACTCTGGCACTGGTTTCAGGATGTAATTTTTCATTGCATGCCCTTCAGTGTTCAGTAGTGAACACTGTGTGTGTGATAACAGAGCAAGAAGAAATTAATGAGCTGGTGGCAATCAAAATACAGCTCCTTGCCCGAGAATGCGGTCCCTGAGAATCTGCTCGTGGGCCTGATAAAAGGTCATCGAGGGCCGTAAATGGCCCAGGGGCCTGAAGTCCACCACCCCTGCTATAACCCTTGTACAGAGATCTGGACATACACAAGGGCACCTGGGCTGGGGGAACAATTGGCTGAAGCAGGGAGTTGACTACTCTATCTGGACAGTTCATACACCCATACTTCCAGACTGGATAGTGCTACAGGTCCTAACCATGCTAATCTGGCTGGACAGAGCATGCACTACCCAGAGCTACGTCTCCTAAATCACTAGCATTGCCAGCAAAAGGAATACGGCAACGCCTGGTGACAGAATCAGGAGCAGGTACTGGAGTAGATATGACAGATAATAACTAAAGTACCGTAAAATGTTGTGGTAGTGATTGTTCATGGCACAGTACACAAGCTTCCTAATGCACATGCTCACTGGTACTTCTCCTGTTAATGTTTTTGGATGGATTTCTGTCAATGTAACAAGATCAGGGGGCATCATAAAGTAGCATAGAGATTAAAGTTTGTAAAGGTTAAAATAGCCAGCTCACCATAGGTAGATACTCGGGGATCAGAACCTCGACACTGTCCTGGTGCGCTTTTTAAAGCCAAAGAAAAAATAGTCTGGATCATGGAATATACAATATATTAACATTTCTTTAATGCTTGATTCCAAAATGTGTAAAACAGGTACAACAAAAAAAATTTTTTTTCATGGATTTGCTGTACTTCTTTTAGACATTTTGGAATAAAGCATTGAAAAATTTGTAATATACATTCCATGAGCCAGATCATTCTTTGGACTATAGTGATTAACTCCTTAGACACAAGTGTTATTACCAATAACAGGTGTACGCTACCACTGGATTCTGGGAGCAGTGGAAACGTGTTCTGAGGAGTGTGGGATTACACATCTCTATCTGGCAGTCTGATGGAACCCTCTTAGATTGGTGAATGTCAGGAGAAGGTTGCCTGCCTGACTGCATTGTGTCAACTGTAAGGTTTGGGGGAGGAGGGATAATGCTGAGTGTTTTTTCACTAAGCCGAGGTCCACAAAGCCATGGCTTGTTTGGAAGAACATGACTGCAGAGTCCTAACCTCAACTGCATCAACCACCTTCAGTGTCTCATACTGACTCACAAATGTTCTTCTAGGTGATTGGTCAATTATTCCCACAGACACCTCCAAAATGTTGTAGAAAGCCTTCCCTGAAAAGTGGAAGCTTTTTAGCTGCGGCGGGGGGTTAATGTGTATAGGTTTAGAATGTGAATTCATAGAATCATAGAATGTTAGAGTTGGAAGGGACCTCCTGGGTCATCTGCTCCAACCCCCTGCTCAAAGCAGGATTCACTAAATCATCCCAGACAGGTGTCTGTCCAGCCTCTGTTTGAAGTCTTCCATTGAAAGAGAACTCGCCACCTCTCGTGGCAGCCTGTTCCACTCATTGATCACCCTGTCAAAAAGTTTCTTCTAATATCTAATCTGTGTCTCCTCCCATTCAGTTTCATCCCATTGCTTCTAGTCTTTCCTTATGCAAATGAGAATAAAGATGATCCTTCTACAATGTGACAGCCCTTGAGATATTTGTAGACAGCTATTAAGTCTCCTCTCGGTCTTTGTTGCAAGCTAAACGTTCCTCATAGGACATGGTTTGCAGAAAAGTCACCATTCTGGTCACTCTTCTCTGAACTTGCTCCAGTTTGTTGATGTCTTTTTTAAAATGTGGTGCCTAAAACTGGACACAGTATACCAGATGAGGTCTGACTAAAGAGGAGTAGAGAGCAATAATGACTTCACGTGATCTAGACTGTATGCTTCTGTTAATACATCCCAGAATTGCATTTGCCTTTTTTGCTGCTGCATCACACTGTTGACTCATGTTCAGTTTATGATCGATTGGTATTAACAAGTCTTTTTCACATGTGCTGTTGCTTAGCCCTATTCCTCCCATTCTGTATATGCTTCTTTCATTTTTATTGCCCAGATGTAGTACTTTGCATTTTTCCCTGTTAAAAATCATTCTGTTAGTTGCTGCCCACTGCTCCAGTTTATTTATGTCTTTTTGAATCCTCTCTTCTCTTGTATTAGCTATCCCTCCTAGCTTTGTGTCATCAGCAAATTTAATCAGTTTACCCTCAATTCCCTCATCTAAATCATAGATAAAGATGTTGAACAATACAGGGCCCATGAGAGAGCCCTGTGGTACCCCACTTGAGACATTCTTCCAACTGGATGTGCAGCCATTTACGACCACTCTTTGAGTCCGATCACTAAGCCAGTTATGAATCCACCTAACAGTTGCCTTGTCCATTCCATACTTAGTCATTTTTTCAATAAGGATTGTGTGAGATACTTTGTCAAATGCTTTGCTGAAGTCAAGATATACTATATCTACAGCATTTCCATGATCCACCCAGTCTGTGATTCTGTCATAGAAAGAAATTAAGTTAGTCTGACATGACTTATTAGTTACAAACCCATGCTGACTCGGTTTAATCACTATCATTCTTATCATGAAAGCTCCTGTAGGTGAAATGTGTACTTTTGTCCATATAGTGTACTTTTCTGTGGCCATCTGATAATCTAGGGTATTTGATAATCTAGTACAGTTCTGATACCTTTGATGCTAAATAACATAATTTATTTTGTCCCATGTATACCCATACTTTTAGAGTTGAATGTAGTGAACACTCTCGCACCTCTCCAGTATGTCCTTAACTCTGCGCACAGCTAATCCAACTTTCGACTTGCTTCTCCCTCTGCAAATCCCTTCATTGGCTCTTAGTTCCCCAACTTATCCAGGTTAAACTATTAGCATTGACTTAGAAAGCTGGCCATAACACACCTTCTAACGTGCAATCTCTGGTCTTCTAAAGACCTCCTTCTTTCCTCCACTTTTATACATTCCTCAACCAAGACATCTCCCGAACACCCCCATACTCTGGAATTCTATCCCTCAACACATCCGATTATCTGCCAGTTTCGGAGCTTTCAGACAAAACTTGACAATGCATCTAAAGAAAGTGTTATTACAGCCTGCAATAACCCCTGTGCCACCTCACAACCGGTGAAGCTGCCCCAATGCCCCCAACCTACTGTCTCCTTCCCCTTCGTCCTGTAGGATATAAGGCCTCAAGGGTAGGGGCCTCTCCCCTCTGTACCACTCTGTCATTGTTAGTTTGTTCTTCATGTACAGCACCATGGAATTAATGGTGCTTTAAAAATAATAATAATAGTTTAATGTCATTTTCAGCTAGTTTACAAACTACAGTTTGTCCTTGAATACTGTGGACTAAATTTGCTGCTAGTATTCTGTATTACTAACTGTGTACCCTTTGTTTCTTAAATGGAAGGCTTGGCAGAATGGCACAGTCCTACAGCGGGCATGTTCCTGTGGTTGAAAATCCTTGGAGTCCCAGATACACATCAAATGATCATGTTGAAAGCAATCAGCAAAGAGGTAAAGAATCAGCATTTGATGTTTTATCTGCTAGTACTGGGCAGTCTGTGAGGCTTAACTTGATATAAAGAAATAAGATACAAGAGTGTGAGTAGTTTTATCAGATGAATCTAAGAATAACTGAAAATGATGTGAGAGACTGGTGCCAGGGACTCCAGATGGGGAGCATTGTGATTTTAGACTGGATGTAATATTGCAAATCATTAGGCGCAGTAGACCTAGCTGAAACACTGGTTTATAGATGGGGAAAACCAGAAGTTGGAGGACAAATCCTTAAAGTGTACCTCCAAATATGCATTTTCTGATTCATTTTATCTTCATAGAGTTTGTAGTTTTTAAATAGTACGTCCTGTAAACTGATAAAGGTAAGTAATACACGATTGGTAGCCATTGGATCCCATTATAAGGTGCTTACTACATACATGTATGCAGCTTCATTTTTAAGTGGATCAGTTAAAATAATGTGCATTCCTGTTACAGGCCAGCATATTGTGATTCAGAGGCAGGTATATGCTCCTACTAGCCAAATAAAACAAAATTGCTTTTGGCAAATAGTAGTTATCAAAAAATACAATATATGTCTGTATTCAAGACAAAGCCCCGCTGTCTTGCTTCATCTTTGTCACAGCAGGGATTGATAGAGTGCATGTGTATTAACATGTATCACTCACCAATGAGCCAAGCCCCCTCTAAGTTCGCTCTAAGGTAGTTCGCTCTAAGGTAGTTCGCTCTAAGGTAGTTCGCTCTAAGGTAGTCCCCTCTAAGGTAGTCCGCTCTAAGGTAGTCCGCTCTAAGGTAGTCCGCTCTAAGGTAGTCTGCTCTACTAAGGTAGTCCGCTCTACTAAGGTAGTCTGCTCTACTAAGGTAGTCTGCTCTACTAAGGTAGTCTGCTATACTAAAGTAGTCTGCTCTACTAAGGTAGTCTGCTCTACTAAGGTAGTCTGCTCTACTAAAGTAGTCCGCTCTAAGGTAGTCTGCTCTACTAAGGTAGTCTGCTCTACTAAGGTAGTCTGCTCTACTAAGGTAGTCCCCGCTCTAAGGTAGTCCCCGCTCTAAGGTAGTCCGCTCTAAGGTAGTCCGCTCTAAGGTAGTCCGCTCTAAGGTAGTCCGCTCTACTAAGGTAGTCCCCGCTCTAAGGTAGTCCCCGCTCTAAGGTAGTCCCCGCTCTAAGGTAGTCCGCTCCAAGGTAGTCCGCTCTAAGGTAGTCCGCTCTACTAAGGTAGTCCCCGCTCTAAGGTAGTCCGCTCTAAGGTAGTCCGCTCTAAGGTAGTCCGCTCTACAAAGGTAGTCCGCTCTACAAAGGTAGTCCGCTGTACTAAGGTAGTCCGTTGTACTAAGGTAGTCCGCTCCAAGGTAGTCCGCTCCAAGGTAGTCCGCTCCAAGGTAGTCCGCTCTAAGGTAGTCCGCTCTACTAAGGTAGTCCCCGCTCTAAGGTAGTCCGCTCTAAGGTAGTCCCTGCTCTAAGGTAGTCCGCTCTACTAAGGTAGTCCCCGCTCTAAGGTAGTCCCCGCTCTAAGGTAGTCCCCGCTCTAAGGTAGTCCCCGCTCTAAGGTAGTCCCCGCTCTAAGGTAGTCCCCGCTCTAAGGTAGTCCCCGCTCTAAGGTAGTCCGCTCTAAGGCAAACCACTCTAAGGAAGAACGTGAGAGAAGAAAAATGGATAAGTAGCATGCAGTAAATGTAGGATGAAATCTAATGAAGTACTAGACTCTGATGTGAAGTATCTTTGCAAAACGTCTTAACTGGTAAAACATAGGGCACTTAGTTAACATTGTTTTGATAAAAAAAACATAAAAGTCAACCCACCACGACAAGGTGTACCCAATCTCCCCTAGTTCTCCTCACTATGTGTCAGAATATGTAAAAATAGATAAGGTCAGAGACTGCTCAGCCACCAGCCCATGGGAAGCATATAAACAAAATTAATAGCGCAAAAAAGGGGACACCAAGTACAAAAAACTAAACCAAAACAATTTGAGCCAGAGCATATGTTGGAATAAGTGCAATGCATAGGTGTGCATTCACACTGTGGCTATTTAACAAGCAGAACCTAAGATACTATTACCGATATACTAAAAGCAGCCAGAGAATAAGCATTGTGATGTGTGCTGTGTCTGCTAACAAGGTGCGTATAACTGAACTACATGTACCAGGCAGTGATGAGTATTATTCGCTAAGGCTTTTTGGTTTAGAGGAGTTGGTGCCTTCATACATATGGTGTGTAAAATAAATGCTCTTCCTAATAATTGCGTTAGTAAATCTGCCCCAATATCTGGTAATTAGTACAAGTAATGTTGGTAGATGATATTGGATGATTGCTCTCAGCTCTGTGCACAGTCAAATCTTTACTATCCTCACAGCCTCTAATTAGGCAAGGAAATGCCATATAGTGTCTGCTATGAAGGATTGGTAAATGTAAAGCACTGTTTTAGTAGCAAATCTAAGCCATGACAAGCGATGAACCAGAAGATGGTGTGGCAGTTGTGTACAGATTGTTGTCTATTCGTCCGTAGGTTCTTCTCGTTCCCGGATCAGCATTTAATATTGATAGTTCGGAGCCTAGTTCTTATGTGAGAGCCTCCTTTTCTCTCTCTACCCCAGAGCAGATAGACCAGGTGAGTGCAGCGTTATTATATAAATGTTGTCATCTATGTAAAAATACATTTTGGCTACTACGGGACCTGAGTCATGGATTCTATTTTTGGTGTTTGAAAGTGATTTACTATACTGTTGAGTCTGCTGAAAAAGTTTCTGACTTTCGACTTCATTTGTGTTATTGGATTCTGTGGTTCCGATTCATCAAGATTGACGTAGTGCACGCTCGTTTTGATGGAGTACAAGAGCATACGACAGTTAATGAATTACCCCGCATGCCAGAAATGGTAATCCAGAGTAGCATTTTTGCCATGCAAGAAAATGACAGTTTTGGCATTTTCATTGTTCAATTAATCAAGTCTTAAAATTTTTGTGCATCTCTACATTGCAGAAAAATTTTGCAAGTTTTCAAAAGATTTATACCACTTGTGTGGATGAATCAGCCCCATTGGCTCTGTTGGGGTCCCATTTGAATTATTTTTTGGGGATTCAGAAAGATGCCTAGAGTCATGAATTTGGATGCTAAACATTATGTAAAAACAGCCTGATCAAAGAAGAAACTAACAAAAATACCTCTTGAAAACAGAATTCACTAAGTATCTCAGATGACTCTCTCTAAAGAATAATCATTTTCTTTATTTAAGCAGGCATTCTGTACATGACTTGAAATTAACATTGAATATTCTGCTGATCATGTCTCGTGTATTGTCATTTCTTACATTTATACTAAACATTGTCGTTGTTTGATCATTGTAGGGACTGGAGAGACTGGCATCTCTTATTATAGAGGAAAGGAAATGAGCAATCTGTCCAGTAATTTACCAGGACATCTCAAGATCTCAGGGGAACGGCACAAACACCTGTTCTACAATCTGTAGTGTCTTCAGAATAAAGTCATAATGAAGATGTAGAATGATTTATAAAGCTGCTGGAATCTGTTCTATTGTTGAATATGAACACATTTTGGATATAGTTTATGTGTCTATGGAAATAACCATGCTGACAATGGGCTTGTATCATCATACACTAATGAAGTAGTGGTCTAAGTGTATTGTTTTCATACAACTTTGTTATTTATGGAAAATAACACAATAAAACTATAATCAGCCACAAAGAAAGCCTTCGAGCGGAAAAGGCACTTGGTTGTGACAAACAGAAATCCTCACTGCACCTTATCTACTTCTCTGAAGTCAAACCTTAGTAGGTGATGGCACCAAACAGAATTGTGCCATCACAAAGAGAAAAAAGCAAGAAGGAAGAGTGGTCAGCTGGTAGAGTGTGGTCTCATTCTATAGTCTTCTCATATTGTAACCCATATATAGAGAACAATGCACATAGAGAATCAAAAATATTGTGAAAGAATTTTTATTAATCACCTTAGTATTAAAAACGTACAATTATAACAATGATTCGGGATTCTAAGACCATGAAGACTACCAATAGTGGAACCACAGGTCCGAGGCAAGGATATAAGTATTGAAATCGAATAACCTACACCAACCAACAATCATATGCATTATCATATTATACCACTGTAAGATAAAGTAAAGTCACTGGTGAGTGTCACCAAAAAAGTTCTGGAGGCTGGAGGGGTAACTAAAGGATTAATAGACCATAATTACCTCAGACCTGCAGTGCCACGACCCCTACGTGCCTTTCAGCTTGTGTGTCGTCTTCTGGGGGAGTGGCAACATCAGGTCCTGTAGAAGTTAAATACTAAGGCCAGCCAATCAAATCATGGAACCAGAAATGAGAAAATATTGGCCATATGTTGGCGCATGCACTGCCGGTGTACAGGGCGTTCTCATCACCGAGGGCGTCATCGGCGTATCTGCCGGCGTTAGAAAAAGGAAACCGCCCACAAGTCACGTGGGAAGGTCCTTGTCTGTGCCGAATGTACAGACCCGACAAAGACGCCGTCGGCGGCGCATAGCAACCCCCAACAGCGCGCATGCACACTGGCCAAAAGCAAGATAGTGGGAGAGAGAAAAAAAGGATTGACACACTGGAATATCAACCGATTAAAAAGGTACGAGTGGAAAGAAAAGGAAAATCAAACATAACATCTTAACACCACAAACTGATTCTCATAAGACCACTAAACTTTTACCTATAAGGTACATAAGTACAGTGTCATGTATGATGTAAAATGACAGATGGACAATCCTATTCATTATACAGTGCTAAGAAAAAGTAAAAGAATAAAGAGATGATAATAATGTAATATGTCAGATGTGCAGTGTGTTACTAATGAATGTGACCATAATAGGAAAAATATTTATATATAAAAATAAAAAATGAGTGTGAGCCATAAAAAACAAAAGTGAATTGTGGTATTAAAGTGCAAAAGTGCATACTTTATATTCAATTATGTGCACTATATTTGTACATATGTAAAAAATACAGTAAAAAGTCCACATAAAAGAGTTTTTCATAATCATGATGATCACATAAATATGGTGACAAGATGTATAGGTGGTCCTCTTTCCTGCTACGAAAAAGGATTATCCATGATAAGGCAGCAGCCACGAGTCAAATACTGATAATTGGAGAGCTGTGATAAATATAAAATAAAACGTAAGAACCAATAACACAAACAGATTATATACAAATAAACATTTTTGATAAAAAGACACAAACGAGGTCAATTTAAAAACATGACGACAGGTAATTCAAAAATGGGGCAAAACTCAACATTTCATTCAAGCCCTGTGGTTGCAATGTACGCAATTCCCAAATCCAACATGATTTTTTGGGGGCTAGGAGACGGCCAACATTCCCACCCCAAGATCCGTGCGAACACAATCAATACCCTTGACTCGAAAACCAATGGGGTCGCATGAATGGTACTGTTTAAAATGCCTTGGTATACTTTTAAGTAAATCAATATTATCCTCCTCTTTGGCAGCCAGTATATTTTTTATATGCTCTCTTACTCTCACTTTAAGGGCTCGTGTCGTCAAACCAATATACATTTTTGTACACGAACGAGGCATAATAGACCACCGCTGAGGTTAGACAGCTAATAGTGTGTGTGATTTTAAACACCCGACCATCTTATGAAACCAAGGCCTTAGATGTCTCAATATTGGGACACGCCACACATTTCCCACATAGCTTGCATCCCCAAATTGATTGTGGGTTTTGTTGTCCAGTATAGAAAGGTGGGGACGGGGCTTTAGGTGTATAATAGCTCCTAACCAGGATATCCCCCAAATTCGATGATCGTCTAGCTGTAATTGAAGGTTCAGGGAAGAGTACTATTTAAGTACTGGGTCTGCCAAAAGTACGGGCCATTGTTTCTTCACATATTGTGCATAGCCTTCAGTCTAGAAGCCAGAGAAACGAAGATACGTTGAAATGTCACAAGTCAGATCCATATTTAACCTAGGGACACAGAGGACAGGAGTGTCATATCACCCTGTACAGTATCATCAGACAGCTCTGGGTCCTAGACAGTGTACTCTACCAATAGGAAAACGGTCTTCACATAAAACCAATCTCTGTGTGTATGAAATGTGAAATAAAACAGAATGTGGGTTTCAGAAATCTACATACTTGCTGCAGAAACATCACACTTGTATGGAACTGATATTCAGTCTCAAATGTCTGCAGCAAATCAGCTACATGTGAATACAGTATATCTCTCCTTTTCCTATGCAGATTAATCTATTATTGCTAAGTGGTCATTGCTAATGAGAGATTGATGTGATCTTTATGCTGTGACCAACGTCACTGTGTGGCCCTGGTCTAATATGTGATCATAGGGAGATCCCTAGGGTCTGTTTTTACACTATGAGGATTGTACAAGTGTGTTGGTCTTACATATAGCACTGTAGCGCTCATTAAAGGGAACCTGTCACCCACAAAATCGAAGATGAGCTAAGCCCACCAGCATCAGGGGCTTATCTACAGCATTCTGGAATGCTGTAGATAAGCCCCCGATGTATCCTGAAAGAAAAGAAAAAGAGGTTAGATTATACTCACCCAGGGGCGGTCCCGCTGCGGTCCGGTCCGGGGCCTCCCATCTTCTTACGATGACATCCTCTTCTTGTAGTCACGCTCCGCCGCAGGCGTACTTTGTCTGCCCTGTTGAAGGCAGAGCAAAGTACTGCAGTGCGCAGGCACCAGGAAAGGTCAGAGAGGCCCAGAGCGGCACACTGCAGTACTTTGCTCTGCCCTCAACAGGGCAGACAAAGTACGCCGAAGCCGCAGCGTGAATACAAGAAGAGTACGTCATTGTAAGAAGATGGGAGGCCCCAAACCGGACCGCGACGCCCATTGTACCGGGACCGCCCCTGGGTGAGTATAATCTAACCTCTTTTTCTCATCTTTCAGGTTACATCGGGGGCTTATCTACAGCATTACAGAATGCTGTAGATAAGCCCCTGATGCTGGTGGGCTTAGCTCGCCTTCGATTTTGGGGGTGACAGGTTCCCTTTAAAGAGCTGTTTCTCCATATTACACACTAATGTGTCTTGAATATATTCAGAGATGGACGTGTTACATGTTCTAATCTCTTTACTTTAAAAGCTTTTATTCCTTAGAGGTTCATGAACCTTAACGGCAATTTACTCTTTAATTTATGCAGCGTTTTAGATTATTAATGACTGTCAAGACATCTCTTACTTTATGATATATCCTTTTAGAGCAGATCTCTCCTTTTACAGATTGCTTCTTGTGATCACAGTTCTGAACATATTTGGTTGGCTGTATTTAGTGTTGTAACTATCCAGGTTTCAGAGGTTGCAGCCAGAACATCAGCAGATGATTGTACCTAACAATTAGATCATCAGACCAGATGGAGCTGCCTGACTATATACATAAAAGGTTCATTTTTATTTTGTGTATAAAGGACTGATGTCATCTCTTATGGCAGTGCACAACAGAAAAGAATGAGTAGGGGGAAACTAGTTTTGGCTCTAGACCCAACAGGCTCAAGCTGCCAGCCTGGCTGTATACCATGATCTGATACTGAAGAAGATCCTATTCTACTTGCAGTTTATTTTAGACAAAGCAGTAATGTGATTCAAAGTAAATGTATAAAAAAAGATATTATATCAGTTTTCCAAATTCTCCTTTCTAAATCACACCTCACCACCTGTGCACTTGACCCCATCCCTTCCCACCTTCTCCCCCACCTCACGAACACGCTTATTCCAGCCCTAGCCCATCTCTTTAACATATCGCTATCTTCTGGTACCTTCCTCTCTGCCTTCAAACATGCCACCATCACACACATCCTCAAAAAAACTAACCTTGACCCAAATGCTATGCCCAGCTATCACCCCATATCACTGCTCCCGTTTGCTTCAAAACTCCTTTAGCAGGATGTCCATGCTCAACTTTCCTCCCACCTCTCATCTAACTGCCTAGTCAGTCCTTCAAGCTCATGGAAGTCACACAAAATATTAAATATGACTAATAGCACCACAACTTCATACACCAATGTTATGCAGCATATATTTGTATTGTAAGTTAATTATTTGTTTTAATATACATTACTTTCTGTGGGCGACAAATCATTTGTCTTGCCAAAATCTGACCATTCTGTGTCCATTAACTGACCAATATTTCTGCATTGATGCCAATTTATTTTCTTAACCTAAACCACATTTTGGAGGGTTTCAGCTTTCAAAAGAATAATTTATACAACCAATGGATGAATTTAACATCAGGTTATAAGCTTTTATTTACATAACATGGATAAGCCACATAACTTCTGTCAGTGAGTGTATATTCACACATGGCTCTTCAGTGAGATGAGGAGAACAGAGAGCGGCCATTACACATCACATTGGTAACTCCTCCTTCATGTAAAATAAGCTCTGGAGGCAGAGTTCTCTTCCAGACCTTGTCCTTCCCCTGGAAGAGCTCATTCACATAAAGTGATAAAAGATTATTTATGAACAACAAGGCATCTGATATGAGGCATACAGGGATAACTTGTTTCAGCAGTTTATAACCTATATGCACATATTAATAGTTTATATAGGTCAAATGTGGTGACAAATTCCCTTTAAGTTGCTTTTGCACTGCATGATTATAGTGAGTGAGTGTTCCCAGGAATGTCAATTTTACAATAATTGTGCAGTCTACAAAGACTGCTGATCACCTAATAAGGAAAGCTCTCGTTTGTCGGGTGAAATTTTTCCTTCACATGGAAGATAATTAATCTTGGCTGCGCAACATCATGTGTAAACAGAACTTGTGCTGCCAACAATGTCAGCCTATGTGCACTGGCAAAATGGGGTCGGCCTGTGTAAACAGGTTATTAAACGACCACCGATCGGCAAACCTGTTGCCGATTGGTGGTTGTTTAACACTGCGCATTGCACTGAGTTATATGTTAAACTAATCAAATTATTTTATTTAACTGCATTGGAGCGTTATAAATTATCAAACAACTTTGAACTTTAGTCCAAGATTAAACTTACTTTCAAACTAAGAGAACGCAAAGTTCTTTGACATTTCCTATGGAAATAACTTAAAGGGAACCTATCAGCAGGATTGTGCACAGTAACCTACAGACAGTGTCAGGTCGGCACTGTTATACTGATTAAAATGATACCTTGGGTGATGAAATCTGTCTTGTGGTTGTTTAATCTTTATTTGTAGTTTTCAGTTAATGATATGCTCGTACTCTGGGGCAGCCTGTGGGGGACTTTATGTGGTGCTCTGATTAGCTATTCATAATGCAGACAGCTGACAGGTCACTGATCCCTCACTGACCTGCCCCCTAGTTTACATAATGAATATTGTTGTGAACTCCGTTTTCAGGCTCCCTCTTGTGGTCACAGATGGTATTGTGTGACTTTGGTTTTTTGGCTCCCCCTGGTGGTTTGGTTTATTATCCTGCGGGTCTGCTGGATCAGCTGCCTCGTTATTCACCAGGGAGGCTCCTATTTAGCTCTGCTTCACTTCCACTTGTTGCCGGCTGTTAATGTATTCAGTGCTATTCTGATTACTCCTGATTATCTCGTTTTCTGCCTCTTCAGGATAAGCTAAGTTCTGTTTGAATATTTTTTGCTCATCTGCCTGCAATATGATTTCTGTGTATGATGAGTCTAGTCCAGCTTGCTAACATGTGATTTCTTTTTGCTGGTAAGCTCTGGGGTACGGAGTTGCTTCCCCTGCACCGTTAGTTGGTGCGGGGGCTCGAGCAATCTCTGCGTGGATATTTTGAATAGGGTTTTTATTGACCGCACAGTTTCCTTCCTATTTTCTGCTATCTAGTATTAGCGGGCCTCATTTGCTAAATCTGATTTCATCTCTGCGTTTGTGCTTTCCCCTTAACTCACCGTTAATATTTGTGGGGGGCTATTCTATATCTTTGGGGTCTTCCACTGAGGCAAGTGAGGACTTACTTTCCCTCCAGGAATAGTCAGTTTCTCAGGCCGTGACGAGACGTCTAGGATTTTTTAGGTAACGTTCCACGGCTGCCTATAGTTGTTTGCGGATAGGATCAGGTTGCGGTCAATCTAGTTACCACTTCCCCAGAGCTAGTAGTCTGTTCAGTTACTTAGCTAGTCCGACCTGCGATCCTTGCCACTAGGATCATAACAGAATATATGTAATATATGTACGTACTGCAAAAGAAAAAAACCTTCTGCAGGCAGCGGCCAGCCATGGCTCCTGTGCTGCGGCGTAATCGCATATTTACCGTGTTAATAAATATGGTAGAGGTTATCCTGAGTATATATAAAAAATCAATTTTAACCCCTTAGTGACAGCCAATTTTTACAATTCTGACCACTGTCACTTTATGAGGTTATAACTCTGGAACGCTTTAATGGATCCCGCTGATTCTGAGATTGTTTTTTCGTGACATATTGTACTTCATATTAGTGATAACATTTCTTCGATATTACTTGCGATTATTTATGAAAAAAATGGAAATATGGCGAAAATTTTTTAAAATTTTGCAATTTTCAAACTTTCTATTTTTATGCCCTTAAGTCAGAGAGATATGTCACACAAAATAGTTAATAAATAACATTTCACAAATGTCTACTTTACATCAGCACAATTTTGGAAACAAAATTTTTTTTTGTTAGGGAGTTATAAGGGTTAAAAGTTGACCAGCAATTTCTCATTTTTACAACACCATTTTTTTTTTTAGGGACCACATCACATTTGAAGTCATTTTGAGAGGTCTATATGATAGAAAATAACCAAGTGTGACACCATTCTAAAAACTACACCCCTCAAGGTGCTCAAAACCACATTCAAGAAGTTTATTAACCCTTTACGTGCTTCACAGGAACTGAAACAATGTGGAAGGAAAAAATGAACATTTAACTTTTTTTGCAAACATTTTAATTCAGAACCATATTTTTTATTTTCACAAGTGTAAAAACAGAAATTTAACCATACATTTTGTTGTGCAATTTCTCCTGAATATGCCGATACCCCATATGTGGGGATAAACCACTGTTTGGGCGCACAGCAGAGCTTGGAAGTGAAGGAGCGCCGTTTTACTTTTTCAATGTAGAATTAACTGGAATTGAGATCGGATGCCATGTCACGTTTAGAGAGCCCCTGATGTGCCTAAACAGTGGAAACGCTCCACAAGTGAAACCATTTTGGAAACTAGACCCCATAAGGAACTTAACTAGATGTGTGGTGAGCACTTTAAACCCCCAGGTGCTTTACAGAAGTTTATAACGTAGAGCCGTGAAAATAAAAGAAATCGCATTTTTTGTACAAAAATGATCTTTTTGCCCCCAAATTTTTATTGTCACAAGGGTAACAGGAGAAATTAGACCACAAACGTTGTTGTGCAATTTCTCCTGAGTACGTCGATACCCCATATGTGGGGGAAACCACTGTTTGGGCGCACTGCCAAGCTTGGAAGAGAAGGAGTGCCGTTTTACTTTTTCAATGTAGAATTGGCTGGAATTGAGATCGGACACCATGTCGCGTTTGGAGACCCCCTGATGTGCCTAAACAGTGGAAACCCCCCACAAGTGACCCCATTTTGGAAACTAGACCCCTTAGGGTATGTGTCCACGTTCAGGCTTGCTTCAGGCTTTGGTCAGGATTTTATGCAAGTAAAATCCTGACCAAAACTGCACCTGAGGTCACTGGCAGGTCACCTGCGGTGTGCCTGCGTGTTTTGCTCATTGTAGCAACATGCTGCGTTTTGAAAAAACGCACCGCATGTGCGTTTTCGTGGCAAAAACGCATGCGTTTTTTAACGCATAGTGGAGTCGGGATTTCATGAAATCCCCTCCACTATGCTGTAACATCTGGACGCTGCGTTTTTTACGCTGCGGAAAAACGCAGCGTCAAAAACGCCGCGTTTCCTGAACGTGGACACATACCCTTAATGAACTTATCTAGATGTGTGGTGAGCACGTTAAACCCCCAAGTGCTTCACAGAAATTTATAACGTAGAGCCGTAAAAATAAAAAATCCTATTTTTTCCCTCAAAAATGATTTTTTAGCCAGCAATTTTTTATTTTCTCAAGGGTAACAGGAGACATTGGACCCAAAAACCTGTTGACCAGTTTGTCCTGAGTACGCTGATACCCCATATGTGGGGGGGGCACTGTTTTGGTACCCATCAGGGCTCGGAAGGGAAGGAGCGCCGCTTGGAATGCAGACTTTGATGGGATGGTCTGCGGGTGTCATGTTGCATTTGCAGAGCTCCTGATGTACCTAAACAGTAGAAACCCCCCACAAGTGACCCCATTTTGGAAACTAGACCCCCCAAAGAGCTTATCTAGATGTGTGGTGAGCACTATGAACCCCCAACTGCTTCACAAAAGTTTATAATGTAGAGCCATGAAAATAAAAAAAATCATATTTTTTCCACAAAAATGTTCTTTTCACCACCAAATTTTTACTTTTCACAAGGGTAGCAGGAGAAATTGGACCCCAAAATGTATTGTGCAATTTATGCTGAGTAGGCTGATACCCCATATGTGGGGGATAAACCACTGTTTGGGCGCATGGCTGAGCTCGGAAGGGAAGGAGCGCCGTTTTGGAATGCAGACTTTGATAGAATGGTCTGCGGGCGTTATGTTGCATTTGCAGAGCCCCTGATGTACCTAAACAGAAACCCCCCACAAGTGACCCCATTTTGGAAACTAGACCCCCCAAGGAACTTATCTAGATGTGTGGTGAATGCCCAAGTGCTTCACAGAAGTTTATAATGCAGAGTAGTGAAAATAAAAAATTTGTTTTTTCCACAAAAAAGATTTTTAGCCCCCAAGTTTTCATTTTCACAAGGGTAACAGGAGAAATTGGACCCCAAAAGTTGTTGTCCAATTTATCCCGAGTACGCTGATGCCCCATATGTGGGGGTAAACCACTGTTTGGGCGCACGGCAGAGCTCAGAAGGGAGGGAGCACCATTTGACTTTTTGAGCACAAAATTGGCTGTGGCGTTTAGAGACCCCTGATGTACCTAAACAGTGGAAACCCCCCAATTCTAACTCCAACCATAACCCCAACACACCCCTAACCCTAATCCCAAAGCTAACCATAACCCTAATCAAAACCCTAAACCCAACACAGTCCTAATCCTAATCTCAACCCTAACATCAAAACCTAACCCTAATCCCAATACACCCCTATCCCTAATCCCAACCCTAGCCTTAACCCTAATCCCAAACCTAACCCTAATCCCAAATGTAACCCTAATGCCAACCCTAATCCCAACTCTAACCCTAACTTTAGCCCAAACCCTAACTTTAGCCCTAAACCTAGCCCCAACCCTAACCCTAACTTTAGCCCTAACCCTAGCTCTAACCCTAAGGCCATGTGCACACGTTCAGGATTGTTAGCGTTTTTTTCGCGTTTTTTCGCTATAAAAACGTGATAAAAACGCGAAAAAAAACGCTTACATAAGCCTCCTATTATTTACAGGGTATTCTGCATTTTTGGTGCAAATGTTGCGATTTTTTCCGCGAAAAAATCGCATAGCGGAAAAAAAAGCAACATGTTCATTAAAAATGCGGAATTGCAGGGATTCCGCACACCTAGGGGTCCATTGATCTGCTTACTTCCCGCACGGGGCTGTGCACACCATGCGGGAAGTAAGCAGATTATATGCGGTTGGTACCCAGGGTGGAGGAGAGGAGACTCTCCTCCACGCACTGGGCACCATATAAGTGGTCAAAAAATAAGAAATAAAATAATAAACAGTCCTATACTCACCCTCGATGTCTTGCCGCCTCCTCGCACGCTGCCGTTCGGTTTCTGTACCTGGTGTGCGCTGAAGGACCTCGCCGAATGACGTCACTGTCCTGTGATTGGTCGTGAGCGGTCATGTGACCGCTCACGTGACCGTGACGTCACGGGAGGTCCTGTGCGCACAGACCAGCTATACGGAACGGACGCCGGTGAGATGTCTGGGTGAGTATAAGCATTTTTTTATTTTTTTTATTATTTTTAAACATTCTATCTTTTACTATAGATGCTGCATAGGCAGCATCTATAGTAAAAAGTTGGTCACACTTGTCAAACGCTATGTTTGACAAGTGTGACCAACCTGTCAGTCAGTTTTCCAAGCGATGCTACAGATCGCAGGGAAAACTTTAGCATTCTGCAAGCTAATTACGCTTGCAGAATGCTAAAAAAACGGAAAAAAAACGCAAAAACAAAAATGCGGATTTCTTGCAGAAAATGTCCGGTTTTCTTCAGGAATTTTCTGCAAGAAATCCGCAACGTGTGCACATACCCTAATCCTAGCTCTAACCCTAGCCCTAACCCAAGGACAGAGAATGACATCCCTTTTTTTTTTTTTGCGGTAGTCGGTAAACAGTTTAATACCGGCGATCGCAAAACAGGGGTCGGTAAAAACCGACCCCGATCATGTTCTTTGGGGTCTCGGCTACACCCGGCAGCCGAGACCCCAAAGATCTTCCGGGCAGCGGGCGCACTACGCATGCGCCCGCCATTTTTTCCCCGGAAAAAGATGGCGGTGCCCATCGGGAGCCACGAGGAGCACCAGGGGAGATAGGTGAGTATTGGGGGGCGATCGGGGACCCCATTTCTCTGTCCTCCGATGTGCGATCACATCGGAGTACAGAGAAATTAAATGGCAAATCGCGTTTTATTTTTGTTGCGACCGCCGGTAAACAGTTAATTACAGGCGATCGCAACTCGGGGGTCAGTAAAAACCCCCCGAATCATGTTCTCTGGGGTCTCGGCTACCCTCGGCAACTGAGACCCCAGAGAAAATCTGACTCTGGGGGGCGCTATTCACTTTTTCCACAGCGCCGTTATTAATTGGCGCTGTGGTTTAAGTACCCTTAGCGGGCGCCGTTAAAAGGCGTATCGGCGGTCGTTAAGGGGTTAAAATGCTGCCTGCGTAGTAGCAGCTATCGGTGTATATAGAAGTGATCCAAGAGCTGCTATTGCGCAGGGCCATCTTGTTAGAGAAAATAAAAAAAATTCTCCACGCCGCCGGCGCATGCGCAATAGCAGCTATCGGATCACCTTTATATACACCAATAGCTGCTACTGCGCAGGCGCCATTTTAAAACTGATTTTTTTAATACTCTCAGGATAACCTCTACCATATTTATTAACAACACTGTAAACATGCGATTACGCCACAGCGCAGGTGCCGCAGCTGGCCCCTACCTGCAGAAGGGTTTTTTTTTTGCAGTATGTACATACTGTATATTCATTATGTAAGCTAGGGAGCAGGTCATTGAGGGATCAGTGACCTGTCAGCATTATGAATAGCTAATCAGAGCACCACATGAAGACTCCCCTTCAGGCCCGCCACGAAGCACGAGCATATCATTAACTCAAAATTAAAGATTAAATAACAACCACAAGACGGATTTCATCACCCAAGGTATCATTTTAATCAGTATAACGGCGCCGACCTGACACTGTCTGTAGGTTACTCAGTAGTGATGAGCGAATATACTCATTACTCGAGATTTCCCGAGCACACTCGGGTATCCTCAGAGTATTTTTTAGTGCTCGGAAATTTAGTTTTTATTGCCGCAGCTGGATGATTTACATCTGTTAGCCAGCATAAGTACATGTGGGGGTGGCCTGGTTGCTAGGGAATCCCCACATGTACTTATGCTGGCTAACAGATGTAAAACATTCAGCTGCAGCAATAAAAACGAAATCTCCGAGCACCAAAAAATACTCGGAGGACCCCCGAGCGTGCTCGGGAAATCTCGAGTAACGAGTATATTCGCTTATCACTATTAATACTGAGCACTATCCTGCTGACAGGTTCCCTTTAAGAAGGCAAAACCATTTGTCCCTCAACAAATCAGTTCGAGATGGTGCAAATCAATTCACAGGACCCAGTCCAGACTCCTCATCAGTAATCTTTGGATATCGGACACCTGTAAATCGCTTCATATTTCCTTATCTCACTGGCACTTTTGATTAGCCAGACGTTATCAGTGCACACTGAAACTTATGGCCCATAAAAGTTCCATAATGTGAAACACTAGAGACTCCTTTATAACAACTATTATCCATTTTGGAGAGAGTTCATATTTTGTACCATCTCCCTATTTCTCTATCCTTTACTTTTTATACAGTTTTTGAACGGAAATTGTAATTTCTTGATATGTGCAGTATCTACAATTTGTTTCTGATACAGGAATAAATGACATTAATGTTTATTTCAGGTTAACTGTTCTCCAAGAGAGTGTGCATTAACCAGCAGTAATCATATGATATTACTCCGGGTACAACAGTCATGTGCTACAGTCCGCGACCATGTCCTTCATTTTCACAATTACAGAATTGTTGTAGTAGTGAAAAATAAAGTACTCTCTTGGTTTAAAAGGGTCAACCATGACTTTTAACTTTTTTTTTTTTGCTATGGAGTAAGAACTTTACCATCAGGTTGCTAACTACATACCTGTTCTGACCCGTTACGAACTGTTCTGGCTCAGAGCGGTTAATGACCTCTCCTGCTGCTGATTCTCCTGCTTCCGATGACTTCGTTGACATAGCTTCTTATCTTCCACTCTAATCTGTTGATATAAGGTCACTGCCACTGTTAGGCTGGGGTCACACATGCGAGTTTTACGGACGTAAGAGCGCAGAAACTACGTCCGTAAAACTCGCATTACATACGGCACAATTATTCTCAATGGGGCTGCTCCTATTAGCCGTATATTACGGTTCAGTATTATACGGCTTTCTACGGCCATACAAAATCGCAGCATGCTGCGTTTGTCAGCGTACTGCGCAAATAATACGCCAATGAAAGTCTATGGGGGCGCGAAAAATACGGATTCCACACGGACCTGCAGTGTGACTTGCGAGAAATACGCAGCGCTGTTAGTGAAAAGTCGGTAATTCAATTGCCGGCTTTTCATTTCTCCTGCACAAACCCGACAGGATATGAGACATGGTTTACATACAGTAAACCATCTCATATCCCCTTTTTTTTTGCATATTCCACATTACTAATGTTAGTAGTGTGTATGTGCAAAATTTGTGCACTGTAGCTGCTAAAATAAAGGGTTAAATGGCGGAAAAAATTGGCGTGGGCTCCCGCGCAATTTTCTCCGCCAGAGTGGTAAAGCCAGTGACTGAGGGCAGATATTAATAGCCAGGAGAGGGTCCATGGTTATTGGCCCCCCCGTGGCTAAAAACATCTGCCCCCAGCCACCCCAGAAAAGGCACATCTGGAAGATGCGCCAATTCTGGCACTTGGCCACTCTCTTCCCACTCCCTGTAGCGGTGGGATATGGGGTAATGAAGGGTTAATGCCACCTTGCTATTGTAAGGTGACATTAAGCCAGATTAATAATGGAGAGGCGTCAATTATGACACCTATCCATTATTAATCCAATTGTAGGAAAGGGTTAAAAAACACACACACACATGATTACAAAGTAGTTTAATGAAATAAACACAGCGGTTGTTGTAATAATTTATTGTTCTCCCATTCCATTTCCAGGACCTCGCTTGGCAACATAATAAACGCACAAGATACATACCTTCTGCTGTCAGATCTCGTCCCACGAAGTAATCCATCTGAAGGGGTTAACTAATATTACAGGCAGGAGCCCTGCAAATGCAGCTGTGCTCCCTGCCTGTAATCCCCAGCGAATGAATGAAATGTAGGTCATTGACCTACATTTCCTTCAGTCGCGGTGATGCGCCCCTGCTGGATGTTCTCATGAACTGCAGCCTGGGAACTTTTTCCCACGCTCCAGGTCATATGAGGACATCCACCAGGGGGCGCATCACCGCGACTGAAGGAAATGTAGGTCAATGACCTACATTTCATTCATTCCCCGGGGATTACAAGCACGGAGCACAGCTGCATTTGCAGGGCTCCTGCCTGTAATATTAGTTAACCCCTTCAGATGGATTACTTCGTGGGACGAGATCTGACAGCAGAAGGTATGTATCTTGTGCGTTTATTATGTTGCCAAGCGAGGTCCTGGAAATGGAATGGGAGAACAATAAATTATTACAACAACCGCTGTGTTTATTTCATTAAACTACTTTGTAATCATGTGTGTGTGTGTTTTTTAACCCTTTCCTACAATTGGATTAATAATGGATAGGTGTCATAATTGACGCCTCTCCATTATTAATCTGGCTTAATGTCACCTTACAATAGCAAGGTGGCATTAACCCTTCATTACCCCATATCCCACCGCTACAGGGAGTGGGAAGAGAGTGGCCAAGTGCCAGAATTGGCGCATCTTCCAGATGTGCCTTTTCTGGGGTGGCTGGGGGCAGATGTTTTTAGCCACAGGGGGGCCAATAACCATGGACCCTCTCCTGGCTATTAATATCTGCCCTCAGTCACTGGCTTTACCACTCTGGCGGAGAAAATTGCGCGGGAGCCCACGCCAATTTTTTCCGCCATTTAACCCTTTATTTCAGCAGCTACAGCGCTGAAATTTTGCACATACACACTACTAACATTAGTAATGTGGAATATGCAAAAAAAAAGGGGATATGAGATGGTTTACTGTATGTAAACCATGTCTCATATCCTGTCGGGTTTGTGCAGGAGAAATGAAAAGCCGGCAATTGAATTAGCGGCTGTTCACAGATATCGCGCTGAATGAAATCTAAATACAGAATATATATATATGTGTCTCAATGACATATATATATATATATATACTGTATATATGTTTTCCCTAACATTTGAGCACATAAATCCATTAGATGTCGGTTTTGCAAGCCTGCGCGAAAATCTCGCAGTACGGATGCCATACGGATTACATACGGAGGATGCCATGCGCAAAATACGCTGAAACACCCTGACTACGGAGCAATATTTTGGGGACATTTCTCCGTATTACGGCCGTAGTACGGACGTATAATACGTGGCGTATTTTCTTACGCCATGTGTGACCCCAGCCTTATACTGATAGACAACCAGCTCCACACTGCCTAAATTGCAGGCAGCTGGCTGTCAATCAGCATGACGTCGGCAGAGTCATCCCGTCAACAGAGCAGAAAGGAAAAGAAAAAAACTGCTCTGTTGATGGGAGGTTGAGGCTATGTGCACACGTCAGGATTTTGTCAGGATTTTTCCTCAGGTTTTGTAGCCAAAACCAGGAGTGGGTGATAAATGCAGAAGTGGTGCATATGTTTCTATTATACTTTTCCTCTAATTGTTCCACTCCTGGTTATGGCTACAAATCCTGAGGAAAAATCCTGACAAAATCCTGACGTGTGCACATAGCCTGAAGGAAGCCGAAGAATTGCCACCTGAGCCAGAAGCGATCATAGCAGGGCAGAATGAGCAGGCAGATAACAACTTACTTACCAGCAGGTAAGTACTTATCCCCATAGCAAAAAAAAATAGTTCGGGATAACCACTGTAAATTCACCCAGTAGAGCTGGCTACAGGCTCTAAACACATCTGCAAGTCCTGAGGTTCCCAGAACTGTAAAGGTGAGCAAATTTTAACATCCAACAGAAGCCACTTTATACATTTTACGACTATCTATTTTACGTTCAGACTGTTTATAGCACTGGATTAGTACATCTATCCCAATTTCTGAAATAAACATGACCATTCTAGTAATATAGACCAATGGAACAAGTCAAAGGAGGCCATTTACATTATCAAATAAGTGAAGGATAACAATCATATAGAAACAATGAATTTTTGCTAAAGATAATCAGTATTTTCAGGATTTATCATTCATTGTTTCTGGCATTTACACTGTGACCTTATATTCTAGTGTAATAGTGATGATGGCCACTATTCCCCTTAGGCTACGTGCTTGTCATACGTTCACATTTTTTTCCTGACTGGTAGTTGGCTTAAAAAAAAACAACAACAGGGTTCAATTTGCAAACCAACATCACCTATTAAAGTTAATGGGTCCACACAAGAGAAAAAAATAACATTACTTTTATGCCATCATTGTCGAATCGGTGCACTGTGAGTTTTACTAACTGGATGCTAGGAGTAAACAGGGGTTTTTTTTATTCAAGAAAAGGGACGATATACAGTCAGTAAAGATGGACACATTGTCCAAAAATAGATGAATAATGGATACAGAACGCTGATCAAAAGCAGGAAAGACAAATAGATAGCACTCAGCTTTTTGTAAAACGGTGCTAATGAAGGGAACCAAAGATCCCATAGGCATATGTTCAGAAAAAAAATCACTGCACAAGTACAAGAAAAATAATGCTTCAGGTGAGTATTTGATGCTGATAGGTGAAGCGACAATTTAAACTGTTGCTTCGCTGATCAAAAACAGTCTGTTTTTTTGTGACATGAAAAATCACAGGTGTGAATACGGCCTTACAAACTTGTGTTGCTTGTGGTGTTAGGCCTCTTTCACACTTCCGTTTTTTGCCATCCGTCGCAATCCGTCGTTTTGTTAAAAAAACCGATCCTGCAAATGTGCCCGCAGGATGCGTGTTTTTGCCATAGACTTTTATTGATGGATTGCGACGGATGGCCACACGTCGCATCCGTCGTGCAACGGATGCGTCGTGTTTTTGCGGACCGTCGTGATGAAAAAGCGTTCAAGGGAACATTTTTTCGTCCGTCGGATCCGCCATTTCCGACCACGCATGCGTGGCCGGAACTCCGCCCCCTCCTCCCCGGAGTTCAGAATGGGCAGCGGATGCGTCGGAAAACTGAATCCGCTGCCCACGTTGTACACAATTTTGCACAACGTCCGTCAGTACGTCTGGCCGACGGTTTGCGACGGCCCCTTACCGACAGAAATGTGAAAGAAGCCTTAGGTACTTTGTTTCTGTGGGTGGCTGTAATAAACGTACTGACACTGGTTTAGCTGGCATACAGGACATCATGAGACATGGTGCACTGCACGCTGATGCCTGTAGACCTCATGCAATTGTTAAATATTAGCAGTTATAATCATTTTTAACCTGATATCAAGGAGTGACCTTTTTTTGTAACAATATTATTTTTATGGTCCCAAAAATTGGAAAAAAGTGAAATTACATGACTGGTTTACTTACCAAAATGAATTTCTTAGCATGGGCAAGTCAGGTTCAACAACAGGAAAGTCTCTTTAAGAAAGTCTGTGTTCTTGTTCATGGTGGTCCCCCAAACTGAGCAGGTTCTAGTATATTGTGCTAGGCTCTCCCAACCTACTTAAAAACCTCTCTTTGCACATAAAGAGGTTAAGAGTGATGTTCAGATGATGTTTTCTGCCTCTGTTATCCAGACAGCACGCGGGGATCTTGAAAAGAAATGTAAAATATAAAAAATACAGTTGCAAAATTACCCGCCTTTGCAAATTAGGTATATTAACAAGAATTTGAAAACAAAAAATATTAGTGAACTGGAGGCAATTGCTCATACAATGGCTAAGATCTTTAGGATAGCTGCCAAAAGCTGGTGTCAGGCTACATGTCTTTTTTGCAGCAGGTCACAACAGGCAAATGGGGCTCTACTGAGTATTAACACTGAGAACTCATCTCCTGAGATCTTGGTGCCGAGATATCAATCTGCGCATGCACCGCCCCAGGCAGCCATTTTCCTGGAGCCCACCGCATAGTAAACCATGTAAGTACAGGGGCTTTGGGCTTTCCCAAAATGTCAGGAGAACCCCTGCACCACTGAACACCAGCAGCGGCACACATCCAAATACCCCCTCATCCCAGCCTGCTACCTGCAGCAATGCTCCACTCTTTCCTCCTCCATCAGCAGCCCTGGGATCCTGCTTCACTACGGTCGGTAAGGTATATCCGCATTATAAGACACACCTCCATTTTCCCCCCAAATTTGGGGGATAAAGTGCATCTTATAATCTAAAAAATACTGTATACGACACAAAATATTTAAAAATAACATTTCCAACATGTCTACATGACATCATCACATTTTTTGAAATATATATTTTTTTGTTAGGAAGTTAGAAGGGCAGGGCCGGACTGGCCATCGGGCACTTCTGGCAAATGCCAGAAGGGTCGGTACCAGTAGTGGGCCGCTCGATCCGCCTCCCCCCGCCCCCGCCGACTCCCCCACCTCGCCGTCGCATTCAACTATACCGGCGTAAAGACGCCGGTACAGTTGAATGCAATGATGGAGGAGAGAGCGTCTGACGCTCCCTCTCCCATCATTCCCCGCTCTGCCTCTGACACTGCGGGTGTGCGATGACGTCATATCATCGCGCACCTGCTGTGTCCCGGGCAGACTGCAGCTGCTGAGACAGGAGCAGGAACCAGGAAGCAACGCAGGGCACGAGGAGAGGTGAGGAGAGTGGGTTTTTTTTACTGGACTGTGTGGGGCCATTCTCGGGGGGGGGGGGGTGGAGGAAGAGAAGAGATGCGGGCTGTGCTCTGTGCTGTATACTACTGTGTGGGCTGTGCTATATATAGTACTCTGTGGGCTGTGCTATATTTAGTACTCTGTGGGCTGTGCTGTATATAGTACTCTGTGGGCTGTGCTGTATATAGTACTCTGTGGGCTGTGCTGTATATAGTGCTCTGTGGGCTGTGCTGTATATAGTGCTCTGGGCTGTGCTGTATATAGTGCTCTGTGGGCTGTGCTGTATATATTGCTCTGTGGGCTGTGCTGTATATATTGCTCTGTGGGCTGTGCTGTATATAGTACTCTGTGGGCTGTGCTGTATATAGTACTCTGGGCTGTGCTATATATAGTGCTCTGTGGGCTGTGCTGTATATATTGCTCTGTGGGCTGTGCTGTATATATTGCTCTGTGGGCTGTGCTGTATATAGTACTCTGTGGGCTGTGCTGTATATAGTACTCTGGGCTGTGCTATATATAGTGCTCTGTGGGCTGTGCTGTATATAGTGCTCTGTGGGCTGTGCTGTATTTAGTACTCTGTGGGCTGTGCTATATCTAGTACTCTGTGGGCTGTGCTATATCTAGTACTCTGTGGGCTGTGCTGTATATAGTGCTCTGTGGGCTGTGCTATATATAGTACTCTGTGGGCTGTGCTATATACAGTGGGGCAAAAAAGTATTTAGTCATTCAGCAATAGTGCAAGTTCCACCACTTAAAAAGATGAGAGGCGTCTGTCATTTACATCATAGGTAGACCTCAACTATGGGAGACAAACTGAGAAAAAAAAATCCAGAAAATCACATTGTCTGTTTTTTTATCATTTTATTTGCATATTATGGTGGAAAATAAGTATTTGGTCAGAAACAAACAATCAAGATTTCTGGCTCTCACAGACCTGTAACTTCTTCTTTAAGAGTCTCCTCTTTCCTCCACTCATTACCTGTAGTAATGGCACCTGTTTAAACTTGTTATCAGTATAAAAAGACACCTGTGCACACCCTCAAACAGTCTGACTCCAAACTCCACTATGGTGAAGACCAAAGAGCTGTCAAAGGACACCAGAAACAAAATTGTAGCCCTGCACCAGGCTGGGAAGACTGAATCTGCAATAGCCAACCAGCTTGGAGTGAAGAAATCAACAGTGGGAGCAATAATTAGAAAATGGAAGACATTCAAGACCACTGATAATCTCCCTCGATGTGGGGCTCCACGCAAAATCCCACCCCGTGGGGTCAGAATGATCACAAGAACGGTGAGCAAAAATCCCAGAACCACGTGGGGGGACCTAGTGAATGAACTGCAGAGAGCTAGGACCAATGTAACAAGGCCTACCATAAGTAACACACTACGCCACCATGGACTCAGATCCTGCAGTGCCAGACATGTCCCACTGCTTAAGCCAGTACATGTCCGGGCCCGTCTGAAGTTTGCTAGAGAGCATTTGGATGATCCAGAGGAGTTTTGGGAGAATGTCCTATGGTCTGATGAAACCAAACTGGAACTGTTTGGTAGAAACACAACTTGTCGTGTTTGGAGGAAAAAGAATACTGAGTTGCATCCATCAAACACCATACCTACTGTAAAGCATGGTGGTGGAAACATCATGCTTTGGGGCTGTTTCTCTGCAAAGGGGCCAGGACGACTGATCCGGGTACATGAAAGAATGAATGGGGCCATGTATCGTGAGATTTTGAGTGCAAACCTCCTTCCATCAGCAAGGGCATTGAAGATGAAACGTGGCTGGGTCTTTCAACATGACAATGATCCAAAGCACACCGCCAGGGCAACGAAGGAGTGGCTTCGTAAGAAGCATTTCAAGGTCCTGGAGTGGCCTAGCCAGTCTCCAGATCTCAACCCTATAGAAAACCTTTGGAGGGAGTTGAAAGTCCGTGTTGCCAAGCGAAAAGCCAAAAACATCACTGCTCTAGAGGAGATCTGCATGGAGGAATGGGCCAACATACCAACAACAGTGTGTGGCAACCTTGTGAAGACTTACAGAAAACGTTTGACCTCTGTCATTGCCAACAAAGGATATATTACAAAGTATTGAGATGAAATTTTGTTTCTGACCAAATACTTATTTTCCACCATAATATGCAAATAAAATGATAAAAAAACAGACAATGTGATTTTCTGGATTTTTTATTCTCAGTTTGTCTCCCATAGTTGAGGTCTACCTATGATGTAAATTACAGACGCCTCTCATCTTTTTAAGTGGTGGAACTTGCACTATTGCTGACTGACTAAATACTTTTTTGCCCCACTGTATAGTACTCTGGGGGCTGTGCTATATATAGTGCTCTGTGGGCTGTGCTGTATATATTGCTCTGTGGGCTGTGCTGTATATATTACTCTGGGCTGTGCTGTATATAGTGCTCTGTGGGCTGTGCTGTATATATTGCTGTGTGGGCTGTGCTGTATATAGTACTCTGTGGGCTGTGCTGTATTTAGTGCTCTTTGGGCTGTGCTATATATAGTACTCTGTGGGCTGTGCTGTATATAGTGCTCTGTGGGCTGTGCTGTATATAGTGCTCTGTGGGCTGTGCTGTATATATTGCTCTGTGGGCTGTGCTGTATATAGTGCTCTGTGGGCTGTGCTGTATATAGTGCTCTGTGGGCTGTGCTGTATATATTGCTCTGTGGGCTGTGCTGTATATATTACTCTGGGCTGTGCTGTATATAGTACTCTGTGGGCTGTGCTGTATATAGTGCTCTGTGGGCTGTGCTGTATATAGTACTCTGGGCTGTGCTGTATATAGTACTCTGTGGGCTGTGCTGTATATATTGCTCTGTGGGCTGTGCTATATATAGTGCTCTGTGGGCTGTGCTATATATAGTGCTCTGTGGGCTGTGCTATATATAGTACTCTGTGGGCTGTGCTGTATATAGTACTCTGTGGGCTGTGCTGTATATAGTACTCTGTGGGCTGTGCTGTATATATTGCTCTGTGGGCTGTGCTGTATATATTGCTCTGTGGGCTGTGCTGTATATATTACTCTGTGGGCTGTGCTGTATAGAGTACTCTGTGGGCTGTGCTGTATTTAGTGCTCTGTGGGCTGTGCTGTACATATTACTCTGTGGGCTGTGCTGTATATATTGCTCTGTGGGCTGTGCTGTATATAGTGCTCTGTGGGCTGTGCTGTATATAGTGCTCTGTGGGCTGTGCTGTATATATTGCTCTGTGGGCTGTGCTGTATTTAGTGCTCTGTGGGCTGTGCTGTATATATTACTCTGGGCTGTGCTGTATATATTACTCTGGGCTGTGCTGTATATATTACTCTGTGGGCTGTGCTGTATATATTACTCTGTGGGCTGTGTTGTATATATTACTCTGGGCTGTGCTGTATATATTACTCTGTGGGCTGTGTTGTATATATTACTCTGGGCTGTGCTGTATATATTACTCTGTGGGCTGTGCTGTATACTGCTGTGTGGGCTGTGTTATCTACTACACGCGCTGTGCTATATTATGCAGGCTGTGCTATATGTGCTTCTATGGGGGGCTACATTATATATTATGGGGAGGTGGGCTGTATTATATTCTATGGGGGGTTACATTATACTCTGTGGGGTGGCTGCATTATACTATATGTGGGCTGCATTATACTGTATCGAGGACTATGGGGAATAAGTTATACTATATGAAGAACTATGGGGTGCATTATACTATGGGAAGTGAATTGTAGTACATGGATGACTATGGCGGTGCGGTGGTGGATTCAGAAGTCTCTTCAGTTGGTGCAGGACTACAAGCCGGCCGGGAAGGTGCAGCCAATTACTTCAAGGAATGTGAGCAGGTGGACCAGGTTCACATGCTCAGCACTAAAGCTCTGGAATACAAATTAATGAATTTATCTGAACGTGAAATACGTCTTTTTTGGACGAATAACTCCTTACAATCTTATATTGACAACGGACGGGTTCCTAGAGGGCTCCGAGTTTGGAAGAACATTTCCCATTTTAATCATGATGCCGCATTCAAGGCAGAATGGGAACGTATTATGTTACAAAGCTCACAAGAGCTGCTTGCTCTAGTCCTAAAATCAAATATACAAAACTATGAGACACTTAATACAGAAATCACAAAAACCCGGTCCGAGTTGAAAAACAGACTCACTGACAGTCAATGGACAATTTTTTCTAAGAAACTGGATGGCAGATTGATTCCGATCCAAGCCGAGATCAAACAGAGAAAAAGAGATAAACGAAAATGGAAAAAACTAAATCAATCACGCCGCAAAGACTATGTAACAACCGAGTCGGATTCTAGTCTGAGTGAGGGAGGAGCTACGAGCCTAGAACATACAGAAGGCTCGACCTCTGATATTGCCACTACCACGGTGCTCCCTTTAGAAGAAGAACCCGTCGAGGGAAGGGGAAGCAGCGGTTACGTTGCTGGATGGAGACACAAGAGAAAGAATGTCTCCTGGCGGCAGGGACATTAATCCCCCCACTATCTGAGGATTGTGTTATAAATCTCACGGATCGGGCTTTAAAGCCAGCGCAATACTCTCTATTAGCCAAAGGTTTGAATTATTGTATTCCAGATAAGTTTGACTTTGTAGAATTCCAAATCGACTTATTTAAAGCTGTTAGGAAACTCCATCTTCATAAAGCTTTCTCATCAGTCTCTACCCATACAATTACGCGGGAAGGAGAACGCCCGTGCATTATAGGACCTCTTGGTTTTTTTGCACTAACCAATGAAGAGTCTTTGTCTCATCTCCCGGACGATGCGGCACTGCTGCTCAGCATCAATGAACCCGATGTGTTACAGGATTTTGGTCCACCTGATGATCCCGCCCCCTTTGTCGGCGGCGTTCCATCAACATTCATGCCACAAATTCTTCCAGGGAACGCAGCCACTTTATTTGAAACACTAGTTTTAAAAGATATTGAAGCTTTAATTTACAATTTTGCAGGATGGTCTGATGGGGTTATACGCCCAGCCGACAAAGGGGGGAAGAACTGTATTGTTATCTAGGGAAGCATATATGCTTGAAGCAGAACGTCAACTTTCAGACTCCAGCGTGTACTTTAAGTTGTCTGGGGACCCCACATACAAATTTAAGGGGGAATTGCAGTCTTTCTTGAGGGTAGCCGTTGAGCAACAGATTATCACTCAGAAAAAAGCTGAGAAGCTTTTTCCACAATCCCCTACCAAACCATACTGGTATTACCTCCCGAAGGTACACAAGTCAATCACCCAACCCCCCGGGAGACCTATTGTGTCGGGGATAGGGTCTTTGACTGAACCCCTGTCCCAATACTTGGAGTGGCTACTACGTCCACTCCTCCATGCTGTTCTGTCCTACACCAAAGACACCAGTTCTTTTTTGAAACACTTGCAGGGGTTCCATTGGCGGCCGGGGTTCTCCCTGGCATCCATTGACGTGGTCAATCTTTATACCAGCATCCCACAACGTATAGGGGGTCGACACCATCAGGCGTGTGCTACACACAACTGACAGGAGTCAGGCCTTCAACGACTTTGTGTGCGGTGGATTGAGTTTTATACTCACCCACAACGCTTTTACATTTGCGGGTAGCTGGTATCTTCAGACCACAGGGACTGCCATGGGGACCCCGGTCGCATGCACTTTTGCAAACTTATATTTAGCAGTGTTTGAGGAAGATTTTGTGTACTCTGAACGGAACCCCTTCCTCAAGTACATAAGATCATATCTTAGATATGTGGATGATGTCTTTTTGGTGTGGGACAGAACAGCAGAGGACTTTGAGCTATTTGTTGAGAATTTAAACGTGACGAACAACATGGGTATGCGTTTTACCTCCGTTTTCGGACAAGACAGATTGGAATTTCTAGACGTCTTGGTTACCATACAAGAGGGTGAGATTCATACATCGATTCACCGTAAACCAACGGCCACCAATGCAGTGTTACATCATGACAGTTTTCACCCGGCACACACAAAACGCGCATTACCCTACAGTCAACTGTTGCGCACACGGAGAATTAACAATACTCAAAAAGGGTTTGAACAGCAGTCAGGGGAACTGTGTCAGAGGCTAAGAGAAAGAGGTTACCCCGAGACATTTTTGAAATCCGCATTGAATCGTGTAAACAATGACCCCAAGGGACATAGTACAGTCAGTAATGTCTCAAAAGAACCTCGCTTTAATTTCTGCTTCCGTTTTGGTCCCCTAGATCAGGCGATAAGAGCGTCCATTAGGAGACACTGGCACGTTCTAGAACAAGATAGGGATCTATCGACTAGAGCTTCTAGTGGTCCATTAATTTCCAACAAACGAAGTACTCGCATCAGGGACATATTGGTCCATAATCAGATACTAGGCCCACAGAGAAATTGGCTACAACAGTCACCTTTAAAAGGAAATTTTCGTTGTGGTCACTGCAATTTTTGCAGTAGTCACATCACAGGTCAGACCCTAAATATTGGTCCTATTAGACATATGGTCCAACAATTTATCTCTTGCAGGATGGACTATGTCATTTACGTCATGTTCTGTCCTTGCAAGAGGTTTTATATAGGCAAAACGAAACGTCAGTTATTTATACGTTTTAGAGAGCACCTCAGATCTATCCACACTGGTAAAGGGGTACCAAGATTGATCAAACATGTACGAGACACGCATGATGGTAAACCAGAGGTCCTTACGTTCGCAGGGATTGAAAAGGTAACACCATCCGCACGAGGAGGTGATTTACACAGGTTCCTACTTAGACAAGAAGCACGGTGGATCATGCGGACTAGAGCCGCAGGACCGTCTGGCTTCAATGACAGGACTGATATGTCCGTTTTCTTATAATGGTTTTGTAGCCTTCTTCTAGCGTTTTTGTATACTATTTATATTTCTAGTCTCAGAGGGATGATCGCTCAGTTTGCCCTTTGTTCCATCAGAAAATATTTATAGTGTCTCTCTTTTTTCTATATGTCATGTGATTATGAGATTGTAATATGATAAAGGTATTTTCTACTTAGAGTTATTTGCTATGCACTTTATTGGCTTTTCCAGAGCTTTTTTGTATTTGTTTTTGATTTTAACATTCACATCGTTGTGTTTTTAATGTGTTGTTCATGTTTTATTTGAGGAGCGTGGGGAGTGGGCGTGTAGTGGGAGTGGGATGGTTCAATTTGACCAACCTATTTCTACTGGCGTCACTTCCCAGCTCATCAGACCCGTAGAAGCGCTGTGCTCAGCGCGAAACGGTTACCGTCGTTGTTCCCTGCTGACCTCTTCCTTCATGTACACACCCCCGATGCCGTGAAGATCTTGTCTTCAAGTCTTGACTGCTGAATAAAGGATCGTCTTTTCACCGCAGTGGTGAGTAATGCCGCATATTTTTCTTTTTAATTCACACATTTGTACAGACTTTGTTTCTTGCGAGCACCGCCAACATTTCTGAGGAGGACGTACTTATTCATTTACACCGCAAGTGGACGAAACGTCCCTCGCTCATACACAAGTGGCTGTGCGGCTTCATTTATTTTTTTCTCTTTTGTGATACTATGGGAAGTGAATTGTAGTACATGGATGACTATGGCGGTGCATTATACTATATGGAGCACTATGAGGAGTGTATTATACTATGTGGAGGACTGAGCAGTGTATTTTAATATGGAGGACTATAGGGAGTGTATTATACTATATGGAGGACTGTGGGGCACATTATAATATATGGAGGACTATGGGGTGTATTTTACTAAACAAGTAAAATGCTGCATATTCAGATTGTTCTTGCTGGAACAAAAATCCTTGTTGTCAGCAGCACATCGCCGCTGTAAACTGTAGATGTGCTTCTGATAACATGATACTGTATGATATTCTGTTAGTGATCTGTTAGTGATCGTTCTGTCCCATCATTATTCCTCAGTTGGTGGAAAGAGGCCGGGAAACAAGTGTTGAACAACTTCCGTATTGTCGATCAAACTCATTTAGCGGCCTGAACTCAGCGCACGTAAATACAACAGAAATGCTTTTGTGTGATGTGCAGTATGTTAGCATTTGGGGCCCCATATTAAACTTTGCCTAGGGCCCCACTTTGCCTAAAACCGGCCCTGCCTACAAGTATACAAAGATATTATACAGTCACCATGTGACAAGTGGGCCTGTGTAACTTCAAATGCCAGGGCTGAATTTTAGTCCCAGTCCGGCCCTGTAGAAGGGTGAAACGTTGACCAGCCATTTCTCATTTTTCCAGCAAAATTTACAAAACCATTTTTTTAGGGACCATATCACATTTGATGTGACTTTGAGAGACCTATACGACAGAAAAATACCCCAAAGTGACCCCATTCTAAAAACTGTACAACTCAAGGTGCTTAAAACCACATTCAAAAAATGTATTAATCAAAGGAATTAATGATATATGGAAGGAAAAAGGAACATTTAACTTTTTTAAAATTTTACTTTAGACCCAAATTTCTTAATTTTCTCAAGGGTAACAGGAGAAAATGGACCTCAAACTAGGGTTGAGTGACTTTTATTTTTATAGGATCGGGTCGGGTTTCACGAAACCCGACTTTCTCAAAAGTCGGGTCGAGTGAAATCGGCCGATCCTATAAAAAAGTCGGGGTCGGGGTCGGCTGAAACACGAAACCCAATGCAGTGCAATGGGATACTATGGTTCCCAGGGTCTGAAGGAGAGGAAACTCTCCTTCAGGCCCTGGGATCCATATTAATGTGTAAAATAAAGAATCAAAATAAAAAATATTGATATACTCACCCTCGGACGCGCCCTGGTACTAACCGGCAGCCTTCCTACCTAAGAATGAGCGCGTGAATGACCTGCGGTGACGTCGCGGCTTGTGATTGGTCGCGAGCGGTCACATGGACAAGCCGCGATGTCATCTAAGGTCCTTCACGCGCTCATTCTTAGGAAGGAAGGCTGCCGGAAAGAAGCAGGGCGCGTCCGAGGGTGAGTATATTCCTATTAGGTATATACTCACCCTCGGACGCGCCCTGCTTCTTTCCGGCAGCCTTCCTTCCTAAGAATGAGCGCGTGAAGGACCTTATATGATGTCGCGGCTTGTCCATGTGACCGCTCGCGACCAATCACAAGCCGCGACATCACCGCAGGTCATTCACGCGCTCATTCTTAGGTAGGAAGGCTGCCGGTTAGTACCAGGGCGCGTCCGAGGGTGAGTATATCAATATTTTTGATTTTGATTCTTTATTTAACACTTAAATATGGATTCCGATACCGATTCCCGATATCGCAAACATATCGGAACTCGGTATCGGAATTCCGATACCAGATTCAGAAGATCGCCGACCTCATGGCCGACCCTACACAGGGGTCGGGTCGGGTTTCATGAAACCCGACTTTGCCAAAAGTCGGCGACTTCTGAAAATGGCCGACCCGTTTCGCTCAACCCTACCTCAAACTTTGTTGTGCAATTTCTTCTGAGCACGCCATATGTAGGAGAAAACTATAGTTTGGACGCACAGCCTAGCTTGGAAGGGAAGTAGAACCGTTTGACTTTTTGAACGCAAAATTGGCTGGAATAATTAGCAGACGCCATGTCGTATTTGGAAAGCATCTGATGTGCCTAAACAGTGGAAACCCCCCACAAGTGACCTCATTTTGGATACTACACCCCTCAAGGAATGAATCTAGGTGAGCAGCTTGAACCCCCAGGTGCTTCACAGAAGTTTATAACTTTGACATGTGAAAATAAAAAAAATATTCACAAAAATGTTTTTTAGCTCCATTTTTTAATTTTCATAAGGGTAACAGGAGAGATTTCGCCATACAATACCCCAATTGCTGGGGAAAACTACTGTTTGTTCTCACGGCAGGGATCAAATGGGAAGGAGTGAAATTTAAATTTTGGAGAGCAAAATTGCCTGGAATCATTAGCAGACCCATGTAACTTTGGAGAGCCAGTATACAGGCAGAGATGCTTAGCTGTTCAAGGCCTCCAACAATTGCACTAACCAAGGTGCAGCGGACCCAAGTTAAGATGGCAGATACACAGGTGCAATAATACCAATAATGCAGCCACCCTACAATCAGGAATTGGCCGCTTGGTGCACCTGTGCAAACAAATAGTCTGTATGTGGCATGTTCACACAGGAATGCAAAGTATATGGCTCAAAGCCTATTAATGACGCCATATAGCGGGCTCACCATAATGCATCCTGTGTGAACAGAGGCCACAGTGTACAGAGCCATCTAAGGCCCAGCCGCACCCTGGAAAAATATTATATTATAACTTGGGTCCGCTGCACCTTGGTTAGTGCAATTGTTGGAGGCTTTGAACAGGTAAGCATCTCTGCCTGTATACTGGGGGGTTTTTTTTGTCTAGATTAGTGGAGGTCTTTCCTCTTATGGTGTTGTTTTTTTACTTTGGAGAGCCCCATATATGCCTAAACAGTGGAACCTCCCAGAAGTGACCCCATTTTGGAAACTAGATCCCTCAAGCAATGTATCTAGATGTGTGGTGAACACCTTGAACTCCCAGCACTTCACAACGTAGTCATTAAAAAAAATCACAAAAATGTTCTTTTAGCCCCAATTGTTATATTTTCACAAGGGTAACAGGATAAAATGAAACCCAAAATTTGTTGTGCAATTTCTCTTGAGTACGCAGATTCCCCATATGTAGAGGACAACTACTGTTTCGGCACACGACAGGGCTCAGAAAGTAAGAAGTGACAATTTGAAACGCAGACTTTGATGGAATGGTCTGTGGGTGTCATGTCGCATTTGGAGAGCACCTGATGTTCCTAAACAATGGAAATCACCACACAAGTGACCCTATTTTGAAAACTAGACCAATCATGGAATTTATTTATTTATTTTTTCAAAAATGTTTTAGCCCAAAATTTTCGCATTTTCACAAGGATAGCAAGAGAAAACAGACATCCAAATTCGTTGTGCAATTTCTCCTGAGTACACCGATACCCTATATGTGGTTGAAAACTAATTTTGAGGCACAGTGTAAAGCTCAGAAAGGAAGAAGTGCCATATTGGAATTCAGATTTTGCTGGACTGGTTTGAGGGTGCCATTGTCATGATCCGGTCCGGGTTTTAGTCCTGTCTGCCCTTTTCCCGGGCTGATCATGTCAAGGGTTAACTTTGCTCTGCCTCTTTCTGGGTTCAGGTTTGCTATTTAGCTCTGTTGCATCCTGCAGGTTGTGTCAGTTATAGATTCTGCCTACGGCCTGGGTAGCTGACTCTGGTTATATCCTGATTTGTCCTGCTGTAATCCCTGACTGTTCCCGTATCTGTTTATTCCCCTTCCCCTATTCCGACTCAGTGTTTTCCGCTTGTGTTTGGACTCTCTGGTACTTGACTCGGCTTTGTCTCAGACCTGTCTCTGTCATTTGCTCCTGGTACTTCTGCTTCCGTCTGATATTGACCCGCGTCTCTGACTCTGAGTTGATTTTCCCCTTTGTACTACGTTACTCTCCTGGTTTTTGCTGATTGACTACCCTGTTGCCACCTGGTGGTGGTCTCGCTGCAGCGCTGCAGGTCTGCTCTGACAAGTGTGGCAGTCTTCCCTCCACTCTACTGCCATCTATTTGAGCGTGCATCTACTTGCATAGCTGCGGCGTGACATTATAACTGACCACTGACAGTTTTTTTTTCTTTGCTCTGCTTCTTATGGATCCGCTGCACACTCTTTGGGTCAGATCTGACCCAAATTATGCAGGATTTGTCAGTGGAACATAGGGCTCTTGCTTCCTCTCACAACCAACTCCAGCGGGAACTTACTGAAACTGTAAAATCTTTTCAGGGTTCGATGACAAAATCAGCTGTTAAGCAATCTAACCCCATTGATATTTCCTTACACTCTCCTGAACCTACGGTCAGGCTCCCTGATACTTTCTCCAGAGAGAAGGAGAGGTTTCTTACATTCAGAGAGGGTTGTAAGCTATTTTTTTTCCTTGGACCCAGATCCTCAGGAGATGAGAATCAATGGGTGGGGATAATTTATTTTGTTCCGGGAGGGTCCTCTAAGGCTTTCACACATCCGTCTTATGGCCTACGTTGTAATGCGTCGTTTTGGAGAAAAAACGCATCCTGCAAAGTTGCCCGCAGGATGCGTTTTTTCTCCATAGACTTGCATTAGCAATGCATTGCGACGTATGGCCACACATCGCATCCGTCGTGCAACGGGTGCATCATGTTTTGGCGGACGCACAAAAAAAGTTCAATGTAACGTTTTTTCGTGCGATGGGTCTGCCATTTTCGACCGCGCATACACGGCCGAAACTCCGCCCCCTCTTCCCCGGAACTCACAATGGGCAGCGGATGCGTTGTAAAACTGCATCCGCTGCCCACGTTGTGCTAAATTTAGCACAACGTCCGTCGGTACGTCGGGCCGACGGTTTGCGACTGCCCCGTATCGACGGATGTGTGAAAGTAGCCTAACCTGGGCTTTTTCTTTACCTGCTACTGCCCCTGAACAAACATCTGTAGATAAGGTCTTTGAGGCTTTAGGACTGATTTATGATGAACCAGTCCGGGTCAGGGTGGCAGAGGACGTGATCATGGTTCTCTCCCAGAGTAAACTCACTGCTGAACGGTATTGTTCTGAGTTTAAACAGTGGTCCACTGAGGTTTCTTGTGATGACTCTGCTTTGAGATGCCAGTTCAGGAGAGGACTTTCGGATCATCTCAAGAATGCTCTGGCCCTCCATCCGCCACCCAGTTCCCTGGAGGAGGCCATGACCCAGGCCAATCATACGGACCGGAGATTATGGGAAAGAGGAAATATCCAGTGAGAGATTCCTGTATTGCCTGGTAAGGTTGGTTTCACATTTGCGTCTGTGTACGAAACGTTTCGTCCGCATAGATCCGCATGCGTCCTGTGTACATATCTTTAACATGGTGTACGCAGGGACATGCGTTTGCATGCATTCGCCTGCAGATGCATACGCATGCGTCGCTTCTCGATGTGGGGTAGGGTCCGGCGAACGCAACATGTTGCATTTTTGGAAGCGTCAAAAATTTGTCAAATATGCGCAGACATGCGTTGTGTCAGGGACCCGCTACTTTAACCAATTTAAGACCATGTGCCTTTTTCTCCAGGAATTTATTTTTCTTCTGCGGAGAGGAATTATGATGTTGGTAACCAGGACTTATTGGCCATAAGATTGGCTTTTGAAGAATGGAGGCACTTTTTAGAGGGGGCAGTTCATCGGATCACGTGATTACGGACCACAAGATCCTGTCCTTCATTGAGTCTGCCAAGCGGTTAACTCCTAGACAGGCGAGGTGGTCGCTTTTTTTTCACGTTTTCATTTTTCTATCACCTTTCGGCCTGGTTCCAAGAATGTCAATGCGGATGCCTTATCACGCAGTTTTGATCCGATATCACCCCCCGAACCTCCTTCCTCCTTTCTTCAGCACGGGGTGGTTGTTGCTGGGGTATCCTCTGAATTGGAGCTTGAAATTCGGGAGGCTCAGTCTCTTGCTCCTCTGTCTTTACCTGCAATAAGCTCTTTGTCATGGTTCAGTACCGGTTGAGGGTTCTCCGGGAGTTCTACGATTCTGCTTTCAGTGGACACCTGGGGATCTTGGCCACCCGGAAAGCCATTGCTAGGCTGTTTTGGTGGTCCTCCATGACCTCTGATGTCACTGTGTTTGTGTCTGCTTGTGATACCTGTGCCCGTGCTAGGAGCTCCCATAACCGGCCGGACGGGAAATTGGTGCCATTGCCAATTCTGGAAAGACCTTGGACTCATTTGCCCATCGTTTTGACGCTGCACTGACCGCAACAAAATGCAACATGTTGCGTTTGGCGTAGTTCGGCGCAGCGTCAAAACAACGCATGAGGAGGCATCTGCATGCATTCGCATGGCCTGTGTACCCAATGTTAAATATAGGTACGCAGGACACATGCCGATGTAGGCGGAGCTGAATGGAAGAGGTGCAGCAGTGGGCAGGGCTTAACGGAGGAAGTACGAGGAAGTATGCAGCCCTCTGCAGCTCTGCCCTATGCAAGTGTGAAACCAGCCTAAGTTGTTTGTTGAGCACATTGTGCGGTTGCATGGCGTGCCTTTGAGTGTGGTTTCTGATAGAGGGGTACAATTTGTATCCAAATTTTGGAGTACATTTTGTAAAAGATTGGGTATTTGCTTGACCTTCTCCTCGGCCTACCATCCTGAGACCAACAGTCAGACGGAGAGGACCAATCAGTCACTTGAACAGATTTTGCGATGTCTTGCTACGTCTCAGTAGGATAATTGGTGTTCTTTGTTGCCCGTGGCTGAGTTTGCTTTTAATATTCGAATAAATCAGTCCACTGGCACCTCTCCGTTCTTCTTTAACTATGGTTTTCACCCCCATTTTGGTGAATTTTCCAGGCTGGATTCGGGGTGTCCAGGCGCTGATTTGGTGGTTCAACGGCTGGAGGAGGTGTGGAGGGAGGTTCAGAAGAGTGTTGGGGTGACTCAGGGCAAACAAAAACATTTTGCTGATAAGTGACGATCTGTGGGACCTAAGTTGCTGGTGGGAGACAAGGTGTAGTTGTCTACCAAGAACATACATCTGAAAGTTCCCTCTATGAAGCTGGGTCCCAAGTTTATTGGTTCTTATGAGGTCATTGAGGTTGTCAACCCAGTTGCCTTCCGTTTACGCTTACCACCGTCGCTTCGGATCCCCAATGTATTCCATAAGTCCCTTCTTAAGCCATGTGTATCTTCCTCTGCTGGGTCATCATTCCCTCCGCCCCCTGTCTCGGTGGATTGTCAGACTGAGTTTGAAGTTGAACGGATTGTCGATTCTCAGAGGGTTCGCAAATCACTTCAGTACGGAGGGTACTGTCATGATCCGTTCCGGGTTTTAGTCCTGTCTGCCCTTTTCCCGGGCTGATCATGTCAAGGGTTAACTTTGCTCTGAGTCTTTCTGGGTTCAGGTTTGCTATTTAGCTCTGTTGCATCCTGTGGGCTGTGTCAGTTATAGCTTCTGCCTACGGCGTGAGTAGCTGACTCTGGTTATATCCTGATTTGTCCTGCTGCGATCCCTGACTGTTCCCATGTCTGTTTATTCCCCTTCCCCTATTCCGACTCAGTGTTTTCCGCTTGTGTTTGGACTCTCTGGTACTTGACTCGGCTTTGTCTCAGACCTGTCTCTGTCTTTTGCTCCTGGTACTTCTGCTCCCATCTGGTATTGACCCTCTGGTGCATCTCTGACTCCGAGTTGATTTTCCCCTTTGTACTATGTTATTCTCCTGGTTTTTGACGCTGATTGTTTGACTACCCTGTTGCCACCTGGTGGTGGTCTCGCTGCAGGTCTGCTTTGGCAAGTGTTGCAGTCTTCCCTCCACTCTACTGCCATCTACTTGAGCATGCATCTACCTGCATAGCTGCGGCGTGGCAGCCATGTTACATTGGCAGAGCTTTGAGGTGCCAGAACAGCAGAAACTCCCCCCCCCCCCTCATAAGTGACCTTTTTTAGAAACTACACCTCCCAATAAATTCATCTAGGGTGCACTGATCATTTTGACAACACATGTGTCCCACATAATTTTATACCATTGAGCAGTGAAGAAAGAATAATTACATTTTTACCACTAAAATATTGTTTTAGCCCCAAGTTTTAAATTTTCCTAAAGGTTAAAAGGAAAAAATGGATCTCAATTTGTTGTAAAAATTTCTCCTGAGAGGGCCAATCTGGAAATACTTTTCAGGCACAGTGGAAAGCTCAGATGGGAGGGAGACCATTGTAGTGCAGATTTTACTGTTATGGCTTGCTGGTGCCATGACCCACTGGGAAAGCCGATGAGGTGCCAGAACAGCAGAACCCCCAATAAGTGACCTCTTTTACAAATTATACCTCTCAATAAATTTATCTAGGGGTGCAATGATCATATTGACACCACAGGTCGGTCAGAGAATTTTATACCATTGGGCAGTGAAAAAATAATTACATTTTTACCACCAAAATTTTGTTTTAGCCCCAGATTTTACATTTTCACAAGAGGAAATGGGTAAAAATTGCACCAAAATTTGTCCTACAAATTCTACTGAATGTAGAAATACCCCTTATGTGGCTGTACAGTACTGCTTAGCCATACTGCGAGACTCGCAGAGCGCTATTTGCCCCTGGAACACAGATTTTCCTAGGATAGTTTGCGGACTCCAAATAGAGAGCCTGTAAGTACTAGTAGAGTAGAATCCCCCCTCAAGTGACCCCATTTTGGAAATTATACCCCTTTGTGAATTTATCTACAAGTGTAGTGATGATTTTGACTCCATGGGTCTTTTCCAGAAACAAGCAGCAGTAGATGATGCTGAGGGAAAATTGCAAATCTGCTATTGTATGTTGCAATACGTTGTAATGTCCAGTACGTTATGCCCAGCTTGTGCTTCAGGCGACACGCACCCATAAATTAGGCTGGCTCTCATCATCTCAGAAATGTCAAATATATGAACCCTAAAATGTGGTTAAGGCACATTGGGGTTCAGAAGGGAGGGGAGCATTTGGATTTGGGAGTTAAGAATTTGCTGAATTTCTTTTGGGGGTGAAGAGCCATTTAGCTTTTCCAGAGCCTTTGTACTACCAGTAATATGGAAGCCACCAATGTTTCTGATAACAGATGACAAAGCTGAGTGGGAACTTGGTTTTTATAGATTGATTTGATACTTTATTGGGAACATTTTACATAACATTTTGGATCATGTTTATCCTGCGCTCTTTACCCTGAGCACTTACATTGAGGTTTCCATCTAAATCTCCAAGTGACGTGATTCAGATGAAACACTCAAGGGATCCATTTACTATAATGAGGCAGCAGAGTTACTCTGGACTCCATCTGGCCTCTGTTCTGCGTTGTCCTTCTTTTCAAAGGTGCACAAAACTGTGGTGGACCGCACTTTTATGCACGCGAAAAAGGACTGACACCACCAGACCACAGGCTAGACAGCGTCCACAGTGCCTCCATCTGACTTAAGAATTGCTTTTATTTTTTTTTAACACCGTTCCTCACGCTGTATAAGTGATTAGACCACTTTATTCTTTGGGGCTGTGCAATTACAGCGATCCCAGATTTATATCATTTTTTTATGTTTGGCTGCTGTCACGCACACAAGAAAATGCTATTTATTGCAGTGTTCACTGGAGGGGTTAACTAGTGGGACAGTTCTATAGGTCGGGTCCTTCTGGACATGGCAAAATTTAAAATAAAAGAGGTTTTGTTTGCACTTAGATGTATCCTAAACTACCCAGAGTGATCCTGATTTAGAAGTAGATTACATGAATTATCTACTGGATCAACAGTGAGGGAATATTAAAAGGTAGACACGCTTGCGTTATTGAGTCCTATAGGACAATGTTGTTGCAACCTTAGATGACGTGGCACAGCGAACCTGTAAAGTGCACTGCTAGTTGAAACTTAATTAGTCTAGGTTATTGTGCCTTAAACGACAGATCAAAAATGAATAAATGGATCGATGGAGCCACATAAGTGCTAGGTAGTATTACCTTGTGTACGGCAGATACGTCCAGGAAGCTGGTGTCTGTGGTGTCCACATAGAGTCAAATCCTTCCGCGGTGTGGAAGCAGTGTTGTCTGCGAGAAGACTGAGTATCCTGGGGCGCTGTCCCAGCCGTTGACAGGCATCCCTCGGTATCCGTAACCTGCGTAGAGCGGGAGCCGGATACTGCTATGTAAGCCAGTAAGGTGCACTGGAGTGGCAGGACCTTACATGACGTCATGGTCACGTGATCACTCACGTGACTGGCTACAGAGCGTGGACTGGACCAATAATCCTATGCGTTTCGGAATTCACGGATTGCTTTGTCAGGGATGGTCCAGTAATGGTCCTGAGTCCCTTTATATCTCCAGATGATCATGTGGCAGCCTCTCACATATTAAAAGCAAACAATTCTATCTCGCTATTGAGGTCCATGGGTATCAGAGTGTCCAATTCAAAGATCCATCTGCTTTCTTCGAGGGACATTTGCTGGATATAGTTGTACTTTCTACAGCTTTTTTTAATTGTTTGAAGGCCTGTAATGATAGTGCCTTTTGAACCACCGTGATGAGTCAAGAAGTGATTGGATAGTGGATGGCCAGTAAATTTCTTATTTATATTCCGCAGATGTTCACTCATTCTCACATGTAGTGGGCGCTTCGTTCTTCCTATATACAATTTGCCACTGGGACATTAAAAAGAGTAAAATACCCCCTCTGTGGGACATGTGATTAAGTCGTTAATCCCAAATTCAGTGGTTCCATTGGACATACTAAATGTTTTTTTGTATTGAGTTTTCTACATGGTTTACACTTTCGGCATATAAAGAAGCCTAATTGTATTTGTTGAGAGTAATGTGTGGATGGAACCAGAGAATTTGGGATAGTGGGAGCTATTTTATTACCCAAGTTATTGGCCTTTCTGTAGATGAATTTAGGATGCTAAGGTAGTTTTTCCCAAATAATTTTGTCCTCTTTTAGGATACCCCAATGTCTGTTGACAATTCTCCTGAGAATGTGGGTATTGGCATTAAATTGGGTTAAATAGGAACTTCATCAGCTAGTGTATAACAAAACCAAAACGCATGTTTAGAATTAAGGGACAATAAAACACTAAATAGTGAAGAAAGGCCCAAAGCCTGGAACAAAGGCAACCCACTCCATAACTACAAGTAATACCAAGAGGACAAAGGAGTAAATAGGGTTAAAAGAATGATATTTTATTAAAGTACAAAAGGATTTTAGTACATGATGCAATAATACAAAAATTCTAAAAGTATAAAGTGCAAAAAGGATGGTTAAAAACAGGAATCCCCAGGTGTGCAAACTGCCCTATCTAAGAGTGAATCAAAAGTCATAAGGAGCCAAGGTTCCTGCACCCTCTCATCATTTGGCATTGCTCCATGTCCCCTGATGAACCCCCGGGATTCTCGCGGGGGGGAAACGCATCGGGCGTAATAGGGAGGACATCCCCGCTGGAGACCGCTAGAGCTATATGATTGAACGACTACCCACAACGCTTGAAGTATATCACTGGGACGCAGATGAGTAGAAGCGTTGATTACATTATTAGACTGAGTTATTTAGATGGGGTGGTCTCTATATGGTTGTTTTTGATGAGTTTGCTCTGGGGTCCCCTGTTTTGTTGGGATGCTTTTGTTATTTTGTGCTCTTGTGGGCCACTGTCCTATTAGGAGTATTCATATACCTAGGGGTCATTTGACCAGTTATAATTTTGGACAAATGTAACCACAGGGTTGACTGGAACATTATGAGAATCAGGTGGAGTGGCCCTTTGCTATTTTACATTTTGGATAAACGAAGCATTGGTATTGTGTGTCTACCCAATGAGTTGTTGTAATCTTCTATTATCCTCTATAAGGGACTCTCTTTTGGGGGCAAATAACAAATTTTGTGTTTTTGTTGCTTTGCTAAGTTTTTTTTTTCTGCTTTATTCTCTGCATTTTTTTGAGTTTTTATATTTTTTTCAATTTTCGGGTATTGAATACACTGGTACTGTATTAGGGCACCTGACAGGGTCTGTTAGTCCGTATCGGGTTCGTTCCTTGTGTTCATATTGTCATGTGTATATATACACCAATGTTTCCAAATTTGGAACAAATAGATTTTAGCTTTAATTAATAAGTTACATTTTAGGGATCCTTGTTGTTCTTGTTTTTTTGGTTGGTTCTAGGATCCTAAATATTATTTGTTTGAGCGGTTTTTTTGTCACTAGGTAAAGTCTCCTGTTTTTCCAGAAAGTATCTGGCTGCTTCGCATCCCTTATCATGTTGTATAATAGTATACAATGAGTTGATGTCTAGAGTGCCCAAGATATAGTGTTCTTGCCATTGGATTGTTTCCAAGATTTGTAGAATATGAGTACTATCTTTGAGGTGGGACGGAAACTTGGGAACTACCGTATATACTCGAGTATAAGCCGAGATTTTCAGCCCATTTTTTTAGGCTTAAAGTGCTCCTCTCGGCTTATACTCGAGTCATTGTCCCAAGGAGTCGACGGGGGGAGGGGGGGCGGCTGTCACATCATACTCGCTTGCTCCCGAAACAGTCTCTGCACTTCCCTGCTTCTCCGATGGTCTCCGGCGCCCGCAGCTCTTCCTGTGTTCAGCGGTCACGTGGTCCCGCTCATTAAAGTAATGAATATGGACGCGACTCCACTCTCATAGGTTTGGAGTGCATATTCATTACTTTAATGAGTGGTACCATGTGACCGCTGAACACAGGAACAAGCTGCTGGCACCATCAGAGAAGCAGGGACCGTGCCAGGAAGGGGTGAGTAGGCGGGGGAGGGTGAGCCATGCGATATTCACCTGTCCCCGTTCCACCGCCGGGCTGTGTCTTCCGCATCCTCTGTCTGTGACGTTCAGGTCAGAGGGTGCGATGACGTGGTTAGTGCATGCCCTCTGCCTGAACAGTTCCTGAAGAGAGCCAGAAGACACAGCGGCGCGCAGTGGTGGAACGGGGACAGGTAAATATTGCAAGAGCCGGTGTCTTGAGCCAGCAGCGACTCCCACATCTGGTCCCCATAGCACACCAGTGTCCCCGCCTGCTCAGGAAAGCAGCACCAGACCCCCAGCGACGAGAGGTGAGTATGTCATTTTTTTTTTTTAATCACAGCAGCAGCATATGGGGCATATTATTCTATGAAGCATCTTATGGGGCCATCAACCTTTGTGCAGCATTATTGGGGCATAATATTCTATGGAGCATCTTATGGGCCCATCATTAACCTTTTATGCAGCATTATATGGGGCATATTATAATATGGAGCAACTTATGGGGCTCATCATGAACTGTATGGAGCATTATATGGGGCTCCTGATTCAATATGGATATTCAAAAACACAACCTACTGATGTCTCAATTAATTTTACTTTTATTGTTACCTATTTTTATTTTTGAAATTTACCAGTAGCTGCTGAATTTCCCACCCTAGGCTTATACTCGAGTCAATACGTTTTCCCAGTTTTTTGTGGCAAAATTAGGGGTCCTGGCTTAGGCTTGGTTCACATTGCGTTAACAGCAGCCCGTTCAACACATGCGTTAATGGGCTGCTGTTAACGCAAGTGCCAATTTGTCATTGCGCTAGCGCAGATGGAGCATCTGCTAGCTCTATCTGCGCTAGCAGTGACGGACCCGGAAACGCTGCAGCCCGCGTCTCAGGGTCCGAAACTTAATGACAGCACATGGCTAGCGCACGCCCATTGTGGGCGTGTGCTAGCGATGCGTCCGACATTGCATTCAATGGCGGCGTTAACGGACTACATTACACCGCGGTGTAACGTAGTCCGTCTAACGGACGCCAGGAACGCAATATGAACCTAGCCTTATACTCGGGTCGGCTTATACTCGAGTATATACGGTAATTTTTGCAAATGGCAGTCTGTGTCTGGTGACTCTTATTTTCCTCTTGACAATACCTCATAGATTATGGTGTTACAGTCAGGCGAGTTTGCTGGCCAATCAAGCACAGTGATACTGTTGTTTTAAAACCAGGTATTGGTACTTTTGGCAGTGTGGACATGTGCGAAGTCCTGCTGGAGAATCAAATTTCCACTTCCAAAAAGCTTTTTGGCAGAGGGAAGCATGAAGTGCTCTAAAATTTTCCTGATAGATGACTGTGCTTACTTTGGTCTTGATATAACATAGTGGACCTTTACCAGCAGAAGACATGGCTCCCCAAACCAACACTGATTGTGGAAACTTCACACTAGACCTCAAGCAGCTTGGATTGTGTGCCTCTCCACTTTTCCTCCAGACTCTGGGACCTTGATTTCCAAATGAAATGCAAAATTTACTTTCATCTGAAAACAACACTTTGGACCACTGAGCAACAGTCCAGTTCTTTTTCTCCATGGTCAAGGTTGGCGTTGTGTATTGGTCATGAGTGGCTTGACACAAGGAATGCGACACTTGTAGCCCATGTCCTGGATACGTCTGTGTGTGGTGGCTCTTGAAGCAATTACTCCAGCAGAAGTCCACTCCTTGTGAATCTCCCCCCAATTTTTTAATGGCCTTTTCTTAACAATCCTTTCAAGGCTGTGGTTATCCCGGTTGCTAGTGCACCTTTTTCTACCACACTTTTTTCTTCAACTCAACTTTCCATTAATATGCTTGGATACAGCACTCTGTGAACAGCCAGCTTCTTTAGCAAATATCCTTCTTGTGGAGTGTGTCAATGACTGCCTTCTGGACATCTATCAAGTCAGCAGTCTTTCCCATGATTGTGGAGCCTACAGAAACAGACTAAGGGATGTTTTTGAAAGCTTAAGAAGCCTTTGCAGGTGTTTTTTGTTAATTATTCTAATTTACTAAAGATAATGACTTTTGTGTTTTCATTGGCTGTAAGCCATAATCATCAACATTAACAGAAATAAACACTTGAAATAGATCACTCTGTAATGACTCTATATAATATGAGTTTCACTTTTTGTATTGAAGAACTAAAATAAATTAATTTGTTGATGATATTCTAATTTTGTGAGAAGCACCTGTGTATATATAGATTTTTTTAAAATTTTATTCTTACAATTTTTTCAACTTTTTTTACTTAGTTCCTTTATGAAACTTTCTGTTTTTTAACTGATTGCCTCTTATCGCTTATAAAGCACTGCAATGCACGAGCATTGCTATGCTTTATAAACTGTCAGTGCTGCACTGACATAAAAACTTGATACACCATGATCTGAGCATGGTGTAACAAGCGCAGGAGCCGGAGCCACTCTGAGTCAGTGGCCACATGATATGTCATGTGAGTGCGCACAATATGTGCGCCACTGTGCCCCACTCCACTCTGCGCTCCAGCGCATGCACACATCTGACAAGAAGCTGGGGTTGTACACCCAGTCAGTGCACATGCCCGAGAAGTGGATGGGCAGTGCGCACGCATGGGATTTGATATGTGGTTGCCGTGACTTCAGGCCAGTCACGGCAATCAAATGCAATGCTGTGGGAGTGCCTAATTTCAAAAGTATACCGACTGATCCATGACTGAAAATATAAAGCTACAGCCCCTATGACTGAAAGAAAAGGTCTGTGAGGGAATCCTCTAATGATATAAAGTGTTTTTTAAACCTACTACTTGGAGCTTTTCTTTGAGAAAAACATGTGATGCACATTGCTTCACTAACAGCACATTGGAACCAGTTTAACAGCTAAAAATGAGGTGACAGGTTCCCATTAATGCAAACAGCTGAACGTTTTCTAATACTGTAAACCTTATTAGCAATGGGGAGTGAATAATTTAATTGATTTACTTTTAATTGTCCAGTATGTGTTGCCAGTGGTATAGCAAATTGTTTAGAAAAGTTATGAAAGTAGTGTATAAAATACCAAATATAGATGGAGGGGAAGCGGCAGCGGCGGAGCTGCGGGTTACAGGAGGCAGGAGCCAGCTGCTGCAACTAAAGCCTGTGCCCGCTGCTAAAGAGAAATGAATATTCACTTGACATTAGGGTATCCGTGAGTCAAAAGTAGCTTAGATGTTAGTTAACCTACTCCCCATCCATCCACCATTCCTATCTCTTTCACCGAACCCTTGCCCAAATACCTGATGCGGTGACCATTGCCAAATAAAAACTTTACACTGAAATTGGATTAAATGGCCACAGCAGCCTTTTATTAACATTTAATAAAATGATTTAACAATAAAGTCCAAAAGAGGGGGTGTGGTCCTCGAAGCCCCAAAACCTAATCTTAAGTATCCACAGCCCACCGTGGCCCCAGGTCAAGTCTTACCCCCAGCCGCTATGCACCAGCTCGGGGGCAGATGATAACCAACCTGTCCGAACCAATAAACAACTTGATTAACCCTTCCATAGGATTGAACAGACCCCGTCCAACTGAAATTCCTTAGGGGAGTCCAGGACCTCGTGAGATCATCCCCCCCTACCAATCCACCATTTTCATTTCCACCAACTTCGAGGACCTTCCCCCCCACGCCACGCTGCCATGACATGATATTAAAATTTACAAGCAAAAAGTAAAAAACCACCCCAATAATCTTTGACATCTCGACCACATATAAGCATGACATAAACACCGACTAAATTACAGGGAGGGTGGGTGGGAGCTTCTTCTAACAGGTGGGTACCTGACTGTTTGTCCCACCAATATGGCTGCACTATTTATAAACCCGCCTTTTTTGAATCCCTCTGCCCCGCCCAAACAGTGATCTCATCACCTCAGCATTCCCATTAACCCTTTATTTACTTTTAAAACCAAAACGCTCCTTATCATCCCACGTCTCCTTGTCATGCCGGCCTCCCTTTAAAGGGCCGGTGGCCCAGTACGGCCTCACTGCACTCATGGTGGGCATGAAGTGCAGTGAATATTCATTCAAGTAGTGGGCACACGTGATCGCCCAGCAGCTGCAGGAAGCTGGCGGCTACAACTACTCTATTCCTTCTATTGAAGAGTAATGAATATTCACTGCGAACGCAGTGAGTATTCATTTCTCTTTAGTAGCGGGCACACGTGATCACCCAGCAGCTGCTGGCATTGGAATAAGATGCTGGAAGGGATCGCAGGGATGGTAAGAAGGTGGCTTTTTTTTACGTTTTTCTGCTGGGGGCCATGGAGACCAAGATAGGGATGAAAAGTCATGCACACCAGGATAGGGATGAGGGGGCTATGCATACCAGGATAGGGATGGGGAGCCATGCATACCAGGATAGGGATGAGGAACCATGCACACCAGGATAGGGATGAGGAGCCATGCACACCAGGATAGGGATGAGGAGCCATATATACCAGGATAGGGATGAGGAGCCATAGATACCAGGATAGGGATGAGGAGCCATGCACACCAGGATAGGGATGAGGAGCCATGGATACCAGGATAGGGATGAGGAGGTCAGGCATACCAGGATAGAGATAAGGGGGTCATGCATACCAGGATAGGGATGAAGAGCCATGCATACCAGGATGGAGATGAGGAGGTCGGGCATACCAGGATAGAGATAAGGGGGCCGGGCATACCAGGATAGAGATATAAGGGGGCCATGCATACCAGGATAGGGATGAGTCTTTGTCCTGAGTCCACAGCATTCCTTAAGTGGGTGAGGCCTTTTATGGCTGCTGTCCATAACTTTCGGACCAACAGCATTTGGTTTAGTGAAGGAGGGTGCAGTAAGTGGAACATCAGTCTTTCTGACAGATACTGTACCCCTTAACTCTTTACATTTGGTTGTAATGTTATCATTACATTGTAGATGATGATGAATCTGGTGGAGTAGGTTCAGTGAAGCTGGGATAATTCTTCTTCCAAGCCTGAGCATTGACAAACCTGGAAAAATGCAAAAAGGGAGAAAAGGACACATTATTCTCTCTGGCTTCTCCGCTGCCGTGGGTTTGTCCCAGGCTCTCCCATGCTGCAATCAGACCTGCATCGGAATGGTCCACATGAACTGTTCTTATTGTCTTCATGCGCTCCCCAGATTCAGGGCCTCCAGTTGTTCCTTGGCGGTGAGGTTAAGATCTTGGATTACAGTGTGAAAGGTCAGAAATATAGTACAAATAATTAGGTACACCACATTAGAAGTGATGCAGTGTGAAAGGTCAACATTCAGGGTCTGTAGTTCTCTGCGCAATCATCAAACTTTGAGAGACTAATGTTTATTAACTTCCTGCGAATCATGTATCTGGCATAGTCAGACTTGTCTGATCTCCCAGTCATAGTTGCAGGATTAACTTGTGGCATGCCTGGGGAATGTAAGTTCTCTGGCTTACAGTAAATTACTCTGACGGATCAGGACAAAATGATACAGCATGAGGGTTAAGCTTTGGTTTAGTCTCTAGAGGGTCTGCTGGCTGTGACCTAAACTGAGGGTTAGTGCTAAAAATTACATAGTAGTAGGCGACGACATCCCTTGCCTTGCAGGCGCATCAATATTATGGATTAGAGGTGGGGATGGTATAGATGGTAAATATCTTAGCACATAGTCAATAGTGCGATCAGGTGGGATTTCCACTTCTCCTGGAATGAGGCAGTCCATATCAGCAATTCAGGGGCGGACACAGACTGCTTGGGGCCCCTGTGCAGGAAATGTGCCTGGGCCCCCCTCCTTTTAAGGCGACAAAGCTAAGGGACTGTGCTATACATAAGTGAGTACACTTTATACTAAGGGACTGTGTTAGACATAATAATCGATAATAATGTCTTCCTCCACCTCCCCCTGTTCTTAAACCCATTATAAATCCCCCGCATCCCATTATTGCCTTCTCCCCCACCCCCCATGATTGACCTCTTCACCACCTCCATTATTGCTTTCTCCCCCACCACCCCATATCATTGCCCATTCCACCACCTCCATCATTGCCTCCTCCCCACCACCCCCATCATTGTCCTTTCCACTGCCACCATCATTTCCTCCTGCCCCACCACCCCTATCATTGCCCTCTCCATTAACCCAATCATTGCCTTCGGCCCCGTCACCCCCATCATTGCCCTCTCCTCCACATACACACACACACACACACACACACAGCACCATTCACCTCTCTGCACACACACACCTCACCTCTACTCACACAGTATCCTGAAGCTGCACCATCGCTGGCAGCTTCCTGTCTCACACAGCCATGGCGCTAAATGATGATGTCATTCAGCCGCTGCTGTGTGGCAGGAAACAGGATGGATCCATTCCCTGCAGCTCCGCTGCCTTTTTCTCTTGCAGGCAGCGGAGCTGCAATCCCATGATGGCAATCTGGCCAGGGGCCCCCCAGAGACGGATAAACTGGCCAGATTGCCCTCATTATTAGCCACCCTGCAGGCAGGGATGGTTTTAGGCAAAGTGGGGCCCTAGGCAAAGTTTAAAATGGGGCCTCAAATCCTAACATATTGCACATCACACAGAAGCATTTCTGTTGTATTTACAAGCGCTGAGTTCAGGCCACTAAAGGAATGTGATCGACAATACTGAAGTTGTTCAACGCTTGTTTCCCGGCCTCTTTACACCGTCTGAGAAAGAATGATGGGAACAGAACAATCACTAATAGATCACTAACAGATCACCATACAGTATCATGTTACCAGCAGCACACCTACAGTTTACAACGGCGATGTGCTGCTGAGAACAATGATTTCTGTTCCGGCATAACCAATCCAATCAATGGATGAATAGGCAGCATTTTACTTGTTTAGTATAATACACCTCATAGTCCTCAATATATTATAATGTGCACCACAGTCCTCCATATTGTAAAATACACACCGCATAATCCTCCATATAGTATAATACACTCCTCAGTCCTCAGTCCTATAATTCACTTCCCACAGTATAATGCACCCCATAGTTCTTCATATAGTATAATGTATTCCCCATAGTCCTTGATACAGTATAATGCAGCCCACATATAGTATAATACAGCCACCCCATAGAGCATAATGCAGCCACCCCACAGAGTATGATGTAACCCCCATGGAATATAATGCAGCCACCCTCATATAGTATAATGTAGCCCCCCATAAAGTATGATGCAATCACCCCTCATAGAATATAAATATAATACAACCCCCCATAGAATATAATACAGCCCACCTCCCCATAGAATATAATGAAGCCCCATCAAAGAGTATGATGCAATCCTCCCCCATAGAATATAATACAGCCCACCTCCCCATAGAATATAATGGAGCCCCCATAGTATATAACACAGCTTCCCCATAGAAGATAAAGTATAATGTACCCACCTTAGTATACAGCACTGCCCGCATAGTATACAGCACTGCCCGCATAGTATACAGCACTGCCCGCATAGTATACAGCGCAGCCCCATAGTATACAGAACAGCCTCATAGTATACAGCGCAGCCTCATAGTATACAGAACTGCCCGCATAGTATACAGCGCAGCCTCATAGTATACAGCGCAGCCTCATAGTATACAGCGCAGCCTCATGGTATACAGCACACAGCCTCATGGTATACAGCACACAGCCTCATGGTATACAGCACACAGCCTCATGTTATACAGCACACAGCCTCATAGTATACAGCGCAGCCTCATGGTATACAGCACACAGCCTCATGGTATACAGTGCAGCCTCATAGTATACAGCACACTGCCTCATAGTATACAGCGCAGCTCTCCCCCCCAGAATGGCCCCACAGTCCAGTACTCATTGTTATAGAGTAAAAAAAAACAACAAACACAGCACACTCCTCACCTCTCCTCGTGCCCGCTCTGCTTCCAGTTCCAGAGGAGTCGGCGCTGGTGGCAGGCGGGCCCCCTGCCTCACAGGGGCCCCATAGCAGCTGCGTGATGTGCCGCTAGCTGGGGGCCCCTGGGGGAGCGAGGACCTAGGCAGCTGACTGCTCCTAACGCCGGCCCTGCCTGCAGGGGCCCCCTGGAGCCTCCGGGCCCCTGTGCAGCTGCACAGGTTGAACAGGCGGTATGTCCGCCCATGCCTCTGTCTCTCTGTCACAATCTACAAAAATATGGGAAAAAAATCCCCAAAAATGCTTTTCTATGTAAAAATCTAAAAAAATTAAATATTATACACAGAACAAGTTACACATATTTAAAGACATGCACCTGTAAAGGGAATTTCTCAGTATTTTTTTTTGTAATTTGAGAGCAGCATAATAAAGAGCTAGAAACCCTGATTCCAGGGATGTGCAAGATCAAAAAGTTAATTTATTTCAGTTCTTCAATACAAAAAGTTAAACTCATATATTATGTAGAGTCATTACAAACAGAGTGATGTATTTCATGTGTTTATTTCTGTTAATGTTGATGATTATGGCTTACAGCCAATGAAAACCCAAAAGTCATTATCTCAGTAAATTAGAATAATTAACAAAAAAAACACCTGCAAAGGGGTTTAAAAAAGGTCCCTTAGTCTGTTTCAGTAGCTCCACAATCATGGGGAAGACTGCTGACTTGAAAGATGTCCAGAAGGCAGTCATTGACACTCCACAAGGAGGGTAAGCCAATAAAGGTCATTGCCATAGAAGCTAATGTTCACAGAGTGCTGTATCCAAGCATAATAATGGAAAGTTGAGTGGAAGGAAAAAGCCTTGAAAGGATTGTTCAGAAAAGGCCATTTAAAAATTTGGTGGAGATTCACAAGGAGTGGACTGCTGCTGGAGTCATTGCTTCAAGAGCCGCCACACACAGACGTATCCAGGACATGGGCTACAAGTGTCACATTCCTTGTGTCAAGCCACTCCTGACCAATAGACAATGCCAGAAACCTCTTACCTGGGCCAAGGAGAAAAAGAACTGGACTGTTGTCAGTGGTCCAAGGTGTTGTTTTCAGATGAAAGTAAATTTTGCATTTCATTTGGAAATCAAGGTCCCAGAATCTGGAGGAAGAGTTGAGAGGCCACAATCCAAGCTGCTGGAGGTTTAGTGTGAAGTTTCCACAATCAGTGATGGTTTGGGGAGCCATGTCATCTGCTGGTGTAGGTCCACTGTGTTTTATCAAGACGAAAGTCAGCGCATCCATCTACGAGGACATTTTAGAGCACTTTGGAGATGGAAATGTCATTCTCCAGCAGGACTTGGCACCTGTCCACACTGCCAAAAGTACCAATATACCTGGTTTATAAACAACAGTATCACTGTGCTTGATTGGTCAGCAAACTCGCCTGACCTTAACCCCATAGAGAATCTATGGAGTATTGTAAAGAGGAAGATGAGACACCAGACCCAACAATGCAGATGAGCTGAAGGCTGCTATCAAAGCAACCTGGGCTTCCATAACACCTCAGCAGTGCCACAGGCTGATCGCCTCCATGCCACGACGCATTGATGCAGTAATTGATGTAAAAGGAGTCCCGACAAAGTATTGAGTGCATTTACTGATGACATATTTCAGTAGTTAAACAAGAAGTTTCCCAAGATAAATATCAAAAATAACAGGTCCAAATTCAAAAAGCATTATGAACACAAAAAACCCCAATAGGTGTAATTAAAGTAACAGGGGAATCAAAGAATATGTTCAACCAAAAAATCAATTTTATTAATAGAAATTAACACTTAAAAATCTGAGCATATTATCACTACCAAAGCAGGAAAGTTAGGGGATCATAAGAGAAAGTATAAAAAGGGGTAAAAATACATAATATAAATAAGTGTATGCAAAGCATAAGGCTCTGCCAAAATTGCACAAGTGAAATTGATGTAAACAGAGGTACCGTAAGTTACAAAGGGTTAAAAGATGTGAAAAAGGCAGAGTAACAATAGGGAAAAGTATAAAGTGAAAAGTATGGTCCCCAATAACACAGATAAAAATAGGTCTAAATGTGTCAACATACCATATGGCCATACAATAGAGAAAATAATTTTGTAGAAAGCTAATAATATCAATTATCAATTCATTAAATTAAATGATAAAATCCGTAACCTGATTGTCCACAAGCATCTATCATAATTAAATCAAGTCCATAAGGAGGTTCACAATCCCGGCTGTTCAACAGTCTATCAAGGCTCCATAATGTCTCATAGAAAAAAATAATAAAGAATTCACAGTCTAGCCAGAGACCATTTCTAGAGTTCATATATTCTGCAACAGATCCATGGAGTACAATAGCAGAGAAAAACAAGCTTGTTTGTAGGAAGACTTTCCTCCCCCAATTCTCCATCTCTTTATAGGATGAAAAATGTTCACAAAGTAGAAATCATCACATACATGGATATAGATAGGTGGATTAAAATCCGGCCTACATGGCTGTATACTGCAGAGCAAACAAATATGAGTTAAAATCAATAAAAAAACACAAACCCACCTCCCAAAAGATGCCTCCATATTTCTAAAAATGAACCAAACCCCAGATTTTCATTAAGCCGGGTCGGTACCCAATCTAAAAGTCCACTTGCTCTCAACGTAAGCAAGAGTTTTCTTGAGATCACCACTTCTCGGTCCCAAAAGAACTCTGAGAAGACTTGAATCCCTATGATGGAATTGTTGAAAATATCTTAGTAGGGTTTTAAATTGTTCAAGATCATCCTCTGTCCTAGATTTGTCCATGTCTCTTACATGTTCCTTGATACATACGTGAAGTTCTCTAGCAAGGAGACCAATGTAGATTTTCCCACCTGGACATCGGGCGTGATAGATCACCCATTAAATGGTGTCTGATGTCATATGTCTAATTTAATGACATTCCCCTGAAGGTAGCCCTCTCAGGTGTGTTCATAGTTGTCAATAATTGTGTCCTGTCCTGTTTATGAGACTAGGACACCTGCTGATTGTGCTATGTCTTCACATGTCTGTGTGGATGTGACGTCATAAGTCGTCTGCACCACAAATAATATGGGAGTGAGCGGTGACATCTTACTCCTTTAATCCCCATTCTCCTGATGATGCCTGAGAGCGGGCGAAACATGTTGGGGGATTAATGTTTATAGATTTAGGGCGACAGGACCTGCATTACAATAACGGTGACAATCCGTCAGTATATACCGTATTTTCCGGCGTATAAGACGACTGGGCGTATAAGACGACCCCCCAACTTTACCAGTTAAAATATAAAATCTTCTTAAAAGTCGGGGGTCTTCTTATACACCCTATGTCGTCTTATAGGGCCGGTGAATATGTGCCTTTTGGGGGGGGGGGGAGTGATCCTGATGCCGAGGGGGCGTCTCACAGGAAAGTGAGTATCCCCCATTACCTTATCGTAGCGGTGCAGCGTGGGGGTCTCAGTGCTGGGAGTGGCGGCGGCGGCTGCTGTGCTCTGGTGCGGCGGCTGCTGTGCTCTGGTGCGGCGGCTCCTCTTCTGTGTGGGGCCTCTGTGCTGTGAGGTGGCGGTGGCGGCGGCATATCTTTATCCAGTTGGGGCTCCTCCGGCATCTCCTTAGCCCTGGAGGCCCCGCCGCAACTCCATCGGTGCAATGCAGCGGCCATTTTCCCGGAGGCAGCTCAATAGGTGCGATGCGGTGGCCTCCGGGAAAATGGCCGCTGCTCAGATTCAGATCTCGTCCCGAAATCTCGGGACACGAGATCTGAATCTGAGCAGCGGCCATTTTCCCGGAGGCCACCACATTGCACCGATGGAGTTGCGGCGGGGCCTCCAGGGCTAAGGAGATGCCGGAGGAGCCCCGACTGGATAAAGATACGCCGCTGCCGCCGCCACCTCACAGCACAGAGGCCCCACACAGAAGAGGAGCCGCCGCACCAGAACACAGCAGCCGCCGCCGCTCCCAGCACTGACACCCCCACGCTGCAGCGCTAGGATAAGGTAATGGGGATTACTCACTTTCCTGTGAGACGCCCCCTCGTCATCAGGATCACTCCCACTCCCCACCCACCATATACACCGGCGTACACGACGATTCCCGGCATATAAGACGACCCCCGACTTTTAAGAAGATTTTCGGGGGTTAAAAAGTCGTCTTATACGCCGGAAAATACGGTAACTAATCGCTGACTGCAGCAGTAAATGGTACGGTGTATTCACTGCCTGTGACACAATAGCACAAAGAAGCCGTAATAACAGGGTCATTTTCATTTATGGGGGTTTTAATTGTTTTCTTTGTGTTACATGTAAATAAAGCGATATTATAAAGAGGAAGAAGAAGATTTCGGTGACCCCAGAGATTAGCAGCAGTGACCCGTCCTTCCCATGGGTTGTGGTGGGATTACTGTAAATCACATGTGATGGGTTATTGTGAACGGTACAACCTGTTATGTATATAGCACTGATGGCTTTATTATATACTGCCCCAATATCACCATATTCCTGGTAAGAGGTAATAATTGGTAGAAAGTGTTGGTTATACAGAGAATATAAAAGCTCAGGAAGAGTTTACAGCTCCGTGTATTCTGTCCATGAGGTGCAGTAGAGCCGTCTGGGTGGCACTGGGGGTAATAGGTGCGCACCACTTTGGTGGAATAGACTCTTGGGAGAAATGATAAAGGGAAATGGGACATCGAGGAAATATGTGATAAGAAATATAGAAAAACTAATAAAAATATTAACTTTACAATACAAAAATAATGTAAATTATAAAATGGAAAGATAATGAAACACATAGAGGGATTAATAATCTAATAAATAAACCACTGGAAGTCGCCATGAAGTTCTCTGCCGTTCCTCTGGACTCTAAACTGTCACCCATGATGCCCACATCACAGTGTATAGGGCAGAGCAGGGCCAGGAGCCGCTGCCTGGCAGGAGCCACCTGAGGGTTCCGTCACCTCTGACCTCTGGTCACCTGCACACGACCAACTGCCGTTTACTTTCAACTGTCGGCTGAAGTGATTGGACCGAGGTCTACAGGCGGGAAGAGATTACGGAGAATGGCGACTACTGGACGAGGAGAAGAGAGCGAGGAGAAGAGGAAGAGGAGAAGAGGAAGAGGGAAGAGGACAGCGTGACCGGATTAAAGAAGAAAAGGAGACGAGACAACAGCGGATTGGAGGAGCCAACACCTGGATGCAGCAGAGACCCTGGATCATCCGGCCCCTATGCCAGGCTTAACATCAGCCGCTTCAACATCCACCAGGTCCTAGGTAGAGGCGCCTTTGGCAAAGTAAGGCCTACATATTTGTTATTTGAAATCTGAGATTTTTCATATATCCCCATGTATTGTTCTCTGTTATCAGCCATGTCTTGCTTTGTTATTGCTCATTGTAGTGTCCTTCTGTGAGATGAGGTATAAGACATCACCATAGTTAGGGCTAGTGCTGCTATAACCTGGTATTCTTCTATACTGGAGGGTTCATCTCAGGGGTCACAGCTGTAGAGGGCAGGGGACATTATTTTTTTCTCCTATCAGGCTGCCATATTGTACATACATTTGTCTCTGTGCTTTTATTAAATCTAGATAATCAATGATATTTGGACCATACTAATGCCAACTCAATGCCTCTACTAATGCTTACTCTGTTTATTTCCATATGGTAACAGAGGAAAACCCTTTAAAAAGTCATCGTCATTTTAATTTTTATTTCATAAATGAGTAATGTCGAGTCCTTATCAGTCCCCCGGCTTCCCAAATGTAGGAATCCAAGTAAAATAACACGCAATACAAAAGGTTCGTGTGTTATTGACAGGGATAGCCCTCTGGAGCGCTTCTGACTCACAGGGACTCACCCCCTCCTTTTTATATAGGAAAAGAGATAAGGATTACAGACATGCGTACAAGGGCTCATATTCTCTAACAAAAGAATATCTATTCTGCTGGTCACGTCCAACTTCTGGAATGTAGGTCAAAGGTCACAATAACAAGAAGGAATGCTTCCATAAAAGGAAATGTCTATTTGGCTCAAGTCTTCCTCATATTAAGCCAGACATCTCTGTAAAGGTAGGGAAGACAAAATGGATTCTTCAGTCTGATCTCTACAATTCCCCCCTTTGACATATTCCTTTTATGATCTATCACGAATCCCCCTTTAACATATCCATATTTTAGATTACCACAGGGCCAAAGACAAAGCCTTTATTTTTGGTATTACACATGTACACGCTTGTATTCAATAAGAGAATCAAATCTACTATCAATTCTTCCGTTTAACTCTCACAACCTTTTCTTTGTTTTGCAATAAGTATACTAAAATATAAAAACAAAAATTAGTACAGTAATATTAATTAGAATCACTAGAGGATAACATAAGAATGAAGAAGAAAATTTATACTCTTGCATCTATTACACAAAATTTATCTGCGCATACTGAGATACTCTTGAGCACAATCTGGAATAGTACGTATATGACTACAATAATCATAACTATATGTATTATGCTCTGCATGATCCCAGCAACCCACCCACCAATCCCTCTGAACCAGTTGGCTGGGTTGAGAAAAGAGGAAGTATCAGACCACCAGCTATCCTTATTCTGGTCATTGTCTTTATCATACTGATCTCTGAGTCGTTGTACATCCTTTAATTTAAATGTCATGTACTAATTTTCTATGATGTTGTACGAATCTATTGTTCAAAGGGGTTAAAGAATTCAGTTTATCCCATGCCTCCGTTGAGGTTAATACTATTAACATCAATGTTATGAGTTTTATACTGCTCTTTTGCAATGGCTTGCATGTATCCATGATGCCTTTCCTTCAAGCTTGACTGATGTAGGTGTTGTCAACAGGACTTGGAAGGGTCCGTCAAACCTTGGTTCAAGAGCCTTTCTGGTGTGTCTTTTTACATAGACTTGATCACCTGGTTCCAACTTGTGACTCCCTTCAGTGTTGTCAGGATCTGGAAGGGAAGCAAAAACTTGTGCATGCACCTTAGTTAATTGTTTCTGAAGATTTTGCACATAAGAAGTCAATGACTCAATATTTAACACAAGTTGCTGTGGAAAATAACATCCTAAATTGGCAGTCCTGCCAAACAAAATTTCATATGGAGACAGTTTAGTCTTACCCCTTGGGGTATTGCGTATTGAGTAAAGGGCCAGTGGAAGGCATTCTGTCCAAGGCTTTCCTGTTTCAGCCATGGCTTTCTGTATTTTTAATTTTAAAGTTCCATTCATGCGTTCCACCTTACCAGAACTTTGAGGATGGTACGGAGTGTGTAACTGACTTTCAACACCCAACATTTTCAGTACATTTTGAAATATTTCTCCAGTGAAATGAGTACCCCTATCTGACTCGATCACTTCAGGGAGACCGTAACGGGGTATCAGTTCGGCAACTAGCTTTACAGCAGTGTTTTTAGCTGAAGCCTTCCGAACTGGATAGGCCTCTGGCCACCCTGAGAACATGTCCACACACACCAACACATACTCATACCCATTACTTTTTGGCAGCTGGATAAAGTCTATTTGTAATCGCTGAAACGGATAGAGAGGTCGGACGTGGTGCTTCATAGGGGTCTTTGTTGTCTGTCCGGGATTATGTGTTAGGCATATAACGCATGCAGCACAATAGTCTCTTGCATAGTTGCCAAAACCTGGAGCCAACCAGACTTGCTTTGCCAGTAGTGTCATTGCATTTGCAGACACATGAGTAGGGTGGTGCAGTCCACCAACTACAATCGGGTACCAGGCTCTAGGTAGACATATTAGTCCATCTTTCTTCCAAATTCCTGCTTGTTCTTCTGCCCCTTCCTTTTTCCACCTGTCCCTCTCCTCTTCTCCTGCATCTTCCTGTGCTTGTCTCAGTCTATCTTCAGTATTTTCTGTGGGGTTTACAGTATGAACCTGCTGTAAGGGTTTGACCGCTGCTGCCTTGGCTGCTTTATCAGCCCTATCATTTCCCCTAGATTCCCTAGTGTCGAGTCTCACATGTGCAGCTACCTTAATTACTGCTACTTCTTTTGTTTCTTGTGCAGCCTCTAAGATCTGTTTGATCAAAGAAGCATGTTTTACAGGTTGTCCTGACGCTGTCATGTAACCTCTAGCTCTCCAGATTACTCCAAAATCAAACACAATACCATGTGCATACCTAGAATCAGTGTATATATTAGCTGTCTGATTCTCAGCTATTTTTAGCGCTTCAATCAATGCTGTTAGTTCTGCTTCTTGTGCAGACTGTTTCGGTGGAAGAGGTTCTGCTTTGAGAGTTTCAGATTCTGACACAACTGCATACCCTGTATGGAAGTTACCTGTGTCATCTGCAAACCTACTACCGTCTATAAACAGCTCTAAATCTGGATTTTGAAGTGGTGTTTCGGATACATTGGGTAAGCCTGCCGTTTCTTGTAAAATGAGCTCTGTACAATCATGTGTGTCTGTAGGGAAAAAATTTGCGTGTGGATCAGTGTCCTTATTCCCCCCTTCAGACTCGAGAGGTAGCAGTGTAGCTAAATTGAGAGTCTGAAGCCTTGCAAATGTGATAGTAGAGGGGAGCAGCAAAGAACACTGTAGCCGCAAATGTCTGGCCATGGAAATGTGTTTTGGCTGGACCTGGTTTAATATCCCATAAACATCATGCGTAGTTTGAACTGTGAGTGGATGCTCTAGGACAATTTCTGATGCTTTGTCCAACAATAGTGAGACAGCAACAACTACACGTACACAGGTTGGCGCTGCCCTGGCTACTGGATCTAACCTTGCTGAAAGATATGCAATTGGTCTTTGTTTCCCTGCATGCTTCTGGGTAAGAACTCCTGTAGCATGGGAATCAACTTCTGCAGCCATAAGCTGAAATGGTTTGGTGTAGTCTGGTAGCCCTAACGCTGGAGCTGAAACAAGAGCATCTTTTAATTGTTGAAACGAAATCTGACCTTCTTTTGTCAACAAATAAGGTTCACTTTTTACACAGTCATACAGTGATTGCATTAGTTGACTGGCATGTATAATCCATTGTCTACAATGAGACACTATTCCTAAAAATGCTCGTAGCTGTTTATGATTTCTAGGCTCATTCATCTGTCTTATTGCTTCAGTTCTTTGAGGTGTAAGATGCTTTTTACCTTGAGAAATGCAATGACCTAGAAAGACCACTTTGATCTGACAAACTTGTAGCTTTTGTCTATTCACTTTACACCCTTCCTTTCCTAGAAAACATAGTAAACTCACAGTAGACCTTTCTGCGGTTTCTAGATCTGGGCAGCAAAGTAGTAGGTCATCCACATACTGCAAAATTACTACCTGTGATTCAGGTTCAAACCTTTGAAGGACTGTTTGTAGGGCATTTGAATAAAGAGTAGGGGAGTGTATCATTCCCTGTGGAAGGCGTGTCCACGCCAACTGTTTGCCCTTAAATGTAAATGCAAACAAATGCCAACTATCTTGGTGTAAAGGAACCGAGAAAAATGCATTTGAAAGATCTATTACAGTAAACACTTGAGAACTGGCTGGTATCTGTGATAGTAACGTATGAGGATTGGGTACAACTGGGGTGATTGGATCTAGAACTTTGTTTATTTCTCTTAGATCATGTACCATACGATATTTGGGCATAGAACTCTTATCAAGAGTTCTCTTCTTGACTGGATACAGAGGAGTGTTAGCAGGTGATTGTATCTCTACCAGAACTCCTTTCTCTCTATATCCCTCTATCTGTTTTGTAATCGCTAGTTCCTGCTGGGCACTCACAGGGTATTGTCTGAGCTGTGGGAGAACAGTTCCTGGTTGCACAGATAATTTTACAGGAGAGATATGCAATAATCCCACATCAGTGTCACCCTGTGCCCACAGTGTTTCTGGGACCGTTGAGAGGTCTAGATCTGTGGTGTACTCTTTTTCTTCAGCATAATCCTCAAAAGCCTGAATTCTGACATATTGTTCTAATGATTCTGCATTATCAGGGATAGTCAACATAACTGTGCCATCTTCCCTAAAATTGATGTTAGCTTCTAATTTCTTTAGTACATCAGTTCCTAACAGACATGTTGGGGCACCTCTGGCATACAAAAATCTGGATGCAAAACATTTAGGTCCTAATGAGACCTCTAGGGGCACAGTATATGGCAGTGTTCGAATTACCCCATCATAACCCTCAGCAAAAGTTGTTTGTTCTGAAATATCTTCCGGATTTGGAAGAAAATCTTGATTCAAAATTGAGGAAGTTGCACCTGTATCTATCAAAAATGGAATCTCTCTCCCCCCCACATTCACCTGTATCATAGGCCTTCTAGCTGGTAGGGAAGTTTGTAACACATCGAGTCAATCTGAATCTGATATGGGACCATCTATGATGGTAGATTTCTGCTGATTGGCCGTTTGGAGAGGGTTATTTCTGGGAACAAATTTGCCTGACTTTATATCTGCCAACTTCTTCCTGCACTCTCTTTGGAAATGACCTGGCTTTTTACAGTAGTGGCAAGGAAAATTGTGTCTCACTCTTCCTCCTGTATTAGCTTGTGCTATTCTAACAGGCTTGCGATTCTCTCTCATATCCATGGCTATTCCTAAACATCGTTGTTTCACAATATTTGGTTGTTCAATTGTTCTCCAATCTGGAGTAGAGGATTTAAATTTTTCTCTGATTTTCGGATCTAGCCCCTCTATTAATTGTTTTGTAAAAAGTCTCCTTACTGAAGCATCAGTCAAATCCAATCCTTCATCCCTAAAGCTATTTTCTAGTTCTTGACTATATTCTTCAATACTTTGCCCAAATTTCTGCATAATCACACCTGTAGACCCCCTTTCCCTCTGTTTTCCTCTCATGAAAATTATTAATGCCTCTGTGAACTGGGTACCTGATGCTTCTGTCTGTAAAGCACCCCCTTCTGCCACTGGTCTATTGGGCTGTAAGTGTGTCAATAATTCCTGAAAAAGTCCGGGTGACATTTTCATTCTACATAATTCTTCCCCGTCCGCCCAGACCCCAGCATGAGTCTGCATGATTTGTTGTATATATTGTGCAAATCTAACTGGAAACTGGACAGGATCTGGTGCGTTATGTAAGAGGGACATACCCTCAGCAGGGGACCAAGGGAAGTATTGTCTGGTCTGATGATATCTGGTGTTCATTACCCCGTCAGCACCAGCTTCTCTAAAAGGTCTTGGTACTACCCTAACAGGGGCAAGTACAGCGCCATATCTAGGTGTACCACAGGCTAGGCAATCATTTCTCCAATCTGGATTTTGTTGTCCACAGTGTGAACATTCCCATCCTCCTACCCCACCAAGATTGGGATACAAGGCTGGAAATTGTTTTCCTCCTTCTGCTCTTCCAGATGGTACAAATGATTGTGCTTTTGGATCTAGGTAAGGTGGTGGGATTATGTCACAACTTTTTCCCTTCCCCATGATCCATTTGGAAGTGTCTGGATCATACTTCCAATTCTCCTCTTTTGCTGTTTTTGAGACCTCTATCATACAATGTATGATTTCTTCCCACCCATTGTCTTTGATAATTCCACCTCGTTCTTTACTCAGTCTTTCCCATTCTGTACTGAACATAAGTGCTTCTGAAATTCCCAATTTTCCTCTTACCCTTCTAATCTGTCTTCTGACTATCTTTCCACATCTTTCCTGTATGATATCTGCTGCTTCCACTTGTCCTAAGACAGTTTTGGTCTGTTTATTTCCCATTTTTCTTTTCAATATTAGCTATGACTACCCTAGGTGACGTTTGGACAATCACTTACTCTATGGTGATGTCTCGTTGCCTTCTCTCCTAGGGAGCTAAAATATTGAAGGGCTTGTCTGCTCCGTTTCTTCTAATATGCAGGACGTACCTAAGTGCTATTATGCACACAGACCCAGCAACACCATACAGATCACAAAACTTTCTGTGTCAGTTAGCATACTTGTCCCAGGCTCATGAAAACCGCGTCCTGGGCTCATTCTATCACACCTTATCCAGGGAATGTAGAAACAAGTTCTATAGGAGAGTCAAGCATGGGCAGAGGTCTCCCAGAAGGACGCTACCTCATAACCCAGTTAGGCTGACTTCACCAATAACCTTGTTCTAACAATCGTGGCTTATTGTTCTACGCACTTCTATTCTTCTTTCACAACATGTCACAACCTTCACACTGCTCACACACTGTTCACACACTGTTCACTCACTGCCCACACACTGCCAGGGACTAGACTCATAAATCTATACAATATGGTAACCCGAGTTCTATAGGTATCTACTCCCTACTAGACTAACCCAGCATGACACGGCTCATAGAGATCTTTCGGATAATACAGGGCAGATAAAAGAGAACTAATAATGTCTCTTACCTGGCCAGGTATTTTTTCATTTGCCGTCCATTATCCCAGATCTCCGTTGTCCGTATCCGCAGGTGAATCTTGAGTAAATACTCTCGTCTCGGGTCCCTGTTCGAGCGCCAGGTAATGTCGAGTCCTTATCAGTCCCCCGGCTTCCCAAATGTAGGAATCCAAGTAAAATAACACGCAATACAAAAGGTTCGTGTGTTATTGACAGGGATAGCCCTCTGGAGCGCTTCTGACTCACAGGGACTCACCCCCTCCTTTTTATATAGGAAAAGAGATAAGGATTACAGACATGCGTACAAGGGCTCATATTCTCTAACAAAAGAATATCTATTCTGCTGGTCACGTCCAACTTCTGGAATGTAGGTCAAAGGTCACAATAACAAGAAGGAATGCTTCCATAAAAGGAAATGTCTATTTGGCTCAAGTCTTCCTCATATTAAGCCAGACATCTCTGTAAAGGTAGGGAAGACAAAATGGATTCTTCAGTCTGATCTCTACAATAGCAAACATGAAAATAAGCAGCTTTGTAATAATTCTAATCAGATAAATCTTCTTTCTCCATCAAGACTGATTTTTCATATTCTATATTCTCAATTTCTGGGTAAACTCTGTATTTAGTGAAGACAGATTGTTACATTACTGAGAGGAGATGACAGTTGGTGCTGATAATATTCTATGTAGTGGAGAGGAGGGGCTAAATGCAAAACTCCTCCCTCCTCCTCCCCCCTCCCTTCTGCATAGAATATTATCAGCACCAACTGTCATCTCCCCTCAGTAATGTAACAATCTGTCTTCACTAAATACAGAGTTTACCCAGGTACATAGAATTTTGAAAATAAAAAATCAGTCCTGGCGGAGAAAGAAGCCGATTTGGCTGATAAAATGTATTACAAAGTTAAATATTTTCATGTGTATTATTGTTTTATGAACTAAATATTAAAATGACGAATATTTATTAAGACATCTCCATAGCCCATCCATGGAGCAGGCAGTGCATTGTTCTGATAGATAGATCTGCTCCTCTATATGGTCCTGGTCACTAGCAGACTGAGCGATCACTCAGTTTTCTCATGCGCCTTGTGGACTATAAAATCCAGATCCTTCCACCCCTGCAGACACCTTCTAAGTATTCTCCATTTGTGTTTTTCAGGTGGTCCTGGCATCTGTCCCCAGCAGTAACATCAACGTGGCCGTCAAAATGATCACCAAAAGGGACAACGAGGACACCATCTTGAGAGAGCGGCGGATACTCCTGGCGGCCAGACACTGCCCATTCCTGTGCCACCTGTATGCCACACACCAGTCTCAGCACAGGGCATATTTCATCATGGAGTACCTGTCCGGTGGCAGCGTGGAGGATTTGATCAGGATGTGCGGCTGCCTGAACATCGGCAATATGAGGTGAGAAAGCAGAGAATGTACCTAAAAGAGAACTAAGAGAAAGGGAAAAAACCTGAGGTCGGGGTGCAGCTAGGGGAGCACTGGCAGGGCATATATTTAGGGTGCTGGAAGCAGGAGGTGGGGTGCCATGGTATTTGGGGATTGCCAGAGAAGGATTTCATGACATTGATTCTGCACTCTGTTCTCTCCATCAGATTCTACACAGCAGAGATGGTAAGTGGCCTCCAGTTCCTCCACGGACACAACATCGTCCACCGGTAAGCAGAACTTTCCTCCTTCTCCCTGTCCCCTTTATAAGCTGTAGATATGGCCCCCGGCTTCCCTGGTGTCCTGCCACCTATTCTGCACTATTTTGTAGTGACCCATTTTCCATCTCTTGTATCACTGGACAGATTTCTTATTTTGTTTTCTTCTTTCATTGCAGTGACATAAAGCCGGATAACATCATGTTGGATGCAGATGGCCACATCCGTATCATCGACCTTGGGCTTGCCCAAGATGGCGTCTCCTCCTCCAAAAACATCTCTGGAGTGCTGGGCACTTTCCATTACATGGCCCCTGAGGTGCATCGTAGAAAACGGTATGGCGCAGCAGTGGACTGGTGGAGCCTGGGAATTGTGGTGTCCAGGATGGCAGCAGGGCGATATCCATTTTACAACGGCCCCGTCAAGCAAATGGCTTTCAAATCCATCATCAACGAGAAGCCAAAATTTTCAACTTGGCTTGATGCTGACGTGAAACATCTCATCAAGAAGCTGCTGCGCAAAGACCCTCAGACACGCCTGGGTGTGAGCGGGAATATCAGAGAGCATCCATTCTTTACCACCATCGGCTGGGAGGATCTGGAGGAAAGGAGAGTAGAGCCACCATTTACACCATTCAGGCCAGTTCTGGAGAACCACCATCTGCAGTGGCCGGAGCACACAGTCCTTCACCCCGTGGCCGGATTTACGTACGTGTCACCAAGCTGGACCCGGTAAGTATCTCCTCTTCTGGGGATAACACTCATCAGGTGCTGTTCTCTCATTGTGGTAATCATCATCATCAATCTTACCTTTTTTCACTTTTTCTGACAGTGACTTTATGTTTCTATTTTTCTTAGGTGGATGAAAAGATCTGGACTGTGAAAGAATTCACGACCATCTGGTGAGTGACCGATGTACACACAGGACACTTATTATGTCAGTACATTGTATCTGATGTTATATAGCAGAATGGTTCATTATAAAGACCATTCCCCTAATATAACATAAGATCCGGTAGATAGATTTCCTGTCTTCCTCTTATGTCTTGCAGGATGAGCCCGTGCCAACTGCCCAGAACTTCATGCCCCCTGACCCGTGCCTCACGTCTCTGCTGCTGTACGTCACCTCGGCTGCCCTTCAACATCATCTCTCTCTATACCAGCTTCATGCCGGACCACTGCTATTGCTGCCCCAGACCATTGACCTCCTGGGCTGGCATCTAACATCCCTCCAGCCCGAAGATCTTCTACCCCAGGAGCGGCCTGTGCTAAGTTTCCATCTGGTGAGTTCAGGAACAATAGTCGCACCTTTCAGTCCTGGGGCCGCTGAGCAGCAGCATGTAAGGAGCGGCCATTATCCCTGAACTCACCTTAGCACAGGCCTGGTAAGTATCGCACCCATCACACATCACCCACACTACATGGTCAGTGCAGGTCCCCACACTACATCATCAGTACAGGCACACACGTAGCACACAGTACATATCAGCACATAGATGTAGGACATGGATCGGCTTCTGATCCTGAGATTTAATCTGATCGCCATATTTGGGGTCAGGAAGGAATTTTTCCCCCTAATATGAGGACAATTGGCCCATTCCTCATAGGGGGTTTTCGCCTTCCTCTGGATCTACACGGCCTTAAATAGGTTTAGTATAATGGATTAATAAGTAGAATCACACACTAGTAGCACAAAAAAAGTTATAATAAAATAAAATGTTCTTACTTTAAAAGAAAAAATAGTTCCTATAAATAATAATTAGTCCAAGTAAAGAAACATATATATTATTTTTACATGACAGGTATATTACACAGGTTAGGTATATTACACAGGTTAGGTATCAGCCTTTGATCTTGGGATTCATTCTGATCGCCATATTTGGGGTCAGGAAGGAATTTCCCCCCCTGATATGAAGATAATTGGCCGATTCCTCACAGGGGGTTTTCGCCTTCCTCTGGATCAACACGGCCGATACATATATTTAGTGTCATAGGTTAATAAGTAAGTGCACACTTTTAGAGCATAAAAAAGATACAAAATAAAATATTATTAGTTGAAAAAATGTTTCCTAACCAAATATAGACATAAATTAGTCCAAACATGCTACCAGATTAGTAGGAAAAAAATAATACAACACATTTTTTTTACTTTAATCTCATCGGTTCATTATCAGCCCTTGATCCTGGGATTTATTCTGACCGCCATACTTTATTTGGGGTCAGGAAGGAATTTTCCCCCCTGATATGAGGATAATTGGCCGATTCCTCACAGGGGGTTTTCGCCTTCCTCTGGACCAACACGGCCCATAGATAGGTTTAGTAAAATAGAATAAATAAGTAGCTTCTTATGTTTATAATAAAAAATATATAATTTATGTAAAATAATAATATAATATTTTGGATTTACAATAATATAGTCGACACAAATATAAACGTAAATTAGCCGAAAAATAGAAATTACTTTTATATTTTTATATAATAAACATTTATATAATAATAATATAATAATAATTTTAAATAATATATATTTTTTACATTAAACTTACGTATACACATTAGCTATGAGCCCTTGATCCTGGGATTCATTCTGATCGCCATATTTGGGGTCAGGAAGGAATTTTCCCCCCTAATATGAGGATAATTGGCCGATTCCTCACAGGGGGTTTTCGCCTTCCTCTGGACCAATACGGCCCATAGATAGATTTAGTCTGATAGATGAATAATTTACACATATACATGTGTTGAGTCCTTCTCCGTCCCTGGCTTCCTGAATGTAGGTAACCGAGTAAATGACACGCAGCACAAAAGGTTGTGTGATCATATACAGGGGAAGCCCAGGAGCACGTCTGACTCACTGGACTCTACCCCTCCTTTATATAGAAAAGAGTCATACATTTACAGACATGCGCACAAGCGCTCATATTTCACATCCTTTTACAAAAACAGTCTATACTAGAGATAAGGTTCAGCTTCTGGTATGTAGGTAAAAGGTTACAATAGTCAAGAAGGAATGCGTCCATAAAAGGAAATGTCAACTTTGCTTAAGTTTCCTGATATAAGCCAGATGTCTCAGGAGAAAGACACAATGGATTCTTTCAGTCTGATCTCCACAATTCCCCCCTTTGACATATTCTTTTTTATTACCACAGGGCCAAAGACAAAGCCTTTATTTTTGGTATTACACATGCACACACTTATATTATTAATAAGAGAATCAAATCTAGTATTAATTCTTCTATCGCAAATTATTTTCTTCTTTAGCAGTATACTAAAATATAAAAACAAAAATTAGTACGGTAATATTAATTAGAATCACTAGAGGATAACATAAGAATAAAGGAAAAAAAAAAAAAAATTTATACTCTTGCATCTATTACACAAAATTTATCTGTGCATACTGAGATACCCTTGAGCACAATCTGGAATAGTATGTATATGACTACAATAATCATAACTATATGTATTATGCTCTGCATAATCCCAGCAACCCACCCACCGATTCCTCTGAACCAGTTGGCTGGGTTAAGAAAAGAAAAGGTATCTGACCACCAGCTATCCTTATTCTGGTCATTATCTTTGTCATACTGATCTCTGAGTCGTTGTACGTCCTTTAATTTAAATGTCATACTCATAGTACTATTTGGGTCTATATAATGACAGCAGGTGGGTCCGATGATTTGACACATACCCCCTTGTGAGGCAGTTAGGTAATCCAATACCAGGGTATGTTGGTTGACGACTATTATAAGCTGATTCTGTACAGCTATACTAGTGTTTAGTATATCCAATATATCCCAGATCTGATCATCTAAATAATCCGTGGCTCTAACTAATTTATCCCACATTTGTGTTAACATAGGATAAATAAAAATGGTACTAGCAATTTTGTTAGGAATTCCCATTTGTACTATATGTGGCCTCCCCGAGGGACGTGGTGAGTTATCTGCAGCTCTTTTATATAGTGTGTGCTTGGGCACGGCTTGCATATTCACTTGTTTATTTGAAATTATGAATGTAGCTGGGGTTAGGCGTCCTAATGTACAAGTACCCTTTATACCTACGGGAAGCCATTTATATGCTCCTTCTCCGCATATCCAAAATGTACCTTCAGGCAGATCCCATAGAGCTGAGTGCTGCAATACCAATCTGTGAGCCAAATCCACAAATCTAGATACATCCTGAAGCATACACCAAGAGGGTTTTTGTCCCAAGGGGCTACAGTACCCGGCTGCGGGATTTCCACATACAGGCATTCCATTGACATACTCATCAGATTCATTACAAACCAGGTTCCCCGGTTTGCTTGTACAATCGCTTGCATTACCTTGAGGGAACAACTCAGAATGTTCCCAATTTCTATTGTGTATGTATCTTTCCAATACTACAGGTTTGAAAGCATCAGAGGGATCGGCGGTTGTACTGAAACTGAGCTGTAGATTTTCAGTGGGGACCTGTCCTAGATCAGTTAATCCAGTCTTATTCCTAGGTACCCATTTTCCTCCCTTAAATGCTAAATATTGTAGATGTGTATTACTCCCTGAGAGATTACCCTGCCACCAAGGAAATTCTACCCATCCCACAATTGGTATGGCGATTGTAGTATTCCACAGCCTAGCATTACCAATTTGGTTGTTGGCCAGGTTGTCTGAACAATTAGGCCAAGCGAATATTTCTTCTGCTGATACGGGAACTGCTAGAAAAGGTATACTTGTGGCTGATACCGGTGAATGGGTACAGATCCAACAATCTGTCAGGGTTTGTGTATTGTTTAACAAGTCATGCACTAATTTTCTATGATGTTGTACGAATCTATTGTTCAAAGGGGCTAGAGAATTCAGTCTATCCCACGCCTCCGTTGAGGTTATCATTATTAACATCAATATCATGAGTTTATACTGCTTTTTTTGCAATGGCTTGCATGTATCCATGATGCCTTTCCTTCAAGCTTGACTGATGTAGGTGTTGTCAACAGGACTTGGAAGGGTCCGTCAAACCTTGGTTCTAGAGCCTTTCTGGTGTGTCTTTTTACATAGACTTGATCACCTGGTTCCAACTTGTGACTTCCTTCTGTGTTGTCAGGATCTGGAAGGGAAGCAAAAACTTGTGCATGCACCTTAGTTAATTGTTTCTGAAGATTTTGCACATAAGAAGTCAATGACTCAATATTTAACACAAGCTGTTGTGGAAAATAACATCCTAAATTGGCAGTCCTGCCAAACAAAATTTCATATGGAGACAGTTTAGTCTTACCCCTTGGGGTATTGCGTATTGAGTAAAGGGCCAGTGGAAGGCATTCTGTCCAAGGCTTTCCTGTTTCAGCCATGGCTTTCTGTATTTTTAATTTTAAAGTTCCATTCATGCGTTCCACCTTACCAGAACTTTGAGGATGGTACGGAGTGTGTAACTGACTTTCAACACCCAACATTTTCAGTACATTTTGAAATATTTCTCCAGTGAAATGAGTACCCCTATCTGACTCGATCACTTCAGGGAGACCGTAACGGGGTATCAGTTCGGCAACTAGCTTTACAGCAGTGTTTTTAGCTGAAGCCTTCCGAACTGGATAGGCCTCTGGCCACCCCGAGAACATGTCCACACATACCAACACATACTCATACCCATTACTTTTTGGCAGCTGGATAAAGTCTATTTGTAATCGCTGAAACGGATAGAGAGGTCGGACGTGGTGCTTCATAGGGGTCTTTGTTGTCTGTCCGGGATTATGTGCCAGGCATATAACGCATGCAGCACAATAGTCTCTTGCGTAGTTGCCAAAACCTGGAGCCAACCAGACTTGCTTTGCCAGTAGTGTCATTGCATTTGCAGACACATGAGTAGGGTGGTGTAGTCCACCAACTACAATCGGGTACCAGGCTCTAGGTAGACATATTAGTCCATCTTTCTTCCAAATTCCCGCTTGTTCTTCTGCCCCTTCCTTTTTCCACCTGTCCCTCTCCTCTTCTCCTGCATCTTCCTGTGCTTGTCTCAGTCTATCTTCAGTATTTTCTGTGGGGTTTACAGTATGAACCTGTTGTAAGGGTTTAACTGCTGCTGCTTTGGCTGCTTTATCAGCCCTATCATTTCCCCTAGATTCCCTAGTGTCGAGTCTCACATGTGCAGCTACCTTAATTACTGCTACTTCTTTTGTTTCTTGTGCAGCCTCTAAGATCTGTTTGATCAAAGAAGCATGTTTTACAGGTTGTCCTGACGCTGTCATGTAACCTCTAGCTCTCCAGATTACTCCAAAGTCAAACACAATACCATGTGCATACCTAGAATCAGTGTATATATTAGCTGTCTGATTCTCAGCTATTTTTAGCGCTTCGATCAATGCTGTTAGTTCTGCTTCTTGTGCAGACTGTTTTGGTGGAAGTGGTTCTGCTTTGAGAGTTTCAGATTCTGACACAACTGCATACCCTGTATGGAAGTTACCTGTGTCATCTGCAAACCTACTACCGTCTATAAACAGCTCTAAATCTGGATTTTGAAGTGGTGTTTCGGATACATTGGGTAAGCCTGCCGTTTCTTGTAAAATGAGCTCTGTACAATCATGTGTGTCTGTAGGGAAAAAATTTGCGTGTGGATCAGTGTCCTTATTCCCCCCTTCAGACTCGAGAGGTAGCAGTGTTGCTAAATTAAGAGTCTGAAGCCTTGCAAATGTGATAGTAGAGGGGAGCAGCAAAGAACACTGTAGCCGCAAATGTCTGGCCATGGAAATGTGTTTTGGTTGGACCTGGTTTAATATCCCATAAACATCATGCGTAGTTTGAACTGTGAGTGGATGCTCTAGGACAATTTCTGATGCTTTGTCCAACAATAGTGAGACAGCAACAACTACACGTACACAGGTTGGCGCTGCTCTAGCTACGGGATCTAACCTTGCTGAAAGATATGCAATTGGTCTTTGTTTCCCTGCATGCTTCTGGGTAAGAACTCCTGTAGCATGAGAATCAACTTCTGCAGCCATAAGCTGAAATGGTTTGGTGTAGTCTGGTAGCCCTAACGCTGGAGCTGAAACAAGGGCATCTTTTAATTGTTGGAACGAAATCTGACCTTCTTTTGTCAACAAATAAGGTTCACTTTTTACACAGTCATACAGTGGTTGCATTAGTTGACTGGCATGTATAATCCATTGTCTACAATGAGACACTATTCCTAAAAATGCTCGTAGCTGTTTATGATTTCTAGGCTCATTCATCTGTCTTATTGCTTCAGTTCTTTGAGGTGTAAGATGCTTTTTACCTTGAGAAATGCAATGACCTAGAAAGACCACTTTGGTCTGACAAACTTGTAGCTTTTGTCTATTCACTTTACACCCTTCTTTTTCTAGAAAACATAGTAAACTCACAGTGGACCTTTCTGCAGTTTCTAGATCTGGGCAGCAAAGTAGTATGTCATCCACATACTGCAAAATTACTACCTGTGGTTCGGGTTCAAACCTTTGAAGAACTGTTTGTAGGGCATTTGAATAAAGAGTAGGGGAGTGTATCATTCCCTGTGGAAGGCGTGTCCACGCCAACTGTTTGCCCTTAAATGTAAATGCAAACAAATGCCAACTATCTTGGTGTAAAGGAACCGAGAAAAATGCATTTGAAAGATCTATTACAGTAAATACTTGAGAACTGGCTGGTATCTGTGATAGTAACGTATGAGGATTGGGTACAACTGGGGTGATTGGATCTAGAACTTTGTTTATTTCTCTTAGATCATGTACCATACGATATTTGGGCATAGAACCCTTATCAAGAGTTCTCTTCTTGACTGGATACAGAGGAGTGTTAGCAGGTGATTGTATCTCTACCAAAACTCCTTTCTCTCTATATCCCTCTATCTGTTTTGTAATCGCTAATTCCTGCTGGGCACTCACAGGGTATTGTCTGAGCTGTGGGAGAACAGTTCCTGGTTGCACAGATAATTTTACAGGAGAAATATGCAATAATCCCACATCAGTGTCACCCTGTGCCCACAGTGTTTCTGGGACCATTGAGAGATCTAGATCTGTGGTATACTCTTTTTCTTCAGTATAATCCTCAAAAGCCTGAATTCTAACATATTGTTCTAATGATTCTGCATCATCAGGGATAGTCAGCATAACTGTGCCATCTTCCCTAAAATTGATGTTAGCTTCTAATTTCTTTAGTACATCAGTTCCTAACAGACATGTTGGGGCCCTCTGGCATACAAAAATCTGGATGCAAAACATTTAGGTCCTAATGAGACCTCTAGGGGCACAGTATATGGCAGTGTTCGAATTACCCCATCATAACCCTCAGCAAAAGTTGTTTGTTCTGAAATATCTTCCGGATTCGGAAGAAAATCTTGATTCAAAATTGAGGAAGTTGCACCTGTATCTATCAAAAATGGAATCTCTCTCCCCCCCACATTCACCTGTATCATAGGTCTTCTAGCTGGTAGGGAAGTTTGTAACACATCGAGTCAATCTGAATCTGGTATGGGACCATCTATGATGGTAGATTTCTGCTGGTTGTCCGTTTGGGGAGGGTTATTTCTGGGAACAAATTTGCCTGACTTTATATCTGCCAACTTCTTCCTGCACTCTCTCTGAAAATGTCCTGGCTTTTTACAGTAGTGGCAAGGAAAATTGTGTCTCACTCTTCCTCCTGTATTAGCTTGTGCTATTCTAACAGGCTTACGATTCTCTCTCATATCCATGGCTATTCCTAAACATCGTTGTTTCACAATATTTGGTTGTTCAATTGTTCTCCAATCTGGAGTAGAGGATTTAAATTTTTCTCTGATTTTCGGATCTAGCCCCTCTATTAATTGTTTTGTAAAAAGTCTCCTTACTGAAGCATCAGTCAAATCCAATCCTTCATCCCTAAAGCTATTTTCTAGTTCTTGACTATATTCTTCAATACTTTGCCCAAATTTCTGCATAATCACACCTGTAGACCCCCTTTCCCTCTGTTTTCCTCTCATGAAAATTATTAATGCCTCTGTGAACTGGGTACCTGATGCTTCTGTCTGTAAGGCACCCCCTTCTGCCACTGGTCTATTGGGCTGTAGGTGTGTCAATAATTCCTGAAAAAGTCCGGGGGACATTTTCATTCTACATAATTCTTCCCCGTCCGCCCAGACCCCAGCATGAGTCTGCATGATTTGTTGTATGTATTGTGCAAATCGGATAGGATATTGAGTGGGATCAGGCGCATTATGCAGGAGGGACATACCCTCGGCTGGAGACCATGGAAAATACTGTCGGGTCTGATGATATCTAGTTCCCATTACCCCGTCAGCACCAGGTTCCCTAAAGGGTCTTGGTACTACCCTAACAGGGGCAAGTACAGCGCCATATCTAGGTGTACCACAGGCTAGGCAATCATTTCTCCAATCTGGATTTTGTTGTCCACAGTGTGAACATTCCCATCCTCCTACCCCACCAAGATTGGGATACAAGGCTGGAAATTGTTTTCCTCCTTCTGCTCTTCCAGATGGTACAAATGATTGGGCTTTTGGATCTAGGTAAGGTGGCGGGATTATGTCACAACTTTTTCCCTTCCCCATGATCCATTTGGAAGTGTCTGGATCGTACTTCCAATTCTCCTCTTTAGCTGTTTTTGAGACCTCTATCATACAATGTATGATTTCTTCCCACCCATTGTCTTTGATAATTCCACCTCGTTCTTTACTCAGTTTTTCCCATTCTGTACTGAACATAAGTGCTTCTGAAATTCCCAATTTTTCTCTTACCCTTCTAATCTGACTTCTGACTGTCTTTCCACATCTTTCCTGTATGATATCTGCTGCTTCCACTTGTCCTAAGACGGTTTTTGTCTGTTTATTTCCCATTTTTCTTTTTCAATATTAGCTATTTCTACCCCAGGTGACGTTTGGACAATCACTTACTCTATGGTGATGTCTCGTTGCCTTCTCTCCTAGGGAGCTAAAATATTGAAAGGCTTGTCTGGTCCGTTCTTCCTAATGTGCAGAACGTACTTAAGTGCTATTATGCACGCAAACAGACCCAGCAACACCATACAGATCACAAAACTTTCTGTGTCAGTTAGCATACTTGTCCCAGGCTCATGAAACCGCGTCCTGGGCTCATTCTATCAAACCTTATCCAGAAATGAAGGAGGTTAAGCACTTAATGAGAGTCAAGCATGGGCGGAGGTCTCCCAGAAGGACGCAACCACATGACCCAGTTAGGCTGACTTCCGTGTATAAGGCTTATACCCCAACTATTTCGGCTTATTTTTCTACGCACTTTTGCTCTTCTTTCACAACATACCACAACCTTCACACTGTTCACACACTGCCAGGGACAGGACTCATAAATCTATACAATATGGTAACCCGAGTTTTATAGGTATCTACTCACTACTAGACTAACCCAGCGTGACACGGCTCATAGAGATCTTTCGGATAATACAGGGCAGATAAAAGAGAACTAATAATGTCTCTTACCTGGCCAGGTTTTTCAGTTCATTTGCCGTCCATTATCCCAGATCTCCGTTGTCCGTATCTGCAGGTAAATCTCGAGCAAATACTCTCACCTCAGGTCCCTGTTCGGTGCGCCAAAGTAATGTTGAGTCCTTCTCCGTCCCTGGCTTCCTGAATGTAGGTAACCGAGTAAATGACACGCAGCACAAAAGGTTGTGTGATCATATACAGGGGAAGCCCAGGAGCACGTCTGACTCACTGGACTCTACCCCTCCTTTATATAGAAAAGAGTCATACATTTACAGACATGCGCACAAGCGCTCATATTTCACATCCTTTTACAAAAACAGTCTATACTAGAGATAAGGTTCAGCTTCTGGTATGTAGGTAAAAGGTTACAATAGTCAAGAAGGAATGCGTCCATAAAAGGAAATGTCAACTTTGCTTAAGTTTCCTGATATAAGCCAGATGTCTCAGGAGAAAGACACAATGGATTCTTTCAGTCTGATCTCCACACATGATATATAATATATAATAACCTCATCTATAAATAAAATCTTCTTTTTACCTATACCTTTGTGTTGTCTTTACTCCATTGCTCGGCCATGTAGTCATTATTATACTGCCCCCTATGTCTGGTGGGCGCATACAGCAGTGTCCTCCACACTCCAGGCCTCACGGCCCCAACACATCATGGTGTCAGGATTTCCTTCGTATTTCTCGGGGGAGAGAACCTGCGGCAGCTTCTGAGGCCTCGATAATTATTCCATCCTCAGTGCAAAATGAAGGAAATCCTGACACCATGATGTGTTGGGGCTGTGAGGACTGGAGTTTGGGGATCAATGTCACACATGAGATAAAGCTGGATGAGCCCCGATATCGTTATATCCAATGGGGATAAATCAGGAAATTGCTCTGATTCCTGGGAGTGTCAGGTCCAGAGCAGGTGACTCTGGGGCCTTTCTCCATTTCCGCTAATAAATGAGAACACTGAGCCGGTCCATCCTCTATTACCTCAGAACTTCCTAACAGGACAGAGAAGAATGGGTTTCCTATACCAGACCCCCATATCATAGACAGCCAGTCTGATTAGATCCTCCAGAAAAGATTAATGAAGAAATAGAATCCCCTGCAGAGAGGCGTCCACAGCAAGAGATGTGATAGTAACAGCTCTTGTGTCATTTCCTAGTGATCTGTATCTGGAAATAAAGGATGACAATCAAAGTGGCCGCCATTATCGCTCCTACAGGGGACATCACTAAGCTTTCATACACCCTGAACAGTACATGGTGTAATGACACATCCCCTCACATTACCACTGTTACAGAGGTGCCATAAAGCTCTCATAGATCCATGGTCAGCATTAGGGGTAGGCAGACTTGGCATCTGCCTAGTACCCTCACTCCTCCAGGGGCCCCCAGCCAGTGGTATACCATTAATAGCGGCATACCACGCAGCCGCTAATACCGGCACACCATGAGGCCACTATGGGATCCGTGGGTCAGGGGATGCCGATACAGTTGAAAGCAATGATAGAGGAGAGAGCGTCATCTGAAGCTCCCTCTCCCATCATTTCCCCTCTATTTCTGACGCAGTGGGTACGCGATGACGTCAATTAATCGCGCACCATGCTATGCCGGGCAGTGGAGCTGCTGAGACGCTCTGCAGCAGTGGGGGAACTAGGAGGAGAGGTGAGTATTGTATTTTTTTTCATATATTAGTGAGTACGTGCAGCCATAATACTGCAGGACAGTTGGGCTACATGATACTCTATGGGGTGGCTGCATTATACGCTATGGCAGTATTCCCCAACTCCGGTCCTCAAGAGCCACCAACAGGTCATGTTTTCAGGTTTTCCTTAGTATTGCACAAGTGATGGAATTATTGCCTGTGCAGGTGACGCAATTATTACCTCTTCAATATTAAAGAAATCCTGAAAACATGACCTGTTGGTGGCTCTTGAGGACCAGAGTTGGGGAACACTGCTCTATGGGGTGCCTACATTATACTCTATGTAGTGGCTGCATTATACTCTGAGGGGGGATGCATTATACTCTGAGGGGGCTCCATCATACTCTATCAATGACTATGACTATGGAGTGCATTATCCTTTATGGGGGCTGCATTACACTCTATCGTACTATGGGGAGTGCATTATACTATATGCACTATATGGAACCTGCATTATACTGTATGGAAGGCTATGGGGAATGCATTACACTATATGAAGAACTATGGGGTGGATTGCACTACATGAAGGACTATGGGGGTGCATTATACAATATTGAGGACTAAAATTAGTGTACTATACTATTTGGAGGACTGAGGAGTGTATTTGTCACAACTCTGTTGTCGGGTGTCCTGGGACCAGGGGCTCATTCCCTGTCCCTAACACTAGGGGCCCCTAGCTTGCCCTGTTCCCCAGGTTGCTTCTGATGATGAAGATGCTGTGGCCACATACCTTGCCTTAGCTCCACCCTCAGTCTGCACCCTTACCGCACGCAGGAAGGAGGTGATTAATAGTGTACCGTAATATACCAACCAGACTAACAAGATAATACGAACAGGGGTAACGAAAAATACCAAACATACAACCCCCCCATAGAATATAATACAGCCCACCTCCCCATAGAATATAATGTAGCCCCATCAAAGAGTATGATGCAATCCTCCCTCATAAAATCTAATACAGCCCCCCATAGAATATAATGTAGCCCTCCATGGAATATAATACAGTCCACCTCCCCATAGAATATAATGTAGCCCCCATAGAATATAATGCAGCCCCCATAGTATGTAACACAGCCTTCCCCATAGAATATAATGCACCCCCCATAGTATATAACACAGCCTCCCCCATAGAATATAACGTATAATGTACCCACCTTAGTATACAACACAGCCCACATAGTATTCAGCACAGCTCGCATAGTATACAGCACTGCCCGCATAGTATACAGCGCAGCCTCATAGTATACAGAACAGCCTCTTAGTATACAGCGCAGCCTCATAGTATACAGCACTGCCCGCAGAGTATACAGCGCAGCCTCATAGTATACAGCGCAGCCTCATAGTATACAGCGCAGCCTCATAGAATACAGAACAGCCTCATAGTATACAGCGCAGCCTCATAGTATACAGCACTGCCCGCATAGTATACAGCGCAGCCTCATGGTATACAGCGCCACCTCATGGTATACAGCACTGCCTCATAGTATACAGCGCAGCCTCATGGTATACAGCACACACCCTCATGGTATACAGTGCAGCCTCATAGTATACAGCACACTGCCTCATAGTATACAGCGCAGCTCTCCCCCCCCCCCCAGAATGGCCCCACATTCCAGTACTCACTGTTATAGAGTAAAAAAAAACAACAAACAACACAGCACACTCCTCACCTCTCCTCGTGCCCGCGCTGCTTCCAGTTCCTGCTCCTGTCGGCACACAGTGAGTGCGCGGCAGTGTCTGTCAGAGGCAGAGCGGGGAATGATGAGAGAGGGAGCGTCAGCTGACGCTCTCTCCTCCATCATTGCTTTGAACTGTACCGGCAGACGCCGGTATAGTTAAATGCGGCAGAGGAGTCGGCGCTGGCGGCAGGCGGGCCCCCTGCCTCACAGGGGCCCCATAGCAGCTGCGTGATGTGCCGCTAGCTGGGGGCCCCTGGGGGAGCGAGGACCTAGGCAGCTGCCTGCCCCTAACGCCGGCCCTGCCTGCAGGGGCCCCCTGGAGCCTCCGGGCCCCTGTGCAGCTGCACAGGTTGAACAGGCGGTATGTCCGCCCATGATCAGCATCTTTACTTAGTGCTTATTCAAGGACTTTCAGTTTAGTTTATCAAGGGCTGTTTCTTCTTTCCTTTTTGCTTGGAGTATTTTTCATTGGGTTTTCATTTCAACTTCCTTTGTAGAACAGGAGTTTCTACCTCTAGCTTCCTCTGTAGTGGCACGGATTTCCAGTAGCTTGTCAGACAATGTTCACTTCCTAGAGTGGAATTATCTGGAAGATCGAGATGTGATTTTGGTCAACGTCATACGATGTGACCTAACGTCTTGGGGTATCTGCGATGTGGAATTCTGCCTTATCCTGGGAATCTCACGCTAGTGCGGTCTTTTTCTTAAGTAGACTCTCTGTAGCGCTATGCTCGGCACCCCTGCATGATGTTCCTTTACTCATTCCATGCAGGCACGCCAGCTTACTCACTGCCTCGGCCCGTGGCACGGTCCCTGGTGTATTCTTTCTTCTCCCTCCTCTGTGCATGCTACACTGTGTCCTGGTGAAGTGGCTAGGGTGTGCATGCACATGCTCCCCTGTTCTTAAAGGGGAAGCGCACACATGGTAAATGCTCACAGCAACTGCTGAGAGACATTTAGGTAATGTGTGTTCACCTGCCAATAGCAGGGAGACATTTTTTATAAAAGGCACCCTCCACCAAAACTGGGACATGACTTAGCAACCCCTATAGTTCAGTTAGGTGGTTTGGTGTGCAACTGTATGTTGACAGGTCCCCCGTCCCTACTCTATTATAGTTTCCCTTATCCCGTGTCCTGTCCCTTTATTCCAGTATAGATGTCTTCGCATCCTGAAACCACATCAACGGTACCTGCCTTCTCTCGTGAGACCTGTGTTTGCACTGAACCTGTTCCAGTGGCCAGCCTGTCCGCACAGTGTGAACCTGTCCCAGTGGCCATCCTGTCAGCACAGTCTGAACTTGTGTAAAGTTTCCATCCTGTCCGCACAGCTTAAACCTGCCCAGTGGCCATCCTGCTGGCACAGTCTGAACTTGTCCCAAGTTGCCATCCTGCTCCGTCTGAGAATCTGAAATAACGACTCTGCCCTTTAGGTCAGCAGCTACTGCTAATAATAATAATTTCATTTATATAGCCAACATTCTGCAGCGCTTTACAAATTATAGAGGGGATTTGTACAGACAATAGACATTAGAGCATAACAATAAACACAGATCAAAATAGATACCAAGAGGAATGAGGGCCCTGCTCACAAGGCTATAAACTATGAGGAAAAGGGGAGACACGAGAGGTGGATGATAAAAATTGCCTTCATTGTTCGGACCAACCATAGTGTAAGAATAGGGTGTTCATGTAATGCTGCATGAACCAGTAATCAGCCTAGATATGTAGCAGTACAGACACAGAGGGCTATTAGCTGCATAAAGCGTATGAGAACATGATGCGAGGAACCTGATTATGGTTTAAGTTTTTTGAATGGGCAACACAGGGATAGTTAGGTTGATGCGTTGAGGTGTTAAGGTACCTTCACACTAAGCAACTTTGCAACGATAACGATAGCGATCCGTGACGTTGCAGCATCCTGGATAGCGATATCATTGTGTTTGACACGCAGCAGCGATCTGGATCCTGCTGTGATATCGCTGGTCGTTGCTGAAAGTTCAGAACTTTATTTGGTCGTCAGATCGGCGTGTATCGTCGTGTTTGACACCAAAAGCAACGATGCCAGCGATGTTTTACAAAGGTAACCAGGGTAAACATCGGGTTACTAAGCGCAGGGCCGCGCTTAGTAACCCGATGTTTACCCTGGTTACCAGTGTAAAAGTAAAAAAAAAAAACAGTACATACTCACCTTCTGCTGTCTGTCACACGTCCCTCGCCATCTGCTTCCTGCACTGACTGTGAGTGCCGGCCGTAAAGTAAAAGCAGAGCACAGTGGTGACGTCACCGCTGTGCTGTGCCTTACGGCCGGCAATCACAGTCAGTGCAGGAAGCAGATGGCGAGGGACGTGTGACAGACAGCAGAAGGTGAGTATGTACTGTTTGTTTTTTTTACTTTTACACTGGTAACCAGGGTAAACATCGGGTTACTAAGCGCGGCCCTGCGCTTAGTAACCCGATGTTTACCCTGGTTACCAAGGGACTTCGGCATAGTTGGTCGCTGGAGAGCTGTCTGTGTGACAGCTCTCCAGCGACCACACAGCGACGCTGCAGCGATCGGCATCGTTGTCGATATCGCTGCAGCGTCGCTTAGTGTGAAGGTACCTTTAAGCCAGTCTGAACAAATGTGTTTTTATGGCACGCTTAAAACTGTGGGGATTGGGGATTAGTCGTATTAACCTGGGTAGTGCATTCCAAAGAATTGGCGAAGTACATGAAAAGTCTTGGAGACGGGAGTGGGAGGTTCTGATCATTGAGGATGTTATCCTCAGGTCATTAGCAGAATGGAGAGCACGGGTAGGGTTGTAGACTGAGGCGAGGGAGCAGATGTAGGGTGGTGCTGAGCCATGGAGTGCTTTGTGGATGAGGGTAAAAGTTTTGAACTGGATTCTGGAGTGGATGGGTAGCCAGTGTAATGACTGGCACAAGGTAGAGGCATCGGTAAAACAGTTGGTGAGGAAAATGATCCTGGCTGCCACCATGGAGTGGCACCTAGCAGCTACCTGCCACACAAGTCTAACCTCACCAATAGAGGAACTAGCAAACACCAAGGTAGCTGCTTAGTCACACCGCCGCAGGGTAAGTCTGGTCTGTGGCACAATTGGTCCATGAACCACATGCGCCACTTAGGAACATAACACTCTCTCTTTCATCTAGCTCTGCCGTGGCAGCATCCATGTCAGAGTTACTCAGGAAAGTGATGTTTTTTGCAGGCAGTCTCTAATAGCGATCATATGCGGCAATTAAACAATTCAATCTGCTTCATCACTGTTAGAGCGTGGAAAAGCTGCTAAATAGTGATTAACTCTGCTCCTTAAATCATCTAGTCTGTCACGGAACTCATCACTAGTTTAACTTTCTCTCTTCCCTTCGGTGTCGGCTTGGTTACATGTTTGGGCTGTACGTCATGTTCTGCAGTAAGCATGGACTCTGTTCCTGATGCATCTGTGCTGTCAGGAACATGATGTGCTTGCCACACAGAGTGATCCATGGAACTTTTTGTGGACATGCCTTAGCTAAGATGGTGAATGGGTATAGATTTGCAAGCAGACAATGTATATGCACAGAATGTAGACTTAGGTCTGCTGTTACTATTCTGCCACTGATGCACTTTTATGAGATGTGTCTGAGGAATGTGAGCACGGATCTCTGTGCAAGCAATGACAGATAATGTTACTCGCTAACCTTTACCTCCTGTGCTTGACCAGCTGCATATGGTTAATCTGAGAAGGACAATTCAGCAATGAACTTTATCAGGTTGTATTAACAGTACCTTGATGAGATGAGGTAAGATGTCAGGGAAGATAAAGGGATGAAGATGAGGTAGAATATGGAGGATATAGGCTAGAGGTAACAAGAGAATCCTTTCTTCAGTCCTGATACACATGCTACCAAGATGGCACTGACCATCAAGAAAGGATGTGAGGAAGAAGATGGGAGGAGATACAGAGAGAGACATTGTGGAAATTACAGTTTCAGAAAATGAAAACATATAACAATAGCCAGTAGATGGCAGCAAAGTACAACAAACACTGTAACCATCCTATCCATCTATTATAGATAATGCATTAAGGAATAAAACATTAGGCAAATGTTCCTGTAATGGCTGAAAGCCTTTGTAGGTGATGAGATGAACATCACACCAGGTGTCACATCACCGAGGCCAGTTAACTTGGTTACATGTCACTCCATCTCAGATTTGTTGGCCGAAGATGCCATTTTACTGCCGGTCGACAGTATATATATATATATATATATATATATATATATATATATATATATATATCCCATAGAATGTAAGTCCGCAAGGACAGGGTCCTCTCCCCTTTGTACCAGTCTGTCACTGTAAACTTGTTTACTGTAAATGATATTTATAACCCTGTATGTAACCCCTTTCTCATGTACAGCACCATGGAATTAATGGTGCTATATAAATAATAATAATAATAATATATATATATAATTTTCACACATAAAATATATAGTGCATTGTGCCAAAAGTTTTATGCACGTTTGGAAAAAATGCTGCCATGTAAAAATGCATTCAAAAGCAGAGCTGTTGTATTCTCTTATCAACTAACAAAAGTCAAAGTGAATGAACGAGCGAGAAATCTATATCAAATCAATTTTTGGTGTGACCTCCCTTTGCCTTCACAACAGTATCAATTCTTCAAGGTTCTTGTACTTGCACAGAGTTTTTGAAGGAACTCAGCAGGGAGGTTGTTCCAAACATCTTGGATAACTAACCACAAATCCTTCTGTCTCCATGTAATCCCAGACAAACTTGATGATATTGAGATCAGGGCCTGTGGAGGATATCATCACTTCCAGGACTCATTATTGTTCTTTACACTGAAGATAGGTTTTTAAAGGGAACCTGTCACCCCCAAAATCGACGGTGAGCTAAGCCCACTGGCATCAGGGGCTTATCTACAGCATTCTGAACTCGGGACTACAGAGCCACAAAGCAATAAAGCTAACCACTGGAACCTAAGCTCAATGATACTTTGATGTATTGAAGACAAAGATCGGTCATACCAAATATTTATTTGATTTACATTTTTCTTGTGTTCATTCACTTTGCATTTTGTTAATTGATAAATATAAACTATTAACATTTCTATTTTTTAAAGCATTCTTATTTTTCACCATTCTTACACACCTGCCTAAAATACTTTCACATACAGTATGTGAGTGTGTGTTATACAGCTCTGTAAAAAATTAAGAGACCACTGCAAAATGTTCAATTTGTCTGATTTTTCTCTTTATAGGTATATTTTTAAGTAAAATGTAAATTGTTCTTTTAGTCTATAAACTTCTGACAACATGTCTACGAATTTCCAAGCAATACATTTTGTATTTTTTTCTGAAAAAGAAAAATGGTCAAATTTTTAAGAAAAAAAAAACCAGTGCTTTCAGACCTCAAATAATGCAAAGAAAACAAGTTCATAATCATTTAGAAACAACAATACTAATGTTTTAACTCAGGAAGAGTTCAGAAATCAATATTTTGTGGAATAACCATAATATTTAGTCACAGCTTTCATGCGTCTTGGCATGCTTTCCACCAGTCTTTCACACGGCTTCTGGCACAAAAATGTAAGCAGTTCTTCTTTTTTTGATGGCTTGTGAGTATCCATCATCCTCTTGATTACATTCCAGAGGTTTTCAATGGGGTTCAGGTCTGGAGATTGGGCTGTCCATGACAGGGTTTTGATGTGGTGGTCTCTTAATTTTTGCCAGAGCTGTAAGTGTAAAGGTTTTTTAGGCAAGTATGTAAGAATGGTAAAAATAGGAATGATTTCAAAAATAGAAATGTTAATAGTTAATATTTATCAATTAACCAAATGCATATATTAATACTATGTAACTCTTTTGCAACACACACCCTCAAAGATATAACATAAGGAAAATGTGGTTAAATTGTATTTTTATTTTTTTTTTTAATTCTTTATTGACAATTGTTAAAATAAATTTTTTTAAATGATTTTTTTCTAATTCAAGCTACAGAACCAAGAAAAAGGAGTGAGACAACACTGAAATATTTTATCCTAGGATGGTAATAATTTCTGCAAAAATATATATGGTCATACAATAATATACATAAGCCTTAATGTTACATTCAAAATGTCGAATATGTCCATAGAGTGCATTTGGTCTCTGTCACAGTTTATACATATAATAAAGTGCTTAGTGCAAAAAATATCCACAGTGTGGGATATGCATACACTGAAGCAGAGACACAAAAACCACATTCACAGAATTGACATGTTATTCAATAGTAAGACAATAAGGAAAAAATGGTCTACAGCAGAGGTGTCAAACTGCATTCCTCGAGGGCCTCAAACCATGAGTGTTTTCAAGATTTCCTTAGCATTCCACAAGGTGCTGGAATCATTCTGTGCAGGTGATTAAATTATCACCTGTGCAATACAAGGAAATCCTGAAAACATGACCTGTTTGCGGCCCCCGAGGAATGCAGTTTGACACCTCTGGTCTACAGGGAAGGCATGTAATGCCAAACCAAAAGAGGGAATTAATAACCTCAAGGAACTCCCAATTGATGCTCACAAAGTGACCAGCGCAGTGATATTCAGGTGCCACTATCTCCTACCCCGACAGCCCTGTTTCCCCCGCGTGCTTCTTCGAAGAGGGCACTAAGCACTTTATTATATGTGTAAACTGTGACTGAGACCAAATGCACTCTATGGACATATTTGGCATTTTGAATGTAACATTAAAACTTATGTATATTATTGTATGACCATATACACTCACCGGCCACTTTATTAGGTACACCATGCTAGTAACGGGTTGGACCCCCTTTTGCCTTCAGAACTGCCTCAATTCTTCGTGGCATAGATTCAACAAGGTGCTGGAAGCATTCCTCAGAGATTTTGGTCCATATTGACATGATGGCATCACACAGTTGCCGCAGATTTGTCGGCTGCACATCCCAAAGATGCTCCATACAAGGCAGGATGGATCCATGCTTTCATGTTGTTTATGCCAAATTCTGACCCTACCATCCGAATGTCGCAGCAGAAATCGAGACTCATCAGACCAAGCAACGTTTTTCCAATCTTCTACTGTCCAATTTCGATGAGCTTGTACAAATTGTAGCCTCAGTTTCCTGTTCTTAGCTGAAAGGAGTGGTACCCGGTGTGGTCTTCTGCTGCTGTAGCCCATCTGCCTCAAAGTTCGACGCACTGTGCGTTCAGAGATGCTCTTAGGCCTACCTTGGTTGTAACGGGTGGCGATTTGAGTCACTGTTGCCTTTCTATCAGCTCGAACCAGTCTGCCCATTCTCCTCTGACCTCTGGCATCAACAAGGCATTTCCGCCCACAGAACTGCCGCTCACTGGATTTTTTTTCTTTTTCGGACCATTCTCTGTAAACCCTAGAGATGGTTGTGCGTGAAAATCCCAGTAGATCAGCAGTTTCTGAAATACTCAGACCAGCCCTTCTGGCACCAACAACCATGCCACGTTCAAAGGCACTCAAATCACCTTTCTTCCCCATACTGATGCTCGGTTTGAACTGCAGGAGATTGTCTTGACCATGTCTACATGCCTAAATGCACTGAGTTGCCGCAATGTGATTGGCTGATTAGAAATTAAGTGTTAACAAGAAGTTGGACAGGTGTACCTAATAAAGTGGCCAGTGAGTGTATATTTTTGCAGACATTACCACCCTAGGATAAAATATTTCAGTGTTGTCACACTCCTTCTTCTTGGTTCTGTAGCTTGAATGTTTTTTAAAAAATTTTTTAACAATTATCAATAAAAAAATCTTTAAAAAAGAATACAATTTAACCACCTTTTCCTCATCTTATATCTTTGAGGGTGTGTGTGCACCATGACTGGTGGACTGGTTGTTATATAGAAATGTAAGATTGTGTTGAAATTTAGGTATATCTTATGTATATTTTGTCCTTTTCTTTAGACTGGTAGGCAATATATTTTCCAATTGATGAGATATAGTCTCATTGAAACAAATGAACACGTATATTGTGCTTAGTGCCAAAACCTGGGGAGCTCCTTTTTTCACATATTCAATGAGATTTATGATCAAAATGCCATATAGGCCGAGTATGGGATAAGACTAAGTATCAGCAACATGTGTATTTCCTCCGGAAGGTATATTGCCAAATCCCCCATGGCACGCTTACAGAATTAGCCACAGCTAGAGATTTCTTTCTAGCAATACCAGGAAGGTTTCCAGGAAACGTATATCATCAGCTGTAGAGGTTCCTATTAACACTATGCTTTTATGATGCCCTACCCTGCTCATTTCTGCAGTGTTTTCATTAGGATGAAGACATCAGCTACCACTGCTTACTTCTCACTGGGCTCCACGGCTTCAGTCAGACCAGGGAGAACAGCCAGATGAAATTTGTCAAATTTGTCTGATTTCCTCCTGCTACTGATTTCCTCCTGCAGTCAGTAAGCCAAAGTAATGCCCCCAACTTCTCTATTCACACCCTGAATTCAGCTAGAATTGTCCTCAAATTAAATTACATGTTTTCTGTAATACTATTGCTCAGTGCTCTGAGGGCTGGTAAGTCACTCTAGCCCACTGAATGAAATGTATTAAAATTTACCAAAGCTTTAGTCTGAAGGTTATATATAAGGTGGGCCATTTATATGGATACACCTGGGTGGGCGATTTATAAAATTGGATTAAAAATGGCCGACTTCAAAATGGCCGCCATGGTCACCGCCCATCTTGAAATGTATTCCCCCTCCCATATACTAATGTGCCACAAACAGGAAGTTGATATCACCAACCATTCCCATTTTATTTAGGTGTATCCATATAAATGGCCCACCCTGTATTTATATATCGAGGAAGACTTGGTTAGTTACCATGGATATAACAATTGCATATAACGTACCTCCACTGAACATTCTAAGGGGCTGACAGACATAAAATGGCTATTAGAAAGTAATGCTTTTTCTATAACACAGTGATTTTGCTTTAGAGCTACTGGAAATGAATCCTCAAGGGAACCTGTTCTTTTTATAAGGACACTTATTACCTACGGACACATGGCTTATCAATGGGTGCGAACATGGCCCTCCATATGCAAATGGCTTCATTGCATATTTCGAAAACATTTTTGTTTAAAGTAATCCATTATTTCTTAAATTTGTTAGAACCTGGTATAGCTTTGTAGATTACATCTTTTGCAGGTGGGAGGGGCCACTTGAAGCATTTCTGGAGTTTCACAGTTTTATTAATGGTGTTTGGAGTTTATTAAAATTCACGACATCCCAAGATTGTAATAAAATCAGTTTTATTTTGATACTCTGGTGATTAAAAAACTAGATGGCACTTTAGCTTTGGCTTTATTAAAAAACTACTGATAAGAACAGTATCCTCCATTCCTCCAGTGCACACCCTTACTCCATTAAAGAGGCTATTCCCAATTCACAATTTTTTATAAAGTGAAAAGTAATGTGTTAAAACCTTACTATGTGTCATATAATGTAAATGAGAGTAAGGAGAGGGCTCTAACTGAGGCACCCATCCATGGAAAGCTATACAGATGAAATACTTAGCTCAGAATCGGTGGGCCATATCCCGTTTGCACAAAGTACAAGAGATTACTGCAAAACTAAATAATGAGTCCTACCATAAGATGGTATACGTGTAAAGTGTAACACTGGCCATTTCACAGACTTAGGGGACGTGATAAATACATGATTTATATTTTGTCAGAGCATACTGACCAATAAATTAATACGATAATTAATTATAAAGTCTATATACACCTAGACACTTTTTTATATACAGACAGTATAAACTTGTTGTGGGGTTGTTTTGCTGTGGGAGGGACTGGTGCACTTCACAAAATAGATGGCATCATGAGGAAAGAAGATTATGTGGCAATACTGAAGCAACATCTCAAGACATCGACCATGAAGTTAAAGTTTACACGGAAATGGGTCTTCCAAATGGAGAACGACCCGAAGCATACTGCCAAAATGGTAACAAAGTGGCTTAAGCATAACAAAGTCAATGTTTTGGAGTGGCCATCACAAAGCCGTAATCTCAATCCTATTAAAAATGTATGGGTAAAGCTGAAAAGGCAGGTGTGAGCAATGTGACCTACAAACCTGGATCAGTTACACCAGATTTGTCAGGAGGAATAGCCCCAAATTCCGACCAACTATTGTGAGAAGCTTGTGGAAGGATACCCCAAATGTTTGACCCTAGTCGGTCAGTTTAAGAGCAATGGTACCAAATACTAATGAAATGTATGTAAACTTTTGACTTTGCAGTAATAAAAATGTATTGCCAAAATGCCAACGCACCAGGGAAAGCAGGAAAAGCCGAGCAAAGGCCCAGAATTGGCGAATCTAAATCAGGTTCCTTTTCTACAGAGGATGCAGGCTGCTATTTTTAGTGCGGGGAGGGCCAAATATCCATGGCCCTTCCCAGCCTGAGAATACCAGCCCCCAACCGTCTGCTTTACCATGGTTACCCCATGTCTTTTTTTTTTTTATTAACATGCTGCTCCGGCCAATCACAGCCATGCCAAAACTTGGCATAGCTGTGATGGGGCCGGAACTGCCTCCCCGAAAAAAGCTTGTTGATTCCCTGCGCTGCCAAAACCAAACAGTAAGGCTGGTTTCACATTTGCGTCTGTGCATACAGCGTTTGATCCGCATGCGTCATGCGTACATATATTTAACATGGTGTACGCAGGGACATGCGTTCACTTGCGGATGCATACGCATGCATCGTTTCGTGGTCTGCGGCGGGGTCCGGCAAACGCAACATGTTGCATTTTTTGAGGCATCAAATATTGCGCAATCGTCCGCATGCGGATGATTGCAGATGAGTGCGTCAAAAAAACGCATTACTGTCTACGGGAACACATTGGTACGCAAGGACATGAGTACGATTGTGTTCGATACGTATGCGTACTTCACACTAATCATGTCCAGGAAACGAAGTTACCACCTGAAAAATCACTGATGTATAAAAGGGGGTTTGGAGACAGGTAGTCCATTACTCTCAAGACTCTGAAAGAGAATGTTACTGCTTTGCTGATCTGAAGTCTGTTTTGCTGATCTGAAGACTCTGGATTTCACTCAAGATGCGAGTATAGAAGCTATAAAAATGTCTGTTTCACTCACTGCAGTCTGTACTCACTTCTGTTTCTCTTGCAGTATTCCTCATCAAAGATGTCCTCCAGTGAAGAGCATACCCTCCCAGAGCAGACAGGAGACGGATGAAGTGAGTACATTTGCTACTGATTGGTAAGTATTGACTGTCAATATGACACGTGGTAAAATCATGTATTTTCCTTACAGAACAGTTCCTGTCCGGCAGAGAAGGAGCAGACTCAGGCCCAAGTTCAGGTGGAAAGACGGCGGATAAGTATTCTTGACTGTTTTTGTTTTATCTTTACAACTATATTAATGTATTTCTTTGATTTCTAAGTTCCACATCGTGAAGCTGCCTTTGAGAACGACCTTCTAATAACATTGGTGCAGGAGCGAGTTACATTGTGGGACACCTGGGATCAGTGGCACTCGGACACTGTGGTCATTCGGTGGCTGTGGGATGAAGTGGCCAGATAGCCGTTGGATGATTGGGATCATGCCACACCACAAGTCAGAAAGGATTTTTGTAAGCATTGCAACGTGGTCTGACGTGGCAGTGAACCTGTGGTGCATAGTTTTATAATTTAATTTCCCCCTTCACAATGAAGAGAGTCAAAGTCCGGTGGCGTTCGATGAAGGATCGCTTCAATAAGGACATGAGAGAGGAGAGTCGGGTTCAAAGTGGTGCTGCTCAAAAGATTTCCAAATACAAGTACCATCGTAGCCTCTCCTGTTATGACCCCAATGGCGAGGGTCTCAGAGGTACGTGGAAGTCTGCAGAATACAAAAATCCAGCTCATAGGGCAGTGGTAACTGGGTTGACCATATATCTACTCCTAACGCCAACACTAGAAGTAGCCGGGGATCATTCCTACGTTGATTCTAGATGACACGCTCCAGCCGGAGAATCTAGCTACCCCTAGTAGAGGAAAACAAAAGACCTTTCTTGCCTCCAGAGAAGGGGACCCCAAAGCTGGATAGAAGCCCCCCACAAATAATAACGGTGAGGAAAGAGGAAATGACAAACACAGAAATGAACCAGGTTTAGCACAGAGAGGCCCGCTTACTGATAGCAGAATAAAGAAAGGTAACTTATATGGTCAACAAAAACCCTATCAAAATCCACACTGGAAATTCAAGAACCCCCGAACCGTCTAACGGTCCGGGGGGAGAACACCAGCCCCCTAGAGCTTCCAGCAAAGGTCAGGATATATATTTGGAACAAGCTGGACAAAAATACAAAACCAAAACAAATAGCAAAAAGCAAAAGGCAGACTTAGCTGATATAACTGGAACCAGGATCAGGAGACAAGAGCACAGCAGACTAGCTCTGATAACTACGTTGCCAGGCATTGAACTGAAGGTCTAGGGAGCTTATATAGCAACACCCCTAACTAACGACCCAGGTGCGGATAAAAGGAATGACAGAAAAACCAGAGTCAAAAAACTAGTAACCACTAGAGGGAGCAAAAAGCAAATTCACAACAGTACCCCCCCCTTAGTGAGGGGTCACCGAACCCTCACCACGACCACCAGGGCGATCAGGATGAGCGGCATGAAAGGCACGAACTAAATCGGCCGCATGAACATCAGAGGCGACCACCCAGGAATTATCCTCCTGACCATAGCCCTTCCACTTGACCAGGTACTGAAGCCTCCGCCTGGAGAGGCGAGAATCCAAGATCTTCTCCACCACGTACTCCAACTCGCCCTCAACCAACACCGGAGCAGGAGGCTCAGCAGAAGGAACTACAGGCACAATGTACCGCCGCAACAAGGACCTATGAAATACATTGTGAATAGCAAACGACACAGGAAGATCCAGACGAAAAGATACAGGATTAAGGATTTCCAATATCTTGTAAGGCCCAATAAAACGAGGTTTAAATTTGGGAGAGGAGACCTTCATAGGAACAAAGCGGGAAGAAAGCCATACCAAATCCCCAACGCGTAGTCGGGGACCCACACCGCGGCGGCGGTTGGCAAAGCGCTGAGCCCTCTCCTGTGACAACTTCAAGTTGTCCACCACATGATTCCAGATCCGCTGCAACCTATCTACCACAGAATCCACCCCAGGACAGTCAGAAGGCTCCACATGACCCGAAGAAAAGCGAGGATGGAAACCAGAGTTGCAGAAAAAAGGCGAAACCAAGGTGGCGGAACTAGCCCGATTATTAAGGGCAAACTCAGCCAACGGCAAGAATGTCACCCAATCGTCCTGATCAGCAGAGACAAAACACCTCAAATAAGCCTCCAAAGTCTGATTGGTTCGCTCCGTCTGTCCATTAGTCTGAGGATGGAAAGCAGACGAAAACGACAAATCAATGCCCATCCTACTACAAAAGGATCGCCAGAACCTAGAAACGAACTGGGATCCTCTGTCTGACACAATATTCTCAGGGATGCCGTGCAAACGAACCACGTTCTGGAAAAACACAGGAACCAGATCGGAAGAGGAAGGCAGCTTAGGCAAAGGAACCAAATGGACCATCTTGGAGAAGCGATCACATATCACCCAGATAACGGACATGCCCTGAGATAGCGGAAGATCAGAAATGAAATCCATGGAGATATGTGTCCAAGGTCTCTTCGGGACAGGCAAGGGCAAGAGCAAACCGCTGGCACGAGAACAGCAAGGCTTAGCTCGAGCACAAGTCCCACAGGACTGCACAAATGACCGCACATCCCTTGACAAGGAAGGCCACCAAAAGGACCTGGCCACCAGATCTCTGGTGCCAAAAATTCCCGGGTGACCTGCCAACACCGAGGAATGAACCTCGGAAATGACTCTGCTGGTCCATTTATCCGGGACAAACAGTCTGTCAGGTGGACAAGACTCAGGCCTATCAGCCTGAAATCTCTGCAACACACGTCGCAGATCCGGAGAAATAGCTGACAAGATAACTCCATCTTTAAGAATACCAACAGGATCAGCGACTCCAGGAGCATCAGGCACAAAGCTCCTAGAAAGAGCATCGGCCTTCACATTCTTTGAACCTGGTAAATACGAGACAACAAAATCAAAGCGGGAGAAAAACAATGACCAGCGGGCCTGTCTCGGATTAAGGCGTTTAGCAGACTCGAGATACATCAGATTTTTGTGATCAGTCAAGACCACCACACGATGCTTAGCACCCTCGAGCCAATGACGCCACTCCTCAAATGCCCATTTCATGGCCAACAACTCCCGATTGCCCACATCATAATTTCGCTCGGCAGGCGAAAACTTCCTGGAGAAAAAGGCACAAGGTTTCATAACAGAGCAACCAGGGCCTCTCTGCGACAAAACGGCCCCTGCTCCAATCTCTGAAGCATCCACCTCAACCTGAAAGGGAAGTGAGACATCGGGCTGGCACAAAACAGGCGCCGAAGTAAACCGGCGCTTCAACTCCTGGAAAGCCTCCACGGCAGCAGGAGCCCAGTTAGCTACATCGGAGCCCTTCTTGGTCATATCCGTCAACGGTTTCACAATGCTAGAAAAATTAGCGATAAAACGACGGTAGAAGTTAGCGAAACCCAAGAACTTCTGAAGACTCTTAACCGACGAGGGCTGAGTCCAATCAAGAATAGCTCGGACCTTGACTGGGTCCATCTCCACACCAGAAGGGGAAAAAATGAACCCCAAAAAGGGAACCTTCTGTACACCAAAGAGACACTTTGAGCCCTTGACAAACAAAGAATTTTCACGCAAAATTTTAAAGACCAACCTGACCTGCTCCACATGCGAATCCCAATCATCAGAAAAAACCAAAATATCATCCAGATAAACAATCAAAAATTTATCCAGATACTTCCGGAAAATGTCATGCATAAAGGACTGAAAAACTGAAGGCGCATTGGAGAGCCCAAAAGGCATCACCAAGTACTCAAAATGACCTTCGGGCGTATTGAATGCGGTTTTCCATTCATCACCTTGCTTAATGCGCACAAGGTTGTACGCACCACGAAGGTCTATCTTGGTGAACCACTTGGCACCTTTAATCCGGGCAAACAAGTCAGACAACAGCGGTAAAGGATACTGAAATTTGACAGTGATCTTATTTAAAAGCCGATAATCAATACAAGGTCTCAAAGATCCGTCCTTTTTTGCCACAAAAAAGAATCCCGCACCAAGGGGGGAAGAAGACGGACGAATATGTCCTTTCTCCAGAGACTCCCTGATATATGAACGCATAGCGGTATGTTCAGGTACCGACAGATTAAACAGTCTTCCCTTAGGAAACTTACTGCCTGGGATCAAATCTATAGCACAGTCACAGTCCCTATGAGGAGGCAGTGCACTGGACTCAGACTCACTGAAGACATCCTGATAATCAGACAAATACTCCGGAACTTCCGAAGGCGTAGAAGAAGCAATAGACACAGGCAGGGAATCCCCATGAATACCACGACAGCCCCAACTTGAGACTGACATAGCCTTCCAGTCCAGGACTGGATTATGGGTCTGTAACCATGGCAGCCCTAAAACAACCAAATCATGCATTTTATGTAAAACCAGGAAACGTATCACCTCGCGGTGTTCAGGAGTCATGCACATGATAACCTGTGTCCAATACTGCGGTTTATTTGCTGCCAATGGCGTAGCATCAATACCCCTAAGAGGAATAGGATTTTCTAATGGTTCAAGAGTAAAACCACAGTGCTTAGCAAATGACAGATCCATGAGACTCAGGGCAGCACCTGAATCTACAAACGCCATGACAGGATAAGACGACAGTGAGCAAATCAAAGTTACAGACAGAATAAATTTAGGTTGCAAATTACCAACGGTGACAGGACTAACAACCTTAGCTATACGTTTAGAGCATGCTGAGATAACATGTGTAGAATCACCACAGTAGTAGCACAAGCCATTCCGGCGTCTATGAATTTTCCGCTCATTTCTAGTCAGGATTCTATCACATTGCATTAAATCAGGTGTCTGTTCAGACAACACCATGAGGGAATTTGCGGTTTTTCTATCACATTGCACCGAATTAGGTGTCTGTTCAGACAACACCATGAGGGAATTTGCGGTTTTGCGCTCCCGCAACCGCCGGTCAATTTGAATAGCCAGTGCCATAGTATCATTGAGACCTGTGGGAATGGGAAAACCCACCATAACATTCTTAATGGCTTCAGATAGGCCATTTCTAAAATTAGCGGCCAGTGCACACTCGTTCCAATGTGTCAGCACGGACCATTTCCGAAATTTTTGGCAATACACTTCAGCCTCGTCCTGCCCCTGAGACATAGCCAGCAAGGCCTTTTCTGCCTGAATCTCAAGATTGGGTTCCTCATAAAGTAAACCGAGCGCCAGAAAAAACGCATCAATATCAGCCAATGCCGGATCTCCTGGCGCCAGCGAAAAAGCCCAATCCTGAGGGTCGCCCCGTAAGAACGAAATAACTATTTTTACTTGCTGAACAGAGTCTCCAGATGAACAGGGTCTCAGGGACAAAAACAATTTACAATTATTCACAAAATTCCTAAACTTAAACCTGTCTCCGGAAAACAGTTCAGGAATCGGTATTTTAGGTTCTGACCTAGGATTTCTGATAACATAGTCTTGTATGCCCTGCACACGAGTAGCCAGCTGGTCCACACTTGTAATCAAGGTCTGGACATTCATGTCTGCAGCAAGCATAGCCACTCTGAGGTAAAGGGGAAGAAGAAAGAAAAAAAAAAAAAAACTCAGAATCTTCTTTCTTATAATCCCTCTTCTGCAACGCATTAAACATTTAATACTGGCCTGGCAAACTGTTATGACCCCAATGGCGAGGGTCTCAGAGGTACGTGGAAGTCTGCAGAATACAAAAATCCAGCTCATAGGGCAGTGGTAACTGGGTTGACCATATATCTACTCCTAACGCCAACACTAGAAGTAGCCGGGGATCATTCCTACGTTGATTCTAGATGACACGCTCCAGCCGGAGAATCTAGCTACCCCTAGTAGAGGAAAACAAAAGACCTTTCTTGCCTCCAGAGAAGGGGACCCCAAAGCTGGATAGAAGCCCCCCACAAATAATAACGGTGAGGAAAGAGGAAATGACAAACACAGAAATGAACCAGGTTTAGCACAGAGAGGCCCGCTTACTGATAGCAGAATAAAGAAAGGTAACTTATATGGTCAACAAAAACCCTATCAAAATCCACACTGGAAATTCAAGAACCCCCGAACCGTCTAACGGTCCGGGGGGAGAACACCAGCCCCCTAGAGCTTCCAGCAAAGGTCAGGATATATATTTGGAACAAGCTGGACAAAAATACAAAACCAAAACAAATAGCAAAAAGCAAAAGGCAGACTTAGCTGATATAACTGGAACCAGGATCAGTAGACAAGAGCACAGCAGACTAGCTCTGATAACTACGTTGCCAGGCATTGAACTGAAGGTCTAGGGAGCTTATATAGCAACACCCCTAACTAACGACCCAGGTGCGGATAAAAGGAATGACAGAAAAACCAGAGTCAAAAAACTAGTAACCACTAGAGGGAGCAAAAAGCAAATTCACAACACTCTCCTTCCTGAGGCCAGTGGTTGGTCATCGAACGTACGTATTTTTGTGTTGTATTCCATGGTATAATATCTTAATTTTTCTTTCCCACAGGATCCGTTGGCGCTTTAAAAATTTTTATTTTTTGGTAGTAATGTTTTTGATTTCTTTTTCAAATAGAACCTGGAGCAGCACCGTTGAACCTGGATCATCCTCTATTGGAGCAGCCCCTCATCAAGCAGCCACCGAACAGTCCCAGTCATCCACCAGCGATGCAGCAAGTGGGCGGGCTTCACAGGCTGGAGAATAAGCAGCTGGTCCTTCAGGTTTTCCCCTGTCCCAGTCCTCTGCCTCTATTTTTTTGGCTCTTCTCGACAGCGGAAGAAGGCCTGGAACAGGCCACTCATGCGTGAGTTTGTTCACATAGGCTCGGTCTTCCAGAATGGCCTAAAGGCCGTTGGAGATAGACTGGAAAGTGGGTTCGCGCATGTGAACTCACTTTTCCAGGAAGTCAACTTACGCCTTGACCGCCTGGAAGCCGACCTTCAGAGACCAGCACATTTTTTAATGCTATAGAGTGGGGCATGTCGGAAAACCTTACGCCTGATCTCCAGCTGAATGTGACGCAGGCCTGCCATGCTGCTTACAGCCAGGCTATGCAGCAGACTCTGTACTTCCAGCAGCCACACATGGCATTTCCGGCTGTACCGCCACTAACCAGGTTCACCACCATGCCGAGTCCTGCTGCACACCTGCCTCAAGCCACCACCATGCCGAGTCATGCTGCATACCAGTCTACCTCCACCACCATGCTGAGTCCTGCTGCACGCATGTCTACCTCCACAATTATGCCGAGTCCTGCTGCACGCCTGTCTTCCTCCACCACCATGCCAATTCCTGCTGCACACCAGTCTACCTCCACCACCATGCTGAGTCCTGCTGCGCACCTGTCTAGCTCCACCACCATGCAGAGTCCTGCTGCAGGCCTAACTCCACCACCATGCCGAGTCCTGCTGCACACCAGTCTACATCCACCAACATGCCGAGTCCTGCTGCACACCAGCCTCAAGCCTCCACTCCCACCCTCCCAAAGAAAAAAAGAAGCAAACAGAAGGCCAGTACCAGTTCAGCACAGCAAACCAAGAAGACTAGGACCAGCAAACGTACCCCCAAAACTCTCCTACCACCTCCACCCTCACCTTCCAATGTGTGTTTTCTAATTTAGAGCCAGATTGATGAGTACTGTTTGACACTCATTAAGTCCATGCCTCAGAGACTGCAAGCTGTTAAAAAAGCCAGAGGTGGTGCAACAAAATACTAGTGATGTGTTGGAGTGTTTTTTGTTGTTTGTTTTTCATGATTCCATATTTTCTTCCCTCATAATTAAGTGACTCCATAATTTTTATGCTTGGTTAGAAAAAGTAACCATTACTGACTACCACATTTTTTATTCTTGATTTCTTTTACTGTTTCTTAAAGCCAGAAAGTTGCCATTTGAAATGAGTTTAGTTTTGTGCCATGTCTGTGATCTGCTTTTTTTTTTATACAAAATTAAACAACTGAATGAACATCCTCCAAGGCCGGTGATTCCATAATTTTTTGCCAGGGGTTGGAGTCGAAAAACTTCTGAGGGTTTGCACGCAGCTCTGTGTACAACGAGTGGTAGGCTCCACGGCTCTCTCAGACTTCAACTATGGGGTGTTGACAGTAGCGACAACAACGTCTTCTCAGTCTTTCTCTTTCTTCGTAACAAGCAACAGCAAAGGCAAGAAACAAGTTCACATCCAAATCCAGATTATGATATAAGCGCTCCAAGCGAAGATCCATCTTGCAGCAAGATACAGCAGCAAAAGATGAGGATTTCATCTGTACAAGGGTCTACATAGAGAATTTCCACGAGGCACACCCATTGGACGTGGCGTGTGTCAAGGAAACAAGGAAATTCTCCTGGAAAAGCATTGTCCTGTCGAACGCATGCGCATAAATAACGCAACGCGTGCCAAAACGCATGCAAACACAGCTTTTTTTGTGTCATGCGCAAGATGATGCGGATAAAAAACGCTGCGTTTGCGGATGATACGCTGCGGACTCAAACGCTAATATGAACCTAGCCTAACATGGACTTCCACGAGACGTCCATGCGCGGACACTAGGTGTCTGGTACGGACCCCAAACTTTACTGTTCGGGTTTGAACATCACTAATTATTGGTGTCAAAAGTGGAAAATGTTCTGAAATGATTCTTATGATTTTTTTTTAATGTCAAAAACTTGACATTTTAATAAGGGTGTTTAGACTTTTTTTTTATATCCCCTTTATGTACTGATCATTGCACCAATAAAAGCATCAACTCACCCTGCAACAAAACAAGCCCTCGTACTGGTCAAAGACCGAAAAAGTCCCCAAAAAATAGTGACACTAACCCAAAAACTATTTTTTTTTTTTTTTTTAAAAAGCGCTGAATTATTTTATACACTAAAATATATTTGAAAAAAACACAAATTTGGTGTTGCTGTAATCGTACAGACGTGAAGAGTCGCATCATCATCAGCCAGGGGCTGACTGGCCCAGGTGGCAAAGAGGCAAATGCCCCCCGGGCCGCTCCCCCAGCAGCTGTTCAGGGCCGGCTGCCTGGTGGTGGCTACAGCCACACAGCAAATTGTGAGCAGCCATGTCTGCTGTACTGTGACGTGGCTGGCAGCAGACACAGCCGCATCAGTTAGCGCACACGTCTGCGCTGGGGCCAGGAGCTATGCTTGGCTGTCACCTTGATGGCTGCGCAGCTACTGCTCCCTTCATGTTCTCTATACTTCCAGGTTAGCTGTTGGACATGCGCGATGGCGTCCTCCGCACACGCCGACATGACCCGGATGCTAGGAGCAGAGAGGCACTGCAGGGGAGCAACTGGTGAGGTAAGTATGAAGAACTTTTTTGTTTTCTTTATAAAATAAATTTAATGGTGGGTAACTGTAAGTTATGAAGTGGGGGTGTAAGGAGGCTGCACATGATGGCATTTGTGGGTTAAAGGAGACTGCACATGATGGAGTGAGGGGGTAAGTGGGGCTACACATGAAGGTTGAGTGGGGCTGTACATGATGGAGTGGGGCTGCACATGATGAAGGGGAGTGGGGCTGTACATGATAGTTTAGTGGATAAAGGAGACTGCACATGATGAAGTGGGGAGAGTGGGGCAGCACATGATGATGTGGGGGTAAGGGGGATTGCGCATGATGAAGGGGGAGTGGGGCTGCACATGAAGTGGGGGGTAAGGGGGACTGCACATGATGAAGTGGGGGGTAAGGGGGACTGCACATGATGAATTGGGGGTTAAAGGGGACTGCACATGATGAAGTGGGGGGGGTAAGGTGATCTGCACATGAAGTGGGGGTAATGGGGACTGCACATGATAAAGTGGAGTGTAAGATGGACTGCACATGAAGTGGGGGGTAAGGGGACTGCCCTTGATGAAGTGGGGGGGTAAGGGGACTGCACATGATGAAGTGGGAGAAGGGGACTGCAGGACTGCACATGATAAGTGTGTCTGATGTGGGACTGCTCATGATGAAATGGAAGGGGGATAGGGGGCTGCAAATGATGAAGGGGCACTGCAGATGAAGTGAGGGGGTGATCGGGGACTGCAATGAATGAAGGGGACTTCAAAATGATAAATTCAGTGTGAGGGACAGGGGACAGCAATTTAATTCAAGGTGGGGGTGGTGTTGTGGATTCTGTTGGTGGGCTCCCTCTGGTGGTTACTGCTGGTACTGGGTGACTTTGGTGGGTTGCGGCCTTTGGTTTCCACCTGTCCATCAGAGGCTGGGTGTTTCCTATTTTACCTGGCCTTTCTGTCATTTCCCTTGCCGGCTATCAATGTGTTCAGATGTGCTCTGTTTGGTTCCTGCCTACCTGCTCCCAGATCTTTCAGGATAAGCTAAGTGCTGATTTTCAGTTGTTTGGTTTTTGGTCCAGCTTGCTTAGAATGTCTCTATGCTAGCTGGTTGCTCTAGTGGACTGAGGTTCTCCCCATGTGCCATGAGTTGGCACATGGGTTCTTGTAATCTCAGGATGGTTTTTTTGATTAGGGTTTTTTGCTGACCGCTCAGTCCCCTTTTGTATCATTCTGCTTTCTAGTTTTCAGCGGGCCTCTATTTGCTAAAGCTATATACATCATCTCTATGTGTGTGCCTTCCTCTCATTTCACCGTCAATATATGTGGGGGGCAACTATACCTTTGGGGTTAATTCCTCTGGAGGCAAGTGAGGTCTTGTTTTCTCTGCAGTACTAGTTAGCTCTTAGGCTGGTGCGTGGCGTCTAGAACCAACGTAGGAACGCTCCCTGGCTATCTCTAGTTGCGTTTGTCAGGCGTAGGGCAGCGGTCAGCCCAGGTTCCATCACCCTAGAGCTCGTCCGATATTTGTTATACTTTGCTTGTCCTGTGCTATCCCTAGCCATTGGGGATTCATGACAGTATAGCCGGCCCACAAAGTGTTAATTGTTTGGGCTGAAGCAGGAGGAAAAGAAGTGTTCAAGGAAATTTTTTTTTTTTTTTTTTCCTTCAGAGTTTTGCTGCCTAGCCCTTAATTGCTGTCTAGCTGCTTCTTACCTCCTCTTAACCCTTGAATGGCTCTGATCTTAGCTGTTTATCATGGATGTCCAGAGCTTGGCTTCCAGCCTGAGTAATCTCGCGGCAAAGGTTCAAAACATACAGGATTTCGTTGTTCACACTCCCATGTCTGAACCTAGAATTCCTATTCCAGAGTTTTTTTCTGGAGATAGATCTACCTTCCTGAATTTCAGGAACAATTGTAAATTGTTTCTCTCTTTGAAATCTCGCTCCTCTGGAGACCCTGCTCAACAGGTCAAGATTGTTATATCGTTCCTACGGGGCGACCCTCAGAATTGGGCATTTGCATTGGCACCAGGGGATCCTGCGTTGCTCAGTGTGGATGCGTTTTTTCTGGCATTGGGATTGCTCTATGAGGAACCTAACCTAGAGATTCAGGCTGAAAAGGCTTTATTAGCCCTCTCTCAGGGGCATGATGAAGCGGAAATATATTGTCAGAAATTTCGGAAATGGTCGGTGCTTACTCAGTGGAATGAGTGCGCCCTGGCTGCAAACTTCAGAAATGGTCTTTCTGAGGCCATTAAGGATGTTATGGTGGGGTTCCCTGTGCCTACAGGTCTGAATGAGTCTATGGCTATGGCCATTCAGATTGATCGGCGTTTACGGGAGCGCAAACCCGTGCACCAGTTGGCGGTGTCTTCTGAACAGGCACCTGAGACTATGCAATGTGATAGAATTCAGTCCAGAAGTGAACGGCAAAATTATAGGCGGAAAAATGGTTTGTGTTTTTATTGTGGTGATTCAGCTCATGTTATATCAGCATGCTCTAAACGCACAAAAAGGGTTGATAAATCTTTTGCCATTGATACTCTGCAGTCTAAGTTCATTTTGTCTGTGACTCTGATTTTTTCACTGTCTTCCATTTCCGTCGATGCCTATGTGGATTCAGGCGCTGCCCTGAGTCTTATGGATTGGTCATTTGCTAAACGCTGCGGTTTTAGTCTAGAGCCTCTGGAAGTTCCTATTCCTCTGAAGGGAATTGATTCTACACCATTGGCTATGAATAAACCGCAGTATTGGACACAAGTGACCATGCGCATGACTCCCGTTCATCAGGAGGTGATTCGCTTCCTTGTACTGTATAATTTACATGATGTACTAGTGCTTGGTCTGCCATGGTTACAAACTCATAATCCTGTCCTGGACTGGAAAACAATGTCTGTGCTAAGCTGGGGATGTCAGGGGGTTCATGATGATGCACCTCCGATTTCTATCGCTTCATCGACTCCTTCGGAGATCCCTGCGTTTTTGTCAGATTATAAGGATGTTTTTGAGGAGCCTAAGCTCAATTCGCTCCCTCCTCATAGAGAGTGTGACTGTGCTATAGAATTGATTCCTGGCAGTAAGTTCCCTAAGGGTCGTTTATTTAATCTGTCAGTGCCAGAGCATACTGCTATGCAGAATTATATTAAGGAGTCCTTGGAAAAGGGACATATTCGTCCATCTTCGTCCCCTCTGGGAGCAGGGTTTTTTTTCGTGCCAAAAAAAGATGGTTCCCTGAGGCCTTGTATAGATTATCGCCTTCTGAATAAGATTACAGTCAAATACCAGTATCCATTGCCATTATTTACTGATTTGTTTGCTCGCATTAAGGGGGCTAGGTGGTTCACTAAAATAGATCTTCGTGGTACGTATAATCTGGTGCGGATAAAACAGGGTGATGAGTGGAAAACCGCATTTAATACGCCTGAGGGCCATTTTGAGTATTTGGTAATGCCTTTTGGACTCTCCAATGCTCCGTCAGTCTTTCAGTCCTTTATGCACAATATTTTCCGTGAATATCTGGATAAGTTTATGATTGTGTATTTGGATGATATTTTGGTGTTTTCTGATGACTGGGAGTCTCATGTTCTACAGGTCAGGAAGGTGTTTCAGGTTTTGCGGGCCAATTCTCTGTTTGTGAAGGGCTCAAAGTGTCTCTTCGGAGTCCAGAAGATTTCTTTTTTGGGGTACATTTTTTCTCCTTCTACTATTGAGATGGATCCCGTTAAGGTTCAGGCTATTTGTGACTGGACACAACCTACATCTGTTAAGAGCCTTCAGAAGTTCTTGGGGTTTGCTAATTTTTATCGTCGGTTCATTGCTAATTTTTCCAGTATTGTTAAACCTTTGACTGATTTGACTAAAAAGGGTGCTGATGTTGCTGATTGGTCTCCTGCGGCCGTGGAGGCCTTTCGGGAACTAAAGCGCCGGTTTTCTTCTGCTCCTGTGTTGTGTCAACCAGATGTTTCACTTCCTTTTCAGGTGGAGGTTGATGCTTCCGAGATTGGAGCGGGGGCGGTTTTGTCACAGAGAAGTTGAATGGCTCGGTGACGAAGCCATGTGCTTTCTTCTCTAGAAAATTCTCGCCCGCCGAGCGCAATTATGATGTGGGTAATCGGGAGCTTTTGGCCATGAAGTGGGCATTTGAGGAGTGGCGTCATTGGCTTGAGGGTGCTAAACATCGCGTGGTGGTCTTGACTGATCACAAGAATCTCATTTACCTTGAGTCTGCCAGGCGTTTGAATCCTAGACAGGCTCGTTGGTCATTATTTTTTTCTCGTTTCAATTTCGTGGTTTCATACCTGCCAGGTTCAAAGAATGTGAAGGCAGATGCTCTTTCCAGGAGTTTTGTGCCTGATTCTCCTGGAGACACTGGGCCTGCTGGTATCCTTAGGGATGGGGTAATATTGTCCGCCGTATCCCCAGACTTGCGACGCGCATTGCAGGAGTTTCAGGTGGATAAACCGGATCGATGTCCACCAGAAAGACTGTTTGTTCCGGATGATTGGACCAGTAGAGTCATCTCCGAGGTCCATTCTTCTGTGTTGGCTGGTCATCCTGGAATATTTGGTACAAGAGATTTGGTGGCCAGGTCTTTTTGGTGGCCTTCCTTGTCTAGGGATGTGCGTACCTTTGTGCAGTCTTGTGAAGTGTGTGCTCGAGCTAAGCCTTGCTGTTCACGGGCTAGTGGGTTGTTGTTATCTTTGCCCATCCCGAAGAGGCCTTGGACGCACATTTCCATGGATTTTATTTCTGATCTCCCGGTTTCACAGAAAATGTCCGTTATCTGGGTTGTGTGTGACCGCTTTTCTAAGATGGTTCATTTGGTGCCCTTGCCTAAGTTACCCTCCTCCTCTGAGTTGGTTCCTTTGTTTTTTCAGAACGTGGTTCGTTTGCATGGGATTCCGGAGAATATCGTTTCTGACAGGGGATCCCAGTTTGTGTCTAGATTTTGGCGGACGTTTTGTGCCAAGATGGGCATTGATTTGTCTTTCTCGTCTGCATTCCATCCTCAGACGAATGGCCAGATGGAGCGAACTAATCAGACCTTGGAAACTTATTTGAGGTGTTTTGTTTCTGCTGATCAGGATGACTGGGTTGCTTTTTTGCCACTGGCCGAATTTGCTCTTAATAATCGGGCTAGTTCTGCCACGTTGGTCTCTCCTTTTTTTTGTAATTCGGGGTTTCATCCTCGTTTTTCCTCTGGCCAGGGGGAATCTTCGGATTGTCCTGGAGTGGACGTGGTGGTGGACAGGCTACATCAGATTTGGAATCAGGTGGTGGACAATTTGAAGTTATCTCAGGAGAAGACTCAGCAGTTTGCTAATCGCCGTCGCCGCGTGGGTCCCCGACTTCTTGTTGGGGACTTGGTGTGGTTGTCTTCTCGTTTTGTCCCTATGAAGGTCTCTTCTCCTAAGTTCAAGCCTCGGTTCATCGGTCCTTATAGGATCTCGGAGATTCTTAACCCTGTATCTTTTCGTTTGGATCTCCCAGCATCGTTTGCTATTCATAATGTGTTCCATCGGTCGTTGTTGCGGAGGTATGAGGTGCCCGTTGTTCCTTCGGTCGAGCCTCCTGCTCCGGTGCTGGTGGAGGGAGAATTGGAGTATGTTGTTGAAAAGATCTTGGATTCTCGTGTTTCCAGACGCAAACTCCAGTATTTGGTTAAGTGGAAGGGTTATGGTCAGGAGGATAATTCCTGGGTGGTCGCCTCCGATGTTCACGCGACTGATTTGGTCCACGCCTTCCATAGAGCTCACCCTGATCGCCCTGGGGGTTCTCGTGAGGGTTCGGTGACCCCTCCTCAGGGGGGGGGTACTGTTGTGGATTCTGTTGGTGGGCTCCCTCTGGTGGTTACTGCTGGTACTGGGTGACTTTGGTGGGTTGCGGCCTTTGGTTTCCACCTGTCCATCAGAGGCTGGGTGTTTCCTATTTTACCTGGCCTTTCTGTCATTTCCCTTGCCGGCTATCAATGTGTTCAGATGTGCTCTGTTTGGTTCCTGCCTACCTGCTCCCAGATCTTTCAGGATAAGCTAAGTGCTGATTTTCAGTTGTTTGGTTTTTGGTCCAGCTTGCTTAGAATGTCTCTATGCTAGCTGGTTGCTCTAGTGGACTGAGGTTCTCCCCATGTGCCATGAGTTGGCACATGGGTTCTTGTAATCTCAGGATGGTTTTTTTGATTAGGGTTTTTTGCTGACCGCTCAGTCCCCTTTTGTATCATTCTGCTTTCTAGTTTTCAGCGGGCCTCTATTTGCTAAAGCTATATACATCATCTCTATGTGTGTGCCTTCCTCTCATTTCACCGTCAATATATGTGGGGGGCAACTATACCTTTGGGGTTAATTCCTCTGGAGGCAAGTGAGGTCTTGTTTTCTCTGCAGTACTAGTTAGCTCTTAGGCTGGTGCGTGGCGTCTAGAACCAACGTAGGAACGCTCCCTGGCTATCTCTAGTTGCGTTTGTCAGGCGTAGGGCAGCGGTCAGCCCAGGTTCCATCACCCTAGAGCTCGTCCGATATTTGTTATACTTTGCTTGTCCTGTGCTATCCCTAGCCATTGGGGATTCATGACAGGGTGGGGAGAGCAAATAATCGAAGAGGGGGTGGGGAGAGCAAATGATGATCTAGGGAAACAACAAGTAATGAATTTTAAGGGTGGGGAAGTAAATGATGTATTGAATGTGGGGTTGAGCAGTTGATAATGAATAGAGGGTGAGAGAGAAAGACATGACAATGAATTGGGGTGGGAGGGGCATGTAACTATAATGAATCGGGGTTACTGTTAGAATGGTAGGTACATAGTGGGGGGCGTTGAGGATGAAGTGACTGGTAATGAATTGGGGGAAAGAGTACAGGTGCTAATTAATTTATATATTAAATGGGGAAAGTGGCTATTTATAGTTAGTGGGTGCACAGTGGTGGATTATTATTTATATTTGGAATGGTCAGTTAATAATAATAATTATAATAATTTTATTTCTATAGTGCCAACACTTTACATTTTAGAGGGGACTTGTACAGACAATGGACATTAAGCATAACAATAAACACATAGATCAACAGATACCAAAAGGAATGAGGGCCCTGCTCGCAAGCTTACAATCTATGAGGTTGCATAATAACCAATTATATATTGTTTGTGGGTGCACCTCTGTATTCAGATGTCTAGTGTACACCATGTTCTAAATTATTATGCAAATTGGATTTAAGTGTCATAAAGATTTAATTGTTTTGTTTTTCAAATAAACTCGTGGATGGTATTGTGTCTCAGGGCTCAATGGATCACTGAAATCAATCTTAAACACATGTGATCATTAGTTTTCCAGGTGTTTCTAATTAAAGAAAAACTACTTAAAAATGATGTTCCACATTATAAAGCAGACCACAGGTTTCAAGCAAAATGGGAAATAAAAAGGATCTCTCTGCTGCTGAAAAGCATCAAATAGTGCAATGCCTTGGTCAAAGTATGAAAACATTAGATATATCACGAAAACTTAAGAGTGATCATCATACTGTGAAGAGATTTGTGACTAAAACAGAGCACAGACAGAGTTCATGCAGATAAAGGCATAATGAGGAAGGTTTCTGCCAGACAAATTCATTGGATAAAGAGAGCAGCTGCCAAAATACCATTACAAAGCAGCAAACAGTTATTTGAAGCTGCTGGTGCCTCTGGAGTCCCTCGAACCTCAAGGTGTAGGATCCTTCAAAGGCTTGCTGTGGTGCATAAACCTACTATTCGGCCACCCCTAAACAGTGTTCACAAGCAGAAACGGTTGCAGTGGGCCCAGACGCACATGAAGACTGATTTCCAAACAGTCTTGTTTACTGATGAGTGTCGAGCAACCCTGGGTGGTCCAGATGGATGGAGTAGTGGATGGTTGGTGGATGGCCACCATGTCCCAACAAGGCTGTGACATCAGCAAGGAGGTAGAGGAGTCATGTTTTGGCCCGGAATCATGGGGAAACAGCTGGTAGGGCCCTTTAAGGTTCCTGAAGGTGTGAAAATGACCTCTGCAAAGTATATAGAGTTTCTGACTGACAACTTTCTTCCATGGTATAAAAATCAGAATTGTGCCTTCTGGAGCAAAATCATCTTCATGCATGTCAATGCACCATCTCATGCTGAAAAGAATAACTCTGAGTCATTGGCTGCTATGGGCATAAAAGGACATAAACTCATGGTGTGGCCACCATCTTCCCCTGACCTCAACCCTATACAGAACCTTTGGAATATCATTAAGCAAAAGATCTATGAGGGTGGGAGGCAGTTCACATCAAAACAGCAGCTCTGGGAGGCGATTCTGACTTCATGCAAAGAAATACAAGCAGAAACTCTCCAAATACTCACAAGTTCAATGGAGGCGAGAATTGTGAAGGTGATAACAAAGAAGGGTTCCTATGTTAACATGTAACTTGGCCTGTTAGGATGTTTTGGAGTTAAATAGCTTTTTTGCTCAGTGAATGTGACCTCAAAATGCTCATTTGTGGAATTTTCAGCATTAGAAGTTCTTTAAAACAGATCAAATGTTTAGAAATTCTACTGTGCCTAATAATTTGGAACAGTGCATTTTGAGTTTTTATTCATTTTGGAGATTATAATGTTATCATTGGGAGGTTTCTCCAATAAAATTCGATGTATACTCTAACGGGTGATGACTTATTAGACTGTCATTTGCACAGACCATTTAGGAAAATCTGAGAAAAATATAATTTGCATAATAATTTGGAACATGGTGTAGAAGAAAGGGAAAAAGTGGGGAATGTGGTCTGGAAGCTGTGCTCTAGGTAACTGTGTTATTTTATGCAGAGACGAGTCCTGGCTGGAAGAAGTGATGGCAGTCTGTGCTGGATGAAAATGAAAAGCAAAGATGAAGGACTTCAGCTAGAGACGTCACTAGTGAGTCAGTGTATTACCTGTACACTGACGCTATACACTGTATACTATATACAAAGCTCCTATGTATAATGTCACTGGCAGTGGTGATCACTGTATTACCTGTACACTGACACCTTATACAGATCTCCTGTGTATAATGTCACCAGTGATCACTGTAGTATCTTTACACTGACCGTAAATACAGAGTTCCTGTATACAATGGCACTTAGTGTTGTACTTTTTTAAAATTAGTGATCAGTATTGTAGTATACAAGTAGTAAAAGTTGTACACTCCCTGACAGAAGTAATGTCGCTTATCCATGTTATGTAAATAAAAGCTTATAACCTGATGTTAAATTCATCCATTGGTTGTATAAATTATTCTTTTGAAAGCTGAAACCTTCCAAAATGTGGTTTATGTTAAGAAAATAAATTGACATCAATGCAGAAATATTGATCAGTTAATGGACACAGAATGGTCAGATTTTAGCAAGACAAAAGTTTTGTCGCCTGGTCATATAATGCACCCAATCCTAGATTACATCCTCACCTGTGCTCAGTAAATGATCGGTTATTTAGTGTGTGTGTATAAAAAGAAACCCAGCACCCCAGACATTCAACTGAACTGCAACTTGAGCTCTTGACAACATGCCAAAAATCCACCCTGCGACCAAAGCCTGGATTATCAAGAGGCTGAAGACCAGATCCACTGCAGAGGTGGCGGGCACCTTTAATGTGTCTCAGCGTCAAGTACAAAGAATTAAAAAAAAGATTTGAAGAGACTGGATGTCACGGGGGTACTGGGTAGACTACAGCTGATTACCGGGGCCCCTGCAATATCCCTCAAACTAGGGAAACCCTGTCTGTCCCTCTCCCAGAGTTTACACTGAAGGTGTGCATGTCTGGGCCGCCAGGCCTGACCCTGAGTCCTGTTTCAGTACTAAGCTGAAACCTCCACCCGCCACCCAGTGATAAGACCTCTCACCAACCCCCACAGAAAGCACAGACAGGGAAAACTAAAAAATGCACCACGCCGCAGACACACAGGAAAACACTATAATGTGCACAGGGCAAAACAAATACAAATATAGGAAAGGAGAAATATGACAAAGGATAATACACCACCAGATATGATATTTCCTCTCCTAGACCACCACTTCAGACCGAGATCACCAGGCACAAGACACAAGCTATAATCGGCGACGCCCAAAGCCCAGCAAAACTATTTAAAGGCAATGGGCGTGACTAAGCCTCGAACCCGAGTACCAGCCAGATTAACCCTGGACAATCTGGATCAATCTAGCCGGCGCCACTGAGCATATAGTGGACGAATGAGGAATTACCGCTGTCTGTCGGACGCCCTAGTGTGAACAGCGTCCGACATGACACTGGAGATGTGTTTGACTAGCCCAGGTCCGGCAGACCCCGCAAGACAACTGCTCAGGAGGAATGTTTGTTGGTTAGAAAATCCAAAGCAAGCCCCTCTTCCACAGCAGTAGAGCTCCAACAGGTCTGGTCACCTCAAGTCCCTGTGTCAACTAGTAAGTAAGTTAAATTCACCGCACGTGACACGCCGATCGTTAGCAAGGCGCGGGAGCGCCGCTTGTCATAACAGACACTGCAGGTCCACACTACTGGACAGGATCTTCCATAGGCGGACATTTAGATTACAATAGAGCTTATATTGCACCGCTGGGACTTTCCGCCTTCTCTGTGTATCACTATCTTAGCTGGAACAAGCGATTACGTGACAAAGGCTCTGGTTGAGCCGAAACGTTGTATATAAAAAATCGCAGATGCTGTAATATTCTGTTACGCTCCCAGTTTATGTATAATAAATTTATACCAGACTTTGCATAAGAAACCTAGAGAGAGTGCAGTGAATTTAACATTTACTGTTATTCTGGGCCATTGGTCCGTTACACCAGCACCTCGCCATATTAAAGCTGAGTGCACACCTAAACCTTTACCTGTGTCAACTGTTTTGTAGGATTCTGTCTCAAAATGGCCTCCATGGTCGAATCAGTGCCCAGAAGCCAGCACTAAACAAAAGGCAAATAAAAAAACGTGTGGCATTTGCAAACTCCCACAACCTGCTAAATAGATGGACACTGGAAAAGTGGCAGAAGATGGATTTCTCTTCAGTAGAATTACACCACAGCTGCCACAAACACTGCAGGAGACCTACTGGAGCCCGTATGGATCCAAAATACACCCAGAAGACAGTTAAATTTGGTGGTTGAAAGATCATGGTCTGGGGTTACATTCAGTATGGGGGTGTGCGAAACATTTGCAAGGTGGAAGGCAATATCAATAGCCTAAAATATCAAGAAGTATTAGCTACCGCTTATATTCCAAATCATAAGAGGGGTCAAATTCTGCAGCAGGATGGTGCTCCATCTCATACATCCATCTCTACAACAAAGTTCCTCCAGGCAAAAAAGATCAAGGTGCTCAAGGACTGGCCAGCCCAGTCACCAGACATGAACATCATTGAGCATGTTTGGGGAAGGATGAAAGAGGAAGCTTGGAAGACAAAACCAAAGAATGTAGATGAGCACCACAACTTCATTCATCAATGTTATGCAACATATATTTTATTTTAAGTTAATTATTTGTCTGTGGGCAACAAAAATTTTGTCTTGCCAAAATCTGACCATTCTGTGTCCATTAACTGATCAATATTTCTGCTTTGATAACAATTTATTTTCTTAACCTAAATCACATTTTGGAGGGTTCCAGCTTTCAAAAGAATAACTTATACAACCAATGGATGAATTTAACATCAGGTTATAAGCTTTTATTTACATAACATGGATAAGCGACATAACTTCTGTCAGGGAGTGTATGGTGGCATCATTGGTCTTTGTATAGAATGTAGTTTCATGTAGAGGTAATGGTGATATTATAATATTATGTATTCTCTGTGTAGTGGTGATAGTACTAGGCACTGTGTAGCTGTATTGTTGTGTGTATGTTTGTAAGTAAGCTCCGTTGTGGCACCATATCTAAGCAATAAGCTTGGTTCTGGTACTCTATCAATGTAGTAATCTAGATTATGGTACTGTATGTATGTCATAATCTCAGTTCTGCTCCAGTTTCTATGTAGCAGACTTGGTTCCATGTAGTAGACTTATTAAGCTCGGTTCTGCTCCCTTATCTCTGTAGTAAGCTCGGTTCTGCTCCCATATCTCTGTAGTAAGCTCGGTTCTGCTCCCATATCTCTGTAGTAAGCTCGGTTCTGCTCCTGTCATGATCTCTGCAGGCAGAGATCATAGCAAGCCTATAGAGGGACAAGCTCTCGGAAGATGGAACTATACTGACCATGAACTAAGCCTGCCGCGCAACTAGAAATAGCCAGGTAGCATTTCCTATTTATCGCTAGATGCCCAGCTCTGGCCTAAGACCTAAATAGCTAGCAGAGGGAAATATAAGACCTGGCTCACCTCTAGAGAAATATTCCAAAGAAGACAGTAGCCCCCCACATATAATGACGGTGAGTTCAGATGAAACAACAAACGCAGCAGGAAAATAGTCTTAGCAAATTTGAGGTCCGCTTACTAGATAGCAGAAGACAGATAGTATACTTTCATGGTCAGCAGAAAAACACTAACAAAACACCATCCAGAGATTACCTTAAACTCTGGCATTAACTCATAACGCCAGAGTAGCAATCCCTGATCAACGAGAGCTTTCCAGACACAGTAACAAAACTTCAGCTGTGAACTGGAACAAATAGGCAAAACAAAACATGGACAAAAGTCCAACTTATCTAGTAGTAGTCTTGAAGCAGGAACAAGCACTGAGAGGCATCAGATAACATTGTTGACCGGCAAGAAACCACCAGAGAAATGAGCTTAAATAGCGACACCCACTACTGATGGAATCAGGTGAAACAGGAAAGAGGATGACAAGTCCAATTCCACAAGCGGCCACCGGGGGAGCCCAGAATCCAAATTCACAACATGCTCCCTTATCTCTGTAGTAAGCTCGGTTCTGATCCCTTATCTCTGTAGTATGCTAGGTTCTGCTCCCATATCTCTGTAGTAAGTTTGGTTCTGCTCCCATATCTCTGTAGTAAGGTCGATTCTGTTCCCATATCTCTGCAGTAAGCTCGGTTCTGCTCCCATTTCTCTGCACTAAGCTCGGTTCTGCTCCCATATCTCTGTAGTAAGCTTGGTTCTGCTCCCATATCTTTGCAGTAAGCTCGGTTCTGCGTCCATATCTCTGTAGTAAGCTCGGTTCTGTTCCCATATCTCTGTAGTAAGCTCGTTTCTGCTTCCTTATCTCTGTAGTAAGCTCGGTTCTGCTCCCATTTCTCTGCACTAAGCTCGGTTCTGTTCCCATATCTCTGTAGTAAGCTCGTTTCTGCTCCCTTATCTCTGTAGTAAGCTCGGTTCTGCTCCCATTTCTCTGCACTAAGCTCGGTTCTGCTCCCATATCTCTGTAGTAAGCTTGGTTCTGCTCCCATATCTTTGCAGTAAGCTCGGTTCTGTGTCCATATCTCTGTAGTAAGCTCGGTTCTGTTCCCATATCTCTGTAGTAAGCTCGTTTCTGCTTCCTTATCTCTGTAGTAAGCTCGGTTCTGTTCCCCTATCTCTGTAGTAAGCTTGGTTCTGCTCCCTTATCTCTGTAGTAAGCTCGTTTCTGCTGCCATATCTCTGTAGTAAGCCCCGTTCTGCTCCCATATCTCTGCAGTAAGCTCGGTTCTGCTCCCATATCTCTGTAGTAAGCTCGGTTCTGCTCCCATATCTTTGCAGTAAGCTCGGTTCGGCTCCCATATCTCTGAATCTAGTAAGTTCAGTTCTGCTCCCATATCTCTATAATAAGCTCTGTTCTGTTCCCATATCTCTGGAGTAAGCTCGATTCTGCTCCCATATCTATGCAGCAAGCTCCGTTCAGTTCCCATATCTGTGTACCAGCCTGTTTTTAAAGTCTGTTATCTCTGCTACTTTAATGCAGTGGCCAGATATCAGCAGGGAAAAGGAGGGCCACTGCAACACGAGGGCCACTACCTTGTGATTGCCCCCCAGGCTGAAAATTGCCAGCCAGCCCCTGTCATCAGCTCATATTTACATAACAAAAGCTGATAGAAATGGCAGAAGTCCGGGCAGTCTTTCACCACTTGGAGCTGTTTTCCGTTTCCCCGTACATTGTGTGGTAAAATGATTGATGTCATTCCTGACGACAAATCTTCCTGCAAGAAAACGCGTCCTCACTCGGCTACATGGCCAAGGAAGAAAGTTATGGCTCTTGTAAGAAGGCGAAGAAAAAATGCACAAACTAACAGTCGTCTGGTGATGAAGGGGTTACAACGGCTCTGATAAACCCCCTTCTTCTCAGTCCTCACAGGGGTCCTACAGGACAGACACACGGACAAATGTCAGCACGCAGTTACACGGAGTACAATGCACTAGACTACAATGACTTGTCCCTCACATCGTGTCGCTGCCGTGCACCCCCGGACGTGTTACCACAGCGACAAGCGCAGCACGAGAACTCACAAAGCGCCGGTATCAGTCATCAGCGCATGCGCCTTCACTCTCACTGCAGTGTATGCAATACAAGCGAGGTGGACGGCAGAAAATTATATTGGGGCGGGGTTAATAATCTAAAGCCCGCCCCCTAGAAATCTGGGCAGTGACAATATATGGCATAGCGTAGACGCATCACGCCGACTGGAAGGCGGGCTGAGTTCTCACTGGGCGTGGCTATCAAGAAACGGCATTGTGATAGGTGCATTTCCCTGTAGGCGTGAAAGGAGATGAGTGATGATTGGTCATGTCGTATGGGTGTATTGTAAAGTAATAAAGGGCGTTTACACTGTAGAGTAAAGGCGTGGTATCAAAGTAGTGGGCGTGGTTATAAGATGTTGTGGGCGGGTGGTAGTGTCAGCAGCTGTGGCGGAGGCGCAGTGTCCGGAGCGCAGTGCTGAGCCGGGACCTGTACTGAGAGGAGAGCACGGCACACAGGTGAGGAGGAGGAGGTCTGCTGTGCGCCACCGGCCGGCACCGTGCGGGGGCAGAGTAGTCAGCGCGGAGTTATCACGTCCCGTGTGTGATGCGGTCACGGTTCCTTCACTTCTAGCAGCAGTTCTTGTTCTCTGCCCCTTATCTCTAGCTATGACATCTATGGCTCTGTTATCTGTGCGGTCCCTTTAATCGTGTCACCTCTAGGTGTTCTTATCTGTCCTCCCTGTGATGACTGGTTATCTCCTCTGTCTGTGTCAGGTTCTGGAGCACATGGATGCACGCAGCGCTCGCTTTTCACTTGTGTGTGGATGCACGCCACCCCGTCCGCCTGCGCACGTACGCACGCCACCCCGTCCGCCTGCGCGAGTAGGAATGCCGCTCCGTCCGCCTACGCGCACCATCCCGTCCGCCTGCGCTTGTAGGAACGCTGCCCCGTCCACCTACGCACGCCACCCTGTCCGCCTGCACGAGTAGGAATGCCGCCCCATCCGCCTACGTGCAGCACTCCGTCCGCCTGCGCTTGTAGGAACACTGCCCCGTCCACCTACGCACGCCACCCTGTCCGCCTGCACGAGTAGGAATGCCGCCCCATCCGCCTACGTGCAGCACTCCGTCCGCCTGCGCTTGTAGGAACGCTGCCCCGTCCACCTACGCACGCCACCCTGTCCGCCTGCACGAGTAGGAATGCCGCCCCATCCGCCTACGTGCAGCACTCCGTCCGCCTGCGCTTGTAGGAACACTGCCCCGTCCACCTACGCACGCCACCCTGTCCGCCTGCACGAGTAGGAATGCCGCCCCATCCGCCTACGTGCAGCACTCCGTCCGCCTGCGCTTGTAGGAACGCTGCCCCGACCACCTACGCACGCCACCCTGTCCGCCTGCACGAGTAGGAATGCCGCCCCATCCGCCTACGTGCAGCACCCCGTCCGCCTGCGCTTGTAGGAACGCTGCCCCGTCCACCTACGCACGCCACCCTGTCTGCCTGCACGAGTAGGAATGCCGCCCCATCCGCCTACGTGCAGCACTCCGTCCGCCTGCGCTTGTAGGAACGCTGCCCCGTCCACCTACGCACGCCACCCTGTCCGCCTGCACGAGTAGGAATGCCGCCCCATCCGCCTACGTGCAGCACTCCATCCGCCTGCGCTTGTAGGAACGCTGCCCCGTCCACCTACGCACGCCACCCTGTCCGCCTGCACGAGTAGGAATGCCGCCCCATCCGCCTACGTGCAGCACCCCGGTCCGCCTGCGCTTGTAGGAACGCTGCCCCTTCCACCTACGCACGCCACCCTGTCTGCCTGCACGAGTAGGAATGCCGCCCCATCCACCTACGTGCACCACGCCGTCCGTCTGCGCGAGTAGGAACGCCGCCCCATCCGCCTACGCGCACCACCCCGTCCGCCTGCGCGAGTAGGAACGCTGCCCCGTCCGCCTACGCACACCACCCCGTCCGCCTGCGCGAGTAGGAACGCCGCCCTGTCCTCCTTCGCGCACCGCCCGGTCCGCCTGCGCGAGTAGGAACGCCGCCCGGTCCGCCTGCGCGAGTAGGAACGCCGCCCGGTCCGCCTGCGCGAGTAGGAACGCCGCCCGGTCCGCCTGCGCGAGTAGGAACGCCGCCCGGTCCGCCTACGCACACCACCCCGTCCGCCTGCACGAGTAGGAACGCCCCCGTCCACCTACGCACACCACCCTGTCCACCTGCGCACGTAGGCACGCCGCAGCATTCGCTTTCTGCAGACCTGTAACTACAATCAGTACATGCCTGGATTATGACTGCACTTTCACAAAGGTCACCCCTAATACGCTTGGTGTGACCTGTACAGGTTATTGCTCCCCTCTTCCCTCTCACGGGAGGGCTCCTCACAGTAATTGCACTTATCTGACCACCATGAATGTATTTTCTTGGCATTGTAGATAAAACCCAACACTGCTCAGGAGCAGATCCACATGGTAGGTGATGGGTTGTGGTCTCCATATTCGTGGTGCTGCAGTCAGGTGTAAGGACTCCTCTATTGCACTGACAGATGACTGATCGTAGTATGAAGAGGTGATCGGTTTCAATTCAACAAAAATCCTTTCAATTTTAAAGTGCACCTGACAGCTGATACTTGTTGCCCAATCCATGGACAGCTGGTAGGCATTGGCTTTATGATCTCTGACACTGAAACACTGGGCAGCACAGTACCATTCTGGCGCTGGGTTCTTCCAACTCAAAGCCACTATGTGGTCTGCCTCTGTTAGCAGTACGCCACTGTCTTAGGCTTCTTCACACATCATGATGTTTAAGGTACTGAAAAAAAAAGGTACTGGTGTTAGCCGTGTGTGTCATCTGTGTGCCACGTACTGGAATAGAATGCAGAATAGAAATGACAGATGTTTAGATGTTAAAAATGTACACAGAGATAGATAAATAGATCAGATATATAATTAGTACTTTGCGTACGTAGTTTAGTGTACACGTACTAATGAGGTTGTCCACTACTTTAGCATTGATGACCCATTTCTGATCGGTCGGGGTCTGACACCCGGCATCCCTACTGATCAGCTGCTCTCCATGTCGGCAGCCAGAAGTACTTACTTGCTGAGCTGTCCGTCTTCTTATAGTGACCCAGGCTTGGTTCTACATATTCGCCACCTATTCAAATCAATAGGAGGCAGATGTGCAGTACCCTGCGGCGGCTACTATCAGAAGATGGCCAGCTCCGCAGCACAGAGCCGCAGATGCAGCGTGAAATGGACTGTTTTTCACAAGCTTGCGACAACTTCGTTCTCATTATCAATACTAGAAATACCGGTGTCATGTACCAACCTCTTCTAAACCCTGAAGTCTCATGGTCATCTTCGACTACAAAGAATGAACAGCATCAGACTCCCAGTAATCAAAAGTAAAAACACACAAAAAAAATACTTTTATTTTAAATAAATAATAATAATTTTATTTATATAGCGCCAACATATTCCACAGCGCTTTACAACTTATAGAGGGGACTTGTACAGACAATAGACATTACAGCATAACAGAAATCACAGTTCAAAATAGATACCAGGAGGAATGAGGGCCCTGCTCGCAAGCTTACAAACTATGAGGAAAAGGGGAGACGCGAGAGGTGGATGGTAACAATTGCTTTAGTTATTTGGACCAGCCATAGTGTAAGGCTCGGGTGTTCATGTAAAGCTGCATGAACCAGTTCACTGCCTAAGTATGTAGCAGTACAGACACAGAGGCTATTGACTGCATAAATAAATACTCTCCCACACTATCCCTGGCTCACCAATTTATTGGAAAAAAAATGAAGGTCCGCCGTAGTTTTGGGAATTCCTCCGAAGACCAGAAACGGATATCTGGAAAACCTAAAATAGAGAGAAAGAAACCAGAAAGACCATCCCTCGTTCACCAATTTATTAGCGAAAATGTTTTCATGCAGCTGCGTCAGTCAATTCCTTCCCCGAATCCGACTCTGCCGTCTGAATAGCAGTAAAGTTCTTTCTATTGTCAGCTACTGATGGCAACACTTATCAGAGCGACTGTGAATAGCAGGAACTTCACTGCTATTCAGACGCCTGACTCGGGGAACGCTGGACTACGACTGACCTGCGTGGTAACATTTTTGCTTATAAATTGGTGAAGGACTGTCTCTTGTGTTTATTTCCGCTCTTTATTTGTTTTTCAGGTATCCATGTCTGGTCTATGGCGGACATGCATAGGTTTTTTTTTTTTGCAATAAATTGGTGAACCAGGGCTAGTGTGGGGGAGTCTTTAATCCAAATAAATAATTTTTTCTTGCGAGGGTCTTGTGTTTTTTTTTTTGTTTTTGTTTTTTCTTGTAAATAATTTTTGATTACTAGGTTAGTAATGAGGGGTGTCTGATAGACCCCTCTCCATTACTAACCTGGGGCTTAATGACAGCTGGGATTTTTGATCTCACAGCTGATATCAATGCCCAACTACCATTACCCTGATCACCACTGCACCAGGGCAATAGGGAAGACACGGGTACAACTCCAGAATTTGTGCATCTTTCATGAGGTACCATTTCAGAGCAGCTTTGGGATACCTATCTATCACACCTAAACACCATTCATTTCTATTCTATTACAGTACGTGGTACAGGGATGTCACACGTTGTCATCCATGTGCACATGTGCGGGATGTATTGACATCCGTGCTGCCGGGGGGGGGGGGGAAATAAAGGACATATCTACGCATGGGTCACATGGACACACTGTCTGTGTGAAAACACGGACATATGCGCAGCCCCATAAATTATAATGGGTCTAACATGTGTAAAGTGTCTCTGGTACATGTGAAAACTGTCACCACACGTATCGGTAACACTGATGTGTGAAGGGGACTTTAGGACCATTTTTAATCCGGGGCAAAAAAAAGTGCTAAGAGTGACTTTTTATGTTTGCTTTCTATTTTTTATTTATTTATTTATTTTTTTAACTTTACATGGCTGTTACTTATCCAGGTGTTTGAGTCTAGTCCAGCCTTTGCACATTTATACTCCCGTAAGTTAATTGAGAACAAAATTTATTTTATTTTTGCATAGTTGAGAATTAATGTCTGACTTTTTAAAGGCTCACACGACTCTAAAAAGGCATAAAATGATCACTGATTAGACATGAAAGGTATGTACAGCAATCATTGCTGTTGTTTTTTTTTACATATACAGGGTTGTTTTCGGAGCTAAAGTAACTAAAATGGCCACCCTTCCTCTATTATGTGTCTGTCTGTCATTCGCAGCTGTGCACCTGCCCCGTGGCAGCAAAATCATTAATTCAGTCTTTGTTCTGGGTAAACATGTGTTCACGTTGACATAGAATAGTAACCCTCAGGTCTCATTTACATGTCTATTTGTTTTATTATTATTTTTGCATACAAGAAAAAAAAAGACCATTTTTGATCACTGCACTGAATCTGATTTTCGTCCATTTTTGGACCAGGTTTTTTTTTTTGTTGTTTTGGGGTTTTTTTGCTTTTGTTTTTTACAATCAGATTAGAATTACATTTTTTCTGGTATACAAAAAAAATCCAGACTCATTAAACTGTATAAGAAAATAGCACTGCTTTTGTTTTACAATTGGTATTTAAAAAAAAAAACAACAAGTGAACAGCCCCATAGATCATAATGGGTTCATGTTCTTCTACTAAATAAAAAAACAAAAATGGATACAACAAGTACGTGAAAACGGACATCTTAATGAGGCCTCAAACGTGTAGGGTTTGCTTGCCGCACTCTTCAAAGGAAATAAGTCAGCTGAGAGCATCTTCCCGTAACAAGACGCAAGGTCCAAAATCCTAGGAACCCACTTGGATACAGCATGCACAGGAAAATAGTAGACTGCGTCCAGCATGTGATGAAGTTTAAGACCTCTCCACTGTGCCGTACACAGGATGCGGCGTTTCATTCTTGAATAAGACCTGTGACAGGTCGAAACGTCTCATTCTGTGTATGGCAGAGTGGAGATGTCTTGAACTTCGTCACCTGCTGGACTTTGTCTACTATCTTAGGCCTGGCAGTAAGCTAGTAAGTGGATGGAAACATCCAGGACACCAGCGCTGGGCATCCCTTGCTGTCTGCAGAGGATTCCCATCCAGTATGTCTTCGAAACTATGTTTAGGCTGACTTGGCAGCAAAGCTTGAAGGCAGTGAGCTTCTACCTGCTAGCCATTACTTGCTGGTTCTGTAACAGCTGGATTGCTTTAATAGCTGATTTCCAGACAGCATCGTGTTTGCACAAGTTTGGGGTTAGACGATTCCCTGGCACGCTTGCTTTAGGAATGTGACGGAGCTGTAACAAGCCGGATCAAAGTGCTTTATGGCAAAGTGCAATGCTCAGTGTGCTGCAGATATACACTCACCGGCCACTTTATTAGGTACACCATGCTAGTAACGGGTTGGACCCCTTTTGCTTTCAGAACTGCCTCAATTCTTCGTGGCATAGATTCAACAAGGTGCTGGAAGCATTCCTCAGAGATTTTGGTCCATATTGACATGATGGCATCACACAGTTGCCGCAGATTTGTCGGCTGCACATCCCAAAGATGCTCCATGCAAGGCAGGATGGATCCATGCTTTCATGTTGTTTACGCCAAATTCTGACCCTACCATCCGAATGTCGCAGCAGAAATCGAGACTCATCAGACCAAGCAACGTTTTTCCAATCTTCTACTGTCCAATTTCGATGAGCTTGTACAAATTGTAGCCTCAGTTTCCTGTTCTTAGCTGAAAGGAGTGGTACCCGGTGTGGTCTTCTGCTGCTGTAGCCCATCTGCCTCAAAGTTCGACGCACTGTGCGTTCAGAGATGCTCTTAGGCCTACCTTGGTTGTAACGGGTGGCGATTTGAGTCACTGTTGCCTTTCTATCAGCTCGAACCAGTCTGCCCATTCTCCTCTGACCTCTGGCATCAACAAGGCATTTCCGCCCACAGAACTGCCGCTCACTGGATTTTTTTTCTTTTTCGGACCATTCTCTGTAAACCCTAGAGATGGTTGTGCGTGAAAATCCCAGTAGATCAGCAGTTTCTGAAATACTCAGACCAGCCCTTCTGGCACCAACAACCATGCCACGTTCAAAGGCACTCAAATCACCTTTCTTCCCCATACTGATGCTCGGTTTGAACTGCAGGAGATTGTCTTGACCATGTCTACATGCCTAAATGCACTGAGTTGCCGCCATGTGATTGGCTGATTAGAAATTAAGTGTTAACAAGAAGTTGGACAGGTGTACCTAATAAAGTGGCCAGTGAGTGTATATGCATAGTATGTTATGTTACATCTATAATATGTACTCGTAACCGGTATCCTCGCGAGTACTTGTAACAAGAACCTTTGTCCAAAAAGGAAAAGTCTTCTGTAAACACTGAGGTTACTTGTATCTCTTATACAAGGCTTTTTAAGCCCATGTTGGGTCTCGACCAGAGGCATGCAAAAAATGTTCAGCATGTAACATGAGTCATTTTATAGTAACGGCTAAACAGGACGACTTGCAATAGAAATAATGTGCATTTGACGCAGTGCCCCTAGACTCCCAGCTGTGTGCTAGTGCCCATCTGTATATCCCTGAGAGAGACTACACTGGAAGCCTGGAAGCCTCATGATATATTTCAGAATCCGATTTCCTAGTTTTATCTTAATATATATTTACCTTGCAATGTCTTCACATCCTGTTCCGTCCAGATCCCAGAACTCCAAGCGGCGGAAGTTCACAGACCTCCATATTTGGACACCCAAGTGATGGGTGTCTCAATATGGAAACTGCAGGTGGTACGCAGCCTCTTGCACGGTACCACCAGTGGAACACTGTCGCGAACACTGACTGACAGCAGCTCATCATTAGGGCCGGCTGTCCTCTATACACAGAGCTGTAACTGAACCCACCTCGCCCCCGTGGCTGAACGCTGAATGCTGCCAGCAGGAATAAAGTACATTCCCTCCTGGCAGCGGGGCTCTAAATGCGGGCGCTGGGCAAGTTCAGAACGCCATTAACCTGAGGGTAATAGAATTTTTTCACTCGATACGTTCCCTTGAAACAGTTAAAACATGCATACACCTTCATGACATGTTTCCAAAGTGGGCGCGTATTTTGTCCATAAAAAAAAAAAAAGCAGGATGTTTGAATGAGGCCTTATTCAGAGTTGGCAGTATTCACAATGGTTAACATGATAGATGGCTGGCTGCTATAGTTGCGGACCTGTACCTGTGAAGTGCTGCGCTTACAAAGATCTGCATGTTTATGTGGTATCAATGGTGCTCAGCCTTTAATATTAGTGTCTTTGTAACAATTGTGATAGACAGACTAGGCACGTACCACACACGGTACATTCAGACAGGCAGCGGGAGTTGGTGAGCGGGGCTGTAGGAAATGGCCACTTTAGGCAAAGGCCCGTGAATGTGTCGTGTGATGCAAAACAGCAGATGCCTATAGCGCATCTCGATAAGACCCTCTATCTGACTTTGTTTTTGCTTTTATGGATTTAATTCAATAAATAGGAAAGTACATCGTCTGGTGCGTGCCATGTAGTCTTCCTATTGCAACTGGTACAAGATCTCGGACACTACTCTATAAGGAGAGGTGGCTTTTCTTACACGTCCACAGTCATATAGTAACTGCATGTCTATAGCTTACACAGAGGATGACAAAGGGGTATGTGCACCCAACATCTTTTTTGGTAACAACCTTTCAAAAACCTCTCCGAAAACGCCCCAAACAATGAACTTAAGGGTTTCTATGTAAAAATAACTTCTGTGCGTATGTTCAGGCTTTTGAATGTCTAACCACTTCAGCTTTTTATAAAAGACAAGCGGTTAAAAGAAGTGATCTGACCAGTCTTCTGGTGATTGCTGCTCAGAAAGCACTCTGCTTCATAATACAAGACAATAGAAAACCTCAAAAGATTCCTGGATGTCTTTTGGAGCTTTTGCCATCATTTTACCGTCGTTTTTTAATAATTCAATGAAGCGTGGAAAAAAGAGCAGAAAATAACAGTAAGAAAGATGTAACCAAAACCATTGATGGAAAAACACCTTTGGCCAAAAACGTCAGGAAAAAATGATTAGGAAACCACCGATAATAAAACCATCACACAAGGTTCTTCAGGAAATGAGTGGCCAGAATTTCCTGAAGCGCCGTCTACTTGGTTCGCCTGTGTTTAAAGATGTCTCATGCACATAATCTAAAATTTACACATCTTTTATGACAAAATTCCAAGAAACTACTGTTCTCATCATGGTGATGCCTCGGCCCAGGATCACATTGCAGGTGAAGCCTGTGATTATTCTCTCTAGTAACCGAGCAAGAAAAAGAACAGGAATAAGAGTAGACGGAGTTTCCCATTTAAATGGGTTTTCTGACACCTAAAAACACTTGTTACTTGGCAAGTGTGAGGCGACTACGCCTTGTCGCTTGTCACATTTTATGAGCAGGGCTCACTCCTAATGTGTCATCAGGTTTTTCTGTATTTATAGCCGTCTCCTTAACGCCAGTAATTTCTGTGCTGCTTTTATATATTTCTCTGATGTTTTACAACCTGTAAATGTTTTGTACTGTGCAAGTGCGCAGAACACGACCAGCTCTAGAAATAAATACTAGTAATGTGAATTATAAACTGTTCTCCATTAATTATAGTCCTGCTTGCTTCACATCATGGTAATCATACAGAGATCAAATTAGTGAGAGTCTAATATAAATACCCAGAGAGCATGATGTCCATTGTGTGGTGACCTTCAAGAAATATGACCTTAATTCAACATTATTAAGACCTGAAGGGTGCTGGATTTTCAGATATTCTGAATCATTAGATACAGTATTCTTATACAAATATTTAAACACTACACCCCCCACCCACTCACGCTCTACTGTTGTAACACTATTCTGTCCCACCGCCGGCCACTGTTACGTGGTCCTGCTGACTTAGACGGCACAAGAAAGGATTCCCTGGGACAAGAAATGGTACAAAGCCACAAAACTGATTAAGATAAGTAGGTAATGAGGAAAAATTAAAATAAATTTATTTAGCCGTAAGAAAAGTTGTCTAAGGGGGACATGATTATCTTGTACAAGTACATATAGTCCATACAAAGTATGGTCTAAAGCAGTTTTATGCAAAAAGACCCTTGAAAGCAGGGGCGGTCGTGACCTGGCCTGTGTGGGTGAGAGACCTCCCAATGGTAGCACAAACTTCAACTGGATGTGTGTCCTTAGATGTGGCCCAGGCAGGATAAGGACTAGGATGGGGGTATATATATACCAGGATGGGGCCCAGGATAATGGACATATATATTAGAATGGGGAATATACAGTATATACCAGAATGGAGCCCACAGTAAGGGACATATATACTAGAATGGGGGATGTATACACCAGGATGGGGGCCCAGGACAAGGGACATATACACCAGGATGGGGGCTATATATACCACGATGGGGCCAAGAAGGGGAACATATATAAAAGACAAATGAGTCGCCTGCCTGGGCCGTGGGGTACTCTGTACCAGGCTTGTACTTAAAGGGGATGTCACAGTGGCTGCAACCCAGTCTGTGGCCCTGAGCACCCAATCAAAGGGAAAGGTCTTTAAAGGGGATTTGAAATAAACTTTATGTTCGTGATGCCACCTGTAGTATTCGGTCAGCAGGGACCAACACTGCTTAAGGGGGTCCTCTGGGGTGATGTTATGGCAGCTAAGATAGTATAACTTCCCACAGGTGAAGCTGGGTCCCCAGGGCTCCCGGTGTAGAGATGAGGATGGTGAGTGGTTCAGTAAAGAACGGAGGACACAGGTTTGCGGTCTCTTTACCTGGTTTACTGAAACTTCAGGGAACCGCAGTCTAGGGCACCAGATCACGGGTACAAGCAGGGTCCGGCCGGCTTGGAAGCGAATCCAGAGTCCCCTTTACCAGGTGGAGATGAAAACCTTCCTCAAAGTGCGGTAGTGTTGTAGTCCCTTACTTCCTATGGCTTCTAATAAGGTCCTCACAGTTCCTCTCTGTCCCCCATAAAGGTTAGGACACAAACCGGTATGATAAGTGACTCGAGCCTTTTTACAGGGTCTCTATCACGACCCGGGTCCTATATGCCACTGTGCCTCCTGGGTATTAAGGCGGACAGGTGATTTATAATCCAGCTGTCCTGCCGCTTTCTGCTGTGCTTCATGAAGTCCGACACAACCCCGGCCAAATCGCTGCTCTGCTCCCCTGGTGTCACTCTCCTGTGCTCCACGCTCCTACATGTCCCACTAATGTGTTCTTTCCTTCAATATATCTCAATCTTGGAGCTGCAGCAACTCTGGCTGCACGACCCCATGCACGTCTCTCTGCCCCAGACTGGTCCAGTCTGCTGTCTGGCACTAACTGTCTTCAAACTCTTTTACTCCAGACCAGAATGTATTTATAGGAGAGTTCACCCTTAATCTGGGTTCAGAGCTCCCCCTTCTGGCCTGGAATGTGAACATGTGTGTATGTGATTACCTGATAAAAGATCTTTCATCGCTTCCAAGCGTGACATCACACTCCCCGTGAGGAAATCAATGCCACTGTGACAACCAGGACCCTGACCCAGACACAAAGCTTCTTTACCATTAGAACTGGTAATCTGTAGAATATTCTACATGAGGACCTGGTCACAGAGGGAACCATTGATGGTTTGGAGTTTTTTTTTTTTTAGAAGAAAATAACAAATGCATATGTGAATGTATTAATGTCTTTTTCTGAATATTAATCTACAGTCGAGCTCAGGAGGGAAAATTGGCTTTTAAAGGGAACCTTATAGCTGATACATCTTGTGTATAGTGGATCAGCTCACATTGCAGTGACAGGTGGAAACAATGGGTGTAAAACAACCTAAAACCTGGTATTAGGTTTTTGTGTTTTTGACAAACATGTAACCGTTGTCTTCTGTCTGCTTGCAGTTACATTTGGTTGTAGTGTTTGATACTTGTTTTTCGTTGCCAGGCACTAGCATCTTGGGGTGTTTTTTTTTGTTTTTTTTTCCCCAGACATGTTTTATTTCTTCTATTGAGCTGCCCCTTTCTGTGCCAGCTTTTTGACATAAAAGGGCATTGCAGCTGCTGAGCTTAACATTGCAGTCTGCTGGGAAAAAGTGAGCACTCAGGCAAATGACAGGGCTTGCCACGCCTGAATGGAGGCAAAATGCATGAAAATAGTTAATTTGCTGTATAAGCGGTCTGCCCTTCCTGGTTATGTCTCAGTCAAGATATAAATTAGTTCTGAAAAGGTTTTTCTTGTCCTAGTACGATCAGACACAACTTGTACTTAGTTTTGTGGTCTCATCTGTGCATGAAATTGAAGATGCAGATCGTATGGACTGTGTTCTAGATCCGGATTCATGAAACATTTTCACTTACATGAACCAAACATTAGTACGAAAACGGAACGCCGATCTGAGCAGAGGCGTCAGCAAGAGCCGAATGGAGAGCGCCAGGTAGGATGACTGTGCAGGAGAAATGTGCAGTCCCTTTTCGGTGCTTTAAGCAGCCTAACACCATAGATATCTCTTGCCTGAGTGCTCATGTGTTTCAATGGGGAGAGGGGAGAAGGTGGCTGCTAGACTCGCCTGGCATTGGCTTATCTACTAATGATTGAGGCTTTAAATGGATTGTTTAGTTTCAAATTTTCTGTGACCATAGGGTTGCAGGCTTCTAAAATGACAATCACAGCTGTTATTTTCCTTCTCTGGTTCGGAGCTGCCTTTTCACCATTGCTCCGCTCTTTAATAGACTGTAGTGGTGACATCTCGCCTACAGCGCACATCGCCGCTGCAAACAATTGCTGGACTCAGCGGTTCATGCCATCTACATCAGCATCTCCGCTGAGCCCAGTGATTGGCTGAAGCAATGACAGGCTCTGTAGATAAGTAACTATGCAGACTATCGCCGTCTCTGGTCTTGGTCGATAGAGGCAGCGCTGCCCCCTTAGAGGGTGAGTGACAACAGTGATTGTTATCTTATAACAAAACATTTGAAACTGTACAACCTCTTTAAATTTAAACTACCCAATCATTATCTCACTGACATCTGTCATAAGAGAGTTATTAGCCCTCCATACACATGTTTGGCTGACACTGACAAAAATGGGGGGTTCAGTTTACTGTAAAGGTGTTGTCTGGTCAACTGCTAAAAGTCTCCAGTCACTCTATATAACTGCAGACTTCTGAATCCTTACAGTGCGTGCCCTTCACACTGTTGGGATTCTCCGGGATTGCTGGAGAGAGCTGGAGGACATGTGATTTGCAAACATGCAGTAATTCTGCTTTCAATCAATACAAGTGTATTGCGCAAGGCCACGCCCGTCCAATCGGAAATTTTCACGGAAGTATGCAGGTTGAATACTTACGGTCATGTGATCTCTTGACGGAAATACCAAAGAATCGTACTGTACAGATTCAGAAGTCTATAGTCACTACATAGTGACTGCAGAGTTTTGGCAAAAGATAGGAAAACCCATTTAAGCTAAAGTGTATCCATGCCTTTAGTTTGTGTGAACTATTATTGTATACTTGTTTTGTGCTTTTGGGTTTTTTTTTTACAACTGATTTACAATTAATCAGCCTATATTATTATGCATTGTCGGGTAATACTTTTAATGTACGATATATATTTAGTACTTGGGTCACGCTGTTAGGAAGGGTTCTCTGTTTCCATAAGAACAATCCATTAATTTTACCGTCATATCAATCCTCCATTTTGTTTACACTGCAATTAGTATTAATAATATATGGGGTAAAATAGGAAATGATAGAGAATTCATACAGCTGTATTTCCAGTTTGCAATATAGCTGCCTGATGCGGTGTGCAAATTGATTAATCATACTTTATTGGGCAAACGTCTTAAGTAATTGTAACTATACTAGATAGACCCCCAACAATTTTTAGATGTGTCCCCTTTTCAGGTATTCCATGGGTGTAGTGTGATTTATACATGGTGAAACATTGGGCTGGAAGAAATCCTCTTGGCCGGTGTCCCGTCTAGGACAAAGATGTTCATTCATATCCTCTCCGTAATGTGGAACAAAGCGGAGTTTCACCGAGCCTCTTGATTGTGGGAACACTTGTTTTCAAAGACAGTGTGACCAGTGTTTGTAGAGAGGAGAAAGCACAAGGACGTAGGAGGTTAGCCATCTCTTCAGGCGGGTAATTATGCAATCTTGTAGGATCTCATAATTGGGCATATCCATCTGCAAGAAATGTGCTGCTTGTTGTGGATATTGAAGAAAAATAGCAAAAAATGGGGACTTAAAACATATAACATTTAATACAACTATTAAAATGACTTGACACAACAACATGAAATCAGACATCAAATTAGCCACAACTAACCAACTAAGAAGCTGTTTATATGTATATATATCTAGAGACCACTAATAATAAGTATAGGCAGACTCACTCACCAACCCTTATCATGAAACAGCCATTAGACTTAAATTAGAGAAGGAAAATATGGTACATAGATCAGAAAAAGTGATGGTACCACTGCCAATGATTTAAATCAACATAACCAAGTTTGCCTCATTAAGAAAATTTAAGTCTAATAGCTATTTCATGTTAAAGGGAACCTATCACCCCGTTTTTTAAAGATTAGATAAAAATAGTGTGAAATAGGGGCAGAGCTGGGCTTTACATTAGTGCCTTTTTGGTGCCTTTACACCCCCGTTAGGCTGCCGAAATACCTTTGTGAAGTGGCCGTTTTGTCCTGTCACTCAAGTTGGTCAGGTCGGATGGGCGTGGTCACAGCGCTGTTTCTCCCCCAGATCAGGCTCATCATTACGTTTGTGGCGTAGTGGTGTGCGCATGTCCAAAGAGAAGATCCACTGCCCAGGAGATTCAAAACAGCGCGGTCTACGCTATTCGCCGTTTACCGGTGGGCGCGGCCATCTTTCCTGTGGCCGCGCGTGCGCAGATGGAGCGCTCTGCTGCCCGGGGCTTCAGGAAAATGGCCGCCGCGATCTCCATCTGCGCACGCGCGGAATCCCGCGGCCATTTTCCTGAAGCCCCGGGCAGCAGAGCGCTCCATCTGCGCACGCGCGGCCACAGGAAAGATGGCCGCGCCCACCGGTAAACGGCGAATAGCGTAGACCGCGCTGTTTTGAATCTCCTGGGCAGTGGATCTTCTCTTTGGACATGCGCACACCACTACGCCACCAACGTAATGATGAGCCTGATCTGGGGGAGAAACAGCGCTGTGACCACGCCCATCCGACCTGACCAACTTGAGTGACAGGACAAAACGGCCACTTCACAAAGGTATTTCGGCAGCCTAACGGGGGTGTAAAGGCACCAAAAAGGCACTAATGTAAAGCCCAGCTCTGCCCCTATTTCACACTATTTTTATCTAATTTTTAAAAAACGGGGTGATAGGTTCCCTTTAAGGCTGTGTGCACACGTTGCAGATTTCCTGCGGATCCGCAGCGTTTTTTCCACGCAGAAACACTGCAAATCCGCAAGTGATTTGCAGTACAATGTAAATCAATGGCAAAAAAAAAAAATGCTGTGCTAATGGTGCGGAAAAGTATGCACGGAAAACACAGCGGATTAAAAGGAGCATGTCCATTCTTTGTGCGGATCTGCAGCATTTCTGCACCCTTTCCATAGTAGACACAGTCCAGAGAAAAAAAGCGGCAGCACTGCCGTTATACGTTGGACCCTCGTACCTCAGGGATATACCGTTTTAAGCCTTTATTGCCAGAAAAGGAAATTGCAAAATATTTCTGCTGTACCTGGGTGCTGCTTTGAAAAACGACAGTATTTGAAAAGTCCAAAATAGAGAAAAAAAACGCACTCACCGGTAATTCAGCGAAAAGCAGTTTTATTCATGTGCAAAATTGCAGTGCAGGGAGGGTAGACAGTGCATAGCGGATGACAGCTGTTTCGTGCTCTGAAGCACTTCGACAGATCCTATGATCCATAGGATCTGTCGAAGTGCTTCAGAGCACGAAACAGCTGTCATCCGCTATGCACTGTCTACCCTCCCTGCACTGCAATTTTGCACATGAATAAAACTGCTTTTCGCTGAATTACCGGTGAGTGCGCTTTTTTTCTCTATTTTGGACTTTCCATAGTAGAAATCCGCAGGGGTAAAAACGCATGAAATCCGCTGTAAATCCGCAACAAAAACGCACAAAATCCGCATAAAAAAACATGCAGATTTTGCCAAGAGATGCAGAATCCGCGCAGAAAATTCTACAGGCAAATCCGCAACGTGTGCACATAGCCTAAGGGTTGGTGAGTGAGTCTGCCTATACCTATTTTAGTGGTCTTTAGACTTATAATCAATCCGCATCTTTGTTGGTTAGTTGTGGCTAATTTGATGTCTGATGTTGTGTCAAGTCATTTTAATAGTTGTACTAAATGTTATATTTTATGTCCCCACTTTTTGCTATTTTCTTTGAAACCTTGGTTACTTTTTCTTTATATGATTTGGGTTTGTATCCAAGTGCTGAGTATTATTATTGTTTGTATTGACACGTAATCCTGGATTGTCATAAAAGATTAAAGCTATTGGATCCAGACTTTGTATCCCATCTATGGGTTGAACATAGAATATAATGCGTATAAGTGCAAGTTTAAAAAATAAATAAAAAATGCTGAGATATAATTGATTTCAATTTGATTTGCAAATCAAAATCACCCATTGAAGTCAGTGAGTCATAAAAAATGTTGGACAGTACATGGATGCCATCTGTGTTCATAAGAGTACTGTCTGACTTTTACATAATTGGTTGGAGAAGCTTAGAATTCTTTATTTTTCTCTTTGTAAGTGATAAACATGGACATGTGGACCAAATGTAGCTGAATATTGGATACATGTCTGAAAAAATAAAATCAACATCTATCCATTTTGTCTTGAATGTAAAAAAAAGAATGGACATATGAGTGAGGCATTACCTTGAGCTGAAAGGCTAACGAGCCAGAACCCATATTGCGCAACTTGGAATAAATGTGGCATGTCTCATGAAGGCAACCCCGGTCCTCATGCATTATATTGGCAACCAGACCCCATAGAGCTGGGCGCCATAGACTTCTAATGGGGAGTAATATAACTGCCTACAACTATGGAGCTGAACGATATCGAGTGCATGTGCCCACAACGTCTTCTAGACATGTCCTAAACCAGCGAGTTTTTCAGGGGGAGGACCCTTTAGAACACGCCAGCCTCGCGCTTTTTTTTTTTTTTTTTTTGCGTCTTTACAGTTGGTTTTTGCAATGACTGTTGCCATTTTATTTTGTTTTTTACTTGTCTTAAATGTTCTCTTCTTTTAACTACCATGCATATTTTTAAGCCTGAAGCAGTAAAGTGAAAAGCTCCAAAGTCTGAAACTATGACGAGCAAGTCATTTTTACATGGCAGTGCATATGTTCATGCTTTTTTAAGGCGGATTACGGAATGCACCAGCCTAAAAAAAGATGTCATGTGTGCATTGCACTATGCTACGTTCCCATGATGAGCTCTTGGTGCGTTTTTCACACTGCGTACTTTTGCTGCGTCAAAAACTCAGCATCTTACAGTTTCAGCAAAGTGGATGGGAGTTGTAGAAATCTCCTGCCCACTTATTTTACTCAGCATAAACTGCATTACATGTGGAAAATTCAGAGACAAAAAAAATGCATTTTAGTGCCTCTCTACGCATGTAATCTGCACCTAAAGTATGTCAATACATTTTTGTCAAAGCCAAATGCCAGGAAGTATAAAAAATAAAGCATCTTTATTTAAAGCATGACATACCAAAAAGAGAGCAAAAAGGCATGTTAAAAAAAACATAGAAACACAATGAAAAAACGCAAGTAACCTAGTTTAAGGCTATATGCACATGTTGCGGATTTGACTGAGGAATTTTCTGTGCAAATTCTGCATTTCTTGGCAGAAAACGCAGGTCAGAATCTTTTTTTTTTTTTTTGTGTGTGTGTGACCTGAGCGTAAGTGCGAACAGCGGTAAGTGTGACTTGTGATTCAGTGACTTTGGATTCAGGGAGTTTCCAAGGGAGGAATTGCTGTCTGTGTTTTATTAATACTTTGCATTTATTTTTTATTTAAATTTTCTGTCTGGTGCAATCCCCATTAGGAAATGTGCTCCACTATTGTTAATGCCATCCAGTGCACATCTTGCCACATGTATGCAGTCCTTGATCAGCCGGTCGAGGGTGCATACTGCTGTGCGAGATGTGAGCACGTTGTGCATTTGGAAGCCCAGATTCTGGATCTAAATGTGCAGCTGGCAACACTGAGATCCATTGACAATATGGAAAGGACTCTTCTGCTCACTGAGCAGACGCTCAATGGGATAGATGAGGGGGGGGATGGTAGGATGGAGCTGCAGGACAGTGAAGTATTGCTAGCTGGGTGACAGAAGGCCGGATAGAGGGAAGAGTGCCAGGGAGGCTAGTCCTGATCTGGTACACCCCAATAAGTTTGGTAAGTTGGTGGATGAGGGGGGTGCCAGTACAGGGGTAGCACTGCTGCAGCCAGGCATGTCCTCTGAACGCCGGAGGAGTGACTGCTCCAGTAAGGAGGGAAATAGGAGACAAGGGCAGGCCAGACAGGTGCTGGTAGTGGGGGACTCAATTATTAGGGGAACAGATAGGGCAATCTGTCACATAGACAGGGATCGTCGGACGGTGTGCTGCCTACCTGGCACTCGAGTCCGACACATCGCTCATCGGGTGGACAGATTACTGGGAGGGGCTGGTGAGGACCCAGCGGTCACGGTGCACATTGGCACAAATGACAAAGTTAGAGGTAGGTGGAAGGTTCTTAAAGATGATTTCAGGGAATTAGGCTGCAAGCTGAAAGCAAGGACCTCCAACGTGGTATTTTCCGAAATACTGCCTGTATCACGTGCCACGCCACAGAGGGAATGGGAGATTAGGGAGGTTAATAAGTGGCTCAAGACTTGGTGTAGGAAGGAGGGGCTTGGGTTCCTGCGGAACTGGGACGACTTCTCAGTTGGCTACAGGCTCTATGCTAGGGACGGGCTGCACCTCAATGGGGAAGGTGCAGCTGTGCTGGGGGAGAAAATGGCTAGAAGGTTGGAGGAGTGTTTAAACTAGGGATTGGGGGGGAGGGTATTCAATTTATAGGAGGGGAGATAGTGCACATAGAGACCTGGGCACAAATAAGGAAGTTGGGGGTTGCGGTGGCATGGGGGGTGGGTTAGAATAATTAATAATTTAAGAAAGAATAGAGGTACAGAGAGGAACATCAAGTGCATGTATTCTAATGCCAGAAGCCTCGCCAACAAAATGGAAGAATTAGAATTAATGTTGTTGGAGTATAATTATGACATGGTGGGGATATCTGAAACATGGCTGGATGAGAGCCATGACTGGGCTGTTAACGTACAGGGCTATAGACTGTTCAGAAATGACCGAACGGATAAGCGAGGAGGTGTGTCTATATGTAAAATCATCCTTAACCCCTTAAGCCCCAAGGGTGGTTTGCACATTAATGACCGGGCCAATTTTTACAATTCTGACCACTGTCTCTTTATGAGGTTATAACTCTGGAACGCTTCAACGGATCCCAGTGATTCTGACAATGTTTTCTCTTGACATATTGTACTTCATTATAGTGGTAACATTTCTTTGATATTACCTGCGTTTATTTGTGAAAAAAACGGCAATTTGGCGAAAATTTTGAAAATTTTGCAATTTTCCAACTTTGAATTTTTATGCCCTTAAATCACAGAGATATGTCGCACAAAATACTTAATAAGTAACATTTCCCACATGTCTACTTTACATCAGCACAATTTTGGAACAAAAATTTTTTTTTTGTTAGGGAGTTATAAGGGTTAAAAATAGACCAGCAATTTCTCATTTTTACAACACCATTTTTATTTTTTAGGGACAACATCTCATTTGAAGTCATTTTGAGGGGTCTATATGATAGAAAATAACCAAGTGTGACACCATTCTAAAAACTGCTCCCCTCAAGGTGCTCAAAACCACATTCAAGAAGTTTATTAACCCTTCAGGTGTTTCACAGGAATGTTTAAATAAAAATGAACATTTAACTTTTTTTCACACAAAATTTACTTCAGCTCCAATTTGTTTTATTTTACCAAGGGTAACAGGAGAAAGTGGACCCCAAAAGTTGTTGTACAATTTTTCCGCATGGAAGAGCTCAGAAAGGAAGGAGCGCCGTTTGACTTTGCAGTGCAAAATTGATAGGAATTAAGATGGGACGCCATGTCGCGTTTGGAGAGCCCCTGATGTGCCTAAACATTGAAACCCCCCACAAGTGGCACAGTTTTGGCAAGTAGACACCCTAAGAAACTTATCTAGATGTGTGGTGAGCACTTTGACCCACCAAGTGCTTCACAGAAGTTTATAATGCAGAGCCGTAAAAATAAAAAGTCATATTTTTTCACAAAAATGATTTTTCACCCCCAATTTTTTATTTTCCCAAGGGTAAGAGAAGAAATTGGACCCCAAAAGTTGTTGTGCAATTTGTCCTGAGTACGCTCATACCCCATATGTGGGGGGGGGAACCACCGTTTGGGCGCATGGCAGAGCTCGGAAGGGAAGGAGCGCCGTTTGGAATGCAGACTTAGATGGATTGGTTTGCAGGTGTCACGTTGCATTTGCAGAGCCCCTGATGTACATAAACAGTAGAAACCCCCCATAAGTGACCCCCATATTGGAAACTAGACCCCCCCAAGGAACTTATCTAGATGTGTTATGAGAACTTTGAACCCCCAAGTGTTTCACTACAGTTTATAACGCAGAGCCGTGACAATAAAAAATTTTCCACAAAAATTATTTTTTAACCCCCAGTTTTGTATTTTCCCAAGGGTAACAGGAGAAATTGGACCCCAAAAGTTGTTGTCTAATTTGTCCTGAGTACGCTGATACCCCATATGTTGGGGTAAACCCCTGTTTGGGCGCACGGGAGAGCTCGGAAGGGAAGGAGCACTGTTTTACTTTTTCAACGCAGAATTGGCTGGAATTGAGATCGGACGCCATGTCGCGTTTGGAGAGCCCCTGATGTGCCCAAACAGTGGAAACCCCCAATTCTAACTGAAACCCTAACCCTAGCCCCAATACTAGCCCTAAACCTAGACCTAACCCTAAATGGGAAAATGGAAATAAATACATTTTTTTTATTTTATTATTTTTCCCTAACTAAGGAGGTGATGAAGGCGGGTTTGATTTTACTATTTATAGCATTTTTTTTGCGGATTTTTATGATTGACAGCCGTCACAGACTAAAAGACGCTTTTTATTGCAAAAAAAAGGTTTTGCGTCTCCACATTTTGAGAGCTATAAATTTTCCATATTTTGGTCCACAGAGTCATGTGAGGTCTTTTTTGTTGCGTGACGAGTTGACGTTTTTATTGGTAACATTTTCGGGCACTTGACATTTTTTTGATCGCTTTTTATTCCGATTTTTGTGAGGCAGAATGACCAAAAACCAGCTATTCATTAATTTCTTTTTTTGGGGGGGGCGTTTATACCGTTCCACGTTTGGTAAAATGGATAAAGCAGTTTTATTCTTCGGGTCAGTACGATTACAGCGATACATCATTTATATCATTTTTTTATGTTTTGTCACTTTTATATGATAAAAACTATTTTATAGAAAAAATAATTATTTTTGCATCGCTTTATTCTGAGGACTTTAACTTTTTTATTTTTTCGCTGATGATGCTGAATGGCGGCTCGTTTTTTGCGGGACAAGATGATGTTTTCAGCGGTACCATGGTTATTTATATCCGTCTTTATGATCGCGTGTTATTCCACTTTTTTTTCGGCAATATGATAATAAAGCGTTGTTTTTTGCCTAGTTTTTTTTTATTTTTTTTACCGCGTTCACTGAAGGGGTTAACTAGCGGGACAGTTTTATAGGTGGGGTCGTGAACGGATGCGGCGATACTAAATATGTGTACTTTTATTATTTTTTATTATTATTATTTAGAAAAAGAAATGTATTTATGGGAACATAATTTTTTTTTTTCTTTATTTAGGAATTTTTTCTTTTTTTTTTTACTTTATAACATTGCCCCAGGGGGGTCATTATGTTATAGGGTCAGATCGCTGATCTGACACTTTGCAGAGCACTGTGTCAGATCAGCGATCTGACATGCAGGGCTGCAGGCTTACCAGCGCTTGCTCTGAGCAGGCGCTGGTAAGCCACCTCCCTGCAGGACCCGGATGTAGCCCCGCGGCCATTTTGGATCCGGGGCCTGCAGGGAGGCGACGCTCAGTACCAGGTGAGCACATCGCCTTGTACCGAGGGTCTCAGGGAAGCACGCAGGGAGCTCCCTCCAATGCTTCCCTGTACCGCCGAAACACTGCAAACATGTTTGATCGCATTAATCCGGGGGTTAATGTGCCAGGGGCGGTCCGTGACCGCTCCTAGCACATAGTGCCGGATGTCAGCTGAGATAGTCAGCTGACACCCGGCGGCGATCGGCCACGCTCCCCCCGTGAGCGCGGCCGATCGCATATGACGTACTATCCCGTCACTGGGAATTAAGTCCCAGGTCACCTCGACGGGATAGTACGTCATATGGGATTAAGGGGTTAAAACTCATCCTGCCTGATAATATAGGTGAATCTAATGAAAATGTAGAGTCCCTGTGGGTGGAGATAAGGGGAGGGGGAAAAAATAATAAATTACTGATAGGGGTTAGTTATAAGTCTCCAAAAATAATGGAAGCAATGGAGAATATCCTCTTAACCCCTTAACGACCGCTGATACGCCTTTTAACGGCGGCAGTTAAGGGTACTTAAACCACAGCGCCGTTAATTAACGGCGCTGTGGAAAAAGTGAATAGCACCCCCCAGAGTCGGATTTTCTCTGGGGTCTCGGTTGCCGGGTGTAGCCGAGGCCCCAGAGAACATGATTCGGGGTTTTTTTACCGACCCCCGAGTTGCGATCGCCGGTAATTAACCGTTTACCGGCGATCGCAAAAAAAAAAGTGATTTCCCTTTTAATTTCTCTGTCCTCCGATGTGATCGCACATCAGAGGACAGAGAAATGGGGTCCCCGATACTCGCCTGTCTCCCCCGGTGCTGCTCGTGGCTCCCGATGGGCGCCGCCATCTTTTTCCGGCAAAAAAATGGCGGGCGCAGTGCGCCCGCCGGCCGGCACCCGGAGGATCTTTGGGGTCTCAGCTGCCGGGGGTAGCCGAGACCCCAAAGAACATGATCGGGGTCGGTTTTTACCGACCCCTGTTTTGCGATCGCCGGTAATTAACTGCTTACCGGCGGTCCCAAAAAAAAAAAAAAAAAAGCGATCTGTCATTCTCTGTCCTCTGATGTGATCGCACATCAGAGGACAGAGAAATAGGGTCCCCGAATCCCCCTATCATACTTACCGGTGTCCCTGGGTCCTCCTGCGTCCCCCGGCTTCTTCATCGGGAAATAATATGGCAGGCGCATGCGCAGTGCTCCCGCCATCGGCCGGCCGGCAGGAGAGAGGAGTTGGGGCTAAAATTAGGGTTAGGGTTGGGGCTAAATTTAGGGTTTGGGTTAGGGCTAGTGTTAGGCTTCTTTCACACTTGCGTTGGTACGGGGCCATCGCAATGCGTCGGCCCGACGTACCGACGCACGTTGTGAAAATTGTGCACAACGTGGGCAGCGGATGCAGTTTTTCAATGCATCCGCTGCCCAGTCTATGTCCTGGGGAGGAGGGGGCAGAGTTACGGCCAGGCATGCGCGGAAATGGCGGACGCGACGTACAAAAAAAAGGTTACATTGAACTTTTTTTGTGACGACGGTCCACCAAAACACAAAGGATCCAGTGCACGACGGACGCAACGTGTGGCCATCCGTCGGCAATACAAGTCTATGGGCAAAAAAGGCATCCTACGGGCACATTTGCAGGATCCGTTTTTTGTCCAAAACGACGGATTGCGACAGATGCCACACGACACAAGTGTGAAAGTAGCCTTAGGGTTAGGGTTGGGGCTAAAGCTAGGGTTAGGGTTACATTTAAGTTTTGGGTTAGGTTTGGGGATAAATTTAGGGTTAGGGCTAGGGTTGGGGCTAAAATTAGGGTTAGGGCTAGGGTTAGGGTTGGGGCTAAAGTTAGGGTTAGGGCTAAAGTTAGGGTTAGGGCTAGGGTTAGGGTTGGGGGCTAAAGTTATGGCGTGTTGGATTTAGGGTTTTGGTTAGGGTTGAGATTAGGGTTGTTTTGGGGTTAGGGTTGTGATTAGGATTATGGATCGGGTTGGGATTAGGGTTAGCGGCGTGTTGGGGTTAGGGTTGGATTTAGAATTGGGGGGTTTCCACTGTTTAGGTACATCAGGGGGTCTCTAAACACGACAGCCAATTTTGCGCTCAAAAAGTCAAATGGTGCTCCCTCCCTTCTGAGCTCTGCCGTGCGCCCAAACAGTGGTTTACCCCCACATATGGGGCATCAGCGTACTCGGGATAAATTGGACAACAACTTTTGCGGTCCAATTTCTCCTGTTACCCTTGTGAAAATAAAAACTTGGGGGCTAAAAAATCTTTTTTGTGGAAAAAAAATATTTATTTTCACGACTCTGCATTATAAACTTCTGTGAAGCACTTGGGCATTCAAAGTTCTCACCACATATCTAGATAAGTTCCATGGGGGGTCTAGTTTCCAAAATTGGATCACTTGTGGGGGGTTTCTACTGTTTAGGCACATCAGGGGCTCTCCAAACGCGACATGGTGTCCGATCTCAATTCCAGCCAATTCTACACTGAAAAAGTAAAACGGCACTCCTTCTCTTCCAAGCTCTGCGGTGCGCCCAAACAGTGGTTTACCCCAACATATGGGGTATTGACGTACTCAGGGGTAATTGGACAACCTCTTTTGTGGTGTAATTTCTCCTGTAACCCTTGTGAAAATAAAAATTTTGGGGCAAAAAGATCATTTTTGTAGAAAAAATGCGATTTTTTTTTTTTTTTTTTTTTTTTCCACGGCTCTACGTTATAAACTTCAGTGAAGCACTTGGGGGTTCAAAATGCTCACCACACATCTAGATAGGTTCCTTAAGGGGTCTAGTTTCCAAAATGATGTCACTTGTGGGGGGTTTCCACTGTTTAGGCACATCAGGGGCTCTCTAAACGTGACATAGCATCAAATCTCAATTCCAGCCAATTATGCATTGAAAAAGTCAAACGGCGCTCCTTCACTTCCAAGCTCTGCTGTGCGCCCAAACAGTGGTTTACCCCCACATATGGGGTATCGGCGTATTCAGAAGAAATTGCACAACAAAACATATGGTTACATTTCTGTTTTTACACTTGTGAAAATAAAAAAATATGGTTCTGAATTAAAATGTTTGCAAAAAAAGTTAAATGTTCATTTTTTCCTTCCACATTTTTTTCAGTTCCTGTGAAGCACGTAAAGAGTTAATAAACTTTTTGAAGGTGGTTTTGAGCACCTAGAGGGGTGCAGTTTTTAGAATGGTGTCACACTTGGTTATTTTCTATCATATAGACCCCTCAAAATGACTTCAAATGTGATGTGGTCCCTAAAAAAAAAATGGTGTTGTAAAAATGAGAAATTACTGGTCAACTTTTAACCCTTATAACTCCCTAACAAAAAAAATTTTGTTTCCAAAATTGTGCTGATGTAAAGTGGACATGTGGGAAATGTTATTTATTAACTATTTTTCGTGACATATCTCTCTGATTTAAGGGCATAAAAATACAAAGTTTGAAAATTGTAAACATTTTCGCCATACTTCCATTTTTTTCATAAATAATCGCAAGTAAAAGAAATGTTACCACTAACATGAAGTACAATATGTCATGAAAAAACAATCTCAGAATCAGCAGGATCCGTTAAAGTATTCCAGAGTTATAACCTCATAAAGTGACAGTGGTCAGAATTGTAAAAATTGGCTCTGTCATTAAGTACCAAATTGGCTCTGTCACTAAGGGGTTAAAGCACATAGATGAAGCTGCAACTCAAGGAGAAGTCATTATTATGGGGGACTTAAACTACCCTGAAATAGATTAGGGAACAGAAACCTGCAGTTCCAGCAAAGGTAATCGGTTTTTGACGACAATGAGAGACAATTACCTTTCACAACTGGTTCAGGACCCAACAAGAAGGGGGGCACTGCTAGACCTAATATTAACCAACAGGCCAGACCGCATAGCAAATATAAGGGTTGGGGGTCACTTTTTTTTCATCAGTATTTACATAAGAAAATCCCATGGCAGACAATATGATCAGTGATAACAAAAATTCCCCATTAAAAGTCACCTGCTTAACCCAGCAGGAAGTACGTCGGCGTCTATAAATCGCTAAAATTGACAAATCTCCGGGCCCGGATGGGATACACCCCCGAGTACTGCAGGAATTAAGTACAGTCATTGATAGACCATTATTTTTAATCTTTTAAGAGTCCATAATAACAGGGTCTGTACCACAGGACTGGCGTATAGCAAATGTGGTGCCAATATTCAAAAAGGGGACAAAAACTGAACTCGGTAATTATAGGCCAGTAAGCTTAACCTCTACTGTGGGTAAAATCCTGGAGGGTTTTCTAAGGGATGCTATACTGGAGTATCTGAAGAGGAATAACCTCATGACCCAATATCAGCATGGGTTTACTAGGGACCGTTCATGTCAGACTAATCTGATCAATTTCTATGAAGAGGTAAGTTCCGGACTGGACCAAGGGAACACAGTGGACGTAGTGTATATGGACTTTTCAAAAGCTTTTGTGGTGTCACACAAAAGGTTGATACTTAAAATGAGAATAATGGGGATAGGGTGAAAATATGTGTAAGTGGGTTAAGAGCTGGCTCAGGGATAGGAAGCAAAGGGTGGTTATTAAAGGAGCACACTTGGACTGGGTCGTGGTTAGCAGTGGGGTACCACAGGGGTCAGTATTGGGCCCTCTTCTTTTTAACATTTATTAATGACCTTGTAGGGGGCATACAGAGCAGAATTTCAATATTTGCAGATGACACTAAACATTGCAGGGTAAAATACAGAGGAGGACAATTTTATATTACAGGATGATTTACGTAAACTAGAAGCTTGGGCTGATAAATGGCAAATGAGCTTTAATGGGGATAAATGTAAGGTCATGCACTTGGGTAGAAGTAATAAGATGTATAACTATGTGCTTAATTCTAAAACTCTGGGCAAAACCGTCAATGAAAAAGACCTGGGTGTATGGGTGGATGACAAACTCATATTCAGTGGCCAGTGTCAGGCAGCTGCTACAAAGGCAAATAAAATAATGGGATGTATTAAAAGAGGCATAGATGCTCATGAGGAGAACATAATTTTACCTCTATACAAGTCACTAGTTCGACCACACTTAGAATACGGTGCACAGTTCTGGTCTCCGGTGTATAAGAAAGACATAGCTGAACTGGAGCGGGTGCAGAGAAGAGCGACCAAGGTTATTAGAGGACTGGGGGGGTCTGCAATACCAAGATAGGTTATTACACTTGGGGCTATTTAGTTTGGAAAAACGAAGACTAAGGGGTGATCTTATGTTAATGTATAAATATGAGGGGACAGTACAAAGACCTTTCTGATGATCTTTTTAATCATAGACCTGAGACAGGGACAAGGGGGCATCCTCTACGTCTGGAGGAAAGAAGGTTTAAGCATAATAACAGACGCGGATTCTTTACTGTAAGAGCAGTGAGACTATGGAACTCTCTGCCGTATGATGTTGTAATGAGTGATTCATTACTTAAATTTAAGAGGGGACTGGATGCCTTTCTTGAAAAGTATAATGTTACAGGTTATATATACTGGATTCCTTGATAGGTTGTTGATCCAGGGAACTAGTCTGATTGCCGTATGTGGGGTCGGGAAGGAATTATTTTCCCCAATATGGAGCTTACTCTTTGCCACATGGGTTTTTTTGCCTTCCTCTGGATCAACATGTTAGGGCATGTTAGATTAGGCTATGGGTTGAACTAGATGGACTTAAAGTCTTCCTTCAGCCTTGATAATGATGTTACTATGTTACTGTATCCACGGTGTCTCCTGATTAGGAAATTCCCTCTGCACTATCGGAGGTGATTGGTAGGTCTCACAATTGGTCATCACAGAATACTGACATGGCTCATGAACCAGCGTCCCGTGAATTGACGTCTAGTCTTTCTAAACAGAAGCCCCAATGCTGATATGCACAGAGACTTATACAAAGGACACAGAGCTGGGCCAAAAGATGATAGCAGTGAGACACCGTGGAACGTTAGCACGATAAACTCCTAAAGAAATCAATGAAAAATCTGGTTAGAAAATCTTAGATGAAATGTACCAATGTTGCGTTCCCTATAAAACATGGGTGTAATTATCTCATGCCTCCATGGAAGTTTTGCCCTGCAGGAAGACCTGCTCCTCTTTGTGTGTTTGCAGCACAGGGAATATCTGCTGGGGAGGATATGTACATAATTGGTACTTTCATAAAGCACACATCACAGCCAGCAATTTACTCATTTCTGCTGCCTGGTTACTGTCTCATCAATGCTTTGGTTCCTTTATGCAAGCCAGGGTTTTGGCAAAAAAATTATATATATACAGCTCTGGCAAAAATTAAGAGACCACTGCAAAATGTTCAGTTTGTCTGATTTTTCTCTTTTTAGGTATGGTTTTGAGAAAAATGTAAATTGTTCTTTTAGTCTATAAACTTCTGACAACATGTCTCCGAATTTCCAAGCAACAAATTTTGTATTATTTTTCTGACAATGAAAAATGGTCAAAAATAAAAAAACAAAAAACAATGCTTTCCAGACCTCAAATAATGCAAAGAAAGCAAGTACATAATCATATAGAAACAACAATACTAATGTTTTAACTCAGGAAGAGTTCAGAAATCCATAATTTGTGGAATAACCATGATTTTTAATCACATCTTTCATGCGTCTTGGCATGCTTTCCACCAGTCTCTCACACTGCTTCTGGCACAAAAATGTAAGCAGTTCTTCTTTGTTTGATGGCCTGTGACTATCCATCATCCTCTTGATTACATTCCAGAGGATTGGGCTGCCGATGGCAGGGTTTTGATGTGGTGGCCTCTTAATGTTTGATATATATATATAAGCTCCGTGAAAAAGATGCATCAATAGATTACGATGGAAGAAGAAGGCACGCACTCAACAGGATGTCCGATGCAGGTAACTTTATTGTAGTAAAAGACTCATCTTCACAGCCGGGGGTGCTGTACAAGGAGTGCGGCGATGCTAGACAACAGCTGTTTCGCGCCTGCCTGGCGCTTCAACAGGTCAATGAACGTGTGCACAGAAACGCCGGGTGAAATAGAAACAGGTGAGGGCGAAGCGCCTCCCATCTACTTCCTCCCTCCGTGAAACCGTGTGTTTGTTTTATCCATGTTTTTTTCATTCTTTTTTTCGTTCTCAGGCAATGTAATAATTCTGCAGTTCTAAGGTATACTATTGGGGTATGAAGGTCATATTAATCATGGTTGTTATAAGTTGCGTTGTTTTTTCCTTTTGGTAATAGTTCTTGGTACTATGTGCATTGTTTTTAAGGTATGTTTTAACGATCTTGTCTCAAGGTGGAATGTGATCGGTTTCATGGAGGGAGGAAGTAGATGGGAGGCGCTTCGCCCTCACCTGTTTCTATTTCACCCGGCGTTTCTGTGCACACGTTCATTGACCTGTTGAAGCGCCAGGCAGGCGCGAAACAGCTGTTGTCTAGCATCGCCGCATTCCTTGTACAGCACCCCCGGCTGTGAAGATGAGTCTTTTACTACAATAAAGTTACCTGCATCGGACATCCTGCCGAGTGCGTGCCTTCTTCTTCCATCGTAATATATATATATATATATATATATATATATATATATATATATATATATATATATATAATTTTATATTTTAGGATCCGGAGTCCAAATAGAATAATGTCTCAAGTGTGATTGCCACTTTTTAGTAGGCAGAGGATGCCCCTAATGCCTCATTCAGATGTCCATTTTTCCCATATATGTTCTATCCGTGTTTTTCATGGCTCAAACATGTTTCCTTTATAATTTACGGGGCTCTTCAGTGTCTGGCTTTTTTTTTTTTTTCACCGATTAGCCACAAAAAAAAAAATAATGCTGTAGACTTGTTAGTGTTCGATCCAGTTTAGTGGATCAAAATGCACATTCAATTGACTGGGTCCATATTAAAAAAAAAAAATAAAAAATTGGATGACCCGCAGATGCCATCCAAGTGGTGGCAGCTTTTTATTATTTAAAAAGTAACACCAGTATGGACTGCCTTTTTTTTTTTTTTTTTTTTTTTTTTTTTTTTTTTTTTTTTTATGGTAATGAGCAACCGCACACTGGTTATTTTTCTAAACATAAGCTATTTTTAAAAGTGCGCAGAACACACTCCTTGGTGCCACTGAAAGGGCTCAAATTTGTAGCAAAGGTCAAGCCTGAACTTTTGGGTTGTGGGATGCTGCCGGGCAGAACGGGATCCCACATCGTAAGCGCGTCCATTTTTGTACAGAAAGAGTGATGTTACATCCTTTGCTAAGCTGTAAGCTAACACTAACCATGCTATGTTACCATTCAAAAGCCGTAAAGGTTGCAGCATTGTTGGAACAGAGTGAGATCTCGAGTCTGCGGGGGGTTTTGAGATCTCACAACCAAAAGTTCTGACCCGACTTTAGCTAGTTAGTTGGTCCATTTTGGGAGATATTGAGGAGTGTTCCGCACATTTTTAACTCAAAATTTATATTTAGAAAAGTTATTAGTCTGGGGTTGTTGTTTTAATACAAGAACCGCTGACCCATGCACTAAAAATGGATGATAATCTTATTCAGTACATTGATGGAATATCCTTTTTTTGTTTTTTCCTGTATGCAAAAAATAAACCCCTATATGAGTCCTTCTAGGTGAACTAGATAGCCAAGTGCAGTGAGAAAAAATAATCTGTCCACTGAGACTTCATTTAGACATCCATTTTTCATGTACGTATCCTATCCATGTTTGTCAAAGGACAAGTGCCCTTTGTAACTTGCTTTGCTACTCGGATGTGTGAGTTGTTTTCTGACCATGTCAAGAAAAATTGCCCATACAAAGCTCCACATGTGAAAATCACAACAGGACATAGATGGCATCAGTGTATAGTCCATGCGCTGTCCATGATTAATATTGTAATGGACAGGAGTAGGTTACCGTATATACTCGAGTATAAGCCGACCTGAGTATAAGCCCACCCCCCCCCCCCCTAATTTTGCCACAAAAAACTGGGAAAACTTATTGACTCGAGTATAAGCCTAGGGTGGGAAATGCAGCAGCTACCGGTAAATGTCAAAAATAAAAATAGATACCAATAAAAGTAAAATTAATTGAGACATCAGTAGGTTAAGTGTTTATGAATATCCATATTGAATCAGGAGCGCCATATAATGCTCCATACAGTTCATGATGGGCCCCATAAGATGCTCCATATTAAAATATACCCCATATAATGCTGCACAAAGGTGAATAATGGCCCCATAAGATGCTCCATAGAAACATTTGCCCCATACAATGCTGCATAAAGGTTGATGGCCCCATAAGATGCTCCCCACATTATGGCCCCATAAGATGCTCCCCACATTATGGCCCCATAAGATGCTCCATACATTATGGCTCCATAAGATGCTCAAAACATTATTCCCCATAAGATGCTCCACACATTATGGCACCATAAGATGCTCCATACATTGTGGCCCCATGAGATGCTCCACACATTATTGCCCCATGAGATGCTCCACACATTGTGGCCCCATGAGATGCTCCACACATTGTGGCCCCATGAGATGCTCCACACATTATGGCCCCATGAGATGCTCCACACATTATGGCCCCATGAGATGCTCCACACATTATGGCCCCATGAGATGCTCCATACATTGTGGCCCCATGAGATGCTCCATACATTGTGGCCCCATGAGATGCTCCACACATTGTGGCCCCATGAGATGCTCCACACATTGTGGCCCCATGAGATGCTCCACACATTGTGGCCCCATGAGATGCTCCATACATTGTGGCCCCATGAGATGCTCCATACATTGTGGCCCCATGAGATGCTCCATACATTGTGGCCCCATGAGATGCTCCATACATTGTGGCCCCATGAGATGCTCCATACATTGTGGCCCCATGAGATGCTCCATACATTGTGGCCCCATGAGATGCTCCATACATTGTGGCCCCATGAGATGCTCCATACATTAGGGGCCCCATGAGATGCTCCATACATTGTGGCCCCATGAGATGCTCCATACATTGTGGCCCCATGAGATGCTCCATACATTGTGGCCCCATGAGATGCTCCATACATTGTGGCCCCATGAGATGCTCCATACATTGTGGCCCCATGAGATGCTCCATACATTTGCCCTATTTGCTGTTGCTGCGATGAAAATAAAAAAAAATCACATACTCACCTCTCTTCGCTCAGGCCCCCGGCACTTGCGATAGTCACCTTCCTCGTTCCATCGCTGCACGCTGCTCTGTCTTCCATCCTCTGCACTGACTGTTCAGGCAGAGGGTGGTGCGCACACTAATCGCGTCATCGTGCCCTCTGACCTGAACAGTCACAGCCAGAGGACGGAAGACAGAGCAGCGCGCAGCGATGGAATGAGGAAGGTGAATATCGCACAATGCTCACCTCCCCCGTCATACTCACCTGTTCCCGGCGCGGTCCCTGGCAGCGTCTCACTGTCAGATGGTCTCCGGGAGCCGGCGGCATCTTCCTGTGTTCAGCGGTCACGTACCGCTCATTACAGTAATGAATATGCGTGCATATTCATTACTGTAATGAGCGGTACCACGTGACCGCTGAACACAGGAAGAGCTGCTTGCAGGGACCGCGCCAGGAGCAGGTGAGTATGTGACAGCCGCCGCTACCCGCTCACCGCCGACCCCACGCCGACACTGACTCGAGTATAAGCCGAGAGGGTCACTTTCAGCCCAAAAAAGTGGGCTGAAAATCTCGGCTTATACTCGAGTCTATATGGTAATTTTTTTTTTTTTTTCATACATGAAAATCGCTGATTTCTCTGATGGTAAAATCTGATCCAAAACACTGACATTCAGACTTTTTTATTTTGCTCATGTGAAAAGTCTCTGACTTGACTTGCTGGACTTGTTGAGAATTGGCCATCGCTCCTGACATGTCTGGTGTAGTAAATATAGGTATAACAAGCACTAGAGAAATATCAAATCCGTATCTATTGAATACGCTAAATATTATTGCGCTTAGCGCTTTCAATATAAAGTGCCCGCTAAGCAATCCGCATACTGCCTGTTATGTTCACACATGCTACATCTGTACTGGTATTTCCCAACTGTACCAATAAATTAACTGGATGTTACCTTTTACCTTGTGAAAAGGCTGCTTGAGGGTATGTTCACTGTGACAGTCACTAGCAGAGTACTGGAGGGGAGATATGTTTCACTGAGGCTATTAGCTTCAGTGGTTTGAAACCTAAAAGTTTGCTCCAACTCACTGTATGAGAGGGGTTGATTGTCCATATTAAGAGTTGGGTTTTTGAGAACAACCATAGAACGTGTGGGAGGTTATTCACCATATCTCCACCCCAGGGTGTGGTCTGGGACATGAATAGCCAGCCTTTTGAGTCATTAGGTTTCCAGTGTGCCTGGAGAGGCTAACTCCAGAGAGTTGCTTGTGTTTGTGCTAAACTGAACAGTGTGCTTTTGCTAAGCCTGAGTGAGTGGACCCCCGCAAATGTATGGACTGTGCTATACATTTTGTTCTGTTTTGCCATTAGGCCAGAAAGACCGTGTGTGCTTTGATGAACTTTACATTGGTTTATGCCGTGCTGTAATAAACCAGTGAGCGATTTAAAGAGACAGCGTTCCTGTGTCTACCTCCGTGTGCAGCCAAGTGAGCTGATCTACCACATCACACACAGCGGTTGTGTGCAGTAGAAACTGCATCTCAATCAGAACATTTACTAGAAAATAGGTTCTATTTAAAGAAATAAAAGGCAGCAGATGGATAAAAATATATTTTGAGGTTTCGTATAATCTGGAAAGTAAATCGTAGATCTGTATCCAGCCCCCTCTGTTGGCATTCAGCACATCTCCCCTGGCAGGCCTCCATTCTCTTTCCCTCTCCATGGTCGAAGTGGTATTTTGGATCATCATGCTGTTTATTTTTATGTATTTTTGGCTTTGCTTCCTCAGAAGACTTTTCCACAATATTACTTGGCCCCAGATTAGATGTAAAATGTTCTTTTCTGTTGTAAATGGTGATAATTCTTCTTGGCTGTTTTATGTGCTCTGTTCATGACCACAATGGAGAATGCAGATTCATGTGACCTGCACTTCGCTGCAGTCTGGTTACCGGTTTATGTAGTGTTACTGTTCATTATTTATGGGTGTCTTTGTCCCACACTGTTTTTCTATAGAGGCTGATAGAGCTGATAAATATTTGAAACCATTTGAGTCTTTTCACATTGTTTTGCTTAGTACCATTGGGAGTTTGAGAACACACTTTGCAAAAAACAATGGTCTTATGTGTGTAGCTGTATACCGTAGTTACTATGTTTTAGTACCCTGGTAATCAGTCTGTATATTAAAAAAAAAAATGTTGGGCATATTATTAGACATGTTAAAAGAAAAATTGAAATCTGTATTAATACTGATATGTAATCAATTGTCTAATGGTAGTCACACACCTTCAGTAGATCTCCACCAAACAAATATTCCACCTGCATGCCCCACCATACACACGTATGCTCAGTTCAGCCAAGTATGCATGTTTTGAAGTTGGAGAGGATTGTGACCAACAGCTAGACACCTCTCGTGCCCTGTTATCTCCGCTCCAAACTAAATGAATACAAAAAGGCCCACTCGTTGAAGTTCATTCAATCCTTCTTACCCCAAACATCATCTGTTAGGGAAAGCTGGGAGACCCCCTATAAAAAATAGTCAATTTGGCTAACTTTGCTTTTAAGGCCCCAAACAGTAAATATAAAAACACAGCCAATATAGGCAACTGATATATTTTGGGGGCAAAGCTGCTACATATTTCACAGCAAAATAAAATTTTGTGCAAAATCCATGTGTGACTTGTAGGTTTTGGTACATATTTTACCATCAATATTTTCTGCAAAGAATAACATTCTGCACATTTGTAAATCCCCTTGCATCTAAATGAATGTGCGGACAATACATGTAGATGAGATTTGTTACATTTTGGTCACAATGCTGTTACGTCAGTTTTCCAATGGTAAAACCAAAGAAATGAGCCAGAGCACAGTGTATAAGTGTAATGTTATAGGTGCACATTCACACTGGGGACATTTAACAGACAGTATCTGGGACTAAAATAAAATGAGAACATACACTGCAGTACACTGTGTGCATAATTATTAGGCAAGTTGTATTTTAGAGAATTATTTTTATTATTATTATTTATTTATATAGCACCATTAATTCCATGGTGCTGTACATGAGAAAGGGGTTACATACAGAGTTACAGATATCATTTACAGTAAACAGGTTTACAGTGACAGACTGGTACAGAGGGGAGAGAGGACCCTGTCCTTGCGGACTTACATTCTATGGGATAATGGGGAAGAGAAAGAAGGTAGGGGTGAGGCGGCGGCTCTGGCGGTGGTGAGGCGGTGGCTCGGTTATTGTAGGCTGTAGGCTTTCCTGAAGAGATGGGTTTTCAGGTTCCGTCTGAAGGATCCGAGGGTGGTGGATAGTCGGACGTGTTGAGGCATGGAATTCCAGAGGATGGGGGATATTCGGGAGAAATCTTGGAGGCGGTTGTGTGAGGAACTAATAAGTGTGGAGGAGAGTAGGAGGTCTTGTGATGAACGAAGATTACGTGAGGATAGATATTGGGAGATTAGTTCAGAGATATAGGGAGGGGACAGGTTGTGGATGGCTTTGTAGATCAGTGTTAGTAGTTTTAACTGGATTCGTTGGAGGATTGGGAGCCAGTGGAGGGATTTGCAGAGGGGAGAAGCAGGGGAGGAGCGAGGTGGATTAGGCGGGCAGCAGAGTTGAAGACAGACTGGAGTGGTGCAAGAGAGTTAGCGGGGAGGCCACAGAGGAGGGTGTTGCAGTAATCGAGGTGGGAGATGATGAGAGCATGTACAAGAGTTTTGGTAGATTGTGGGCTGAGGAAGGAACGGATTCTGGCAATATTTTTGAGTTGGAGGCGACAGGAGGTGGCAAGAGCTTGGACGTGAGCTTTGAAGGACAGGGCAGAGTCGAGAGTTACCTCGAGGCAGCGGATTTCAGGAGCGGGAAAGAGCGTGATGCCGTTTACCATAGTAGATAGATTGGGTAGGGGGGATACGTGAGGTGGGGGAAAGATGATGAATTCGGTTTTGTCTACTTTTTTTCGGTTTTGTCTGTTATTGATCAACACCTATGTTCTCAATCAACCCAAAAGACTCGTAAATATCAAAGCTTAATATTTTTGGAAGTTGGAGTGGGGTCATTTTTAGATTTGGCTATCTTAGGAGGATATCTGTTTGTGCAGGTAATTATTACTGTGCAGAATTATTAGGCAACTTAATAAAAACCAAATATATTCCTATCTCACTTGTTTTTTTTCACAAGGTAAACAAATATAACTGCACAAAATTTAGAAATAAACATTTCTAACATGCAAAAACAAAACCCCAAAAAATTAGTGACCAATATAGCCACCTTTATTCATGATGACACGCAACAGCCTTCCATCCATAGATTCTTTCAGTTGCTTGATCTGTTTACGATCAAAATTGCGTGCAGCAGCCGCCACAGCCTCCCAGACACTGTTCCGAGAGGTGTACTGTTTTCCCTCCCTTTAGATCTCACATTTTGAGGAACCACAGGTTCTCTGTGGGGTTCAGTTCAGGTGAACAACGGGGCCATGTCATTATTTTTTCTTCGTTGAGACCTTTACTGGCCAGTCACGCTGTGGAGTAGTTGGAGGCATGTGATGGAGCATTGTCCTGCATGAAAATCATGTTTTTATTGAACGATACCGACTTCTTCCTGTTCCACTGCTTGAAGAAGTTGTCTTCCAGAAACTGGCAGTAGGTCTGGGAGTTGAGCTTCACTCCATCCTCAACCCGAAAAGGTCCCACAAGTTCATCTTTGATGATACCAGCCCATACAAGTACATCACCTCCACCTTGCTGGCATCTGAGTCGGAGTGGAGCTCTCTGGCCTTTACTGATCCAGCCTCTGGCCCATCCAGTCACTCTCATTTCATCAGTCCATAAAACCTTTGAAAAGTCAGTCTTAAGATATTTCTTGGCCCAGTCTTAACGTTTTAGCTTATGTTTCTTGTTCAAAGGTAGTCGTTTTTCAGCCTTCCTTACCTTAGCCATGTCCCTGAGTATTGCACACCTTGTGCTTTTTGTTACTCCAGTAACGTTGCAGCTGTGAAATATGGCACAACTGGTGGCAAATGGCATCTTGACGCTTGATTTTCCTCAATTCATGGGCAGTTATTTTGCATCTTTGTTGCCCAACACGCTTCTTGCGACCCTGTTGGCTATTTGCCATGAAACGCTTGATTGTTCGGTGATCACACTTCAAACGTTTGGCAATTTCAAGACTGCTGCATCCCTCTGCAAGACATCTCACAATTTTGGACTTTTCAGAGCCCGTCAAATCTCTCTTCTGACCCATTTTGCCAAAGGAAAGGAAGTTGCCTAATAATTAAGCACACCTTATATAGGGTTTTGATGTCATTAGACAACACCCCTCCTCATTACAGAGATGCACATCACCTGATTTACTTAATTTGTAGTTGGCTCTCAAGCCTGAACAGCTTGGAGAAGGACAACATGTATAAAAAGTATCATGTGATCCAACAAACAACTTGCCTAATAATTCTGCACGCAGTGCAAGTAAATTGTAATAATACATGTACGGTAAATAACATTGGGTACTTGGTTGACACTTTTTTGATGGAAAAATAATAAAGGCAATCCCACCGCAACAAGGTGTACCCAATCGGCACAGTACCTACCTCTTGTAGTTCACCTCACTGTGCCAGTAGGTATCAGAATACTCTGGGGCAGAGCAGGACCCCGACCCGACTGTTGAGCTACTTGCCTATGGAAATCTATGTAGACAAAATGCCCGGCCCAAAAAGGGGAAGTCACATCCCTGTTTGTACAAAAAAGCTAAAACAAAACCAAATAAATGAGTCGGAACACATGTTGGTAGAAGTGCATTGTGTAGGTGATCATTCACACTGCAGCCTTTAAAAGACAGAGCCAGTTTTCTGATAGTTCAGCTACCCTTTAAGTTTAGTTCCCACGATGGGTTTCTGGTGAGTTTTTGATGATGCAAAAATTCTGCAGCGTCTTACAGTTCCAGCAAAGTGGATGGGATTTATGAAATCATATGTCCACTGTTGTTTTTCATAACGCAGCGTATACTGAACTGTGATGCGTTTTTTTTTTTTAAATCCACAATGTTTCAGTCCCTCTTCTGACTACGCAGAGTTTTCTGTTTGGATTTTCCCCATAGATTTGCGCTAGATGCAGAAATGCACTAAAAACGCATGGGCATCGGCCCATGACTGTATCAATAAGGTTTTGTCGTAGACAAATACCAGGAAGTATAAAAAGGAGCTGTATTTCAAAACCTGACATAAGAAAAAGGGGCAAACACCGCAGCACCAAAAATGCAATGAAAAGAATGTGAGTAACCTAATTCATCTGTGTGCAGAAATGGTGCAACATCAAAAACTCTCGAACTACTCCTCGTGGGAACATAGCCTAAATCCATGTATTATTAGAGAGCTCTACAATTTTCTAATATCTGTTATCTCAATTCCTCACCATTTCATGACACTTTTTTTTTTTTTTTCTTTGCCAGTTAACAAAAACGCTCATGTTTACATCCCAAGGCTACGAACCAATAGAGTATAGTCACGCAACAGAATAAAATTGTGTATTTTCTGCTGCTGTAATCTGAGGATGACCCATTGATTTTTGCAACAGATATGTCAGTTTAAAGAGGTTCCTATACATGTTGTTAGTTTGTTTTCATTAATAGTACTGCTTCAGTGCATTGTTGCTACCTTTATCTTTGTCCTCTCCTTTTCTCCGTGTGACATACTTTTCAACTTTTTAAAGTAGCACTCCTATCCAAGTTTTTATTCTAGCAATAAATTGCAGTCATCATATTATAGAGCACTGTGCACTCACAATTGCTCATTTCGCCTTTCTACCCAGTCAATTCTATCTTTTCCATTGGGTCTATGGCGTCACTTGATTATAAACGGACTAGCTGACTCCTTCTAAGCTCTATATAGAAACAGGAAATCTCTTTTCCCAGCATAAATCCTCATTAGAACTACAATTCTATGTAATTGCAAAGTCCTTGACAGGGGGGGGAGCAGAGTAGCTGGTTCAGGAATTGAAGAGAGTGTTGAGCAGGATTGCCAGGGAGTTTGCAGTCAGTAGAATTGTAGTTCTAATGATTCATGCAGGGAAAATAGACTTCCTGTTTCTGCATGGCACTTAGAAAGATTCAGCTAGTCTGGGTAGAAAGGCAAAATGAGCAATTGTAAGTACACAGTGACGTATAATATGATGTCTGCAATATATTAAAACATTGATGGGAGGAGTGCTGCATTAACTCAGTTTGATTATTTAATTCTATATTTTGATACATAATTGGTTGTCGGCCTTTTTTTCTTGAAAATTGTAGTCGTTCTTGCAGTTTTAGGTTACGCCCCACTATTATCCATGTAACTATTCATCTGTCACCTGTTACTCCATGTCTAATCATTATTGGCCATACAGTACCTTATACCTCCAATATTGTAAATGAAGGTTGCAGAGATACTTTGATCCTTACATTATAAATGTTTGCAGCCCTGAGACCTGATTATTAAATCCCCATGAAATAATATACTGTATAGGAATAAGTGTTCTTTTTAACCTGAACACCATGCCCTTCCGTATTCTTCTGAAATTAATTAACCTGTATGAGCTATGTAGGGTGTGTGATCAAGAAAAAAATGTTATTTCTTAGGTGGGCAGTGTCAAAGTTATGCCCCGAGCTCTGTGCTGGGGATAGCTGTATATCTTCATTCCAGGGTGGCTCTTTTATTCCTTTTTGGATTTTGTCATGTATAGCTGGGGTTATATATCAGTATAATTTTGTTTTGCTATTGTTGCATTTTGATCCCATCATGCTTTATTTTTTCTTTTGCAGGCTTCACGTCCTGATGGGGCCTCCATGTTCTGGCCTCAAACGCTCATTCACAGAAACTATGAATATCTCCAACTTTTCCTGGCGGCCATCATTACTTTTGTTCCTCCTGTTTTCCCTAACTTCAGCAATACACTCGATGGGAACCTATAATCTCACTGCCAATGGTTCTGAATCAGCGGTGGAGTCGTTACCTGTGATCACATCTACGGTTGATCACATCATTGTGAAGGAGGGCAACAGTGCGGTCATCCACTGCAATATCGAGGGCCACCCAGATCCTCACTTCCAGTGGTATCATTCTAATGGACACCTACTACAAGAGAATGGTAAATTGAAATTGTCAAATGTGCAAAATGTAAAAATATGATGGATTAATGGGCTAATGATCCAAAATGTTAATTTATTTCATGTTTGGCATGTATTTGATGTAAATACCTTCTTGTACAGTTTTCTAGCAGATTCCAGTTTTTGTAAGGAAGCCTTCTTTCCTATGTTAAGAATTGCAATGTATCCGTAAAATTGTACGTTGACGCCAAATTTTTTTATTTTTTACACAACCGTAGACTTAAACAAACGAGAGTCTCATCCAAAACACAGAAGAAACTAGTACATGCTGCAATTTTTGTTATTTGTTTTTTTGTTTCCCGCAAACATTCAGTTCGTGGAAAATAAAAAACCTCATGTGAACAGTCCCACTAAGGAATATCGGTCCAAGTGCTGGTTTTCTACAGTCCGTGTTCAAACCAAAGATGTTTGCGATATTGCTAAACTGTTTTTTTTTTTTTTTTTTTTTTTAATCGATAACTTCAAAAAGTAACCAAATCTTTGGGACAGTCGTATAGGTTTCTGTAACCAATCTACTTTGTGTGTATATCCGCTTAAGCAAATATTTGATTTCCTTTTAGGAGTCCCTTTATTAGGCTCCTTCTGTGCCTAAAGGCCCCGTCACACTTAGCGACACTAATGCGATTCCGACAACGATACGACCTGTCAGGGATCGTTGCTGCGTCGCTATGAGGTCGCTGGTGAGATGTCAAACAGTGAGATCTTCCCAACAACGCAGCAGCGATGCGGCGACCTGTAGCGACCTGTACAACGATGTCGTTGGTCGTTGTGACCCTGTCACATGGGAGCTATTATGAAGATTCAGACCTCGATGAGGGACGTCCTGTGTGACGTTGTAGTCAACAAGGTCGTTGGTAAGGTGTCAAACACAGCGATGTGTGCTACCCAGCGGGACCTCAATGATCAAAAAAAGGTCCAGGCCATTCCGACACGACCAGCGATCTCACAGCAGGGGCCTGGTCGCTGCTACGTGTCACACATAGCGAGATCGCTACTGAGGTCGCTGTTGCGTCACAAAACTTGTGACTCAGCAGCGATCTCGCTAGCGACCTCGCTTAGTGTGACGGGGGCTTAAATGTGAGTCCCTTCAAAGCTTTTCCTACAACAGAGGGATCATTAGACGGATCTCGTGTGTTCTATTCCGTAGCCAAAATAGTCCCTTCCATTACACAAAAGCTGAACCTGATATCAAAGGACCCTCTTAAGTGTAATTATCATTCTTAATTTTCTCTCCGATGTCTCCAGATAATTATCTTACTTGAGTATATTCATGTTACATTGAATATTACCAAACTTACGCCAGGTTTAGACTAAAAAATTCTGTTTTTCATCACGAAAAAAGTATTTTTCATCCTTGTCATTATGTCCATTTATTTTATTTTACTTTAACATTTGAAAATATCATAGGCCAAATGTAGTTTAGTATCTTTATATTTGCAATGGATCTGTGAAAAATGCATGTGATTTGTCTTTTTTTTTTTTTTTGCGTACCTATTGACTTCCTGCCCCGATCAGAGTTACCGTACCTTGCCGCGATGGGATGGCTTTTATGCTATTTTTGATCAGAAACAGTATTACTAAAAACTGTTATTTAGATGCACTTTTTTCTTTTTACTTGGCTACAGCAGGGTTTTTGCAATTTTTTTTCTCTTGTGAGTTTTTTAATAGATCTGATTAAAAAAAAAAAAGTTCCAAAAGTGCATTCTGCTATATATTTAATTATTTATTTATTTTTAACACTCAGCCAATTGGTTCATATGTAAATATGTTCGTATGAACTACCACATTGGCTTGCATTGGTCCGTGTGGTGTCCATATGCTATCCATTTTGTATATGGACAGCACATGAACGTTTAATAGGCTCATCTGAGACTTTGCAATTCCTGGCCATTCATTGACTTCAGTTGTTTTGGATGATTACTGCATTAAATCTCATGACCATCTGCTGCCTAAAGTCGAACTATGCATAAAATGATCATCAGCCACAAGAAGGGTCCTATCGATTGGTGCTTTGGAGGATCTTTCGTACAAATGATCCTACCAGCAACATAGGGGTAAAACCAGAATTGGCAGATTTTTTTTTTTGATTTTTTTTTTATGGTAACCCCCATGTGGTTGTCTGGACGTGGTTTTTGTATAAACAAACATGATTGATTGGACTGTGTGATTTTTGACTGCATATTGTTTAACAGGTACATTACCACTGCTGAGCCATGAGCCATGTAATTAAAATCACCCAAATCCACTAGGTGAAAAAGACTACCAAAAGACTATAAATGTCCGGGCAGTGAAGCTCTGCAATGACTTTTTAAAATGCCATAGCACAGTAGAGCAGCTGCACGATATCATGTGAGGGCGAAGAGCCGTCTGCCAGATACAGCCAGACTCCCCATAGAGAAGGTGGAGGCAGGAAAAGGATTTAAATATTGAAATGCCTCCTAAAGGTCTGTTATATTATGGGGGTAAAATCTGTGCAGTAAATAAAAATCAGGAATAAATTTAAAAAAAATCTAGCTCCTCTACCTCACCCATCCATAGAATTTTAAAAGCACCAGCTGCCATTTCCTATCTTAGTAATATGAAAATCCGTCTTCACTGAATACAGCTTTTATTGTTATTTGAGAGTGAAAGATCAGTTCAGGAGAAGAACTAAGCAGATTTCTCTGATAAGTAATATATTACAAAATGGCTTATTTTCATGTGTACTATTCATTTATGATATACATATCAATTGGAGAGTTGGGTTTAAAAAAAAAAAACTGACTTGTACAAGATGTCACATGATTGGTCAATTTCTACCAGTCATGATAGAAACTATATGATATACGGTATATGTAGGTGTACTTGAGCTCTCACCCCTGGGTAGACACAGCTGTAGCAAACTATGTGCTCCAACTTGCTAAAAGTCACCCCTGCAAAATACTGTTAAATGTATGAAGTGCCTGTACAGCGCAAGCACACGCTCGCCACAATGGGTGCAGCCAAGTCTGCCACCTGGCCATCCCTGATGAAGGATGCTTCCTTTGAAACGCGTTGGAGATGGATTCTGCATTAGGGAGTATTCCCCAGTTAGTTAAGTCACTCTGTTTAGGCGGACTTTGCTGCACCTAATGAGGTGAGTGTGTGCTAGCGCTGCCGGCCAGAGCACTGCATAGGCACTTCGTGCATCTACCATCCACAGACCAGGAACGCCCATCACCCACATACTAGGCAATCGACCGCCAACGAGCAAATACGTTTAATTTCTATTTCTATCTTAACTGTAAACTTGATTACCGGGATATTGTAGTACTTTTACAAGCAGAACATCAATCAAATTTAGATAGGACATTTATCTTTATACCTACCGACAGTGGCATGTAAAAGTTTGGGCACACCTGGTCAAAATTACTGTTATTATGAACAGTTCAGCAAGTTGAAGATGAAATGATCTCTAAAATGTAAAGATGACACATTTCCTTTTGTAGTTTAGACAAATAAAAAAAAAATGTATTTTCATGTAAAAAAAACTAAAATACAAAGGAAATGTCATCCTTAACTTTAGGCCTTTTAGAGATCATTTCATCTTCAACTTGCTTAACTGATCACAATAACAGTAATTTTGACCAGAAGTCCCCAAACTTTTACAAGGCACTGTATATTATACTTGCAGGAGTATTTTGCCTTTTCACACATGATGGAAACTACTTGTGTTTTTATCCTTAGCGGATAGCCATGTGAAGCTGACCATGTGTGAAAGATCAGTCCCTTTCTTCTAAGACGATTATTATTAAGTTTCTCTTCAACTGATTTCAAATGTCCATCATTCATGGTCCAGGTACTGGCCGTGGGTCTCCTAAATCAAACTAAACAACTTGATATACGCCTGGAAGTCTATTGAGTTCAGGTCAGAAGACACGTGGCCAGTCCATACATCGCTGTCCATAATAAGACCATGAATGACCGGCATGTTAAGATGTTTACTGAGAGCAATAAAACTTTTTTGCCGGCCAATCTACTGTAGTCCCAAGCTATCCGTTTGTTTGTTTTTTCCCTCAAATCACCATACCTGAAGATTTCATGTGCAATTGTTTTCTTGAAGTGATTGTGGTTGAAAACAAAGAGGAGCAAACATAAAAAAATTGCTCAGCATCAAGAAAAATGCCACTAAAATATGGATCTTTATTTTGGCTGCAACGTCCTACATGATGGAAACGCGGTTTTAAAATCTGCTGATCTGTAGTGCACCTTACATAAATGACCATTTAGGTACAATTGTTGGGGATAATTTACAAAGTTTGGGAAAATTGTTGAGTGCAAACTATTTTTCCACAATATTGGTCACCTGAGATGGTGGGAAGTTGCTGTTAATGCACTTAGTCACTTATATTTCTGTAAAAACATTATTGCAGTTCCATAGTATGTCATCACCACAAGTTAAAATAGCGTCTGTAGCCTCCACAGTACCCCACTGTTACCTTGACCTAACTTTAGCACAACCTGGTCGTCCACCGCCGGGTTATTTCCTGTTATTCAGATCCTGTTCTAGCTCAGGAAATTGGAGCACTGGTCCTGTTTTCAGATCCAAGTACAGTAGATGCAGACAAAGAAAAGGTTTAATGATTATAAAAATAATGCTCTCAGTGTGAAAAACAAGATACCGTAATCTTGTATTTATGATACCCTTTTAATGGTTAACAAAAATAAAATAAGTAATGTTACAAAGCAAACTTTAGGGACGGCTTAGGTCCCTTCCTCAGGCATGGTATAACAAAATTTCTGAAGAAACACAAATATATGCACAAACAGCAAAAAAAAAAAGAGAAGAGGGTCATGGTATGATAAATGAACCTATGAATAAACAAACTAACTGCTCAGAGAAAGAGCTCAGAGACTGAATCCTTAATTGGATTAGATTAGTGGTGTGAAAGTTTTATAGTCCTGATAAACTAGGCCTCTGGTCTAAAGGCTGAGTCACACATAACGATTTCGTTAACGATATCGCTGCAACGTCACGCTTTTGGTGACGTAGCAACGATCCCGCTAACTAACGTTATGTGTGACAGCGACCAAGGATCAGGCCCCTGCTGGGAGATCGTTGGTCGTTGGGGAATGATCAGGACCATTTTTTGGTCGCTGATCACCCGCTGTCATCGCTGGATCGGCGTGTGTGACGCCGATCCAGCGATGTGTTCACTTGTAACCAGGGTAAATATCGGGTTACTAAGTGCAGGGCCGCGCTTAGTAACACGATATTTACCCTGGTTACCATTGTAAAAGTAAAAAAAAACACAGTACATACTCACATTCTGTCACGTCCCCCGGCGTCCACAGGGTTAAAACTGCTTTCGGCAGGAGCGCTGCTAATGCAGGCACTGCTGCCGAGAGCTTCCCTGCACTGACTGTGTCAGCACTGGCCGTAAAGCAGAGCACAGCGGTGATGTCACCGCTGTTACTGCCGGCGCTGACACATTCAGTGCAGGGAAGCTCTCGGCAGCAGCGCGTGCATTAGCAGCGCTCTTGCCGAAAGCCGTTTTAACCCTGTGGACGCCGGTGGGGGACGTGACAGACATCAGAATGTGAGTATGTAGTGTTTTTTTTTTTTTTTTACTTTTACAATGGTAACCAGGGTAAATATCGGGTTACTAAGCGCGGCCCTGCACTTAGTAACCCGATGTTTACCCTGGTTACCCAGGTGCTGCAGGGGGACTTCGGCATCGTTGAAGACAGTTTCAACGATGCCGAAGTCGTTCCCCTGATCGTTGGTCGCTGGAGAGCTGTCTGTGTGACAGCTCCCCAGCGACCACACAACGACTTACCAACGATCACGGCCAGGTCATATCGCTGGTCGTGATCGTTGGTAAGTCGTTTAGTGTGACTCCAGCTTTACTTGGATATTGGGACTATAAAACTTTCACACCACTAATCTAATCCAATTAAGGATTCAGTCTCTGAGCTCAGTTTGTTTAATTCAATGGTTCATTTATTATACCATGACCCTCTTCTTTTTTTTTTTTTTTTTTGTTTTTTTTTGTTTACGGTTTGTGCATATTTGTGTTTCTTAAGAAACTTTGTTATACTTAGGCCTCATATTCACTTGCGCGAGACTCGGATGAGTCTCGCACGGCAATACCCGGCGCTGCTGCCGGCACTCAGATCGGAGCGTGCGGCCGCATAGGAATACATGCAGCCACATGCTCCGCTCCTCTGTGCTGGGTGCAGTGCCGGGTATTGCCGTGCGAGACTCATCCAAGTCTCGTGCAAGTGAGTATGAGCCCTTAGCCTGAAGAAGGGACCTAAGAAGTCCCTAAAGCTTGCTTTGTAACAGTAATTCTATTTTTATTTTTTTTAGCCATTAAAATATGTACTTTTTTTTTTTTTTTCATATTTTTCTTTTTTCTTTGTGGTGTGTGCACTTTTTGCAGTCATTAGAATGTGTGAAAAATGCTGAAAGAATTGACATACTGCAGATATGACACTTGCGATGAAACCCACCCCGCCTGACATCACTATTACGTCGGAGGGATCACGTGGCATGGTCTCCTCGCTTGCACCAATGTGACGTTCTTCAAGGTCAGCTTGGCACAGTTTTACACACACACACAAACACCCCTGTCCACACAGGCCCTCGGAGTGAGAGGATGTGGTCCACGCAGTCGCTGATGTGGCACCACACTCTCTCACAACCCTGACAGGCATGAAGGCCCCTATCATTAGCACCAGTGAAACAGCACCTGTTCAGACCGATAGGACTACAACTAGTTCCTCATTAGATAAAAGACCAGTCTGTTAACGGGATTATATTGGGCTAGAACCTAGCCACTGTAGCATGTAAAGTCAAAACCAAGAACACAGATGTGTGGATTCGTGGATAGAGATAAAAGAGCAGCCCAAGGTTATATAATAACTCCAGGCATCTTTCAAATTCCATCTTTCAAAATCCAGATTTCTAATTACACTACTCTGAATTGTACTAGAATTGACTACAAGGTAACGGAATATAAAACCACTACAATGTTTTGGTTTCTATTCACTTTCACCCCCATACTACTCTATTTTTTTTCCTACCTCCTGCAATCCCCCCCACCCCAGTAAGGAACTAGTAATTTCCCACTTCATCCTCCCCAGCTATCTCACCTCCTCCTCACAACTTTTCCTCCACATACAATCCTTTTTTTCTCCAGACACATATGGCCACATCATGTCCTATCCTGCTCCCACCTTCTAATGCTCTGTCTACTACTCCTCATTGCTGGCGACGTATCTCCAAATCCTGGCCCTCCTCAACACATCCCCACACTCATTTCTTACCCCCTGCCACGATCCTCTACACGTTCTTACAACCTTGATAACCTCACAACCAATCATCCAGCCCCCAGTTCCCCTACCTGGAGTACTATGGAACGCCCGCTCTGTCTGCAACAAACTGATGTTTATCCATGACCTCTTTAGCACCAACAAACTCTCCTTCCTTGCCATCACTGAAACCTGGCTCACCCCCTCTGACTCAGCCTCTCCAGCTGCACTTTCTTATGGCGGATTCCTTCTCTCTCATACCCCTCGCCCCAGGAACAAACGTGGTGGAGGAGTTGGCTTGCTCCTGTCCGATACCTTTACCCCCAATTCCGCTACCACCCTCCGCTACTCTTCCCTCGTTTGAGGTGCTCTCTGTCCGCATCACTTCCCCTTCCCATCTGGCTACTTCATTTCCTCTAGGCTGACATCCCCACTATCATCATGGGTGACTTCAATATCTCCATTGACACTTTCACCTCAGCTGCCTCTAATCTTTTATCACTCACTGCTTCCTTCGGCCTCAATCCGCTGGACCATATCTTCACCTGTCTCTGTTCCCTTACTAATCTCACTAACTCACCCCTCCCTGTCTGACCTCAACCTTCTGACATTCTCTTCCCTCTCCTCGTGCGCAACCCCGCTCCACAAACTCACCCACCCTTGCAGAAATCTCAAACACCTCAATTTACAATCACTCTGAGTCTCTTCTCCCTCTTACAGACATAACTTCTCTTCACGACAAAGATGCTGCTGCCACTTCTTATAACACCACAATAACAGCAACACTTGATTCGGCTGCCCCCTCACGCATGGCAAAACTCGTGCAATCAATAGGCAGCCCTGGCTGACAAACCTGACCAAAGAATTGAGACGGGCTTCCAGAGTCGCTGAGCGGAGATGGAAGTGATCCCACTCGGCCGAGCACTTCATCGCATACAAGCAGTCCCTCGCCAGCTTCAAGTTTACGCTCACTGCCGCAAAACAAACTTTTCATCTCTCATATCCTCCCTGTCTCACAACCCTAAACAGCTTTTCAACACTTTCAATTCTCTACTCCGTCCCCCAGCACCTCCTCCCTGTCCTCTCATTTTTGCTGAAGACTTTGCCTCTTTATTTCAACAGAATAGTGACCCGATCAGAGAAAGCTTTGGCCCGCAGCGCCCAATGCCCCTCTTAGCTGCTCAGCCCTCTTCCAACAAAACCAAGTTTTCCACCATGACAGAAGATCAGCTCTCCACCATGCTGTCAAGATGGACAGCTCATAGAATCCCACAGTTTTCAGTATCATTTCTACGCCAATGACACGCAGATCTACCTATCTGGACCTGACCTCACCTCCTTACTGACCTAAATCCCACAATGTCAGTCTGCTATTTCAGCCTTCTTTTCTGCTCACTTTCTACAACCCCTGGCAAAAATTATGGAATCGCCTGCCTTGGAGGATGTTCATTCAGTTGTTTAATTTTGTAGAAAAAAACACAGATCACAGACATGGCACAAAACTAAAGTCATTTCAAATGGCAACTTTCTGGCTTTAAGAAACACTAAAAGAAATCAAGAACAAAAAAATGTGGTAGTCCGTAATGGTTACTTTTTGTAACCAAGCATAGAGAAAAAATTATGGAATCACTCAATTCTGAATTATCAATTATGGAAACATGAAAAACAAACGAATAAAAAAACACTCCTAAACATCACTAGTATTTTGTTGCACCACCCCTGGCTTTTTATAACCGCTTGCAGTCTCTGAGGCATGTACTTAATGAGTGTTAAACAGTACTCTTCATCAGTCTAACTCCAACTTTCTCTGATTGCTGTTGCCAGATCAGCTTTGCAGGTTGGAGCCTTGTCATGGACCATTTTCTTCAACTTCCACCAAAGATTTTCAATTGGATTGAGATCCGGACTATTTGCAGGCCATGACATTGAAAATATTCCTTGAAAAAAGAAACACAAGGTCACAGTTTTTGCTCTATGGCAGGATGCATTATCATCTTGAAAAATGATTTCATCATCCCGAAACATCCTTTCAATTGATGGGATAAGAAAAGTGTCCAAAATATCAACATAAACTTGTGCATTTATTGAAGATGTAATGACAGCCATCTCCCCAGTGCCTTTACCTGACATTCAGTCCCATATCATCAAAGACTGTGAAAATTTGAATGCTCTCTTCAGGCAGTCATCTTTATAAATCTCATTTGAAGGGCACCAAACAAAAGTTCCAGCATCATCACCTTGCCCAATGCAGATTCGCGATTCATCACTGAATATGACTTTCATCCAGTCATCCACAGTCCACGATTGCTTTTCCTTAGCCCATTGTAACCTTGTTTTTTTCTGTTTAGGTGTTATTGATGGCTTTTGTTTAGCTTTTCTGTATGTAAATCCCATTTCCTTTAGGTGGTTTCTTACAGTTCGGTCACAGACATTGACTCCATTTTCCACCCATTCATTCCTCATTTGTTTTGTTGCGCATTTCTTGTTTTGGAGACATATTGATTTTAAGTTTCCGGTCTTGACTCTTTGATGTCTTCCTTGGTCTGCCAGTATGTTTGCCTTTAACAACCTTCCCATGATGTTTGTATTTGGTCCAGATTTTAGACACAGCTGACTGTGATTAACCTCTCTGCACATTCCCCCGCAGCGCTATGCATGCACACACACAAACACACGTACACACACACACAGCACCTCTCACCTGTCCACACGCTCTCGCGCACCTGAAGCATCACCGTCGGCAGCTTCCTCTCTCCGGCACGGCCGGCCGCTGAATGATGACGTCATCCAGCGGCGCTGCTGTCTGTATGAGAGAGAGAGAGGAAGTGAGGGCAGGAAGAAGGACAGATCGCTGCACATGCGGTATGTCCGCCCATGTCTCTGGGAGCCGGCGCGCTGCAGCTTCTCTGTGTCGGCTGTCAGCTTGACAGACGGTACAGAGAGCAGCCGACTCAGTCCAGGGGGGTGGCAGAATGCAACTGCCGGGGGAGACACTGCGGACCCCCACATTAGGCAGCCCGGCTGTCTCCCCTAGATACGCCTCTGGAGGTATGTGTCCTGTTATAGCTACACATGCTGAAGGGGGATTGTAATCTGCCATTAAATACTCCCCATATCCTTCACAACACTGCTTCAAATCTGCAAGGAACACAATAAATAGCATGTACACGGGACTTCAGAAATCTCATTCACTTTGATGGGATAGTAAAATACTGCATTTTTTGTGCCAGAAATGCAACATATGAACATAACCTACTAGATGTTCTTAATATAATAGAATATTTCATTTTTTTTGCCCTAATAAACCACAATAAGACATGCAACCACAATTGTATTAAAAAAAAAAATTGAACGCTGTTTAAAATGTAAAAAGATAACTTTGAATGAATAGGAAAACCATATTTTATTAAGAACATATGCAGCGCACCAGAGTCCTGGTCGTTGCAGTACTGATGCTCCGCCGCTAAGGGGAGTGATGGTACATCTGATGGCACTGAAGGAGTTCACCTGACCAGGTATCACAGACACCAATACACTTCATAGTCTGGCCTCCAGGGGGAGCTAAGGGCACTATGTATTAGGCCACTCCTCACAATCTGGTAAAACTGGGGGTTAGATAGAAAGTTAGACAGAAAGCTGACTGGGTTGGAACCAGGCAACATCCTGTGGCAGAGGGTGTTGCAGGGGAAGATTCAGGGGGGTCCCTGTCAGGGGTGGGATCCTGACAGAGGCCTAGCAAAAAGGAAAGAACGTTAAGGAACCGCGCCTGCACTACATCGCGGCGGTATCTCAAGAAAGGACAAGAAGCGAGGTTTATTGTGGAGAGTGAGAAACGAGATCAAAGCAAAAAGGAGATAACACCAGTAGGAGTCGTGCTGTAAGATCGAGGCAACATCCTACTGAGGTGCGTAGCCGGTGGCCAGAACGCCGAGGAAGTATTAGGCTCCAAGCAATACTTCAAACAGAGGCAGGACAGTTAATTTTAGGTTGGCTGTCTCACCAAAATCACCTAGGAAGACATAGGGGGTAACTGTGGGAGAGGGGCGACGCTAGGGTCCCAGAAGAACTCCAGGCCTTCCCGTCATACGGGTGCGTCCTATCCATATCATCTGGGGGACGGAGAAGAACATCAGAACAGACATAAGTTGTGGGAAATAACATCAGAAACAGACACAACAGTTGTGAGGACTATCCCGTGGTGCTCAGCAGGGAAGTACTACAACACACAGGCGCTAGAAGGTAGGCACAGATTTCCACCTGCAAAGGGAACTCTGGAGGTGCCATCGGACCGGCCGGTCTCGGACAGCCCTGTTAACCGTACTCTGGATTGAGGACCTTGAAGCCTTCAGTAAAGAGGTAAAGAGACTGCAACCCTGTGTCCTCGTTGTTCATCGCGACCTGCACCCCGCACCACCACTTACAACTTTCATTGGACGCCCCTTAGCAGGGTCACGGACCGGGTCTAGCAACCGTGACAACCCCAGAACTGAGACAGAGAGGCCCGGTACCGAGTACCCCGCGGCGCTGCATCTGGGGCGCTCCACATAAAGCACAGATAAGTAGGTGAATGTTATGAAATTTTCCATTCCATTACAAAAAAAAATCACTCATTTAGAAATTGATGGCAGTAATACATCTCAAAATGTTGGGACAGGGCCAAGTCTACCATTGTATAGCCTCTCCTCTTCTGTTTACAACAGTCTGTTAATGTCTGGGATGTACGGAGACCAATTGCTGGAGTTTTGGGAGAGGGATGTTGTCGAATGTAGGATTCTCACTGCTTATCTATCCTGCATCTTATTTGCTGGATTTTTAATTTTATTTGGCGCCAAGTGTTTTCTATCTGTGATAGGTCTTGGCTGCAGGCGGACAATTCATCACCCAAACTCTTCTCCTGTGAAATCATGATCTTGTGATGGAAGCAGTGTGTGGTTTAGCATTGTCTTGCTGAAATATACAGGGCCCTTACTGAAATAGACATTGTCTGGAGGGGTCCTTCAAGATATGCAAGCTGCCCATGCCATAGGCAAAGAACAGTTTTCCATTTAGCTTCAGTCCATTTGAAATGAGCTTTGGCTCACAGAAGAAGGCAGATTTGTTTGGATGGTGTTGCTATGTGGCTTCTTTTTTGCATAATACAGCTTTAAGTTGCATTTGTGGATTGCATGGGAAACTATGTTCAGAGACAATGATTTCTGGAAGTATTCCTGAATCCATGCAGTGATTTGCATGACTGAATCCTGCCTGTCAGTGCCACCTGAGGGCCCCTAGATCACAAGCATCCAATATTGATTGTTGGCCTTGTCCCATGTGTACATGGAATTCACCAGAATCGCCAAATTCATTTAACCTCAGAACAATAAATTATGAAATATGTAATCTTTTTTTATTTTGATGAGTTGGATTTTGTATATTTCTCCCATCTCTGTCCAAGACTTTGACTAAGGCCAAAGAAAAAAAAAATCTGGCACTACCAGCTCACACAGTTACAAGGAAAAATAGGACCAAACAAGATATATCCAGATAATAGCCATGTCTTGTGGTGCTCAACAATGAGTTATTTCGCTGATGTCTGCATCTGCAAACCTGTGACCGAAATAAAGTGCATTTCACTGAATTTGCCAGTGATGAGTGCTGCTCCTCTTGCTTTCCTCTACATTTTCATCCAATACCTGGACTCCCCAGCTTCTCCCTGAATCCAAGTTTCCTTATCAGTCTATGTAATAGCAGACCTGACAAAACAGGTGCTCGCAGTCATAGGGATTGCTTAGTGCCCACTCGGCGATCACAGATGGTCCGTGCTTTATCTATTCTCATATCATCCTGTATCTGGTGAGAGAGTACAGCTTTTTTTTTTTAGTCTCTTGGCAAGAAGGTGTATAAATTCTTATGGTACACAGGCCTTCGCAATTTACTTACAAATCCTGTATAAAGCCATTGATTGATTTCTCTGTCATAGAAGAGACAACACTTATTCAGTTTCACTCATTATGTATTTACTAAGTTCAAATATGTTTATCTTTATTTCAGATGGAAAACTGTGGATTCTTGATAGCGGACTATTAAACATCACTAGTGTGACATTTGAAGATCGAGGAAAGTACACGTGTGTCGCCACCAACTCCCATGGCACTGTGAATAATACAGTAACGCTGCGGGTGATTTTTACCTCTGGGGATATGGGCATCTACTACATGATAGTCTGTCTGGTTGCTTTTACTATTGTGATGGTGTTGAACATAACACGACTGTGCATGATGAGCAGCCACCTGAAGAAGACTGAGAAAGCCATTAATGATTTCTTTAGGACAGAAGGGCCAGAAAAATTGCAAAAAGCTTTTGAGATTGCAAAGAGAATACCTATTATCACTTCAGCAAAGACCCTCGAGCTCGCCAAAGTTACGCAGTTTAAAACCATGGAATTTGCTCGCTATATTGAGGAACTGGCCAGAAGCGTGCCCTTGCCTCCACTTATCATGAATTGCAGGACCATAATGGAAGAGATCATGGAAGTGGTCGGTTTGGAGGAACAAGGGCATGCATTCATAAGACACGCAGCTGTTGGCCAAGAACTTTGTGACGTGGACGAGGTGTTCACTATTCCTAATGCTTTACAACGGAGTGATTCTCCTACAGCGGATTCAGATGCCTCCTCTCTCCATGAAAATCCTCAGCAAATTGCGATTACTGTCTCTGTACATCCGCTGGCAAAGAGACAGTGTCTAGATACAGACTCTCAGGACAGCGTGCAGTCATGTGTGAAAGAAGACACTGCATCGAAAAGCTGTACAGACTCTTCCGAACCAAGTGCCCCTCCAGCTGATCACACTACTGCATGCGTAATATACGAAAGCCATGTCTAGCTAGGAATTCTATGCATATCACTTATAGACACGCAGAGCACCTTATAGACCAGATGTAAAGAATTATTGCCTTACTAGAAGAAACCATGTCATCCCATTATCCCAAATCCCTTTCTGGTGAAATTCGCCGATTTTGCTCACTGAGTAGAGCTGTATGGGACTTGATTCTGTTGATACCACTGGATTTTCACTCCCACATTTATAGCATAGCCTCATCTACAACATAGCCGAACCTGTTACAGTAGAATCTAATATATAGACTATGTATTTATTATATTACTGTTCATTTATGTGTTTAATTCTCGACATCTCTGCCAATTGAACGGTGTCATGGTACAATTGTGCGTATTCTTTCAGATTGAAATCGCTTTACTAAGGTAGAAGGTAGAAAACGAGGGAACATAAGTGTGCTTGATGGTATCTCACCTTCGACTAGTATCAGAACTAGCCATGGATATGTGTTCCTGATGCATTAGAAAGCCCATGGGCCTCGTCACTCGACAATCTTGATTGCTGCTCTGTCTTAAAGTGTAGATCAATATACTGTGTCCTTCAAAACAGATTAAGGCTTAAAAAGGGTCAGGTTAAGTGATCGTATTTTTGCCAAAAACCAAGTGAGCTCTTTTCTCTATTGGCTGAAATCCTGTAATAAGGAAACACTGTGAGCTGAGCTCATGTAAGAGGTAGAAAATACCGAAGACCAGGGATTACATAGTTCCTTCCTAATTTAATCTACAATACTGTGAGAGTTAGTGAATCTATTTCTCAACACGCCCTGGAAAGTGTGCCGAGCTGGCCAGCTACAGACCGGTTTGCTGTCAGACAGGATCTGCCATCTTTATTTATAGAGAGCGACTTGTTCAGCGGCCAAAAGCTCTTTATATACAGGAACTTCTTTTTCTTTTCTGGGGACACAGTTCTGCTTTGTTTTTTTTCCTTACATAAATTTCACCCTGCTTTTTGCCATACAATTGAAGCATATGTGTTGTGTGGTTTTGTTTTTTACTAAAGCCCATGCCTTGTACTTGTGTTTTTATTTATTTATTTTTAAATGCCACAAAAAGTACCACTCTGGTACAGTACACTTTTTGGTTGTATCAAAAACAGTATCCAGACCTATACCTTTTTTTTACAGTAGGTGTCAATGGTAATAAAATCCAGTGAGATTAGAATCCCGTTGTAGCAGTATTTTTTTTTTTTTTTTGCTGTAAGCATGCTTCAACTATATATCAAAACTCTGGTGTGAACCTAGCCTAGGCATTAGACTTTATAGCATAGCCTTTAAAAATGAACATTGGGCTTTTTAAATCTACCCATACTATACTAAACATGTAGAAAAGAATGAAGTTCGATGCTCACATCTCACAAAACAATTTAAAGTTGCTTTTACTGATTTCATCATCTTTCTGCCGGTACTATAGGTGCAGGAACTTGATTTCTCTGACTTCTCAAGATGCATTGCAGCCGCCATTGTCCAATACCTGTGCGCACTGAACTGAGAGCCCTCTCTGTTATGCCTTTATACCTTTTGACAAACAAGAGCAGAAGTATAGTGAGAAAGACCTGCCCCTTCTTTTTTTATTTAGTGTCACTGCACCTAAAGGCAGTGGACTTCAAGTTAGAAATATGAGGAGTTGGTATTTTGGAGGAATTTTTCAGGTTAAAAACATTTAGTTTAGTTAATTTTCATTCTTATTAGTTATTATTGTTTGCCATTAGAGGAGTTTAAGTGTATTGAAATGACAGTGACATGGCACAATATTTTGGATATGTTGATTTATTTTTTTACTGTGCTGGCTCTAGTATTGGCACAGCAATGGCGGCATCATTATATAGGCACTTGGGCTTGGAAAGCAAAATTGTCTCAAAGTTATAACTCGGGTTTGTTTTAAAATTGTGATGCTCGGATATAAATGGTGGCTTTTATGACTGAGACTCCTAAATCACTAAAGCTGTTCTATATTACACTGGGAATTGCAGCTATGGCCAATTTCAGACATCCATGTTTCAGACCATGACACAGACAATTCATTTGTCTGCTGACCTGATCTCAACAGCCTCCTAGGCAAATAAAGAGGCACTGACTTCAGGCCAGGAGACCCACCGCAGGTCTAGAAATCATGGTCCTTACACAAATCCTGAAAAATGGACCTGTGAATGCAGCCTAACCAAGCTGAATTCCCTTTTTTTAACAAAGGTCCTGTCTTTCTGATCGGATAGGCCCCCATTTTTCCTTTCAAACAGACCTTTAATACAATGGAGTCAATGCTGTAGTTTAGCACTAGATTCCGTAGACCTGGAGGGTATGTAATCTTAGACCACCTAAGCTATGTGTCCTAGGAAAATTGCCCAGACAAGAAGTTTCTACTATAGAAGACTATCATTCTATTAGTGTGATTGTCTCCACACTTGTATCTCAGCTCAGCTGTCCAAGAAGGCGCAAATTCCTAATGGTTAATAGAGATGAAGTTACGGGTGGCTCAATCCAAAGTCCATGTTGGCAATTATTCTCTATATAAAGGTTTGCCCGTAAAGATGATTCACTAAATGATTTTTTTTTTTGTGAAAGGATTTTAAGCCAATGTTAACATGTAGCTGCACAAAAGTTTCTAAAGAAATTCCAGGTTAACAATCTCATGGCAGGCCATGCTTTTTTTTATACTTTTTCATAAACAGACACTTTTCCCGGGATGTTGGTCATCTCTGTACGTACCAATGCCCCACTCTCGCACACAACTGCTTTTGTAACTGACAGAATGGCGCTGCCATTATTCTTCTGTGCCTGCAGACACCTTGTATTTTGGCTGACCAGATTGCCACGACTTCTGTGCAGTGACAGACATGGTATTATGTATTTGTGGAACCTTGTTCTTTTCATTGTCTCAAAACAACCTATAAAAGCTGTACAACAGTCTACAAATCGGCCCACAATAAAGAAGCAGCTGTAATACGTCTCTAGTTTCTTTTATTCCAAAACTCCTTCAGATTAATCGGTTCAAGTTTGAAATAATGTAACTTCTGTGGGGGGGAAAAAAAAAAATCTTTAAAAAATTCTGCAACGGCGTTGATCAAAAAAATGTTTGCAGGACCCTAGTTATTCTGTGGCTGCCAGATTAGAGTACTGCCAACCTTCTCTGCCAGCATTCCCATTGCCTCTTCTGATTACTAGGCCCACCTTGACGCCATGCATGCGTCTCCTCTCCACGATGGTAACGCTGCCCTGGTCCTACTCATCAGAAGAGGATGCCAGAAGGTACAAGGTTTGAAACTGTGTTCTAGCGGACACATCCTACCGACATGGCCACTGGCGCAGGATTCTGCACATCTTTTTGTTCAACTCTACTCATTATATAAGGAAATATTAGATTTTTTTCATTTAAAAATTCTTTGCACCAGAATAAATGTAGATATTGAGTAAAGCAAATTAACTCAGTTGATAATGTATATTCTATTCATCTAATGCCTCATAGACACTTATAAATAAATTGACAACTGAGCTTTTGGGCTTATGTAGACTGTCATGGAGCCAACACCAGTCCATGCATTGCAGTCTGCGATCAGACCGTGATCCATAGACGTCTGCATGAGCCCTAGCTCTTCCCTTTTATTAAAGGGTTGTTTCCATACAGTCTTGCACAGTGTCAGACTTTGATCTGATACGCCTCCAACCGGTAACAGCCAATTTTGAATTAAATACCAGTAATAACAGATGAAGAGCACAATACATTACACAAAACAAAAATAGCTTCAGAACTGATACTTAATTGCGAATACAATATTTGTCACAACAAACAGAAATGTTGGTAGGTTTCATTAATGTATCAAAGTTGTCAAAACGATCGAGAGCCGGTTTAGTCCCGGTTTTGAGAAGAGGGTTTGCTGCCTTCATCTGACTTGAATAGGGCTCACCTCGAATATCAGAAACTGTATTCCAGAATAGCTTCACTTTCACAAATTAAGAAGACCCTATATACAGCTCTGGCAAAAATCAAGAGACCACTGCAAAATGTTCAGTTTGTCTGATTTTTCTCTTTATTGGTATATTTTTGAGTAAAATGTAAATTGTTCTTTTATTCTATAAACTTCTGACAACATGTCTCCGAATTTCCAAGCAATAAATGTATTTTTTCTGAAAAGGAGAATTGGTCAAAATAAAAAAAAAAAACAGTGCTTTCAGACCTCAAATAATGCAAAGAAAACAAGTTCATAATTATTTAGTAACAACAATACTAATTTTTTAACTCAGGAAGAGTTCAGAAATCAATATTTTGTGGAATAACATGATTTGTAATCACAGCTTTCATGCGTCTTGGCATGCTTTCCACCAGTCTTTCACACTGCTTCTGGCGCAAAAATGTAAGCAGTTTTTCTTTGTGTGATGGCTTGTGACTATCCATCATCCTCTTCATTACATTCCAGAGGTTTTCAATGGGGTTCAGGTCTGGAGATTGTGCTGCCCATGACAGGGTTTTCATGTGGTGGTCTCTTACTTTTTGCCAGAGCTGTATACCTTTTTTTCACTAATTAATTCCCATAAAAGAGTATTTTAGAAGCACCATATTTGTTGTGTACATGATGAGCCATTTTTAGAACTGCATTAGTTGAGTCTTTCTAGCTTCCCGCAGGAACTGGTATCTCTACAATCTATTGCAGTGATGGGATTGTTTCACCTTCATACTCCGCAGACTATACAGCAGCTGTCCGCTAAAAATGTAGAGCTATAATTAGCACCGGAAGGGAACAAGCATCATTTGTCAGCTCCTGTTCTCGGAGCCCGTCTTTCCAATATCTTCTCGAGTACACTGGTGGCAATCTTTATAATGGAATTCAATCTCTATCTGAACAATAGCTGCATTCTACAATAGCTGAGATTACAAGCCTTTACTTGCAAGTTCTGGAAGAAAAGTAAATTGACATTAGGGCTGAAGTGCTTTCAGTTCGTCTGGGTTCTAAAACTGGTTTTGCACAAATAATTGAGGAATGGTATAACAAATATATTTTGTGTTGTGTAGTGAGCAAATTATACAAATATATTTCTTAAAATATATTCTAATGATGAATATTATTAGAGGTCCCTCCCCAGTCCAGCTGATGCCCCCACTAAACCAGTCCACCAGTCCTTCAGACCCATTCAGGAAGTAGCCAAAGGCTTTAGACTCCAAGAATATTATTAGCACTATATTAACCCCTTTACCCCCAAGGGTGGTTTGCATGTTAATGACCGGGCCAATTTTTCAATTCTGACCACTGTCCCTTTATGAGGTTATAACTCCGGAACGCGTCAATGGATCCCGGTGATTCTGACACTGTTTTCTTGTGACATATTGTACTTCATGATAGTGGTAAAATGTATTTGATATGACGTGTGTTTATTTGTGAAAAAAATGGAAATTTTGCGAAAATTTTGAAAATTTCCAACTTTGAATTTTCATGCCCTTAAATCACAGAGATATGTCACACAAAATAACATTTCCCACATGTCTACTTTACATCAGCACAATTTTGAAACACAAACTTTTTTTGTTAGGGAGTTAAGGGTTAATAGTTGACCAGCGATTTCTCATTTTTACAACACCATTATTTTTTAAGGACCACATCACATTTGAAGTGACTGAGGGGTCAATATGATAGAAAATACCAAAAAGTTACACCATTCTAAAAACTGCACCCCTCAAGGTGCGCAAAACCACATTCAAGAATAGAGGTGTTGTGTGTGTGTGTGTGTGTGTGTGTGTGTGTGTGTGTGTGTATATAGAGGTGAGAGGTGCTGTACAGGGGCGGAACTACCGCCGGTTCAACCGGTGCAGCCGCACTGGGGCCCGGAGGTGGAGGGGGGCCCTTGCAGGCCGGGGCGTACAGGGCCCCGGCTTTCTGCTGCTGCAGTAGATCGGTGCAGGCCCTGCACTGTATTAGCAGTGTACAAGTGCCGGCCGGCATCCCCTATTGCAGACACAGTAGGCTGTATGTCTGCTGATCTGACGTCACCTGCGCGCCTGTTTCACTCTGCCGGAGAGGAGAGATGAAGTCAAGTTAGCAGAGAGCCAGGAGTCGGGGCAGGAGGTATGTGACGGGCTTCATCTGATTCCTGCTTTCTTATCTGCTTTCTGTAGAGGTTCTATCTGTACTGTGAGATTTATTGCACCACCTTAAGTTTACATACAGATAAGGTCCCGACTCCAGCATCACCCGATCTGCATGTAAGCTGAAGCTGCAGCAATAAGTCACAGTGATCCTCACCCTGCACTGTGTGACCCTGAGCCCAGCCATCCAGGACATCCCGCATTATATATCCGATATAATAATGTGAGTTCCTGCAGCCTGGTCAGTGCTCAGTGCATATAACACTATATATGTGCACATAGTACAGTATAGTGGTGGCGAACCTACAGTACAGTGGTGGCGAACCTATGGCACGGGTGCCAGAGGGGGCACGCGTGCCATCTCCTCAAAACTAGCTCCGCCATCACTTTTATCAGCCCGCTTGTAATCTCCCAGACCCTCATCACTAGCACCACGGCCACTCTGCTCCTAAGGGTAAGTAAGGTTCCACGTTCCAGATTGCCGACGCTTTGGACGGAGCGGAAAACTCACTCCGCCCAAAGCGCCGCCCCCTTCTATACGCCTGGTGATTCCAGATGTGTTCATTGCACACATCCGGTATCTCTGCACCCCATTCATAGGGCCCTGTGATTTACCTTGCGGCAACGGAGCGTCGCCACAAGGTAAACAGACATGATGAGTTCTAAAATGACATGCCGCATGTCTGGAAATGCAGGGCCGCCGGATGCGTGTTCGCACGCATAGTGGAGACGGGATTTCATAAAATCCCCTCCACTATGTTGTAATATCTGGACGCTGCGGATTGAATGCTGCGGTTGTACGCAGCGTTCAAACCGCAGCTAATCCGGATGTAATCCGGACAGTGGACACGCACCCCAACTCTCCCATCAGGCCGCACGCCATTCCATCAGTCTGCGCTCTTGCCGAGGACGGGGATGGCGCGCGATCTGAGGAGAGTGGCGGCGGCACTATTGCCGAGATGGTGGGCATGCCCACAGGTAGGACTGATATATGAAGAGACTAGATCACTGTTGGAACGGACAGAGGTGAGTATTTTTTTTAATGCAAGGCCATTACACAGTATGGAGCAGTTTATGGGGCCATTATACTGTTTGTAGCATCATGTGGGGCCATTATACGGTATGCAGCATCATGTGGGGCCATTATACGGTATGCATCATCATGTGAGGCCATTATAAAGTATGCATCATCATGTGGGGCCATTATACTGTATGCATAATCATGTGGGGCCATTATACTATATGCATCATCATGTGGGGCCATTATACAGTATTGAGCATCATCATGTGGGGCCATTATGCAGTATGGAGCATCATATGTGGCCATTATACAGTAGGCACCATCATGTGTGGCTATTATACAGTATGGAGCATCATGTATGGCCTTTACACAGTAGGCAGCATCATATATGGTCATTATACAGTAGGCACCATAATGTGGGGCAATTATACAGTATGGAGCACTATGTGAGGCCCATTTCACTGTATGGAGGAATATGTGAATTTAGTTTGACATCCCTGGCTTAAAGGGTTATTCTCACCATGATAAAGGGTTACAATTGCAAAGAGGTTGTAAGAAACAAACAACTTGGCAATTTTACTTTGGAATAAAAATCCTCTTCATTCTCAAGAACAGACCTCCACTGCAATCGGTGGTTAGTATCTTTGGCTTGGAGTGCAGTGCTTACAAGCTCTTTGCTATAGACGCTATAGCGTGCTAATGTAGGAGATTTTCTAATCTAAAACCACAGTATTCCGGTTAAATTGCACTTTGCGATAAATAAGTGGATTTTAGATTGCAGTTTGGGCACTCGGTCTCTAAAAGGTTCGCCATCAGTGGTATAGTACATAACAACCAGTACACAGATTAGTATATGGCTCATATATAACAGACCTGGGCAATATGTGGAAATCGGACCGGGCAATCTGTGATAACAAAACACCTGGAAACACTGGTCCGCAGGTTGCAATATACAGCTGACCTGCATCCAGATGTCATCGGGGACTCTGTGAGGGCTCCTGCTCTATATAGGGGGCTCTGTGAGGGCACAAATTGTATATAGGGAGAGCTGTGTGGGGGCTCTCCCTGTAGTACGTCTTTTACATGATACTGTTATATGGAATAATGCAGTCTACTACACGATTCTACTTTTATTTGTAGTATACTATCAGATACCAGACATATAATGTAATATAATATACAGTATAGGTACATGGTCAGGCTCTGCCGTTTCCCACAGTAATCACCTAACCAAGAGGATGCACTTTGCACACTTGCTGTCATGTGCCAACTAGAGAGTCTGCAGTGTTCTATTCACTGACAGCGAACACTAGTTGTCACCTGACTGCAAGTCTGACTGCGCTAGAACCAGCAGAACCAAATCTTAACCTTTGATAATGAGGGCAATCTGGTTTGTTGTTCGGAGCCAGATTGCTCTCATCATAAGCAGCATGCTGGGCAGAGAGGGGGGCCCAGACACATTTCTTGCACAGGGGCCCAAAGCTGTCAGTGTCCGCCACTGGTGCTGTATGTGTGTTGTGTGTGTGTGTATATATAGAGGTGAGAGGTGTTGTGTGTGTGTGTGTGTGTGTGTGTATATATAGAGGTGCTGTATGTGTGGTGTGTGTATATATAGAGGTGAGAGGTGCTGTGTGTGTGTGTTGTGCATGTGTGTGTTGTGTGTGCATGCGTGCATGTGTAGCGCTGCGGTTGAATGAGCAGAGAGGCAAATGGTTTTGTGTGTGTGTGTACGGGGAGTAGGGGCGAGGGCAATGATGGGGCTGACAGGGAGAGGGCAATAATTGGGATGGATGGGGAGGAGGAAATGATGGATGTGGTGGAATGGGCAATGATGGGGGTGGGGGGAGGAAATGATGGAGGTGGAAATTGGAATGGGCAATGATGGTGGTGGGGGGAGAATGCAATGATGGGGGAGGAGGAAATCAAGGAGGTGGAAAGGGCAATAATGAGGGGGGGAAGAAATGATGGAGGTGGTAGAATGGACAAGGATGGTGGTGGTGGAAAGCACACTGATGATATTGGAGGGGAGAAAATGATGGAGGTGGTGGAATGGGCAAGTATGGTGATGGCGGTGGAAAGGACAATGATGATGGGGATAGTGGGGGAAGAGAAAATGATGGATGTGGTGGAAAAGGCAAAGGAGGAAATGATGGAGGTGGTGGAATGAGCAATGATGGGAGTGCTGGGGAAAGAGGAAATGATGGAGGTTGTGGAATGGAAAATTATGGGGTGGTGGGGGAGAAAGCAATGATAGTGGTGGTGGAGAAGGCAAAGATGGATTTGGTGAAGAGAGCAATGATGGGGTGGGGTAGAGGAAAATAATGGGCATATATGAGGAAACAGTACAGGAGAATGGGGGCATGTATGAGGAAACAGTATGGGGGAATAGGGGGCATGTATGAGGAAACAGTACTGGGGAATGGGGGGCACATCTGAGGAAACAGTATGGGGATGGGTGCAGACAGTATGAAGAGCAAATGGGGGAATGTATGTGGACACAGTATGAGTAGCAATGTGAAAGATGTATGTGGACAGAGTACGGGGAGTGAGGGTGATGGGATGTGTGCAGACACAGTATGGGGAGTCAGGTGAGCAGGCAGTGTAGAAAGTGAGGGGGTAAATATATGAGTCCAAAAAAGAAAAGAATGTCCAGCTTCACCGAGTCCGTAAAAAAGAGTTTTCTTTATTCACATACTATTAAGCATGGAGGATACAGACTTCAGCACAAGCCATATGGGTTAGAATCTCACTAAGCTCCCTTAATCATTACATGAATAGAAACTGAGTAGTGGGAGCGTAGCATGGAGGGACAGTGTAAGGGCACAGCCAGGAGGGGACAGTATACCAAGGAGGGGGAGTGTGATGAGAGTACAGTATAAATACTGAGCCCTATAGGGGGACACAGTATGAGAGGACAGTGTGAAGAGGGGGCGGGTATGGAAAGGAGAGGTCAGTGTGTAGAGCATGTATCATAAGAGGGACAGTGTGGGGGTCATATTTTGTGCAGACAATATAGTGAGGGGCAATTTTTATTCAGGAGCATTATATTCACACTTATATCTTTAAGGGTATCGTGTGGAGATTTTCTGCAAAAAAACGGAGAAGATGGAAGTCTGCAGAGATGAGCTGTGGATGACAAAACTCATCATGGGGTCTGGACAAGATGAAGAAAAGAAGGAGAACGGCTCCAGAGACGACGTCATCTATAAGGTACCTGGATGTAAATGTTATTTGTGATACTAACTAACTTATGTTTTATTTATGTTAGGAGCATTAAAGGGGATGTCCAGGTTTGTAATGAGTCTGCAGTCATTCTTTGTGACTGCAGACTTCTGACTTCTCAGAGTGCGCACTGCACGCTGTCAGGAATTAGTCGTGCTGGCGATTTACATACATGCTGTCACGTGCCGACTAGACATGTGTGGCCTCACTCAATGAAAATGAACTGAGCGAGGCCAGGCACGTCTAGTCGGAATGTGGTCAGAAGTATACAAATCGCATGCTTGTGCTAACATGACTGTCCACCGGCAAGGGAGAATCCTAAAAGTGTGCAGTGCATTAGTTGTGAGAATTCAGTAGCCTGCGATGTCAGGATTCAGCTCTGCAGGTTCCAGTAGTCGTCACATGGACACTTCACTCATATGTGATTTTCATACTTGTGGTCCTGTGACACCGAGCTTCTCTTCTGCTTCTCTCAGTTTTTCACTGAAAATTGAAAGCATTAGGGAGAGGAGCTCGTGGGTACATGACTAAGTGTGCAAATCGCATATGTCCTGGGGGGAGGGGGGGCGCCAAAATGAATTCTTTCCTCGGGTGCCAGAAACCCTAGATACGCCTGTGCTTTGATCATTAGTAGAACTGAGAGCATGGTATGGGGGTAGACAGATGAGAGTGATGCGTTTATATTGTACACTGTAGAAGATGGGCAACCAGTGCAATGAATGGCACAGATTGGAGTCGTCTTTGTAGGAGCTGAACAGACATTTGAGGCTGTCTGCTGTATTCAAGATCGATTGGAGAAAGGAGACTTTAGTAAGAGGGAAACAAAGTGGTGAGTTTCAGTTTTGCCAGATCAGAATGAATAAAAGTGACTTTACAGGAAAGATCTATATCTTGGTACCATGTTAGCCAGTAGATAGAAAATTATTTAGGATTGAGAGTCCTCACTGGTTGATACCTTTTAATGGCTAACTGAAAAGATAGTAACAAATTGCAAGCTCTCCAGACTATGCAGGTCCCTTCATCAGGCATAGACTAATAAATATTCTGAAAAAAAAAAAAAACACATTTATGCACAATACAGCCCAGAAACTATGGCATTTTTTCTGGCATTAAAATTTCTAGAAAGAAAATTGAATATAAGATAATAGCCACTCTACCTCATAACTGTGAACAGTTCTTTTAAGTGTCTATACAGGGTGGGTACACATTTTATGGGCTGAAGCTAGTGATTGGCTGCAGATATCACACGAGTTACACAGGTTTTGACATCAGGGGCCAATGTAAACAGAAGCAACAGGGACATGGCGCTAGAACAGCCAGTAGCTAAAAGAGGGAGCACAATTTAGTTCATTATTTTACATTTATTGCTCCATCTGTGCAATATTTTTATTTATTTATTTTTCTTCGTAACCCTTCTCTTTTAAATTTTTAATCCAATTTTTTTCAAGGTGATGATAAAAAAAAAACAGCAGTCCTGACATTCACAATATAGGATATATTACCTGTTTAATTGTATCATAAGAATCTGTGGTTGTGGCGATATTAAATGAGTATTTTTTATTTTTTTTATTGTCCTGCCATAATAAAGGATGGCAAAAGGGTTATTTGTTTCCTTTTGCTTTTCTTTTTTTTTTTTTTTTGACACAACCCGCTTGTAACCCATATCAAAGTTTTTTTTAAAGGGAACCTGTCACCCCCAAAATCGAAAGTGAGCTGAGCCCACCGGCATCAGGGGCTTATCTACAGCATTCTGTAATGCTGTAAATAAGCCACTGATGTAACTTGACAGATGAGAAAAAGAGATTAGATTATACTCACCCAGGGGCGTTCCCGCTGCGGTCCGGTCCGATGGGTGTCGTGGTCCGGTCCGGGGCCTCCCATCTTCTTCTTATGATGACGTCCTCTTCTTGTCTTCACGCTCCAGTGCAGGCGTACTTTTTCTGCCCTGTTGAGCGCAGAGCAAAGTACTGCAGTGCGCAGGCTCCGGGAAAGGTCAGAAAGGCCCGGCGCCTGCGCACTGCAGTACTTTGCCCTCAAGAGGGCAGACAAAGTACGCCTGCGCAGGAGCCGCAGCGTGAAGACAAGAAGAGGACGTCATCATAGGAAGATGGGAGGCCCCGGACCGGACCGCGACACCCATCGGACCGCCCCTGGGTGAGTATAATCTAACCTCTTTTTCTCATCTTTCAGGTTACATTGGAGGCTTATCTACAGCATTCCAGAATGCTGTAGATAAGCCCCTGATGCCAGTGGGGTTAGCTCACCTTCGATTTGGGGGTGACAGGTTCCCTTTAAATATGTTTTGAACTTTTAATGGAATTATAAACCTCTAATTTGTTATTTTCTAAAGCTGCTTATGATACTTTTCTTTTTTTTTTAATCTCTTCCAACGCTGCCAAGATTTCTTAACAGTCCCAGTTTTTCCTCTTCTGGTCAGACGGGCATGTGACTGCTACGATCCATTATTGACTGTAGCAGTGACCCAACTCGTTAGTGCTGGAGTCAGAATGTACAAATTCCATTTGCTGATTTTGCTGTAAATTCCACAACATCCGCAACACATTAGGGGAAAAAAGTCTCTATTTGTACAGGGACTGGCAGAGGTCTAGGCCAAGGAGTTATAGATGTACCAGAGAAGGTGAATATGTTTTTATCTTGGGTTCTGTCTGTTAAATGGTCACAGAGTGAATGTGTACCTGCACTGTGCTTCTACCAACTTATATTCTGGCTCATTTCTTTGGAATAGTTTTAATTTTTGGCACTTTGCATGAACAAGGGTATGACTCCCCCTTTTTGGGCTGGGCATTTAGTTTATATAGTTTTCCATGGGCAAGTGTCTGAACAGTTGCATCTGGGTCCTGCTCTGCCCTCATCTACTTTGACATCTGATGACTCATATTGAGCCCATTTCTTTGATTTTGCTTATTTTATCAAATTCACAGTGGCAAATCTGCAGACAATTGTAGGTTTTAAAAGCAATATAATATGGGTAGCCAGCTAATTGCTTAAAATAAATTGCTAAATGTGACGGCGGTGGATGTGGAACCAATGTTCCACTACCTGGTCTTCACTAGAGCCTCTGGTGGTGAGGGGATAGGCTTGGGCCATTAGGGTAGTCACCAAGTGCCACACCAGGACAATCCCCAGGTCTGCAATAGCTGACTGAAGGGTCAGAGGCATGACATGAAGCACAGAGGGTACAGACAGAGACCTGGTCAAACAGTCCAAGGTCAGAACGGGCAGCACAGGATCAAAATACAAAGCTGGGGTCAGGAATGAAGAGATCTAACAAAACAAGCCAGGTCGGAAGGTAAATCAGATTGAGCGCTATGAGTCCTGGACATAATCGTCACGGACATGCGCAGTTGATACCCAAGAACGCCGAGGACATGGCGCTTACAAGAAATACATCTGTGAGTCTGATTTAATTATGTTTCATGGAAGGGGACACCTGGTTAAAGCAATTAATCTGATTAGGTATTTAGTGGATCTTTATATTTTTTAGATGGAGTTTATAATGATTTATGTATTTAAACAAAAAATCCAAAAGGATTTTCAGATATTGCACTTTATATAGCACTTGTCACTGATACACTGTTTAGTATTATTCAATATTTCTTTTAATGATTTTATTAATGAGATATGTATGTGTTTTGTATAAAACCCTGACACTCTTATGTATTCACTGCTTGAGAAAGGATATTACATCCGAAACGTTGCCACGCCGTTTGGGCAATAAAGTCCACCTTTTTTTCACTTTGTTGTGCTGTTTTCCTTTTTTCATCTATCTAATATATATATATATATATATATATATATATATATATATATATATATATATATATATATTCTGAAATTCTTTTTTTTTTTACATTTTCCTAGTGGTACATCCAATATAACATAAATTACATAAGGTGCATTCCACACAATATACCAGATGATGGGTATCGCAATTCATAAACGTCACTACATGGCGCCCACAGTGCTAAGAAGTGCAGGCCCTTCAGAACGCTCACTGCAGTCACCGGAGCAGCGGGGGAATGAGGAGGAGAGGTGAGTATTGTATTTCTTTTTTTTTATATATATCAATGAGTAAATTGTCTTGGCTATAATACTGTATAGAGGACTATGGGGAGTGCATTATATTGTATGGAGGACTGGGGTGTGCATTATACTGTATGGATTATGGAGAACTATGGGTAATTGAACTATACTGTATGTAGAACTATAGGGAGATTATTATACTGTATGAAGGACTATGGGGAGTGCATTATACTGAATAGTGAACTATGCGGAGTGCAGTGTACTGTATTGAGGACAATAGGAGTGCAGTATACTGTATGGAGGACTATGGAGAGCGCATTATACTATTTGGAGGACTATAGGGAGAGCATTATACTGTATGGAGGACTATGAGGAGCATTATACTATATGGAGGACTATGGACTGCATTATACTGTATGGAGAACTATGGTGCATGCATTATACTGTATGGGGACTATGGAGAGTGCATTATACTGTATGGAGGGCTATGGGGTACAATATAAATATGAAGGATTATTGGGTGCAGGATACAATATGGAGAACTATGGGGCCCATTATACTATATGGAGGACTATTATAATATTTGGAGGACTGTGGGTCCATTATACTTTATGGAAGGCTAAGTTGGGGCCATTATACGGTTTGTAAGCAATTCTACAATGTGAAGGTTTATCATAATAATAATAATAATAATAATAATATAATAAATAATAATAATTTTATTTATATAGCGCCAACATATTCCGCAGCGCTTTACAACTTAGAGGGGACTTGTACAGACAATAGACATTACAGCATAACAGAAATCACAGTTCAAAACAGATACCAGGAGGAGTGAGGGCCCTGCTCGCAAGCTTACAAACTATGAGGAAAAGGGGAGACACGAGAGGTGGATGGTAACAATTGCTTTAGTTATTTGGACCAGCCATAGTGTAAGGCTCGAGTGTTCATGTAAAGCTGCATGAACCAGTTAACAGCCTAAGTATGTAACAGTACAGACACAGAGGGCTATTAACTGCAAGGTTTGTTTGGGGTCCATCATACTGTGTGGAAGGCGTGTGGGGGCCATTAGACAGAAGTGCATGGAAGGCTGTGTGGGGGTCACAGTTGGGGGATCATACTGTTTTGAGGTCACCATACATTCCCGGGGGGACTTGAGGTGAGGTACAGTAGGGTCATCATACTGCCATGTGGATGATACTGTAGGGGCATCATACAGTGTTTGGGGGCACTTTTGTTGGCATCATACTTTATGGGTGCAATGAAAAGAGACTCTAGGGCTTCAGTAGGAGGAAAATTACTTTGTAAAGTCTGGGAAGTTGTGAGATATGCTCTTCTGTGACCCCACCGAATATTTTTTTGTGGGGGGTGGGGCCGATTAGAACTTCTGCTATGGGGTCCCATTTCTATGTACGCCCCTGGTAAATGCTGTAATGTTAAGTTCTCACAGTGAGTTTTTTTTGTGAGGTTTTGATACTGCATATTTTCACAGGGGATGAATAATGCAGCGTGTTACAGTTCCAGCAAAGTTTCTCTTGCCGGTACCCTGAGTTTTGCGTGGATTTTCCACAAAGAATTTAATAAGATATGGAAAATATGTAGGTAAAAATGGTTTTTTTAGGCTATGTGCACACGTTCAGGATTTTTTGTGTTTTTTTCGCGTTTTTTTCCGCCGTTTTCCGTGGAAAAAACATTTGAAATATATTCTGCATTTTTAATGCATTCTGCAATTTTTGTGCACATGATGCTTTTTTTTTCGCGGAAAAAACACAGCATGTTCATTAATTTTGCGGATTTTTCTCTTTTTTGACGCTATTTAATGCATTGGGAAACTCCGGAAAATAACGCGAAAAAAACGTGAGAAAAAAACGCATGCGGATTTCTTGCAGAAAATGTCCGGTTTTGTTCAGGAAATTTCTGCAAGAAATCCTGACGTGTGCACATAGCCTTATTGTGTTTTTCCTGCGGAAATGCATTTAAAATGTGTGTAATTAGCATATCACTGTATCAATAAAGTTTGCAAAGCCAAATATCAGAAGGTATCAAAAACAAAGCAGCTTTATTTAAATCATGACATACCAGAAAGAAACAAAAACTACAGCATCACAAATGGATATAAAAAAAAAAAAAACACTCAAAATGCAATGAATTTACCTATTGGATGCAGAAGTGCAGCAGAAAATCAGGAACATCAAAAACCCATCAAATACTCATGGAAATGTGGCCTAACAACTCATGTGTTAGTCCTTACCACCTACGTTTTTTCCAATCCTCTATGAGTGGTATTATTGAAAAGTGGAAGTACGTGGGAACAACAGCAACTCGGCCACCGTAGCAGACCACATAAACCTAAGAGGGATGGGTGCCCACTGCTGAGGTTAGCAGTGTATAAAAGTCACCAGCACTCTGCTGACTCAAACAAACCTCCTATCCAATTACTGAGCGCTGAGGTTTCCGTGCAACTTTACATCACCAAGCACAATGATAAGTGTTTGATGGAGAAGTGTAAAGGACACTAACACTGTACTCCTGGAGCAGTGGAATTGTGTTCTGTAAAGTGATAAATCCCACTTTTTACCTGGCAGGCAGGTGGATGAGTCTGGACTTGGCGAGGAGAATATTACCTGCTTGACTGCATTGTGCCAGCTGTAAAAGTTGATTGAGCAGGGATGCCCTGGGATTGTTCTTCCAATGTCCACCTAGGCCTTTTAGTTCCAGTGAAGAAAATCTCTAATGCTTCAGCTTACCAAGATATTTACTACAATTGTATGCATCCATTTTGTGAGGAGAGATTGGGGAAAGCCCTTTTCTGTTTCTCATAACTGTGCCTATTGCACAGAGCCTTGACCTCAACCCCATTGTCAGGGATGCAACGATTGCAGCCACAGCTGCGGGTCAGGGACCTGTTAATGCCAGCAGAAACTTCAACTTTGATGTGTGTCGTCGGCTTTGAAATTATACTACACTACTCAAAAAAATAAAGGGAACATTTAAATAACAGAATATAACTCCAAGTAAATCAAACTTCTGTGAAATCAAACTGTCCACTGAGGAAGCAACCCTGATTGACAATCGTCAAACTCATCTCAGTACCAATGCTTTCTGGCTGATGTTTTGGTCACTTTTGAATGTTGGTTGTGCTTTCACACTCGTGGTAGCATGAGATGGACTCTACCACCCACACAAGTGGCTCAGGTAGTGCAGCTGATCCAGGATGACACATCAATGCGAGCTGTGGAAAGAAGGTTTGATGTGTCTGTCGGCGTAGTGGCCAGAGGCTGGAGGCGCTAACAGGAGACAGGCCAGTACACCAGGAGATGTGGAGGGGGCCGTAGGAGGGCAACAACCCAGCAGCAGGACCGCTACCTCAGCCTTTGTGCAAGGAGGAACAGGAGGAGCACTGCCAGAGCCCTGCAAAATGACCTCCAGCAGGCCATAAATGTGCATGTGTCTGCACAAACGGTTAGAAACCGACTCCATGAGGATGGTCTGAGTGCCCGATGTCCTCAGATGGGGGTTGTGCTCACAGCCCGACACCGTGCCGGACGCTTGGCATTTGCCACAGAACACCAGGATTGGCATATTCGTCACTGGCGCCCTGTGTTATTTACAGATGAAAGCAGGTTCACACTGAGCACACTGATCTACTTGAAGTTATATTCTGTTGTTTAAGTGTTCCCTTTATGCTTTTGAGCAGTGTATATCAAGATTGGGCCCAGGATAAGGGACTTACAAGTTCTTCTCACTAAATTAGAATATCATCAAAAAGTTATTTTATTTCAGTTCTTCAATACAAAAAGTGAAACTCATTTTATATAGTCATTGCAGAGTGATCTATTTCAAATGTTTATTTCTGTTAAGATTGATGATTATGGCTTACCGACAATGATAACCCAAAAGTCATTATCGCAGTAAATTAGAATAATTAACAAATAACACCTGCAAAGGCTTCCTAAGCATTTAAAAAGGTTCCTTAGTCTGATACAAAAGAATACACCAGCGCTACCTCACCAGAATCACTGAGCCGCAGGAACCAGGACAGATAGGAGCTGCTACTGTCGAATAAAAGAACCAATGAATATAAAAGCAACTGGATCCGCGCTACAGTGACAGTGAAACATGTAGGAATCTACACTGAGTAGGAGACAAAATGAATTCAGAGTACCTCTGCTGAAATCATGCACAATGTACCAGTAAATATAGGTAGATACTGTACTCCCCAGCACTGTACCCTGATGAAGAAGGACGCCATTCCTTCGAAACGCGTCGGCCTTTTGGTCTCTGTGTTACCCCGTCCACAAGCTCCGTGACGTCACACGCTGAGCCCTGTGCCAGCGAGCTCCTCCCTCTGTCCTTTCCCGCTCGTATCCAGGGACGCTACCGGCCGGAGCCGTCCCTGGCTCTACGCAGCTTCCGCACTGCACGCTGCTCTGCGGTTGTTCTCCTCTGCTTGCCCGTTTGTCTGCCTGCATGCCCACCCGACGGATCTCACCATCTAAACCGGACCACAACCATCATTCCACACCGAGCCACAATGACATCACGGTGAGTCCGTAATTTATATACTGTCATTGGCTCTCTAGACACATTTGCATCCCTGGCTTTAGGTCCAGGTCTGTATCAGCGGAGGGCGGCCTGCTGTGGTCCGGTGTTGTGCTGGGGAGTACAGTATCTACCTATATTTACTGGTACATTGTGCATTATTTGAGCAGAGTACTCTGAATTCATTTTGTCTCCTACTCCGTGTAGATTCCTACATGTTTCACTGTCACTGTAGCGCGGATCCAATTGCTTTTATATTCATAGGTTCCTTAGTCTGTTTCAGTAGGTGCCATAATCATGGGGAAGACTACTGACTTGACAGATATCCAGAAGGCAGTCATTGACTCAATCCACAAGGAGAGTAAGTCACAAAAGGTAATTGCTAAAGAAGCTGACTGTTCACAGAGTGCTGTATCCAAGCATATTAATGGAAAGTTGAGTGGAAGGTAAAAGTGTAGTAGAAAAAGGTGCACTAGCAACCGGGATAACCACAGCCTTGAAAGGATTGTTAAGAAAAGGCCTTGGGGGAGATTTGGGCTACAAGTGTCGCATTCCTTGTGTCAAGCCACTCATGATCATTACGTGGGCCAAGGAGAAAAAGAACTGGACTGTTCCCCGATGGTCTAAAGTGTTGTTTTCAGATAAAACTAAATTTTGCATTTCATTTGGAAATCAAGGTCCCAGAGTTTGGAGGAAAAATGGAGAAGCACACAATCCAAGCTGCTTCAGGTCTAGTGTGAAGGTTCTACAATCAGTGATGGTTTGGGGAGTCGTGTCATCTGCTGGTGTAGGTCCACTGTGTTTTATCAAGACCAAAGTCAGCGTAGCCATCTACCAGGAAATTTTAGAGCACTTCATGCTTCCCTCTGCTGACAAGCTTTATGGAGATTGAAATTTCATTCTCCAGCAGGACTTGGCATATGTCCAGACTGCCAAAAGTACCAACACCTGGTTTAAAAGCAACAGTATCACTGTAGTTGATTGGCCAGCAAACTCCCCTGACCTTAACCCCAAAGAGAATCTATGGGGTATTGTCAAGAGGAAGATGAGAGACATGAGACCCAACAATGCAGACAAGCTGAAGGCTGCTATCAAAGCAACCTGGGCTTCCATAACACCTCAGTAGTACAACAGGCTGATCGCCTCCATGCCACGCCGCATTGATGCAGTAATTGATGCAAAAGGAGCTTCGACCAAGTATTGAGTGAGTGCATTTACTGAATATACATTTCAGTAGGTCAACATTTCGGATTTTAAAATCATTTTTCAAGCTGATGTTATAAAGTATTCTAATTTACTGCGATAATGACTTTTGGGTTTTCATTGGCTGTAAGCCATAATCATCAACATTAACAGAAATAGATCACTCTGATTGTAATGAATCTATATAATATATGAGATTCAATTTTTGCATTGAAGAACAGAAATAAATTAACTTTTTGCAGGCAGCGGGCTGGTTAATAGTGTTTTTGGTGGTGACAGGTTCCCTTTAACCCCTTAATCCCATATGACGTACTATCCCGTCAAGGTGACCTGTGACTTAATTCCCAGGGACGGGATAGTACGTCATACTGTTTAATGCGACATCGCGACTTAAGTCGCGGTGATCACATTAAATTTCCGGCGCCATCTTACCTGGAGGAAGATGGCGTCGGCATCCCAGGGCCTAGCTCCGCCCCCCAGGCCTCTCGATCGCTGTGATTGGCTGTTCAGAATTGAACAGCCAATCACAGCGTTTCTCATTCTCAACAATGAGGTCCCAGGCTAGGATCGAGTACCGATGTACTCGATCCTAGGGCCGGTGCCTGGCAACGCCAGGCACCAACAACACCCCTCGTATTGGCGCGATCGCCGATCGTGCCAATCGCAGGGCACAGCGGCGGTATTACCACGCTGTGCCCTGCTGTACCGGCCTGGATCGGCGCTGCAATAGCACGGATCGTAGGCCAGAGCCTAGTGCAGGCCCAGGAGGGCCTGCAGGAGCTGATTGGCGCGATCGATGCTATCGACGATCGCGCCAATCACAGGGCACAGCGGCGGTCACGTGGTGACCGCTGTGTGCCCTGCTGGTGACCTGACTCTGACCTGCCTAGGATCGGAAGGATCCTAGGCAGTTGCCATGGTCACCAGGCCCTGCAGGAATTGTTGGGATCTATGTAATCATTCGATTCCACCAATGACAGCTCACAGCAGTGGTGTGATCACTCTGTGACCTGTCTGTCACCTGCAGGTGACCTGTCTGACCACTCTGCAGGGGTCCCCAGTCTATCTGAGGACTCCTGCAGAGTGGTCACACAGCCAGATTTACTCTTGCTGGGCCTTGTGGTGCTACAGAAGCCTGTAGCACCACAATCCCTACATCAGTGCATTACAAAAGAAAGAAAGAAGAGAGACTACAAACGTAAGTGTTATCAGTCCCTACCCAACCTCTCTTCACCCCCCTAATCCCCCCGATCCCCCCTTCCCCCCATCCCCTCCCCCCTCTTTTTACCCCCCTCCATCCCTCTTTGCGCCGCCTCCGTGTGCACGTTTAGCAGCCACTGAGCGTTGATTGGTGATGCAGTTCACCGATCAACACTCGTGCTCGCTTTTTTTTTTATCAGCCCCTTTTGCCCAATTACATACACCCATCCTGCAGCCGCCAAACTTTGATAAATGACGCAGTTCACTTATCAGAGCTTGTGCCTGCCGTTTTCCTTTTTTTTTTTTACCACACCTGTGCGCACACCCAGCAGCCGCCGAACTTTGATAAGTGACACGGTTCACTTATCAAAGCTCGTGCCTGCCGTTTTCTTTATTTTTTTTCACATCTCCGTGCACTCACCCAGCTGCCGCGTCTAACCCGTGCCTTCCTTTTCTTTTTTTCACATCTACGTGCGCTCACCCTGCCGCTGCGTCTAACCTGTGCCTTCCTTTTATTTTTATTTTTTTTTCACATCTCCATTCGCACACCCAGCAGCCGCTGAACTTTGATAAGTGACGCGGTTCACTTATCAGAGCTCTCGTGCCTGCCATTTTTTTGTCACATCCGTTCGCACATCCAGCAGCCGCCGAACTTTGATAAGTGACGCGGTTCACTTATCAGAGCTAGGGCCTGCTGTTTTAGACTTTTCTTTCACAGGTATTTTTTTTTCCCTATTTGCTTTTCTTTCTTTAGCTTTCTCTTTTCACAGTAGTTTGCACCAAGCACTATCCTCCCCACACTTACACAGTTACCAATAAAGTACACCCAAGCACCATACTTACAAAAAAAGTCCCGCTCGTCCCAACAGCGCTATTCAGTTGAGGAGGCATATTCTTTCCTTGCCTCCGACACTGATAGCGAGGGAGAGGATCCCTCTTTCTTTATTTTTCCGATTCTTCCTCATCCTCTTCCCACTCCTCATCTTCCTCCTCCATCCCTGCGGAACCGCCACGCAGACGCCGCAGGACAGAAGATGAGGCAGCGCCCATCATTGATGAAGATGATGAAGCGCCCACCATTGCCAGTGACGAACCAGCGCACCCCACTGCGGACCCCATATGGACCTCGCCACCCGAAAATTACGAGCCACTGATTCCTGATTTTGTGGCGGAATCAGGAATCAAGTTTGACACCACCCACTGGCGTAGCTAGAGCTTTTGCCGCCCGGGGCTGATTCCGAGTTTGGCGCCCCCCCCCCATTGCCGTCACTCAACGCCGGGCACCGCCCCCTCAGCACTGTTTACCCATGAAATCCATCAGCCTGCGCTGTGTATCGCTGTTTGGTGCAGGCGCAGAGAGCTCTGGCCATCTGACGTCACAGCCAGGCTTGCAGACTGCGCCTGTGCGGCCACCCACCTTGGTAATCCCAGCCCCACAGTGTGTTATGCATTATGCAGAGTGCGGGGCTGGGATTCACAAGCAGGGCGGCCGCACAGGCGCAGTGTCCAGCATTGCCCCAGTGTGTCCAGCATTGCCTTAGTGTGTCCAGCAATCTGCCCCAGTGTCCAGCATTGCCCCCAGTGTCCAGCATTGCCCCCAGTGTGTCCAGCAATCTGCCCCAGTGTCCAGCATTGCCCCCAGTGTGTCCAGCAATCTGCCCCAGTGTCCAGCATTGCCTCCAGTGTGTCCAGCAATCTGCCCCAGTGTCCAGCATTGCCCCCAGTGTGTCCAGCAATCTGCCCCAGTGTCCAGCATTGCCCCCAGTGTCCAGCATTGCCCCCAGTGTCCAGCATTGCCCCCAGTGTGTCCAGCAATCTGCCCCAGTGTGTCCAGCATTGCCCCCAGTGTGTCCAGCATTGCCCCCAGTGTGTCCAGCATTGCCCCCAGTGTGTCCAGCAATCTGCCCCAGTGTCCAGCATTGCCCCCAGTGTGTCCAGCAATCTGCCCCAGTGTCCAGCATTGCCACCAGTGTGTCCAGCAATCTGCCCCAGTGTCCAGCATTGCCCCCAGTGTGTCCAGCATTGCCCCCAGTGTGTCCAGCATTGCCCCCAGTGTGTCCAGCAATCTGCCCCCAGTGCGTCCAGCAATCTGCCCCCAGTGCGTCCAGCAATCTGCCCCCAGTCTGTCTCCGGCATATTGCCCCCAGTCTGTCTCCGGCATATTGCCCCCAGTCTGTCTCCGGCATATTGCCCCCAGTCTGTCTCCGGCATATTGCCCCCAGTCTGTCTCCGGCATATTGCCCCCAGTCTGTCTCCGGCATATTGCCCCCAGTCTGTCTCCGGCATATTGCCCCCAGTCTGCCTCCAGCATATTGCCCCCAGTCTGTCTGAGTCAGACATAAAGAAAAAAAAAAAAAAAAAGTAAAATCCTCACCTCTCCTGTTCCCAGCGCAGGTCCCGTGCCCTCAGCGTCTCTCCGGCTCTGCAACGCTCAGGACAGAGAGGCTGAGCGCGCAGTGATGACGTCATCGCACCCTCTGCCCTGAGACGTCGCAGAGTCAGAGGGCGCTGAAGACGCTGCAGCTGCCAAAGGAACCAGGAGAGGTGAGTATTAAAGGGCGGCCCAATGCCAGTGCTGGCACCGGGAGGGGGGGGGGGCCTGGTCGTGGCGGCGGTCAGCGCCGCCCGAAGATTTAAAGGGCCCGCGTCTCTCTTTTTTTTTTTTTTTCTTCCTCCTCCTCTCTGGGTCGGAGCCGCCCCCGCACCCCCCTTCCTACGCCACTGACACCACCAGCCTCACAGAACTAGACTTTTTCAAAGTCCTTTTCTCTGAGGCTTTCGTTAACCTCATGGTGGAGCAAACTAACTTGTATGCTCGGCAATTTTTGGACCAAAACTTGGGTTCATCATATTTTAACTGGTCTCCTGTGGACGCAGTTGAAATAATGCAGTTTTGAGGCCTGGTCCTCCACATGGGGATCCTGAAGAAGCCTGAACTTCGGCAATATTGGATTGTTGATATTTTATATAACACTCCAGTGTTCCGAATGGTCATGACCCGGACGAGTTTTGAGGCCATCCTGCATTACAACGATAATGCACGGTGTCCCGCACGAGATGACCCCAACTTTGACTGTCTGTTCAAAAAGTTTGCTGAAGTGTACGTGCCTCAAAGGGACATCTGCGTGGATGAGTCCTTAATTCATTTTAAGGGGCGGATCAGATTCCGTCAATACCTGCCCAGCAAAGGGGCCAGGTATGGAATCAAACTCTACAAGCTGTGTGAGAGTACCTCAGGGTACACCTACAGCTTTAGAGTGTACGAAGGGAAGGACACCAGAATTGAACCGCCTGAGTGTCCTTCTATCCTGGGAGTGAGTGAGAAAATTGTGTGGGATTTGGTGCACCCACTGCTGGATAAAGGTTATCACCACTATACCGATAACTTTTACACCAGCATTCCACTCTACAAATCTCTCACTGCGCGAGGTACCGCAGCCTGCGGTACTGTCTGCATAACTCAGAGAGGCCTCCCGAAGACGCTACTTGGGCAGACTCTCAGAAAAGGTGAGAGCAAAGCCCAATGTAGCGACCACCTGCTGGTGTTCAAGTACAAGGACAAAAGGGATGTCCTTCTATTGACCACCATACACGGTGATGGCAGCGCCCGCAGCACTGGGGTACCTCCTACAGAGGTCAGCAAACCGACCTGTGTACTGGGGTACAACAAAAACATGGGGGGGCGTTGATCTCTCTGATCAACTCCTCCAATAGTACAGTGCTTTGAGAAAGGCCAAGGTGTGGTACAAAAAGCTGTCCGTGCACATTGTACAAATGGCAATGCTCAACACTTTCCTGCTGTCACGATGTGCACACAACACCGAAACGTTGTACCTTCATTTCCAGGAGGTAGTGGTTAAGGCCCTGATGTTTGGCATGAGAGAAGGAGTGGGCCCCAGTACTTCTGGAACTGAAGGTGCACGTATCGTACCAGGTCAGCAGGTCCCGCCAACTGGAAATAAAGGTAAGCCGCAAAAAAGGTGCCCAGTGTGCTTCAAAAGAGGAATACGCAAGGGCACCATCTATCAATGCGACACCTGCCCCAAAAAACCTGGCCTGTGAATGAAGGATTGCTTTAAATTGTACCACACCTCCATGCACTACTAATTTACAGGAAACAGATTTATTCCAAAGGAGGCACATCTACGTAAGTTCTTTGGGGGTCTACTTTCCAAAATGTTGTCACTTGTGTTTTTTTTTTTTCCTGTTTAGGCACATCAGGGGCTCTGCAAATGGAACATGACGCCCGCAGACGATTCCATCAAAGTCTGCATTCCAAAACGTCAGTACTTCCCTTTCGAGCCCCAACGTGTGCCCAAACAGTTTTTTCCCACATATGGGGTACCAGCGTACTCAGGACAAATTGGACAACAACTTTTGTGGTTCAATTTCTCCCGTTACCCTTGGGAAATTAAAAAAGTGGGGACTAAAAGATCATTTTTGTGGGCAAAAAATAGGATTTTTTATTTTCACACCCGGGCGTTATAAACTTTAATGAAACACTTGGGGGTTCAAAGTTCTCACGACACACTAGACAAGTTCCTTAGAGGGTCTAGTTTCCAAATTGGGGTCACTTGTGGGGGGGTTCCACTGTTTAGGCACATCAGGGGCTCGCCAAACGGAACATGACGGCCGCAGAACATTCCATCAAAGCCTGCATTCCAAAACGTCACTACTTCCTTTCCGAGCCCTGACGTGTGCCCAAACAGTAGTCTTCTCCCACATATGGGGTACCAGCACACTCAGGACAAATTGGACAACAACTTTTGTGGTCCAATTTCTCCTGTTACCCTTGGGAAATTAAAAAATTGGGGACCAAAAGATCATTTTTGTGGGCAAAAAATAGGATTTTTTATTTTCACACCCGGGCGTTATAAACTTTAGTGAAACACTTGGGGGTTCAAAGTTTTCACGACACATCTAGACAAGTTCCTTAGGGGGTCTAGTTTCCAAATTGGGGTCACTTGTGGGGGGTTTCCACTGTTTAGGCACATCAGGGACTCGTCAAACGCAACATGGCGTCCAATCGCAATTCCAGCCAATTTTAGGTTGAAAAAATCAAACGGTGCTCCTTCCCTTCCGAGCCCTGCCATGCGCCCAAACAGTGGTTTCCCCCCACATATGGGGTATCAGCGTACTCAGGACAAATTGGACAACAACTTTTGCAGTCCAACTTCTCTTGTTACCTTTGGGAAAATAAAAAAATTGTTGCTAAAAGATCGTTTTTGATCGTTTCAATTTTTCCTTCAACATTGCTTTAGCTCTCCTGAAGCACCTGAAGGGTTAATAAACTTCTTGAATGTGGTTTTGATCAGCTTGAGGGTTTTGATCAGCTTGAGGGGTGCAGTTTTTAGAATGGTGTCACTTTGGGGTATTTTTTGCTATATAGACCCCTAAATGTGACTTCAAATGTGAGGTGGTCCCTAAAAAAAATGGTTTTGTAAATTTTGTTGTAAACACGAGATATTGCTGGTGAACTTTTAACCCTTAACTCCCTAACAAAAAAAAAATTTGTTTCCAAAACTATTCTAATGTAAAGTAGACATGTGGGAAATGCTACTTATTAAGTATTTTGGGTGACATATCTCTGTGATTTAAGGGCATAAAAATTCAAAGTTTGAAAGTTGCAAAATTTTCAAAATGTTCGCCAAATTTACGTTTTTTTCACAAATAAATGCAGGTAATATCAAAGAAATTTTACCACTATCATGAAGTAGAATATGTCACGAAAAAACAGTCCGAGAATCGCCAAGATCCGTTGAAGCGTTCCAGAGTTATAACCTCATAAAGGGACAGTGGTCAGAATTGTAAAAATTGGCCTGGTCATTAACATGCAAACCACCCTCGGGGCTTAAAGGGAAGGTGCCACCAGTTTTTTTGTAGTTTGTTTTTTTGTGAAATTAAGCTTAAAATAGTTAATAAAATGTACTAATGCAATGTTTGCACTGTTTGCAAACATTTCTATATGAAAAATATTATATATTTTCTTACAAATATATATATTGACCACTAGGGGGAGCATTTTCCGTTTTAGACCTTAAGCAGCTATAGTAAGACTTACCAGCTTTACTGTTAGCTGGAAAATTGGGGCAGTAACTGCTGACATCACCATTCCCCTCCCCTTTTGGGTGGTCTAGCAACCCTGGGGCAGAATGAAGAGTAGCATCACAGGACAGAGCCATTTTGCGGGAGACTGCCCTGTGATCTGCTATCACCAGCAGTTACTGCATCAGAAGCACAGTTAGTTTATGTGGTGTGTATGTATGGAGCAGCATTGTCTGTGCAGAGCTGTCTGTGACTCATCCCTCAGTAAGATAAGAAGGAGCTCCAGGTCTGCAGGCATTGTGGAGGGAGGGGAGAGATACATTGTATGGCAGAGACAGGTGTCAGGTGTCACCCCTCTCTGCAGGCTGTGAATGCAGCTTACCAGAGATCACAGGGACTGTGTGTGAGGGGGGAGGCGGAGACACAGCAGGAGAAGCACACAGGGCAGCCTGTGAGGGGCAGAGGATGTCTGCCCAGTGCCTGGAGTACAGAGGAGCAGTGCACATTTCTCCTGTGATAGAGAGTAAGTGGAGCTTGGCAGAGAGCACTGGGCTATAATAAAATGGCAGCTAGTCACACCTAGAGCAGTGAATTCTGCAGCCCACAGAGGCGTGCCCAGCTCACTGCTAAAGCAGCTACAATGTTATAGATAGGGTCCGCGGCGGTCTATTATCTCCTATGTCCATGGGGTGCCATAAAATGACACTGTTAGTGTCGTGAACTGCTGTGAAACCAAGATGTCAGCCCCCAGTTCCTTCTTTAAACTCATATAACACACGAAATCTGTTTCACATGCATTTAAAACTTGGTTATAGCAGCATGTTATGCTACATTACAGTGATTTATTAATGATCTACAAACGCGGTACCTTACCTTTAAGGGGTTAATGCTTATGGATTTAGAATGGGAAGTCATAGAAGCTCCTGTGGGGGTCCCGATACATCTTTCTGTATAGAGTATTACACTAGAGCAAAGCCAATAATCTCTTCTCTTATTGGTTCTGCCGCCGTTTAGCTGATATAAATATTTATTTCATGCTAATGTTCAAAAGCGCTGTCTTCTTTGACTGTTGTTATTAAGTGCCAACAAGACATGCTGACATCGTATTCTTTCCATAGCTGCCACAAGTAGGCTTGGCACAACCACTGCAGAATCAAGTAGTGAATAACAATCAGTTTCCTGGGCGAATGCTTGAATTTTAAGAACTCTCATGGGGATCGAGTCATTACTTCCCTTGTGCGCTCATACAATTGGCATTACTACAGCATCTAGGCTCTGTAGACTCAGCTATACAAATTGTGTCAAAAGAAAAAAAAAAAGTATCACATAGCCGAATCAGTTGTGGTTTGCAGTAAATCAATAATTGTTTTCTGGGCTAATATAGTGTGCATTACTTTGTAGTAGTTTGAAACACAAAGTACAAAGTCTTCTAATATCCGATATGTGTAATATATACATTTCTAGAAAAAAAAAATGCAAACAATATTTTCACTTAATTTTCAATCCATGGACAAGAGTCACTGGATCTGACTTTCTGATACTATCAGGGACATTATCTGGCTGACCAAGCCTGCCTGTCGTGCCAAAAGCTACAACTATATATTACAATGTTCACCAGTTATCTGAACAGTTTTGTTTCACATAGAACTGGAAATGTAATGTAACATTTCATGGGATTTACTGGGAGAGGCTCCATTATTCTATACAGCAGTGTGGATGCATGTCGAATTTCAATACTGGGTCGGTCTTGTTCTGGTAGATAAGCTGCCGCCACCAGGGATGTTTGCTAATAGCTTACTCCCCTCTTCTCACTCGGAGCACATGAACGCTTGGCAGAACCGATTGTGCTTGTGTATGGAGGAATCGGCATGAATGGCTGTCTAAGGTGTATGGGCAGATTTCCTGTTTTATATACCGCGCTTTGTGTATTACACGTACACAATAAATACAGAATTTTGCGTTGCTTAGTTTAGCAGTAAAATTATATAGGTGTGTGAACCGCCCATGGAGAGAAAATAACACTCTGAGTGCACAAATAGGGCCGCCATGCCCCAGCCTTCTCCTTTTGATTTTCTATATAAGTCATTAAAGATCCTGTAATGCTCAGTGACTTTCTCCTGCCGGTTACACGCAGAATACCATGACGTTTCTAGTACTGCTGTGGGAGATGAGTTCAAGGATAAGAATGCCATCAACGTTAAGTGACATGCCTCCTAAGGCTGCTTTCACACTAGCGTCGGTACGGGCCCGTTGCAGTGCGTCGGGCTGACGTACTGACGCATGCTGTGAAATAAAAGCACAACGGGGGCAGCGGAAGCAGTTTTTCAACGCATCCGCTGCCCCATTGCAAGGTCCGGGGAGGAGGGGGCGGAGTTTCGGTCGCACATGCGCGGTCGGAAATGGCAGACACGACGCACAAAAAAAGTTACATGTAACTTTTTTTATGCCGACGGTCCTCCAAAACACGACGCAACCGTCGCACAACGTGTGGCCATACGTCGCAATGCAGACAACTTTGCAGGATGCGTTTTTTCTCCTAAACGACGCATTGCAACGTATTGCAAACGACGCTAGTGTGAAAGTAGCCTAAGATGTGTCTTGGGTTTTTAACTTGTTGAGTGTGTGCGCTTTACTCGTCTGTGGATAGAGAAGAATTACAAAAGAGAACTGATGGCCTATAATAGCTGACTAGACTGTGAACAGTCGAAATAGAAATCTGAGCACACCGCCAGTCACATCCTGTATAGTACTGCAGAATTTCAATCAGTGATGAAGTGAAACATGTTACTAAATGAAGCTGTTACATACTTTCCTCAGCTCCAGTGCTCCTTCCTGCCATTGCTCTACTCGTTGATAGGCTATAGTAGTGATGTCACAGCTAAATTGCACGGGACCACTGCAACTAATCATTGGGCTCAATTACTGATGGGGTCTGATGGTGACAACACCTTTAAAAAGTCCTTAAAATCTGTTGAAAGGTGATTATAACATGGGACCCAAAGGGGCTTTTTTCACAGTCGGTGCCACATCTCTATATAGGTCGTCTCTTTTTTTTTTTTTTTTGCAAATATTGATATTTACCTGAATGGGATGAGAAGAAAAATGGCACATGGACTATTTACAGATGTGCTTCTCATGATAAAAAGTAGACAGGCTCTAACCTCTTACTGTACATCCTGACAGTCTATAGGACTTTATCACTACAAGGCTGAAAACTGTGTGTTCTGATGGACATATTATGAGTTAGCTTCTCATTCTTATACATGGATGGATGTACAGTAGACCAGAGGTGTCAAACTGCAATTCCTCGAAGGCCGCCAACAGGTCATGTTTTCAGGATTTCCTTGTATTGCACAGGTGATAATTTAATCACCTGCACAGAATGATTCCAGCACCTTGTGGAATGCTAAGGAAATCCTGAAAACATGACCTGTTGGCGGCCCTCGAGGAATGCAGTTTGACACCTCTGCAGTAGACTCAACTCTGGTTTCTGTAGTTCACTTGTCAGCTTTGCTGAGACAGTACCAGTAAAGTAACTTTAGTATCGTAAAAGCATACATTTAGATAAATGTAAATTATGATGTACCTGTTAAAGGAGTTGACCGGTCTAAAACCACCAGTCTGCAGTCATTTTATTTGACTGCACACTTGTGCACCCTCACATCGTGCACAGTGAGGATATTGCAGTGTCAGTGGTCAGGTGACTGCAAGCATGCGATTTGCATACTCCCGGCCACATTCCCACTCGACGTGTCCGACCATGCTCAATACACTTGCATTGATTGAGTCTGCCTCCATCTTGTCAGTATGTATATCACATGACCAGAGGCACCGGAGAATCCTCACAGCCTGCACTGTATGTGATGTGAGGGTCTGTAGTCACATAGAACTACTACAGACTGGCGGTTTAAGACTGGACAATCCCTTTAATCTTTGTCTTGAATTCTTATCAATAGAAAATGTATTTAATATGGAAATCCTCTATGGTCTCAAAAACTAAAATTTAAATGTAACTCTATGTCCATCCTCAGTTGAACACATCCATAGTTCTTTATCAATTCGAACTTTTACAATATACAATCAGAACATATATCAACATTGCAAGATAACTGTCCGACAGGTTTTCGAGGGAAGATATGTATCATCAAGGTTGGTAGCCTCAGTGATGTAAGCCGGAAAAAGCAGGCTCCAGCACGTATAGTGCTGAAAGAGTTAATAGAGAGTGTCAAGGGCCGTGTTTATGAGCAGTCAGAGAGATGAGTGGGATTGGTCCAGGGGTATCATTTTTTGCAATGTGAGTGGAGGTGTGCAGACCTCCAGTGTTGTCAGTCTGCTGTCAGGGACTTAGAGCTAGAGACATTATTCTGTTCGGGTGATACCAGACTGTCACATAAGTGCCTATCTGCATGGACTATTTATACTGCTTTCCTTGTGCCAGGAGGCTACTTTTATGTTTGTTTTGTGCAAGGTTTATGAAGTTTTAATAAACCTTCCTGCATGATTTAAGAACTTGCTACTGGTGAATACCTCAAGCATTAAGAGTGAGTGCCATCCTTAGAACATATATAACTTGTCCAGATTGTGATGTCCCATAGTCTCTAATTATTGTCTGTTGTTAGTTATATGCTTTGTAAATCTTTACAGCTCTTTCATGATCACAATCTACAGCATATGTGGTCTCCCTTGGCTGTGTGTCCACTAGTTGGGTTCAGTCCTTCTTAGCCCTTTCCACATGCATGTTACTTGACAACCGGTAAGGTTTTTAATATTAGAGTTAGGACCGTCCCATTTACTGTCACCGTGAAGTGGCGGGATGGCTTTCACGTTTTTTTTTTTTTTTTTTAATCAAAAAGCATGTTAACTAAATACCCTATATTATTTCCATGCACTGTGCTATTTATTAATTTACTGCTGAGTATTTAATCATTATGTTTCTGTCTTTGTTTTTTTTTTCTTTTTAGTGGCCAGTGTGAACGTGCGCTTACACACTACATGCACACCAATTTAAATCCCAGTTCACACCTTTGGGTTTTTTAACGTATACAACTTGTCCAAATTGTGATGTCCCATATTCTCCAATTATTGTCTGGTTTTAGTTATATGCTTTATAAATATTTACATCTCCTTTATGATCACAATCTATAGCATATCTTGAGTGTTGGAATAATGATTACTATTGTTTATATTGCAACAACTACTATTTACTACTGTTTAACCTCTTAACCCCCGGAGCTTTTTTTTGGTTTTGCGTTCTCGTTTTTTGCTCCCCGTCCATTGGTTTTACCATGTCATGTACTAGAAAATGGGAAAAAAATTCCAAGTGTGGTGAAATTGCAAAAAAAGTGCAATCCAACATTATTTTTACTAGGTTCATTAAATGCTAAAACTGACCTGCCATTATGATTTTCCAGGTCATTATGAGTTCATAGATACCAAACATGTCTAGGTTCTTTTTTTATCTAAGTGGTGAAAAAAGTTCCATTTTCCGATACCCATAGCGTCTCCATTTTTCGTGATTCTCAGGTTGGGTGAGGGCTTATTTTTTGCACGTCGAGCTGTTTTTAATTATACCATTTTGGTGAAGATACGATCTTTTGATCGCCTGTTATTGCATTTTAATGTAATGTCGCAGCGACCGAAAAAATCTTAATTCTGGCGTTTTTACTTTTTTTTTCTCGCTATGTCGTATAGTGATCAGGTTAATCCTTTCCTGATATTGATAGATTGGGCGATTCTGGACTTGGTGATACCAAATATGTGTATGTTTGATTTTTTTTTTTGTTTTATTTTGAATGGGGTGAAAGGGGGGTGATTAGAATTTTGAACATATATATATATATATATATATATATATATATATATATATGTGTATATATATATGTGTGTATATATGTATACTAGCTATTGAACCCGTTCTACGCCCGGGTGGCGAGCATTTATATTGGTATATGGTCTCCATCCTGTCATGTGCTGCTCCATCCTGCGCCCCCATCCTGTCGTGTGCTGCTCCATCCTGCGCCCCCATCCTGCCATGTGCTGCTCCATCCTGCGCCCCCATCCTGTCATGTGCTGCTCCATCCTGCCTCCCCATCTTGTCATGTGCTCCCATCCTGCGCCCCCATCCTGTCATATGCTGCTCCATCCTACGCCCCCATCCTGTCATGTGTGTGCCCCCATTCTGTCATGTGCTGCTCCCATCCTGCGCCCCATCCTGTCATGTGCTGCTCCCATCCGGTCATGTGCTCCCATCCTGCGCCCCATCCTGTCATGTGCTCCCATCCTGCACCCCCATCCTGTCATGTGTGCGCCCCCATTCTGTCATGTGCTGCTCCCATCGTGCGCAATCATTCTGTCATGTGCTGCTCCCATCCCGCACCCCCATTCTGTCATGTGCTGCTCCCATCCTGCGCCCCCATTCTGTTGTAATGTGCTGCACCCATTCTGCCTGTTCCTGTTTCCATTCTGCCATATGTTGCTCCCATCTTTCTCTCTCCGGCTCTACTGCCCGAGTGCGGCTGTGCTGAGTGCGGGCGGCTGTGCTGAGTGCGGGCGGCTGTGCTGAGTGCGGGCGGCTGTGCTGAGTGCGGGCGGCTGTGCGTGGCGGTGCTGAGTGAGCGGCTGTGCTGAGTGCGGGCGGCTGTGCGTGGCGGCGCTGAGTGCGGGCGGCTGTGCGTGGCGGCGCTGAGTGCGGGCGGCTGTGCGTGGCGGCGCTGAGTGCGGGCGGCTGTGCGTGGCGGCGCTGAGTGCGGGCGGCTGTGGTGAGTGCGGGCGGCTGTGCTGGGTGCCGAGTGCTGGGGGGCCTCAGCAGGCGGGGACACCAGCGCGCTGTGGGGGTCAGGTGCCGGAGTCGCCGCTAGCTCAGGCCCCCGGCACTTGCTATATTCACCTGTCCCTCCGTTCCACCGATGCACGCTGCTCCATCCTCCACATCCTCTGGCTGTGACTGTTCAGTCAGAGGGCGGCGCACATTAAGCGCGTCATCGCGCCCTCTGACCTGAACGTCACAGGCAGAGGATGTGGAGGACAGAGCAGCGCGCATCGGTGGAAAGGGGGGACAGGTGAATATAGCATATACTCACCCTCCTGGCTCGTCTCTGCTTCTCCGTTGGAGATCGCGGTGTGCGTTCAGTGCTTACGCATACCACGATCTCCTGGGAGCTTCACTCTGTGGGGTCCAGACTGCGCTTGCGCAGTCTATAAAGGCTTCGGACAGAGTGACGCTCCCAGCGTTATATTATAGATATCTATATATATAATTGTCTAAGGGTTTTTCTGACTGTCTGTCTGTCTGTCTGTCCTGGAAATCCCGCGTCTCTGATTGGTCGAGGCCGCCAGGCCTCGACCACTCAGCGACGGGCACAGCATGGCGACGATGATGTCATAAAGGTTGCCTCGACCAATCAGCGACGGGCACAATATCGACGTAGATGTCATAATGGTTGCCATGGCGACGATGATGTCATAAAGGTTGCCTCGACCAATCAGCGACGGGCACAGTCTGCCGCGAATTCTGGAATCATCATTGTCCATATACTACGGGGAGATGCATATTCTAGAATACCCGATGCGTTAGAATCGGGCCACAATCTAGTATATATATATATATACACACATATAATTTTTTTTATATATATTAAAACTTTTTTTTTCTTTTGTCATGCTTTAATAAGAGACTAGAAGCTGCCACAACCCGATCGTTTTTGCTACATAGAGGCGATGATCAGATCGCTTCTATATAGCAGAATTACTCACTTGCTATGAGCACTGACCACTGGGTGGCCCTCACAGTAAGCCTGGACTGACAACCATAGTGGTCTCCAGGAGACCTCCGGTTGTCATGCCAACACACCGGTGACCCGTGATCATGTGACGCGGGTCATCGGTGGGCGGATTTCTGGGGTGATTGCCGGAAGCGGTTGTTAAATGCCGCTGTCAGCGTTTTACAGCAGCATTTAACTGGTTAATAGCCTTGAGTGGATCGTGATTCCACCAACAGCTATTGTGGCACATGTCCATAGCTCCCAACCATCCCTCATACTGAGGGACTGTCCCGATTTTGAGGCAGGGAGCAGGAGACGCAGATGAAACGCCCCCTTGTTTAAGGCCACGCCCCCTCCGTATCTTCTTCTTCTGGGATGGTGGTTCAGAGAGGGAGAGAGGACATTCTGAGGTATGTGTGTGTGTTGCACACATACATGCAGCTAGTCCTGCCCTGCTGAGCTTACAGTACAAGACATAACCAGGAGTAGTGGCAGCAGTTAGAGCGATCCAGTGCAGCCTGTTAGTTATAGGCACAGTGTATATATATATATATATATATATATATATATATATAGTATCCTTTATATACTACAGCAGTTATGAAGTGGAGCCAGTAGATATTGGTGTTGTCTGAGTGCATGCAGAGTTCACAGAGCTGGGCTACATTGCAATGCAGGATCTGTGAGGCAGCAGTGTGGACAGCGACAGATGGTGAAATCTTTGCCTGCTTTGTAAGCAGAGTGGCTGGGACATATCTACAGCCCCAACTGTACACTGGCATCGTCATGTGTGGCCATTATACAGAATGGAGCACTGTGTGGCCATTATACAGTATGGAGCATCATGTGGGGCCATTATACAGTATTTAGCATCATGTGGGGCCATTTTACAGTATAGAGCACTGTGTGGCCATTATACAGTATGGGGCATCATGTGTGGCCATTATACAGTGTGGAGCACTGTGTGGCCATTATACAGTATTGAGCATCATGTGGGGCCATTATACAATATGGAGCATCGTGTGTGGCCATTATACAGTATGAAGCATCATGTGTGGCCATTATACAGTATGGAGCATCATGTGGGGCCATTATACAGTATTTAGCATCATGTGGGGCCATTTTACAGTATAGAGCACTGTGTAGCCATTATACAGTATGGGGCATCATGTGTGGCCAGTATACAGTGTGGAGCACTGTGTGGCCATTATACAGTATTGAGCATCATGTGGGGCCATTATACAATATGGAGCATCGTGTGTGGCCATTATACAGTATGGAGCATCATGTGTGGCCATAATACAGTATGGAGCACTGTGCGGCCATTATATAGTATGGAGCACTGTGTGGCCATATTGTGTGTTTATAATTATTGTTTATGAAACACTGATCAGCAGTGCTAAATGGGTGTGGTTGGGCCGTGAATATGGGTGTGACTAGTTGTGAAGTGGGTGTGGTCAGGGGTGTGGCCTAAAATTGCTGCGACACGCTGCGTGCGCCGCTACCTTTTTCCCTCTTCGCCGCCTTCAAAAGTTGGGAGGCATGCATGTCGGCTGTTCAAAACAGCTGACATGTCCCTTGAAAAATTTGGGCTCACCGCCAGAACCCACATCAAAGGGAGGGTGTCAGTCATCGGCGTAAATATATGCCCGATGTCAGAGAGGGGTTAATGGTGCATGAGTTTCGGTCTCCAGCAATTGTGTTATATTTGCCAGTAAAGAATTGTTAAAAAAAAGAACCAGGAAGTTCCTACTCACTGTGTGTAGCTGGAGCACATTTTTACTTTCACATTGCAATCTGACAGACAAGATGATAAGATCCTAAGCTATACAAAATACCATTTGTAAGCTGTGTTTTCTTTGTCCCTGAATAGATATATATTCACTGTTGATCACCTGGACAGTACAGAGATTAATCTGCTACTAACAGGTTATGAGCTCAGAGACCAAGGGACCCAGAAAGCCAAAGACCCAGAGAACAGCAGTGTACTAGGAAGAAGAAGCAAAGATGGCTGTCAACAGCAACTCTTTGAAGTTCACAGTGCCGAATCTGACTAACCAGAACTGACAAACCTGGAAATTCAAGGTAAAGATGCTAATGATAAGAGTAGATACTTGGAAATAGACACAGGAGTCTATATATCTGACCCACTACCAGAAGACTAGATAGAGAAGGATCAAAAAACACAAATCACTATCTCCCTCAATATGTATGATGATCAAATAACCTACAAGGGCCGGCTTAGTATATGGCACTTCCAAATATATACCAACTCAAAACAGAGCAAGGAAGCATAAGCCAAATATAATAAAATACAAAATTCTTTATTCATAAATTATTCTAAAAAATAGGATAAAAATAGTGACACAATTACAAAGAGACGGCTTACCAGAGGCATATGGAGCGCCCCGTCAGGGCTGTGGGGTACTCGGTACCGGGTCCTGCGGTTCACAGGGGGATGTCACAGTGGCTGACCCGGTCCGTGGCCCTGGGACGTCCGTATAAAAGGGGAAAGGTCTTTGAAGGGATAAAGTTTATGTTCATGACGCCACCTGTGGTATTCGGTCAGGGTGACCGACGCTGCTTTAAGGGATCCGCTGGGGTGATGTTATGGCAGCTAGATGGTATACCTTCCCACAGGTGAAGTAAATCCCCAGGGCTTCCCAGTATGTAGATGGTAGAATGGTGAGAGGTGCAGTGAAGGCTGAAGACTTCATCATCCACAGTCCAGAGCACCAGACCACAAGGTAGGCAGTGTCTGGCCGGTTTGGAGGCAAGTCCAGAGTTCCCTTGTCCAGGTAGAAATCAATAGCCTTCCCTTGCGCTGCAGTGGTGTAGTCCCTTACTGCCTATGGATGTTTTGCTCTCTCTCTGTCCCCCATATAGGATAGGACAAAACCCGTATGACTGGTGACTTGAACCTGTTTATAGGGTCTCTTAGATAACCCGGCTCTGTGGGTGTCACCGTGCCTCCTGGGTGTAAGTGCGAACAGGTAACCTGCAATTAGCTGTCCTGCCAGTCTCTGAAATAAGGCGTAGAGGTCCTTACTCCCTCGGTGTTCCGGCTACAGGGATTCTGCATCTCAGAAGGAGGCAGCCTGTTCGGGGCTGGTCCCCTTGTGGTATCCTCTCCTTTGCTTCGACTTCCTTCACGCTCGCTGCAATACAATTCTGCCTTTCAATGTCTCTTTCTGGGAGCTGCAGCTCTGAGGGCATGCACAGCTCCGTTGACCCTCTGTCTTTTTCAGACTACTGTCTGGAACTCCCAATCTTTCCCTGCAAACTACCAGTTATATATATGTGGGGAGTGACCTAATAAATAGGAGCAGAAGCTCCCCCTGGTGGCCTGGAACTGTGAATGTGTTGCATATTTGTGATACCTGGATGCAGTTATCCTTTCTTGCCTCCAAACGTAGCATCACTCTCCCCTGGAGGAAAGCAATACCACTGCGACGACCAAGACCCTGGGGCGCCGCACATATACCAGTTCCTAATATAAAAATCAAGATGTTAGAGAGGGCAATACACGGTATTAAGAATAGGGGTATGTGAACTTTTGATCAGGGTCATTTGGATGTTTTGGGTTGTCACTATGATTTAAAAAGAGAAAACACAGTTTGACAATAAATGTCTTCATCCAACCATTAACCATGATTGGAGAAAAAGTTTTGGTGTTATCATTCGTATTCTGTGAAAAAAGGCCAAGAAAGCAAAAATTCTGCCGGAGTATGTAAACATTTGAGTATAACTGTATTCCCAAAGAAAAACGTACTAAGTGGGAATCTCATGCACAATTTCAGCAACCAAGGTATCGTTTTAATCAGTATAACGGCGCCAGCCTGGGGCTGTCTGTAAGTTATTCAGCACAATCCTGCTGACAGGGTCCCTTTAAAAAAAAAAAGGAACCAGGAATTTCCTGCTCACTCAGTGTATATGAAGCACATTTTTACTTTCACTTTGATTATACAAGATACTAAACATCCTTAGGGTACCGTCTCACAGTGGCACTTTGGTCGCTACGACGGCACGATCCGTGATGTTCCAGCGATATACTTACAATCTCGCTGTGTCTGACACGCTACTGCGATCAGGGACCCCGCTGAGAATCGTACATCGTAGCAGATCGTTTGAAACTTTCTTTCGTCGTCAGATCACCCGCTGTCATCGCTGGATCGTCGTGTGTGACGCCGATCCAGCTATGTGTTCACTTGTAACCAGGGTAAATATTGGGTTACTAAGCGCAGGGCCGCGCTTAGTAACCTGATATTTACCCTGGTTACCATTGTAAAAGTAAAAAAAAAAAAAACACTACATACTCACCTTCTGATGTCTGTCACGTCCCCCGGCGTCCACAGGGTTACGCGCTGCTGCGGAGAGCTTCCTGCACTGACTGTGTCAGCGCGGCCGGAAAGCAGAGCACAGCGGTGACGTCACCGCTGTGCTCTGCTTTATTGCCGGCGCTAATACATTCAGTGCAGGAAGCTCTCGGCAGCAGCGCGTAACCCTGTGGGGACGTGACAGACATCAGAATGTGAGTATGTAGTGTTTTTTTTTTTTTTAACTTTTACAATGGTAACCAGGGTAAATATCAGGTTACTAAGTGCGGCCCTGCGCTTAGTAACCCGATGTTTACCCTGGTTACCCGGGTGCTGCAGGGGGACTTCGGCATCGTTGAAGACAGTTTCAACGATGCCGAAGTCGTTCCCCTGATCGTTGGTCACTGGAGAGAGCTGTCTGTGTGACAGCTCCCCAGCGACCACACAACGACTTACCAACGATCACGGCCAGGTCGTATCGCTGGTCGTGATCGTTGGTAAGTCTTTTAGTGTAACGGTACCCTTAGGTATAAGAAATACCAGTTGTAAGCTATGTTATCTGTGTTCCTAAATAAATATATATTCACTGTTGATTGGCTGGACAATATAGAGATTAATCCGCCGCCAAGGTTGAGCTAAGAATGAAAACTTTCCATTCTTAGTGAGTCCTTACGCTTTTTATCCATGTGATAAATTTGTTATAAGAGGAGCAAAGAGGGATGAGGAGCGGGAAAGAGAGAGAACAAGCATGGCTTAGTGGAGACGTGGTTGCAATGTAAGCAGGATTAACAATGGCTCCCACATTGATGCAGATGTGTTTGTCATAGAGGTGCACGGGGCTATTCTGTACTCCCCTACTCCTCTAATATAATATACCAACAATTTTTCTTTCTGTACAAAAAAAGTTGGCATGTTCATTTGGACTCCGAGTACCGTGGTATTCTCATCTAGAAGCAGTGAATCAAGTCAGAAAGTCTTTAATGATGTGGACAAAAAATAATAAGATGGCGCAAGGTCCCATTGCAACACCAACACTATTATGTCCGTTAGGATCGTGACAAGCATATTGTGAAAAATCCAATGAGTCTGATTTTTTGCAACTTGCTTATTGTGGTAGTGTAGGTCTTGCAATGTGACCCCATTCACTTCTATAGTGCCTCAATGTAGCAGCACCGGTCACTCGATGGCTGTTCCAGTCAAAGTTTGACTGCAGTCCTAGACTAAAGCTGCAAGCGTGTGTCTTTCATTGCTTACTTTAGAAATTAGACAAGGCTTGATTTAAACTTTCCCAGAAATTCTGAAGTGTTCCACAAGAGCTTGGCCAATTCTGAGAGACTCTTGGCCAATTAAGAGCAGCCATTCTGACATCAAGAGAACTTGCAATGCACTTTTTAATCTCAAATACTAGATTTGCTGCTGTTGGAGATAACAGAAGTGTATTTAACTGGACGTCCAATTAAAACAAACCAAAGCAAAGCTAAGTATAGACTTCTATATTTAGTAGGTTCAGGCCATGTGCACACGTTCAGGATTGTTAGCGTTTTTTTCGCGTTTTTTCGCTATAAAAACGTGATAAAAACGCGAAAAAAACGCTTACATAAGCCTCCTATTATTTACAGGGTATTCCGCATTTTTTGTGCAAATGTTGCGATTTTTTCCGCGAAAAAATCGCATAGCGGAAAAAAAAGCAACATGTTCATTAAAAATGCGGAATTGCAGGGATTCCGCACACCTAGGGGTCCATTGATCTGCTTACTTCCCGCACGGGGCTGTGCGGGAAGTAAGCAGATTATATGCGGTTGGTACCCAGGGTGGAGGAGAGGAGACTCTCCTCCACGCACTGGGCACCATATAAGTGGTCAAAAAATAAGAAATAAAATAATAAACAGTCCTATACTCACCCTCGATGTATTCCCGCCTCCTCGCACGCTGCCGTTCGGTTCCTGTAGCTGGTGTGCGCTGAAGGACCTCGCCGAATGACGTCACTGTCCTGTGATTGGTCGTGAGCGGTCATGTGACCGCTCACGTGACCGTGACGTCACGGGAGGTCCTGTGCGCACAGACCAGCTAGAAGAGGAGCCGGACGCCGCTGATGAGATGTCTGGGTGAGTATAAGCATTTTTTTTATTTTTTTTATTTTTTTTAAACATTCTATCTTTTACTATAGATGCTGCATAAGCTGCATCTATAGTAAAAAGTTGGTCACACTTGTCAAACGCTATGTTTGACAAGTGTGACCAACCTGTCAGTCAGTTTTCCAAGCGATGCTACAGATCGCTTGGAAAACTTTAGCATTCTGCAAGCTAATTACGCTTGCAGAATGCTAAAAAAACGCGAAAAAAACGGAAAAAAAACGCAAAAAAAAAATGCGGATTTCTTGCAGAAAATTTCCGGTTTTCTTCAGGAATTTTCTGCAAGAAATCCGCAACGTGTGCACATACCCTTAGAGGTTGTCCCTGGTCTGCAATTTAATAGAATGTCTGATTTTTATGGATATATACAGTATATTGGAAAATTTGAAAAAAAATGTACACACCTCCCCATTCTTATTTTCCATTTTAGTAGATGTTTGTCATTTTGCATATATACTGCTTATAATTGAAAAGCATTATGATATATGCAACTCAACATTGAAATTGCAAAGATCAAGAAGGAAAAGTTGTGGAATTATGAAAATCACTGGATCAATAGACCTGTTAATGGTATGCAAATGATGAAAAAATGGAAACAACAGTTTCAAAACATCTCAATTTATTCAGTATAAAGCATGAGTGCCACCTGCAGGAATCCCTGCTCCTACACACTTTGGCTGCTGTTAATGAGTTCTTTAATGGTTGTTTGAGAAATGTTCCGCTGCTGGCAGCGTCTCTTACAATGGTTACCAATAACATATGTAAGATAGCGCTTACTGCATGTGTTGGGGAACACTTGCTTAGCAACGGGATTCAGTCACACAGGTATGATTTTCTCTATTAAACAGTCCATGCAGTATATTATGCAGTCATAAACCGAGTCATGCACAGTTCATTATATACTTCATGGAACACAATAGGCACCAACAGATAACATTAAGTTGCAGCTTTAACTTAGCTACTTCATATACGGCTTTAACTCACAGTTCAGACACTACACCCGCCAGTCCTCCTTGACTAGTTCCCGCGGGGTGTCCGTACGCCGTAAAAATGTCTCTACTCATGTGGATCACATGACATTGATTCGCAGTCTCTAAACATGCCGGACCTCACTTTGTCCAGTTACTGTGGGAGACCACACAGTTCATTACTGACCCTCGTCAGTGCACACGGTTCCCCAACTCTGGGTTACCTTCCTGGAGCTACTGCTTCACACGCTGACTCCTGTCAGTCCACACTCCTGGGAAGCAGCCTAACAGGGATCACTGTCCTTGCGACCAGGGCCCTCACGACAGTCCAGACCCTCCGAAGGTTGGTAGCTCTCCAACACAGTAGCCGTCTCTGACTGCACATTCGGCCTTTCCGTGTACTATTCAGGGATCCGGTCCACGCACAGGACCTCCCAACACACAGGCCTTCAGGTCCATGGCCTGTCAGTGCGCTATTCAGGGATCCAATCCTGCTCCCAGGATCTTCCAACATACAAGTCTTCAGGTCCACAGCCTCTCAGTGCGCTATTCAGGGATCCGATGCTACTCCCAGGATCTCCCAACACACAAGCCTTCCAGGAAGTAAACACTTTCTCCCATGTGACCACACCATTGTCACATTATGTAGTTGAAACCACTTCTGTAGCGCCCCCACTGTCGCAGGGCCGAGGGGTACCCGGTACCGGGCCTCTGAGTCTCTGCTCTGGAGTTGTCACGGTGGCTAGACCCGGTCCGTGACCCTGCTGAGGGGCGTCCAATGAAAAGTGGTGGTAAATGGTGGTGATGTTGCGGTGCAGTGTAGGTCGTAGTAAATAACGAGGACACCAGGTCGCAGTCTCTTTACCTCTTTACTGAAGGTTTTAGAGTCCTCAGTCCAGAGCGCTGTCAACAGGGCTGTCAGAGACCGGCCGGTCCAAAGGCACATCAGGAGTTCCCTTTACAGGTGGGAATCAGTGTCTACCTTCTAGCGCTGGGTGTTGTAGTTCTTCCCTGCTGAGAACCCCGGGATAGTCCTCACAACTGCTGTGTCTGTCTCTGATGTTCGTTCTCTCCGTCCCCCAGGTGATATGGTAGGACGCACCCGTATGACGGGGTAGGCCTGGAGTTCTTCCGGGACCCTAGAGTCGCCCCTCTCCCACAGCTGCCTCCGTTGTCTGCTTAGGTGATTTGTGTGAGACAGCCAACCTATATTTGGCTGTCCGGCCGTGGTTTGCAGTAGTACTTAGAGTCTCTTACTTGCTCGGCGTTCCGGCCACCGACTGTTTGCGCCTCAGAAGGATGTTGCCTCGGTCTAACAGCACGACTCCTTCTGGTCCTAATTCCTCTTTACTGTATTCCCGTTGTTCACTGGTTAGTTCTGCTCTTAGGAGTCTGCCAGGATCCCATCCCTGACAGGTCCTCTCACTAGCTCTTCCCAGTTACTTCTCACCCTGTCTTCCTGTCCAACCCCCAGTTTTACCAGAGTGTGAGGAGTGGCCTACTAGATAGAACCACCCCCCCTGGTGGCCGGAGTGTGAAGTGTAGTGTGAGTGTTACCTGGTCAGAGAAACTCCTTTAGTGCAATCAGACGTAACATCACTCCCCGTAGTGGCAGAGCGACATTACTGCAATGACCAGGACTCTGGGGCGCTGCACTTCCATAGATGGGAGGTGTGTGGTTAGTCAGACCCACCCAGCTCTCCAACTAACCCTGCAAGCCTCCCTTTACAAACTATACAAATACTTGTGGGACTACAGGTCCCAGAACAACAACATTACTGGCTTGCAGCACAGACTCCCTATGCGACACATACCGGCAATTTACAATAATGCCAGTCACTATCTCATTATCACTATTAAAGTTACGCTTCCATGCGTATCCTGAGGAGCACATACAGCACCCCCTAGCTGCAGCATGGGTCACTGCATCACACATGTTAGATGTGCTTGATGGAAAACAAGTCTTGAAACATTGCAGGCCATGATAGCACGTTTAGGTCACACAGACTGCTTACAGTAGCACAAGCAAGTTGTGCCCTGGCATCGTTGTGATGAAAACGGCTCCCGAATCACTATGGAAATGACCAAATCAATGTAACGTCTAGCTGTTAGTGTTCTTGGAATGAAGACTAGAGGGGTCTGGCCACCTTACATCATAAACCCAAAAGTAGGACCAGTGTGATTTTCCCTCATGAAGGTCTCTTCATTACATTGCAAACATAGTCTTGCCAGACTCGAAAAATGATGCGTAATGATCCATTCTGTGCTACAAGTGAAACTGGATGACAAATACCAAAATACCAAGCCTACGGCGTCAAACAGTGTCTACAGAATCCATCAGAAAGTGTTTGCATGGTATTGGGCTATGAGCCAGACATCTATCTCCTTGTGTTCCAGCAACCCAAGTGTTTTGTGTGCCCAATTGCATTGTCTGAGGAAGGTTCTGCCATATTCAATCATTAATAATCTCAGTGATGACAACCAAGGCATGCAAGTATCTGAATTTCTTTGTGTGGTGCTCATACTCGATGCTAAATAAATCAGGATGTTTTGACATTTTTGTTTCCATTTTTTCATCATTTGCATATCAGTAACATGTCTGTCCATCCTGTGATTTCCAAAGTTCCCAAACTTTTTCTTCTTGGTGTTGGAGTTTCAATGTTGAGTGTATTTGCCTCAGGATGCTATCACTACCTGGTAGTTTTTTTCTCCAAAGACCTATTTATTGTCTTCAGTTGTTTTTTTATTATAAAAGTGAAGTTTAGTTTCCACTCATTTTGTATGTTAAGTGGGTCTATCCAGTGAAGTCGAGCTGTCCTTGCCTTATTCCTGCCATTTATGATATGGCAAAGTTATCGCAAGTACCGTGCTCAATCAATCAAACCATAATGGTCAGGAATAAGAGATGGACAGATTGACTTGACTCTGCAGTGACTCCACCACCTGTAGTGTACTTGCAACTTTGATTAACCCTCATTACATGATCGCGTAGGCATGTGATTCTGGAAGCTGGACTCTGATCCCGCCATGATAACATCACACTTTGAGGCTTTGTCAATGAGAAGGTGTAGTGTAGGCCATTTCAGCACACAATAACTGAATTCACTGATGAGCAGAGGATAGCAGAGAACTAGGTTGTGGGATTGGGGAACGGCCAGATCGGACAGTGCACCCCAATGAAATGCATACTGGAGACACTATGAAGCTGAAACTACTGACGCCTTGCCACTGCAGCCCAGGGATGTTAACAAGTGGTGAGAGGTGGAAATGTTAAAATAGACAAAAAATGGTACGTACAACTCAATTAAACAGTACAATAGGGATTGCCAAGTTCTGTTTTGGGAACACCTCTTTAAGAAAGTCCTAAATAGTGATGAGCGCATGTGCTCCTTACTCGAGATTTCCGAGCATGCTCGGGTGTTCTCCGAGTATTTTGGGCGTGCTCATAGATTAGGTTTGTGTCACCGCAGCTGCATGATTTGCGGCTGTTAGACAACCTGAGCACATGCAGGAATTGCCTGTTTGTTAGGGAATCCCCACATGTATTCAGGCTGGCTAGCAGCCGCAAATCAGGCAGCTGCAGGGACACAAACGTAATCTACGAGCCCGCCCAAATACTCGGAGAACATCCGAGCATGCTCGGAAATCTCGAGTAACAAGCACACTCGCTCATCACTAGTTCTAAACAATTTTCTATAACCGCTATGACTATTAATCATAACACAGACAAACAATAAGAAAAAGGTTGAACATTAAGAACAGGAGAAACTAAAAAATGGAGCCATGGGTGCTTTTGTGTTTCTGGAAATGAAAGGTTTGTATTGAACATTCTCTGCAACTACGGCAGCTCTGTTTTTTTATCCTTTGTACCTTAAGCACAGAGAAATGTTGTTACCATGGTAAATGCTATACTTATGTAAAGGTAATTGAAAGATTTGACACTATTAAAATAGAAAGCTGGAATGAGGAGAGACGGAACAATTGTGGGGTCTGTGTTTTGTCTGATCACATATTGGTGATGATCAGTGAATGCACTGCTTTATATTCAGTTTCTAAGACCGTGGGGTTTGCAGCACAATAAAACATCGGTATTGTTCTAGTGTTAATTTAAATTTGTTTTTATTAATAATTTCCTGAACTAAGTGTCATATTATTTCCAGCATCAAGACAATTCATAGAGTTCTATGAATCCATGCATTGACCTTTACATTCCCATTTCTTTATTTTCTAGGCTGCAGTGAAGGGACAACCCTTTAATGGCACTCTACACAATTTTATACATTTACTAGATGGTAGCCCAATTCTAACGTATCGGCTATTCTAGAATATGTAGGTAGTATATAGCACAGGCTACGTACTATATTGCACAGTGACGTAGTGTATAACACAACCGACGTAGTATATAACATAGCTAAGTAGTGAATTGCACAGGCACGTAGTATATTGGTCAGCCACGTAGTATATAGCAGAGCCACGTAGTATATAACATAGCCACGTAGTATATTGTAGAGGCACGTAGTATATTGCACAGCCACGTAGTATATAACAGAGCCATGTAGTATATTGCACAGTCGACATAGTATATAACAGAACCGACACAGCCACATAGTATATTGCACAGCTACGTAGTATAAAACACAGAGCACGTAGTAAATTGCACAGCCACGTAGTATATTGCCCAGCTGCATAGTATATAGCACAGTAGAGTAGTATATAACAGAGCCCACGCAGTATGTAACACAGCCCACGTAGTATATAGCAATGTGGGCACTATATGTGTGGTTAAAAGACTTAAAATAAAAAATAAACATATACTCACTTTCCGAAGGCTCCTTGAAGTCCTGGCGCTGGTGTGCGGTGCACGCGGCAGCTTCCGGTCCCACGGTTGGTATGAGTGCAGGACCTGTGATGACGTCACGGTCACATGACCGTGACGTCATGACAGGTCCTCGCATAATAATAATAATTTTTATTTATATAGCGCCAACATATTCCGCAGCGCTTTACGACTTATAGAGGGGACTTGTACAGACAATAGACATTACAGCATAACAGAAATCACAGTTCAAAACAGATACCAGGAGGAATGAGGGCCCTGCTCGCAAGCTTACAACCTATGAGGAAAAGAGGAGACACGAGAGGTGGATGGTAACAATTGCTTTAGTTATTTGGACCAGCCATAGCGTAAGGCTCGGGTGTTTATGTAAAGCTGCATGAATCAGTTAACTGCCTAAGTAAGTAACAGCACAGACACAGAGGGCTATTAACTGCATAAAGTGTATGAGAACATGATGCGAGGAACCTGATTATGTTTTTTTTTTGTTTGTTTTTTTTGTTTTTTTTATTAATAGGCCACACAGGGATAGTTAGGTTAATGCGTTGAGACGGTAGGCCAGTCTGAACAAATGAGTTTTTAGGGCATGCTTAAAACTGTGGGGATTGGGGATTAATCGTGTTAACCTTGGTAGTGCATTCCAAAGAATCGGCGCAGCACGTGTAAAGTCTTGGAGACGGGAGTGGGAGGTTCTGATTATTGAGGATGCTAACCTGAGGTCATTAGCGGAGTGGAGGGCACGAGTAGGGTGGTAGACTGAGACCAGAGAGGAGATGTAGGGTGGTGCTGAGCCATGGAGTGCTTTGTGGATGAGGGTAGTAGTTTTGTACTGGATTCTGGAGTGGATGGGTAGCCAGTGTAATGACTGGCACAAGGTAGAGGCATCGGTGTAACGGTTGGTGAGGAATATGATCCTGGCAGCAGCATTCAGGACAGATTGGAGCGGGGATGCATAGCATCCATGGCACCGGAACCTGCCGCTTGCACTGCCGAGGACAGTGCGCGACGTCGGACGGTGAGAATAAACTTCTCACAACTTCTGGCAGCATCAATAGTAAAAAGTTGGTCACACAGGGTTAATAGCTGCGTTAACGGAGTGCGTTACACCGTGGTCCGATAACGCTGGCATTAACCCTGTGTGAGCGCTCAGCGCTGACTGCAGGTCAGTAAAGCAGCGGCCATTTCGCTGCCAGACTATGGCCGTTGCTGATTGGTCGTGGCAATGGTCGTGGGCGTTTTGCCATGACCAATCAGCGACTTGGATTTCCATGACAGACAGAGGCCGCGACCAATGAATATCCGTGACAGACAGAAGGACAGACTGAAGTGACCCGTAGACAATTATATAGTAGATTTAAGTCATAAAGTAAAAGAGGATACTTGTAATCTACGCCTGTTTTGTATTGTGCAGTATTTTCTACTCTTCTGACCACGACAGGGCCTGGAGGGGGAAGGGGGCCACCCATTTCAATTGCAGCTTTCAACTGAGGCTGAGAAGGAAGCCAAAAAAGGGCACTATTACTGTGTGGGGGGAAGAATGGGGCACTATTACTGTGTGGGGGAAGAATGGGGTACTATTACTGTGAGGGACACAAAGGAACCACTACTACTGTGTGGGGGAAGAATCGGGCACTATTACTGTGTGGGGGAAAGAATGGGGCACTATTACTGTGAGGGGGAAGAATGGGGCACTATTACTGTGAGGGACACAAAGGAACCACTATTAACGTGGGGGGGGAAGAATGGGACACTATTACTGTGTGGAGGAAGAATGGGACACTATTACTGTGTGGGGAAAGAATGGGGCACTATTACTGTGTGGGGGAAGAATGAGGCACTTTTACTGTGTGGGGGAAGAATGAGGCACTATTACTGTGAGGGACACAAAGGAACCACTATAAATGTGTGTGGGAGAAGAATGGGGCACTGTTACTGTGTGGGGGAAGAATCGGGCACTATTACTGTGTGGGGGAAAGAATGGGGCACTATTACTGTGTGGGGGAAGAATGGGGCACTATTACTGTGAGGGACACAAAGGAACCACTATTAACGTGGGGGGGAATGGGACACTATTACTGTGTGGGGGAGAATGGGACACTATTACTGTGTGGGGAAAGAATGGGGCACTATTACTGTGTGGGGGAAGAATTAGGCACTTCTACTGTGTGTGGGAAGAATGAGGCACTATTACTGTGAGGGACACAAAGGAACCACTATAAATGTGTGTGGGGGAAGAATGGGGCACTGTTACTGTGTGGGGGGAAGAATGGGGCACTATTACTGGGAGGAGGCACAAAGGAGCCACTATTAGTGTGTGGGGGGAAGAATGGGGCACTATTACTGTGTAGGGCACTTAAAGGACTAAGGGAGGCACTATTACAGTATGAGGCACAAAATGTGGATACACCAAGGCAGACTATATTACCGTCTGGGACACCATGACTGATGAGTTTGTGTAGAAGGTGGGGAATAGTTGCAAAAGTAAAAGTGCGTTTGCATTAAATGTTGCAGAGGTGAGTTGTGTCTGTAAGATGTTTTCATGATGGTCGGGGTAGAATGGAGAAGAAAAGGGAAAGTGGATGAATACAATCAGATAAGACATCACGTGAGCCACAAGATGCAAGTGTGGTTATTTTTCTGATCTGCAGAGCGCCTCTGTAGAATGGTGTCAGTTCATCATTAGAATGGTGACAGCTCATCTTTGGAATCTGCTGTCAGTCAGTGTGAGGGTCGCGGTTACAGCCGCCGCTCTCTATAAACTGAGTGAAACCTGAACTCTACCAGTTCATTTCCTCCTGGCAGCGAGTGCCTAAGTGCCAGCATCAGGCAGGTTCAGAACGCTATTAACCTGCAGATTAGCACCATATCTGCAGGTTAATAGTGTTTTTTCACGTGATAGGTTCCCTTTAACATCTGACAGTGTAATCAGGCTTAGTAATGGGAGAAATATTGCAGCTTGCAATACATATAGTTACTCAGGCGGCATCATGCTGGATGACTAGAGGAAAGTAGATGTGTGTAACATGTATTTGGTTATTTTATAACATTTTCAGCTAAAAGAAGTGACCTGACCATTCTTCAGGCAGCTTCTGCTGCAAAAAAGAATGAAAGACGCAAAAAAAAAATGTATAAGGAAAAATTCCACTGGTGTTTTCTTGAAGTGTCTTCTGCTTCAAAAACTCAGTCGGGACTTCCGGTTCCGGTACTGGTATCCAGAAGGTACAATCTAAGGCTGGTAGACCTACCAGAATTGATTGCTGCGTGTCACCTGAAAGGGTTATGTGAGACAGGTCTACCACAAGCATTGGGTCTGAAAGGCAGATAAAAGTGGAAAGAACACACAGAGTGGGTCCAATAAGAAAAAATCAGTCAACCAGGAAATCTCAGGAGGAAAATTCAACTTTAAATATGGCAAGAGCTCACCAAGTGATTGTAAAATACCTGGATTACAATGACAAAAAGGACTTACTTCAAGCGTTCAGATCAAGATGACAACCCTTACTATTGCATAGATGTACAATCTTATTATTTAGAGATTACTCAGCACAAGTGACAAGCAAAAGAAAATCCTTTAGCAGTGTAAAGGTACCTTCACACGAAGCGACGCTGCAGCGATAGCGACAACGATGCCGATCGCTGCAGCGTCGCTGTTTGGTCGCTGGAGAGCTGTCACACAGACCGCTCTCCAGCGACCAACGATGCCGAGGTCCCCGGGTAACCAGGGTAAACATCGGGTTGCTAAGCGCAGGGCCGCGCTTAGTAACCCGATGTTTACCCTGGTTACCAGCGTAAAAGTAAAAATAACAAACAGTACATGCTCACCTGCGCGTCCCCCGGCGTCCGCTTCCTGCACTGACTGACTGACTGAGCGCCGGCAGTAGCAGGGCACAGCGGTGACGTCACCGCTGTGCTTTCACTTTCACTTTGCGGCGCTCAGTCAGTGTGGGAAGCAGACGGCGGGGGATGCGAATGTAAGTATGTACTGTTTGTTTTTTTTACATTTTACACTGGTAACCAGGGTAAACATCGGGTTACTAAGCGCGGCCCTGCGCTTAGTAACCCGATGTTTACCCTGGTTACCAGTGTAAAATATCGCTGGTATCGTTGCTTTTGGTGTCAAACACAACGATACACGGCGATCGGACGACCAAATAAAGTTCTGAACTTTATTCAGCGACCAGCGACATCACAGCAGGATCCTGATTGCTGCTGCGTGTCAAACTAAACGATATCGCTAGCCAGGACGCTGCAACGTCACGGATCGCTAGCGATATCGTTACAAAGTCGTTTCGTGTGAAGGTACCTTAACTACAGCCTTGTACAGCAAAAACACCAAATTCCAACTGATATACCCAGCTCTGCTGAAGGTGAGGAAACAGGATGGAACTTTTACAATTTTTAGAGATCCTGTAGTCGCAGAGGACGAGATTATTTCAGATGCAACTGGATCGCCCCGTCAGGGCACCGGGGGTACCGGGTCCTTCGGTTCACAGGGGGATGTCACGGTGGCTGACCCGGTTCGTGGCCCTGGGACGTCCGTGTAAAAGGGAAAGGTCTTTAAAAGGGAAATGTCTGTGACGCCACCTGTGGTATTCGGTCAGGGTGACCGACGCTGCTGTAAGGGTTCCGCTGGGGTGATGTTATGGCAGCTAGATGGTATATCTTCCCACAGGTGAAGTATATCTCCAGGGCTTCCTGGTGTGTAGCTGGTGGATGGTGAGAGGCGCAGAGAAGAACGAGGACACAAGGTTGTAGTCTCTTTACCTTTACTGAAGACTTCAGCATCCACAGTCCAGGGCACCAGATCACAGGGCAGGCAGCGTCCGGCCGGTTTGGAGGCAAGTCAAGAGTTCCCTTATCCAGGTGGAAATCAGTAGCCTTCCTTTGCGCTGCAGTGTTGTAGTTCCTTACTGCCTAAGGCTTCGCATAAGGTACTCACAGATGTAATGTCTCTCTCTCTGTCCCCCATATAGGATAGGACAAACCCGTATGACTGGTGGCTAGAGGCTGTTTATAGGGACTCTAGCACGCCCCGGCCTCCAGTTTGCCACCGGGCCTCCTGGGTGTAGGGCGGACAAGTAACTTGCAATTAGCTATCCTGCCAGTCTCTGGAGCAAGGCATAAAGGTCGTTGCTCCCTCGGTGTTCTGGCTACCGGGATCTTGCGCCTCAGAAGGAGGCAGCCTGTGTAGGACTGGTCCCCTTCTGGTATCCACTCCTTTGCTACGACTTCCTTCACCCTCTCTGCAATACAGTTCTCCTTCTGTGTCTCTTTCTAGGAGCTGCAGCTCTTAGGGCATGCACAGCTCTGTGTGCTTTCTCCTTCGTTCTCTGACAGGATCCCACCCATGTCAGGGACCAACTCACTGAGCTAAGCTCAGCCAGCAACTCACTAATTGTTCCTACAGGCAACCAGTTTTACCTATGTGCGGAGTGACCTAATAGGAGCAAGAGCTCCCCCTCGTGGCCTGGAGTGTGAAATGTGTTGCATGTTTGTGATACCTGGATGCAGTTGTCCTTCTTTGCCTCCAAACGTAACACCACTCTCCCCTAGAGGAAAATGACTACTGCAACGACCAGGACCCTGGGGCGCTGCACAACATCTTCAAGCGCTGACATAGACTCAACATCCCATACAGGTGAAAACAATCTTTAACAAGACAGGACTGATAAGGACTGTCTGGGGACAATCGGTGTGAACCACTACGTCAAACACAGAACACCGGCTCCAAGACAGCAAAAACATGGAAAAGGCTGTATGTGATTATACCATTGCATCTTCTTTGATTCTCTTTTCTACTCTTTCCATATACTCTCTCAGGGCTGGACTGGCCATCTGGCAATTCTGGCAAATGCCAGAAGGACCCGTCTGGTCATGGGCTGCCTTGTCTGCTATGTTGTTAACAGAATCGGTGTTCTCAAGACACCCATACTGTTAAAAGAGTTGTGACTGAGCACAAAGCCGCTGATTCCGTCACTTACTCCTGCAGGCCACGGGTATCATAAGAAATATTGGTCTTGTAGAAAATCTTCCTTTCCTCCATCCAGGGTAATATTAGTAATACTAGCTGAAGAGCCCGACGTTGCCTGGGCATAGTAAATATCTGTGGTTAGTTATAGCACCTCACTTCTCTTATTTTCCCATCACGCCTCTCATTTTCCCCCTCACATCTCTCATTCCCCCCTAACACTTGTCATTTCGACCTCACATCTGTCATTTTCCGATCACTCCACTATTTTCCCTCACTCCTCATTTTGCACTCACACCTTTTCATTTTCACCTCACACCCCTCATTTTCACCTCACACCTCTCATTTTCCCCTCAGTATATACATGTTTGTCATCTCCCTTATATATAGTATACACCTGTATGTCATCTCCTGTATATAGTATATACCTGTATGTCATCTCCCCTGTAAATAGTATATACCTGCTGTATGTCATCTCCTCCTGTATATAGTATATACCTGTATGTCATCTCTTCTGTATATACTATATACCTGTATGTCATCTCCTGTATATAGTATATACCTGTATGTCATCTCCCCTGTATATAGTATATACCAGCTGTATGTCATCTCCTACTCTATATACCTATGTGTCATCTCCTCTTTTATATAGTATATACCTGTATGTCATCTCCTCCTGTATATAGTATATATGTGTCATCTCCTCCTGTATATAGTATATACCTGTAAGTCATCTCCTGTCATATAGTATATACCTGTGTCATCTGCTCCTGTATATACCTGTGTGTCATCTCCTCCTGTATATAGTATGTACCTGTGTCATCTGCTCCTGTATATAGTATATACCTGTATGTCATCTCCCCTGTATATAGTATGTCATCTCCTCCTGTATTAAACCTTGTTCACACGTTATTTGCTCACTATTTTTACCTCAGTATTTGTAAGCTAAATTGGCAGCCTGATAAATCCCCAGCCAACAGGAAGCCCTCCCCCCTGGCAGTATATATTAGCTCACACATACACATAATAGACAGGTCATGTGACTGACAACTGCCGTATTTCCTATATGGTACAGTTGTTGCTCTTGTAGTTTTTCTGCTAGGATAATACCAGACTTGTGTGTGTTTTAGGGCGAGTTTCATGTGTCAAGTTGTGCGTGTTGAGTTGCGTGTGGCAACATGCATGTAGCGACTTTTGTGAGATGAGTTTTGTGTGGCGACATGAGTGTAGCAACTTTTTGTGTCGAGTAGCATGTGACAGGTTAGTGTAGCAAGTTGTGTGCAGCAAGTTTTGCGCATGGCGAGTTTTGCGCGTGGCGAGTTTTGAGCGGTGACTTTTGTGTTTTGACCTTTATGTGGCGAGGTTGGTGTATGTGTGGTGAAATGTGTGCTGAGGGTGATATGTGTTCAAGCACGTGGTAGTGTGTGGCGCATTTTGTGTGTGTTCATAGCCCCGTGTGTGGCGAGTATCCCATGTCGGGGCCCCACCTTAGCAACTGTACGGTATATACTCTTTAGCGCCATCGCTCTCACTCTTTAAGTCCCCCTTGTTCACATCTGGCAGCTGTCAATTTGCCTCCAACACTTTTCCTTTCACTTTTTCCCCATTATGTAAATAGGGGCAAAATTGTTTCGTGAATTGGAATGCGCGGGGTTAAAATTTCGTCTCACAACATAGCCTTTGACGCTCTCGGGGTCCAGACGTGTGACTGTGCAAAATTTTGTGGCTGTAGCTGCAACGGTGCAGATGCCAATCCCGGACATACACACATACACATTCAGCTTTAGATATTAGATATCCCATCTGGTTCATGGAGACGGGGACAACATGGGCCTGTGTGGTTTCAAATGCCAGGATTGAATTTCATCCCCAGTCCGTACCTGCTCTCTCTTGACCTACCAACTATCCTTAGTAATGCTAAATGGATTATTCAATATGCACAAACAGAAGCTGAATAGAAATAATAGCTAGCTGCAGTTGAGGCCCCCTTCACACGTGTTTTTTGTGTCCGCAAATACGGACGCACGCACACCCATTGTATTTAATGGAGGTGCCCACATGTCAGATTTTGCACACGTACTGTGTGTCCATATTAAAAACCTGCAGGTACCTCAGTTTTTTACGTGTTGTTGTGGTCTCCTCATAAATGGATGATTGTTCTGGGCCACCTAAAACGCCTTGAAGCAGATATAGCATGGCTACAAGAGACACATCTACTGGAGCAGGATTTTTTCCAAATGAATAAGGTGTGGGTGGGCTCAGTATACGGATCGCCATCACTGGGTAGAAAAGCAGGGGTTTTAATCCTGATACACAAACATTTCACAAATAAAATTACATCACAGGAAAGAGGCAGCAAAAAAGGCTAACATGGTTCTAGGATGTATTAAGAGAAGCATAGAGTCCAGATCACGTGAAGTAATATACTCCTCTCTACTCCTTCTTGGTCAGGCTGCATCAGGAATACTGTGTCCAGTTCTGGGCACCACATTTTAAAAAATACTTTGAAAAACTGCAGCAAGTTCAGAGAAGAGCTGCCAGAATGGTGAGCGGACTACAAAGTATGTCCTACGAGGAACGGTTAAAAGATCTGGGAATATTTAGCTTGCAAAAAAGAAAGCTAAGAGGAGACTTAATAGGGAGGGATCATCATTATTCTCATTTGCACATAGTAACACGAGAAGCAATGGAATGAAACTGAAAGGGAGAAGATACAGATTCGATACTAGAAAAAACTTTTTGACAGTAAGGGTGATCAATGAGTGGAACAGGCTGCCACGAGAGGTGGTGAGTTTTCCTTCCATGGAAGTCTTCAGAGGCTGGACAGACATCTGTGTGAGATGGTTTAGTGAATCCTGCATTGAGCAGGGTGTTGGACACGATGACCCAGGAGGTCCCTTCAAACTCTTAAGATTCTATGATTCTATGAGACCAGGAAGGCTGGTTCATTCTCCTTAAATATAACTAGTCAAAGTGGTAATATGAGTATTTAGAACATTTATGCTCCCAAAGTCATTCAAAAAACATTTTTTGATAAACTAAAGAGCAATCTACAATAGGATAACGCTCCTGGTAAAGTAGTAGGAGGAGAATTTAATGCAGTAACCTCACTGGTGGAGGGAAAAAAGGGTAGTATATGAAAGAGAGAGAATTTATTGAACCAGAAAGAAATGTTAGCCGAACTGTTAGATAGAACATAATTGTTTAACATATGGGAGGGTCTTCCATCCAAAGAAAAGCAAATGTTTACATTAGTCCCACTCCCATAACTCATGGTTTAGAATTGATCTGTTACTCACAGATAGACAAGTGATAAATAGGTTGGGGACCGTAAATATCCAAGATATGATGATATCAGACCATAGTCCTGTTTCACTAGTTTTGTTGGATAACATACTGAAGAGAACTGATTATCTGTGGCACTTTCCTACTTAGGGACGACAACTTTCTCAAGATGTTTAAAGGTTTGGTTGGCAGAGTATACGTACACTAATGAGGAGCATATGCAAGATACATTGTTGTTTTGGGAAATAGCCAATGAGCCAACATAGTTTTGAGAGGTAAATCACTGGGGCACGTAGCCAACCTAAAAAAACAGAGAGGGAATAGTAAAATGAGTATTCAGCTGAGACAGGCTCTCCAATCCCAACAAAATAAAGAAATGTGGTTAATAGTGGAAAGGGAATATGAGAACTTGGGCAGACAAAAGTGAAAACCTTATCAGGCCTGAGCAAGAGGTAGATCTGCATAGATTTGGTAATAAAGCGAGTAAATTGCTGGCCAACCTAGCTAAAGGATGGAGAACTCCCATGCTCATTGCTAATAAAACAACACCCCCCAAAAAATGAACAGTATATTAGGAGAATAAAGATCTATATAACAAAACGGGTAGTTTCCAGTGATGGGAGTGAATAGTTGCAGCAAGTTAAACTACCTTGTCTGACTGAAGAGGATATGGGAGCTTTAAATGCAGAAATAATGATTGAGGACATCAAAATAACTATAGGAGAATTACACTCTCGAAAAGTTCTTGGGCCAGATGGCTAAAATGGAGAATTAAAGTACTAAATTAACAAATTCCACCAATTCTGGCAGAAGTGTTCCATAAAATACTGAATGGCTCATAAATATCACAACATCTCAATACGGTGTATATAAAATTAATGCCAAAAGGAGACAAGAACTTAGATAACCCCTCTAGTTATTGCCCAATATCATTAATACATCTAGACCTTAAATTGTAATCCAAATTAATAGCTAATCTTTTACCCAAACTCCTACCTACGCTAGTAGCCTCATCGCAGTCTGGTTTTGCTAAGGGAAGAGCGGCTTTAAATATTCATAAAGACATGTTAGTCATGGATGTTATTAAGAATAAGGAGATAAATGGGGAGAGATGCCGGCAATGGTTATATTGGACGCGGAGAAAGCTTTCGACAATGTTAGTTTGTTCTGGCTGGAATTGGTCCAAGACACTATTGGTCTGACTGGGAACTTTCAGAATTTTATCCAAACACGTTCTAACCCACATGTGATGGATTATATACCAGACTATCAAAGTCAGTCCCCTTGAGGAAAGAATTTGCCCAATACCCTTAAACAAACACCTATGGTTGTTTTTCAGGCTTCAAGTTAAACAAACAAATCCAAATGTGAAATACTAATACTAAAGTGTGGGATACCCATTATGAAATCATCCATTAAATATTTGGGAATACAAAGTCGATTAACAGATTTGATTTATAGTCTTAATTATAGTCCTCTGAAAATAGAGAGAGAACTGAAGAATTGGCCTTGTGTGCCATTATCTTTGTTGGGTAGAAACTATCTGAGAAAATTGATACGTTTCTCAAGGCTACGTTACCCATTACAACTGCTAGAGACATGAATAGGCTGAATAAGGCATGTGCTTGTTTTCTATGGAGAAATAGAGACCTCGTATCAGCGCCAAGAAAATGATGCTACAATTGGAAAAGGATGGTATAAATATGCCTACCATTAGAGGATATAATTTAGTTTGTCTGATGAGACATGTAATTGATTGGATATGAAAATCTAGTCATTATTGAGAGTTTGTGCTGGAAAAAGAGTTTTGCAAACCATAGAGCATGAGCGCAATTCTTCATACATCTCTTGCTCAAATTGCATCCATAAATAAATCATCTGTGATATGTAGAGATACGACTAAGGGTATGTGTCCACGTTCAGGATTGCATCAGGATTTGGTCAGGAGTTTTCATCAGTATTTGTAAGCCAAAACCAGGACTGGAACAATTAGAGGAAAAGTATAATAGAAACATGTCACCACTTCTGTATTTATCACCCACTCCTGGTTTTGGCTTACAAATACTGATGAAAAATCCTGACCAAATCCTGATGCAATCCTGAACGTGGACACATACCCTAAGACATGGAAAGCAGTGCGAAAAAATATGGGTTATCTTAAAAAAAGGTAAAGAAAATCAGTTATTTATAGAATGGCAAATCTGCTGCATGATTCAGAAGGGAGATGGTTAACCTGTGCAGAAACTATAAATTTATAGGGGTCTCGTTTCCATATCATACAGTATATCCATGTACAGAAATATATTATGGAGAAATTGGGAGCATGGACTAAACAAATGGGAGACCTAAAGATAGAGGGTAACATTTTGGTAGGTTGTAAAGTTATGAGGAAACGTGATTAATGAGAATTGGAGACCTACACAATTTTGTATAATACATAGAACTATTTATGGTTTTATCATAACATACAGTAATCAACACTCAGAAAGTCCTACAGTGCCCCAAATATAAGGAGTGCAAAACAGATATGTGTCATAGGTTGTGGCAATGCAGTAAGATACAAGAATTTTGGACAAAGATTCAAAACACTTATAAAAAATATCTGTAAAAAAAAATGTAGCTAGACCCTATGCTTATAATGTATATTTTCATAACAGTGAAAAAAGGGGAAAACAAGAGTAATTATCAGGGCTGTGGAGTCGGTAAGCCACAGTTGCGACTCCGACTCCTAGATTTTATCAGGTTCCGACTCCGACTACTTCATAAATGGCCAATTCGTAACAATAAATTTACTGTTGTAAAATATTAACATCGTGCTTATTCAGTTTCTCACCATCATATAAGTAATCAGACAACTTAGAGCAAAAACTATATTTATTAGAATACAATTAGAATATAGCAAATAACTTTTATAAACTTTTCTAAACTCTTGTAAGTAAATATGCAATAACACTGTTATGCAGTTAAAGAAATCTATAAATTTGTCCTCAGAAAAAGTATTGCCTCTGTCAGATCCTCCTTCATGGATGCCCTCAAATCTGATCTAATTATTTTGAGAGCAGAGAACAACCTCTCTACCTCTACAATAACTTGGGTTGGTGGCAAAGCAGTAACCACTCGGGCAACATCTCTGACAATGTCAGGATACAGAGGAATCACTTGTTGCACTGTTAATTATGATGAATGGTCAAATTTCTCAATTTATTTTAGTGCACAAGAAAAATTCTGCTGAAATGTACTGGCTGTGTTCTTTGATGGGGATGACTCCTCTTCTATGCGGGAACGCTTTGCACGGTCCTTGTGATCCAAATATTTTTCAAAATTAAATTCTTCATCAGTTGATGAGGGTGAAGATGTGGCAGGATGACCAAATTCTTCTTCTTCCTCCTGACTGTTCTATAACCCTTTCATCCTTACTGCTATTTCAAACAGAGCTTCTTTTCCTTTAGTTAGCTGTTGATCATCTAGAAGAATCCGATGCATTGGGTCTACATAAACAGCTGCCAAAAGAATGTTATTTTGTAATAGTAGCTCCTCTCTCCGTTTCATTGATGTAGCAATGCCACTTGCAATTAACCCTCCTCTTTGGGACAGGCGAAACTTCAGGTTCTTCCACTCCTTTAACCCCTTCATGACCCAGCCTATTTTGGCCTTAATGACCTTGCCGTTTTTTGCAATTCTGACCAGTGTCCCTTTATGAGGTAATAACTCAGGAACGCTTCAGCGGATCCTAGCGGTTCTGAGATTGTTTTTTCGTGACATATTGGGCTTCATGTTAGTGGTAAATTTAGGTCGATAATTTCTGAGTTTATTTGTGAAAAAAACGGAAATTTGGCGAAAATTTTGAAAATTTCGCAATTTTCACATTTTGAATTTTTATTCTGTTAAACCAGAGTTATGTGACACAAAATAGTTAATAAATAACATTTCCCACATGTCTACTTTACATCAGCACAATTTTGGAAACAATTTTTTTTTTGCTAGGAAGTTATAAGGGTTAAAATTTGACCAGTGATTTCTCATTTTTACAACAAAATTTACAAAACCATTTTTTTTAGGGACCACCTCACATTTGAAGTCAGTTTAAGGGTTCTATATGGCTGAAAATACCCAAAAATGACACCATTCTAAAAACTGCACCCCTCAAGGTGCTCAAAACCACATTCAAGAAGTTTATTAACCCTTCAGGTGTTTCACAGCAGCAGAAGCAACATGGAAGGAAAAAATTAACATTTAACTTTTTAGTCACAAAAATTATATTTTAGCAACAATTTTGTTATTTTCCCAAGGGTAAAAGGAGAAACTGGACCACGAACGTTGTTGTGCAATTTGTCCTGAGTACGCTGATACCTCATATGTGTGGGTAAACCACTGTTTGGGCGCACGGCAGGGCTCGGAAGGGAAGGAGCGCCATTTGACTTTTTGAATGAAAAATTGGCTCCAATCTTTAGCGGACACCATGTCGCGTTTGGAGAGCCCCCGTGTGCCTAAACATTGGAGCTCCCCCACAAGTGACCCCATTTTGGAAACTAGACCCCCCCAAGGAACTTATCTAGAAGCATAGTGAGCACTTTAAACCCCCATGTGCTTCACAAATTAACCGTAAAAATGAAAAAGTACTTTTTTTTTGCAAAAAAATTATTTTAGCCTCAATTTTTTCATTTTCACATGGGCAACAGGATAAAATGGATCCTAAAATTTGTTGGACAATTTCTCCTGAGTACACCGATACCTCACATGTGGGGGTAAACCACTGTTTGGGCACATAGTAAGGCTCGGAAGGGAAGGAGCGCCATTTGACTTTTTGAATGAAAAATTATCTCCATCGCTAGCGGACACCATGTCAGGTTTGGAGAGCCCCTGTGTGCCTAAACATTGGAGCTCCCCCACAAGTGACCCCATTTTGGAAACTAGACCCCCCAAGGAACTTATCTAGAAGCATAGTGAGCACTTTAAACCCTCAGGTGCTTCACAAATTGATCCGTAAAAATGAAAAAGTACTTTTTTTTTACACAAAATTTTTTTAGCCTCAATTTTTTCATTTTCACATGGGCAACAGGATAAAATGGATCCTAAAATTTGTTGTTCAATTTCTCCTGAGTACGCCGATGCCTCATATGTGGGGGTAAACCACTGTTTGGGTGCACGGCAAGGCTCGGAAGGGAAGGCGCGCCATTTGACTTTTTGAATGGAAAATTAGCTCCAATCGTTAGCGGACACCATGTCGCGTTTGGAGAGCCCCTGTGTGCCTAAACATTGGAGCTCCCCTACAAGTGACCCCATTTTGGAAACTAGACCCCCCAAGGAACTTATCTAGATGCATAGTGAGCACTTAAAACCCCCAGGTGCTTCACAGAAGTTTATAAAGCAGAGCCATGAAAATAAAAAATTATTTTTCTTTCCTCAAAAATGATTTTTAGCCCGGAATTTTTTATTTTCCCAAGGGTAATAGGAGAAATTGGACCCCAAATATTGTTGTCCAGTTTGTCCTGAGTACGATGATACCCCATATGTGGGGGTAAACCACTGTTTGGGCGCACGGCAGGGCTCGGAAGGGAAGGCACGCCATTTGGCTTTTTGAATGGAAAATTAGCTTCAATCATTAGCGGACACCATGTAGCGTTTGGAGAGCCCCTGTGTGCCTAAACATTGGAGCTCCTGCACAATTGACCCCATTTTGGAAACTAGACCTCCCATGGAACTAATCTAGATGTGTGGTGAGCACTTTGAACCCCCAAGTGCTTCACAGAAGTTTATAACGCAGAGCCATGAAAATAAAAAATAATTTTTCTTTTCTCAAAAATGATTTTTTAGCCCACAATTTTTTATTTTCCCAAGGGTAACAGGAGAAATTGGACCCCAAAAGTTGTTGTCCAGTTTCTCCTGAGTACGCTGATACCCCATATGTGGGGGTAAACCACTGTTTTGGCACACGTCGGGGTTCGGAAGGGAAGTAGTGACGTTTTGAAATGCAGACTTTGATGGAATGCTCTGCGGGCGTCACGATGCGTTTGCAGAGCCCCTGATGTGCCTAAACAGTAGGAACTCCCCACAAGTGACCCCACTTTGGAAACTAGACCCCCTAGGGAACTTATCTAGATGTGTGGTGAGCCCTTTGAACCCCCAAGTGCTTCACAGAAGTTTATAACGTAGAGCCGTGAAAATAATAAATGTGTTTTCTTTCCTCAAAAATATTTTTTTAGCCCAGAATTTTTTAATTTTCCCAAGGGTAACAGAAGAATTTTGACCCCAAAAGTTGTTGTCCAGTTTCTCTTGAGTACGCTGATACCCCATATGTGGGGGTAAACCACTGTTTGGGCACATGCCGGGGCTCGGAAGGGAAGTATTGACGATTTGGAATGCAGACTTTGATGGAATGGTCTGCGGGCATCATGTTACGTTTGCAGAGCCCCTGATGTGCCTAAACAGTAGAAACACCCCACAAGTGACCCCATTTTGGAAACTAGACCCCCCAAGGAACTTATCTAGATGTGTGGTGAGCACGTTCAACCCCCAAGTGCTTCACAGAAGTTTAAAACGCAGAGCTGTGAAAATAAAAAATAAAATTTTTCTTTCCTCAAAAAATATGTTTTAGCAAGCAATTTTTTATTTTCACAAGGGTAACAGGAGAAATTGGACCCCAATATTTGTTGCCCAGGTTGTTGTGAGTACGCTGATACCCCATATGTGGGGGTAAACCACTGTTTGGGCGCACGTCAGGGCTCGGAAGGGAAGTAGTGACATTTGAAATGCAGACTTTGATGGAATGGTCTGCGGGCGTCACGTTGCATTTGCAGAACCCCTGATGTGCCTAAACAGTAGAAACACCCCACAAGTGACCCCTTTTTGGAAACTAGACCCCCCAAGGAACTTATCTAGATGTGTGGTGAGCACATTCAACCCCCAAGTGCTTCACAGAAGTTTACAACGCAGAGCCGTGAAAATAAAAAATTGTTTTTCTTTCCTCAAAAAAGATGTTTTAGCAAGCAATTTTTTATTTTCACAAGGGTAACAGGAGAAATTGGACCCCAATATTTGTTGCCCAGGTTGTTGTGAGTACGCTTATACCCAACATGTGGGGGTAAACCCCTGTTTGGGCGCACGTCAGGGCTCGGAAGGGAAGTAGTGACATTTGAAATGCAGACTTTGATGGAATGGTCTGCGGGCGTCACGTTGCATTTGCAGAGCCCCTGATGTGCCTAAACAGTAGAAACACCCCACAAGTGACCCCTTTTTGGAAACTATACCCCCCAAGGAACTTATCAAGATGTGTGGTGAGCACTTTCAAACCCCAAGTGCTTCACAGAAGTTTATAACGCAGAGCCGTGAAAATAAAAAATAATTGTTCTTTCCTCAAAAATTATGTTTTAGCAAGTCATTTTTTATTTTCGCAAGGGTAACAGGAGAAATTGGACCCCAATAATTGTTGCCCAGTTTGTCCTGAGTACGCTTGTACCCCATATGTGGGGGTAAACCACTGTTTGGGTGCACGTCGGGGCTTGGAAGGGAGGGAGCACCATTTGACTTTTTGAACGCAAGATTGGCTGGAATCAATGGTGGCGCCATGTTGCATTTGGAGACCCCTGATGTGCCTAAACAGTGGAAACCCCTCAATTCTAACTTCAACACTAACCCCAATACACCCTTAACCCTAATCCCAACTGTAGCCATAAACCTAATCACAACCCTAACCCCAACACACCCCTAACCACAACCCTAACCCCAACACACCCGTAACCCTAATCCCAACCCTAACCCTAATCCTAGCCCTAATCCCAACCCTTACCCTAATCCCAACCCTAACCACAACTGTAACCCCAACACACCCCTAACCCTATCTGTAACCCTAACCACAAGCCTAATCTTAACCCTATTTCCAACCCTAGCCCTAATTCCAACCCTAAATCTAATTCCAACCCTAACCCTAAGGCTATGTGCCCACGTTGCGGATTCGTGTGAGATTTTTCCGCACCATTTTTGAAAAATCCACAGGTAAAAGGCACTGCGTTTTACCTGCGGATTTACAGCGGATTTCCAGTGTTTTTTTGTGCGGATTTCACCTGCGGATTCCTATTGAGGAACAGGTGTAAAACGCTGCGGAATCCGCACAAAATTGACATGCTGTGGAAAATACAACACAGCGTTTCCGCACGGTATTTTCCGCACCATGGGCACAGCGGATTTGGTTTTCCATAGGTGTACATGGTACTGTAAACCTGATGGAAAACTGCTACGAATTCGCAGCGGCCAATCCGCTGCGGATCCGCTGCGGATCCGCGGCCGATCCGCTGCGGATCCGCTGCGGATCCGCGGCCAATCCGCTGCGGATTCGCGGCCAATCCGCTGCAGATCCACAGCCAAATCCGCACTGTGTGCACATGCCCTAACCCTACCCCTAACCCTAGTTCTAACCCTAACCCTAGTGGAAAAAGAAAAAAAAATATTTTCTTTTTTTTTATTATTGTCCCTACCTATGGGGGTGATAAAGGGGGGGGGGTCATTTACTATTTTTTTATTTTGATCGCTGTGATAGAACCTATCACAGCGACCAAAATGTACAGGGAATGAATCTGCCAGCCGGCAGATTCGGCGGGCGCACTGCGCATGCGCCCGCCATTTTGGAAGATGGCGGCGCCCATGGAGAAGATGGACGGAGGCTCGGTAAGTATGAGGGGGGGGATCTGAGCATGGGGGGTGGATCGGAGGACGGGGAAGTGGCATCGGAGCACGGGGGAGCGGGCAGGAGGACGGGGGAGCGGACAGGACGACTCAGGGGGGCGGACCACATAACGGAGGACTGGGGAGGAGATCGGTGGGTGTGGGGGGGGACAGATTAGGTTTTCCTGCCATGGCCGATGATATTGCAGCATCGGCCATGGCTGGATTGTAATATTTCACCAGTTTTTTAGGTGAAATATTACAAATCGCTCTGATTGGCAGTTTCACTTTCAACAGCCAATCAGAGCGATCGTAGCCACGGGGGGGTGAAGCCACCCCCCCAGGGCTGAAGTACCACTCCCCCTTTCCCTGCAGATCGGGTGAAATTGGAGTTAACCCTTTCACCCGATCTGCAGGGACGCGATCATTCCATGACGCCACCTAGGCGTCATGGGTCGGATTGGCACGGGTTTTCATGACGCCTACGTGGCGTCAAAGGTCGGGAAGGGGTTAAGAAAATACCTGGAGTTAAGTCCTCTGCTTGTAATTTTTTAGTCACTGTAAATGGGTGCTCTAGCAATATTTACAGCTCAGTCACCTTATTCCACTGACTTTCATTTAGCGTCAGTTGAGGGTTAGCCATGTCTACAAGAAAGGTTTTCAGTTCAACCAAGCGCTGAATCATTGAGTAAGTACTGCTCCATCGTGTGGCTTGATCAATAATTGCCCCTTTTCCAGCACGTCTCTTCAAAATTGAGTCAACTTTAGGGGTTCTGGCAACAGTAGCCAATTTTCTCACCTTGCCAATCAGTGCAGCATCATGTCCTTCTTGCAGACTGTCTCTTATAGCCAGCTGTAGCGTATGCACAACACAGCGCATGGGATGAATGAAAGAACGTATTGACACAGTTTCAACAAGATCATCTAAACCATCATGTTGCTGTTCATCTGAAGCAACTTCAGTTTGCTCCTCAGTTACAATACTGTGTTCCTCTATTTCAAACATTTCTGTGTCTGTGGACTCAGAATGTTCTTCTAGCTGCTGGTCACCATCATTACGCTCATTCATTAGCTTAATAGTACTTATCATATTTGAAGCATTGTCAGTTACGACAGAAAGAACTTGCTCTTTTTTAAGTTCATAGTCTTGCAGAACCTTTTCCACCAAGACCTGGGGAAACTCACTGGTGTGATGAGCTTTGGTGTCTTTTACTGCCAATGTCTTGGTAACCATTTCATTTTTGTCACAAACAAATCGGACATTGATGGCAAAATAGTTCACTCTGTGACGTGTGCAGGCATCCATTTTAAGAATCAGAAAGCGTCCCTTGAGAGTTTTTTTAAGTTCTTCCTTTTGTTTAAAAGCTTCTTCGATTACTAATTTTCTAATACTCTCTCTCTCTCCAGAGAAACACCAAGCTTGCGGGCCATTTCCCCATTCAGACACATAAAAGCTGGTCGTGAAAATAATGAAATAGGCACACTATCCTTTACAACAAGCTCTATGATCTGTTTTTTTAAATGTATCTACTGTCATTGTCACAGTAACTTTGTCACTGACAAAATATCTTGCAACTGATGGCTGCAAAGTTCTCTGCTCCTTTGTTTGGCTGGAAGAGCTGGGCACTAGTTCATTGGTTTGGATGCAGTCTTTGTCTTCCTCTTCTGAGTAGCAGCTGTGAGATGCTTGGAAGACGCACACCTAGTAAACATCTAGTCTAGAGGAGGAGCTTTACTACTAAGAATTTGCAACACATTTTCACTTTCAGTTTCATACATTGTAAGTAGGGGGGTTGGGGCACTATGAGGTTAACCAAGTATAAGATTAGATAAGGGCAGTGGAGAACAGTGACACACAATAAGTAAGAAATGTCTCTATCTCCAGCAGAACTGCTTATCATTGTTGTTCATAGTTTGATAGAACATATATATTTGAGTAACATTTATAAAATTCATATGACAGTTCAATTATGAAATATTAATACATTTTTTTAAAGCTGGAGTCGGAGTCGGTACATTTCTACCGACTCCGACCAAAACTAACTCCGACTCTGACTCCACGACTCCGATTCCACAGCCCTGATTCAGACAGAACCCCTGGCAGAAGATTCCCTATAATGAGGCAGATGGAGGCACTGCAGACGCCATAGGACCTGTGCTTCGGTGGTGTCCATCTTTTTAGGCAAGCATAAAAGCGAGGGCGACCACAGTTTTGTGCACTTCTGAAAAGAAGGACATCGCTGATCAGAGGCCAGATGGTGTACAGAGTAGCTCTGCTGCATCATTATAATGAGTGTATCCCTCAGGGATTTCATCTATCACATCCCTCGGAGATTTCGATGGAAACCCTAAAGTAAGTGCTGAGCATAGAGCGCCGGATAAATGTGATCCTAAATGTTATGTAAAAGGATCCATCCAAATAAAAGCTTCAACTCAAGCCCCCAGAAAGCAAGTCCCCAGTCAGGCCTGTTATCTGTCAATGACTTCCACGTTACTGGTAGCACAAAGGCTCTGAAAAGCAAAATGGCTCCTCACCCTCCAAAAGAAATTCAGCAAATTCTGCACTCCCAAATCCAAATGCCCCCCTCCCTTCTGAGCCCCAGTGTGTCTAAACCACATTTATCGAGCACCTTTGGCATTTCTGTAGTGATGAGGGCCCAACTAATTTATGGGTGCGCGCCTACAGAAGCATGAGCTGGGCATAGTGTACTGGTCACCACAGTATACTGGTCACTACAATGTCAGTTTACAATTTTCACTCAGCAACATCTACTGCTACATGTTTCTGTAAAACACCCATGGAGTCACAATCTTCACTACACCTTTAGACAAATTCCCAAAGGGGTATAATTTCCAAAATGAGGTCACTTTAGAGAGGATTCTGCTTTTCTAGCACTTAGGGGCTCTGTATATGGCATCCGCAAACTATTCTAGGAAAGCTGCTCTCCAGGAGGCAAATAGCGCTCCGTCCCTCCCAAGTCTTGCTGTGTGGCTATGGCTTCTTTTACACATACCGTGTATTTCCTGGCAGTTTTGGTGGCCCCAATAGATTTCTATGGGGCCGCAAAATCGGCCAGCAAAAATTTCACGGTGCACCATGTGCCGCATGGCCATGAGGGCCGTATCTGCAGTCGTGAAAAAAGATCGAGCCTGCTCGATCTTTTTCATGGTGTACGGACACGGCCCCCATTAAAAATCAATGGGTGCCATAAAAACAACGGAACTTGCTTTTGCGGTGCACCGTGATTTCAGGTTTTGCGGAACGCCATTTTTTTTCCATTACTTCTTCCATAGTATTGGAAAACTGAAAAACGGTGATCCGCAAGATTTTTACGGTCCATTATTGTGGCAGACCGCCTTTTTTGCGGCAATACGACCAGCATTAAAGGCCCGCAATAACTGGTTGCAAAAACCACGACAAGTGTAAAAGTAGCCTAAGCAGTACTGTAGAGCCACATATGGGGTATTTCTACATTCAGCAGAAATTGTGGGGCAAATTTTGGTGCCATTTTTACCCATTTCCCAGTATGAAAATGTAAAATTTGGGGCTAACACACAATCTTGGTGATAAAAATGTAAATTATTTTTTCTTCACTGCCCAATGGTATAAAATTCCCCGGGTTGCGATCGCACTTCATCATTATTTATATTTAGTGCTATCCGCCAACCCTAACAGGGGTTCAAGGTGCTCAATACATATCTAGATAAATTCCCTGAGGGGTCTACTTCCCAAAATGGTGTCACTTGGGGGTTTCCACTGTTTAGGCACATCAGTGGCTCTTCAAACACGACATGGCGTCCTCTAAATATGCCAGCAAATTTTACATTCAAAAAGTCAAATGGCGCTCCTTCCCTTCCAAGCGCCAAAATATTAGTTTTCCCCACATATGGGGTATTGCCATGCTTAGGAGAAATTGCAAAACTGTATGGTCCATTTTGTCCTGTTACCCTTGTGAAAGTAAAAAAAATTGTGTCTAAAGGAAAATTTTTGTGAAACAAAAGTTAAATGTTTATTTTTCCTTCCACATTCCATTAATTCCTGTGCAGCACCTGAAGAGTTAACAAACTTCTTGAATGTGGTTTTGAGCACTTTGAGGGGTGCAGTTTTTAGAATGGTGTCACTTTTGGGTATTTTCGGTCATATAGGCCCCTCAAAGTCACTTCAAATGTGAGATGGTCCCTAAAAAAATTGGTTTTGTAAATTTGCTGTAAAAATTAGAAATCGCTGGTCAACTTTTAACCCTTGTAGCTTCCTAATAAAAAAGATTGTTTCAAAAATTGTTATACTGTCCTCATACACATTAGCAGGGTGTGCAATGAGACATGTAGCTAAACCCCCTGTCTTCTTTAAGAAAAGAGGCTGTAAAATTGTAACCTTCTTTTATTGATTGCAGATGTGACAGGAAAGGGTAAGGCCGGCCTCACACTCAGCGTATGTAAATACGGTCCGTTTTTTACGGCCGTAATACGCAGAAAAGTCCCCAAAATAGTGGTCCGTATGTCATCCGTAGGCAGGGTGTGGCAGCGTATTTTGCGCATGGCATGTAATCCGTATGGCATCCGTACTGCGATATTTTCTCGCAGGCTTGCAAAACCGACATCTAATGGATTTATGTGCTCAAATGTTCGTTAAAACATATATACAGTATATATATATATGTCATTGAGACACATATATATATATTCTGTATTTATATTTAATTCAGCGCGATATATGTGAAAAGCCGGTAATTCAATTGCCGGCTTCTCATTTCTCCTTCCCAAACCCGACAGGATATGAGACATGGTTTACATATAGTAAACCATCTCATATCCCCTTTTTTTTTGCATATTCCACACTACTAATGTTAGTAGTGTGTATGTGCAAAATTTGGGTGCTGTAGCTGCTAAAATAAAGGGTCGCGGTCGGAAAAGGCAGACCGTCGGCACAAAAAAAGTTACATGTAACGTTTTTTGCTGCCGGCGGTCCGCCACAATATGACGCAACCGTCGCACGACGGTTGCGACGTGTGTCAATACGTCGCAATGCGTCGCTAATGTTAGTCTATGGGGAAAAAACGCATCCTGCAGACAACTTTGAAGGATGCGTTTTTTCACCAAAACGACGCATTGCGACGTATGCAAAAAAACGCTAGTGTGAAAGTAGCCTTAGGCCTCTTTCACACTTCCGTTTTTTGCATCCGTCGTAATCCGTCACAAAAAAACATTCAAGGGAACGTTTTTTCGTTCATCGGGTCTGGCATTTCCTACTGCGCATGCGCAGCCAGAACTCCACCCCTCCTCCCCGGGACTTTACAATGGGCGGCGGATGCATTGAAAAACTGCATCCGCTGCCCATGTTGTGCCGAATTTTCACAATGTCCGTCGCTACGTCGTGCCGACGCTTAGCGACGGACCCGTACCGACGTAAGTGTGAAAGTAGCCTTAGTGACCGGATTGTGCCTGATGGCCACATGTTTCATCCGTTTTTTGCCGGATCCGTAAAAAAAACTTCCGCCGGATGGAGAAAACGTACAGAGGAAAATTTTTTCTGTCCGGTGAAAAACACAGCGACGGATCCGGTAAAAAATGTATGAAACAGATGTGAAATGATGAATCCAGCCTCCGAATCCGGTTTTTCATTAATTTTTTCCATTGAAATCATGCACATTTTCCGTTCTCTCTCTCTCACTAAAAAACGGATCAGTTGCATCAGTTTTTCACTATTTGCAACGGATCCGTTTTTCCACAAATTCACCAGATCCTGCCCGACGGAAACAAACTGATGTGTGAAAGTAGCCTAACTATCCATATATCTATCTATATCCATCAAGCATGATCCGGCGAATTTTTGAAAAAACGGATCCGTTGCAAATAGTGAAAAACTGATGCAACTGATCCTTTTTTTGTTTTTTTTTTGAGAGAGAGAATGAAAGATGTGCATGATTTCAATGGAAAAAATGCATGCAAAACCGGATTCGGAGGCCGGATTCATCATTTCACATCTCAGTTTCATATATTTTTCGCCGGATCCGTCGCTGTGCGTTTTTTCGCCAGACAGAAAAACCGTTCTTCTGTACGTTTTCTCTGTCTGCTGGAAACAGCTTTTCTGAAGGATCGGGCAAAAAACGGATGAAACGTGTGGCCATCAGGCGCAATCCGGCGCTAATACAACTGTATGAGAAAAAAACGGATCCGGCGGAAAAAAAGGATCTGTTTTTTTCAAAACTAGCCAGATTGTGCCTGACGGCAAAAACCTGATGTGTGAAAGCAGCCAGATATATGGATAGATACATCTATGTATCTATACACTGTGTTCCAAATTATTATGCAAATAATATTTCCTCATATTTTCTCTAAATTACCTATCTGAATTGCAGTCATTGTTATTTTCCAGTCATCTACTATTCTAGTATAATTGCAATGTTTTGGAACAAACTGCCTATGAAAACAGTATCTTTTTAAAAAAAATAAACACTCAAAATGCATGTTCCAAATTATTATGCAGAACAGAGTTTTCAACCTTTTTTTTTTTATTTTGAACAAAAAAATGGTCAATTGTGAAGTTATAAGCATTTCAGCTTATTACAAAATGAAATTAAACAGTTTTCAAGTGAAAACTTTATTCTAGGTGATGATACATTTGCACATAGGACCCCTTGTTCGAAAGAAGCTTCTGAACTCTCTCGTCCATTGAATTTGTCAGTTTTTGGATGGTTTCTGCTTCAATTGTTTTGCATGTGGACAGAATACCCTCCCAGAGCTGTTGCTTAGATGTGAACTGCCTCCCGCCATCATAGACACTCCTTTTGATGATGCTCCAGAGGTTCTCAATGGGGTTGAGGTCAGGGGAAGATGGTGGCCACACCATAAGTTTGTCCTCTTTTATGCCCATAGCAGCCAGAGATGCAGATGTGTTTTTTGCAGCATGAGACGGTGCATTATCATGAATGAAAATGATCTTGCTGCGGAAAGCACGGTTCTTCCTCTTGAACCATGGCAGGAAGTGTTGTTTTAGAAACTCCACATAGATTATGGAGTTCATCTTTACCCCTTCAGGAATCATAAAGGGGCCGACAATCTCTCTCCCCATGATTCCAGCCCAAAACATTACTCCACCTCCTCCTTGTTGGCGCCTTAGCCGTGTTTTAATGGGGTGTCCATCAACCAGCCATCCTCCACTCCATCCATCTGGACCATCGAGCGCTGCACGGCACTCATCGGTGAACAAAACAGTTTGGAAGTCAGTCTTAATGTATCGTTCGGCCCACTGGAGCCGTTTCTGCTTGTGTGCAGTGGATAGAGGTGGTCGACAGGATGGCTTACGCACAGCTGCAAACCTCTGAAGGACCCTACATCTTGTTGTTCTGGGGACATTGGAGGCACCAGAAGCTTCAAAAACTTGTCTGCTGCTATGACAAGGCATTTTTGCAGCTGCTCTTTTAACCTTACACAATTGCCTGTTGGAAAGAGTCCAAAAAATGTAGGCTGCTTAATAATGTGGAACAGCCTTCTTAAGTAGTTTCGCCTTTATTTGGACACACCTGCCAAACTAATTTGCACAGGTATCTATCTGCAATTGCTTTCAGTGATATAAAGAGCCCTGACACACATCACCATCAATGAGTTTAAATGACAAACAAAAAAATTCTAACCTTATCACTCCTAAACTCTTTGTGCATAATAATTTGGAACACAGTGTAGATATATCTATCTATAAATATATCTATAGATCGATATAGCCATAGATATATAATAGAAAGGCCGATGTTTCTTAATGAGCATTTAATTAAAAAAAAAAAAACTGTAAAAAATGGCGTGGGCTCCCGCGCAATTTTCTGGGCCAGAGGGGGAAAGCCGACGACCGGGGGCCAATATTTGTAGCCTGGGAAGGGGTTAATACTCATGGGCCCTCTCTAGGCTATGAATATCAGCCCGCAGCGGTCTGCGTAGCCTTTACTGGCTATTAAAAAATGATGTGGGTCCCCCTATATTTTATAGCCAGAAAGGCTACGCAGACAGCTGCGGGCTGATGTTCACAGCCTAGAGAGGGGCCATGGATATTGCCCAACCCCCCCCCCCCGACTACAAATACCAGCCCGCAGCCGCACCAGAAATGGCGCATCTGTGAGATGCACCAATTCCGGCACTTAGACCCTCTCTTCCCACCCCTGTGTAGCGGTGGGATATGGGGTAATAAGGGGTTGATGTCACCTTGCTATTGTAAGGTGACATTAAGCCGGGTTAATAATGGAGAGGCGTCAATAAGACGCTTTTCTATTATTAATCCTAGAGTGGTGAAAGAGTTAAAAAAATAAATAAATAAAGACACAGCCAGAAAAAAGTATTTTATTATTCTTAATTTAACCATACTTACCACACTTCAGCGCCTGCAAAAACCGTAAAATAATAAACCGTATACTCCCTGTCCAACGCAGTCTAATTAATAACGAGTGTCCCACGATGATCTCCCCTATAGAACAGTGACATCGGTTGATGTCACTGCTCTATAGGACCTCCAGTGACACACTGACAGGAGACAATGGCTCCTGAAGTGCATCACTGAGAGGTTACTGTAGTTCAGTGGTCTCACTTTATGGCATTGCTGCCTGGGAACTTTCTCACACAGCAATGCCAAAAGTGAGACTAGGGACTATTTTTTACAGTGGCAGAGGAATACAGTGCGGAAGGATACCTCCCTCCCGTCATTATATTCCTGGAGCCCCTAGAGAGCGGTCGCATCAGCTGATGCTGCTGCTCTCCACGGGAGATCGTCGTGGGACACTCATGGATTTCTGCGGATCAGGGAGTATATTGTTTGTTATTTTAATATTTTTTACATGTGACACTGGCTTCGGGGATCAAAGTGACAAGTGATGGTGAGTATGTACTCTGTTATATGTACTGTATGTTATACTGTATGTATGTATTGTATGTAATGTATGAATGTATTGTATGTAGTATGTATGTAGTATGTAGTATGTATGTTGTATGTATGTATGTAGTATGTATGTATGTAGTATGTATGTTGTATGTAGTATGTTGTATGTATGTAGTATGTATGTAGTATGTATGTTTTATGTATGTATGTAGTATGTATGTTTTATGTTGTATGTATGTAGTATGCATGTAGTATGTATGTTTGTTTTTTTTTCTACATTCAACACATTAGCTAGATGATGGGACTACTACTGTGGCAACCTGCAGAGACCCCCCGGCAGCCTGCAGAGACCCCCCGGCAGCCCACATAGACCCCCCGGCAGCCCACACAGACCCCCCGGCAGCCCACACAGACCCCCCGGCAGCCAGCACAGACCCCCGGCAGGTTTACACAGAACCCCCCGGCAGCCCGCACAGACCCCTGGCAGCCCGCACTGACCCCCCTGGTAGGCCCGCACTGACCCCCCGGCAGGCCCGCCCTGACCCCCCGGCAGGCCCGCACTGACCCCCGGCAGGCCCGCACTGACCCCCCGGCAGGCCCGCACTGACCCCCCGGCAGCCCGCACAGACCCCCGGCAGCCCGCACAGACCCCCGACAGGCCCACACAGACACCCGACAGACCTCCGACGGTACCGCACAGACCCCTCCCGCACACACAGACACGCAGTCTCCACTCACGCACCGCCCACACTCCGCCCACACTCTTCCCCCCCTCCCGATCTGCAGCATTTCACCACAGCTAAACCGCAGATCTTTTTTAGATCGGTTTTGCTGCGGAATTGCCCGACTCAATACAAGTCAATGGGTGCAGAAACGCTGCAGATCCGCACAAAGAATTGACATGCTGCGGAAAAAACAATGCTGCGTTTCCGCGCGTTTTTTTCCACAGCATGTGCACAGCGGATTTGGTTTTCCATAAGTTTGCATGGTACTGTAGACCGCATGGAAAACTGCTGCAGATCCACAGCGTCAAAACCACCATGGATCCGCAGTAAAAACCGCAACGTGTGAACATGGCCTAAAGATGGTGGAAAAACCTTCTCTCCTCCAGACGCAGAGAATGCCCCCTTGTGACCGTCACCTTCCTTGGTATAAACAGATCCTCGGAGAGATATTTGTATTGTCCCCTTATATAATAATCCTATTTTGCTAATCTCTCTGGATATTGTAGTTCTCCCGTCCCCTTTATTAATTTTGTTACCCTCCTTTGTACTCGCTCTAGTTCCATTATATCCTTCCTGAGCACCGGTGCCCAAAACTGTACACAGTACTCCATGTGCGGTCTAACCAGGGATTTGTACAGAGGCAGTATAATGCTCTCATCATGTGTATCCAGACCTCTTTTAATGCACCCCATGATCCTGTTTGCCTTGGCAGCCGCTGCCTGGCACTGGCTGCTCCAGGTAAGTTTATGATTAACTAGGATCCCCAAGTCGTTCTCCATGTCAGATTTACCCAGTGGTTTCCCGTTCAGTGTGTAATGGTGATATTGATTCCTTTTTCCCATGTGTACAATCTTACATTTATCATTGTTAAACCACATCTTCCACCTCTTGGCTTAAGTTTCCAACTTATTCAGATCCATCTGTGGCAGAATACTATCTTCTCTTGTATTGACTGCTTTACATAGTCTTGTATCATTTTCAAATATCGATATTTTACTGTGTAAACCTTCTACCAGATCATTAATAAATACGTTGAAGAGAATAGGTCCCAACACTGACCCCTGTGGTACCCCACTGGTCACAGCGACCCAGTTAGAGAATATACCATTTATAACCATTCTCTGCTTTCTATCAATAAGCCAGTTACTTACCCATTTACACACATTTTCCCCCAGACCAAGCATTCTCATTTTGTGTACCAACCTCTTGTGTGGCACGGTATCAAACGCTTTGGAAAAATCAACATATACCACGTCCAATGACTCACCTTGGTCCAATCTATAGCTTACCTCTTTATAGAAACCGATTAGATTGGTTTGACAGGAGTGATTCCTCATAAACCCAATTCTAATAGCGGCATTAAAGTAATCCAGCTGTGTTATTATGGGTCCACATTTAGGCCATGACCACATATCATATGTCCATAATGATTGTGCATGGATAGTGTCAACGTATATTTGCTCACAGTGATTACCAGGGCTAGTATGTTAAAGCAACAAAGAAATGGGACCAGAAGTGTTGGAATGCACCCACCTGTAAGCTGTCAAACAGGTAGAGTTAAGGTGTTGGCTGGTAAATCATAATGGATATATATGAAAAGTGGTCATGGCATAAATACCTCCAGTTCCTATTGTATTGACTGTTTATAGTTACCCTGACTCCCTTACCCTTACAGTTGCCCTGCTTTACCCATCCTCAGGGGTGTTGCTTTATGGTTATTATTCTTGCACCGTTTTTAGATGGTTTTATTTTGTATTCATGTATGTGTTTTTGGTGCTTAATAAATTTTTTATCGTTTATATGCATCAGATGTGCACATTACAATTGTATCGGCCTTTTAATTTTTGGCCTGTAAAGTAGACATGTGGGAAATGTTATTTATTAACTATTTTGTGTGACATGACTCTGATTTCAGGGCAAAAAAATTCAAACTATGAAAATTAAAACATTTTCACCAAATTTACATTTTTTCACAAATAAACATAAGTTATATCAAAGTAATGTTACCACTATCGTGAAGTACAATATGTCACAATAAACAACAACCTTGTCTCAGACTCTAACCAACTTGCTGCACTTCTAGTAAAGGATGTGATAACTGATTATAATTCAGATTGCCTTCCCGCTGTCTCTGATGAATATTTTCACTATTACCATGTCGGTAATTAGATCCATGGGAGTTCAGTTTGGAAATTCTATTGAGTCTCACTATGCAGAACAGTAAGAAACTGAAAGCTCCCAAATGGGAAACACTATGTTTAATTTCACTTTCCATATGACTAATTCTCCCTAATGGTAATTAGTAATTAAATTAAAAGTTAGCAGCTTAAAGGGAATCTGTCACCTCATTTTTCACATATAAGCTGCGGCCACCGCCATTAGGGGCTTATCTACAGCATTCTGTAATGCTGTAGATTAGCCCTCCGATGTAACCTGAGAGTTAAGGCCTCTTTCACACTTCAGTCTTTCTTTTTCCGTCACAATGCGTCATTTTTTGAAAAAAAAAACGGATCCAGCAAATGGGGCTGCTGGATCCGTTTTTTCTCATAGACTTGTATTAGCGACGGATTGTGACGGATGGCCTCACTTTTCATCCGTCGTGCACTGGATCCGTTGTAAAATTACTGTCTGTCAGGCAAAGAAAACGTACAGAGGAACGTTTTATCTGCATGTCGGAAAATCGCTCAGCGACGTCTCCTGCGCTGCCCGTCGTTGGCTATAATGGAAGCCTATGGGCGCAGGATCCGTCGCTGACTGTGAAAAGCAGGCATCCAGCGAATCCCATCAGGGAAATTCTCTCTCGCTCTCTCTCTTTTTACTATTGATGCTGCCTATGCAGCTTACATTTTTGTGCCAGAAGCAGTGTGAAAGACTGTTGGAAAGCATGCCAAGACTCATGAAAGCTGTGATTAAAAATCATGGTTATTCCACAAAATATTGATTTCTGAACTCTTCCTGAGATAAAACATTAGTACTAGTGTTGAGCGATACCGTCCGATACTTGAAAGTATCGGTATCGGAAAGTATCGGCCGATACCGGCAAAGTATCGGATCTAATCCGATACCGATACCCGATACCAATACAAGTCAATGGGACTCAAGTATCGGACGGTATTCCTGATGGTTCCCAGGGTCTGAAGGAGAGGAAACTCTCCTTCAGGCCCTGGGATCCATATTAATGTGTAAAAGAAAGAATTAAAATAAAAAATATTGATATACTCACCTCTCCGACGCAGCCTGGACCTTACCGAGGGAACCGGCAGCGTTCTTTGCTTAAAATGCGTGCGTTTACTGCCTTCCGTGACGTCACGGCTTGTGATTGGTCGCGTGCCGCCCATGTGGCCGCGACGCGACCAATCACAGCAAGCCGTGACGTAATTTTCAGGTCCTGAATGCCTAATTCTAGGCATTCAGGATTTGAAAATTACGTTACGGCTTGTGATTGGTCACGTCGCGGTCACATGGGCGACGCGACCAATCACAAGCCGTGACGTCACGGGAGGCAGGAAACGCGCGCATTTTAAAATTACGTCACGGCTTGTGATTGGTTGCGTGCCGCCCATGTGAGCGCGACGCGACCAATCACAGCAAGCCGTGACGTAATTTCAGGTCCTGAATGCCTAATTCTGCATTCAGGACCTGAAAATTACGTCACGGCTTGCTGTGATTGGTCGCGTCGCGGCCACATGGGTGGCACGCGACCAATCACAAGCCGTGACGTCACGGAAGGCAGTAAACGCGCGCATTTTAAGCAAAGAACGCTGCCGGTTCCCTCGGTAAGGTCCAGGCTGCGTCGGAGAGGTGAGTATAGCAATATTTTTTATTTTAATTCTTTCTTTTACACATTAATGTTGTTTCGATACCGATACCCGATACCACAAAAGTATCGGATCTCGGTATCGGAATTCCGATACCCGCAAGTATCGGCCGATACCCGATACTTGCGGTATCGGAATGCTCAACACTAATTAGTACTGTTGTTTCCAAATGATTATGAACTTGTTTTCTTTGCATTATTTGAGGTGTGAAAACACTGTTGTTTTTTAATTTTGACCATGTCTCCTTTTCAGAAAGAAAATACAAAATGTATTGCTTGGAAATTCGGAGACATGTCACTAATTTATAGAAAAAAAATAACAATTTACATTTTATTCAAAAATATACCCATAAAGAGAAAAATCAAACAAACTGAACATTTTGCAGTGGTCTCTTAATCTTTGCCAGAGCTGTAATAGCCTCTTATTGTACAAACTAGAGTGTAACTGAAACCATTACAATGTTGCATTCAGTGATTGCTTTCTGTCACTTTGCAAAAATTTCATTCAGGTCTAATTTGTATCATGTTTTTCAGCCAAAACTAGTTGTGAATCCTAAATTGGCAGAAATTATGATTTGAAACTTTTGTTATTTGCATACACTCAGAAAAAAAAGTATCATTAGGTATTATTTGTGAGTATGGTGACTTTACATCTTCTCTGCATGTTCTTAAAGGGAACCTGTCACCACGTTTTTGGAAGATGGGATAAAAATAGCGTTAAATAGGGGCAGAGGTGGGCATTACATTAGTGTGTTTGTTATGCGTTTATTACCCACCTAAGTTGCCGAAATACCTTTGCAAAGTCTCCGTTTTCGCCTGTCAATCAGGCTGGTCTGGTCAAAAGGGCGTTGTCTTCCCCCAGATTTTGCGTAGTTTTCCGTTGGTGGCGTAGTGGTGTGCGCATGCCCAAGGTCCCGAATCCTCTGCCAGGGGATTTAAAAGAGCGCGCTGTTTGTTTTCATTGGTGATCGGTGGGCGCGGCCATCTTCCTTTGGCCGCGCGTGCGCAGAAGCGGCGCTCTGCTGGCCGCGGCTTCAGGAAAATGGCCGCCGCGATATCCATCTGCGCACGCGCGGCATCCCGCGGCCATTTTCCTGAAGCCGCGGCCAGCAGAGCGCCGCTTCTGCGCACGCGCGGCCAAAGGAAGATGGCCGCGCCCACCGATCACCAATGAAAACGAACAGCGCGCTCTTTTAAATCCCCTGGCAGAGGATTCAGGACTTTGGGCATGCGCACACCACTACGCCACCAACGGAAAACTACGCAAAATCTGGGGGAAGACAACGCCCTTTTGACCAGACCAGCCTGATTGACAGGCGAAAACGGAGACTTTGCAAAGGTATTTCGGCAACTTAGGTGGGTAATAAATGCATAACAAACACACTAATGTAATGCCCACCTCTGCCCCTATTTAACGCTATTTTTATCCCATCTTCCAAAAACGTGGTGACAGGTTCCCTTTAAGATTCTCTTTACATGGTTAGGACCTTTGCTGCTGACAATTACGCAAAAGGTGCTGAGCCCTTTTTCCTCAATTTTTCGTTATATCTGCTCTTGACTTAAAAGGCTTATCCAAGCCCAGAAAGGTATCACCTATCCGCACACTGATTAATGTATTCTATGGGTCTACCAGAGAGACATGAGTACAGCATTTGGCTCGCTCTTAGTCCATAGCTAGTGAATACAATGGTGGCTTTTGAAGTATGACAATCAACAAAAAAGAAAAAAAATTGTAAGGCCCAAACAGGCCTGGACATTTACTAATTAAGAAACATGGACTGTTTTACTTTTTATGTGTGGAATTCTTCCTTGAGGGATAACTGTGTTCCGAATAAGCTGTCTGCATGAGTACATGAGGAATAACCACTTTCTGCATTCTATACTGCAGTTTTACCAGTTTTATTGCAACTGCAGACTCGCTCTAAGTTGCAGTTTATTCTGAGGAGACTAGCTGTTATAACTTCTCCAATACACTGCACGTTGACAGAGATTTCTTGTCTTCATTCCTTAGTACACAGACAGGAGCAAGAGCAGCATGAAGGTAATTATAAAGCACAACTGAGCAGTGTATATGTAAATCCATCTTTGATGTAGGGTTAAAAGACTTATTAGAGATCTTAGCAGAATCATTGTTTCCCTCTCTACCTTTATCCTCACGCCTCGTCTGCTCTTTGTAAAGCATATTTCAGCTGAGGACACACATTCAACTGAACTGCATTCAGGAGCAGAGACTTCCCAGCAATATATGCCGTCAGCTAATCAAAAGGAGGCAGCTAAAGTTGGCTACAGAAGAAGATACCCCTAATGATGAGCGAACATGCTCGGATAAGGTGTTATCTGAGCATGCCTGGGTGAAGATGATGGCAGAAGCTGGTAATATTGTGTCAATATCCACAGTGAAACGAGTACTGTATCAAAATGAGCTGAAAGGCCACCACCAGAAAGAAGCCATTACTCCAAAAGAAACATAAAAAGCCAGATTAATGTTTGCAAATGCTCACAGGAACAAAGACCTTCATTTTTGGGTATAATGATGGTTGGAAGAAAAAGGGAGAAGCTTGGAAGCCTAAGCACACCATCCCAACTGTGAAACACGGGGGTGGCAGCATTATGTTGCATAGTTGTTTTGCTGAAGGAGGGACTGGTGCACTTCAGAAAATAGATGGCATCATGAGAAAAGAAAATTATGTGAAGCAACATCTCAAGATATCAACCAGGAAGTTAAAGCTTACACGGAAATGGGTCTTCCAAATTGACAATGACCCAAAGCTTTCTGCCAAAATGGTAACAAAGTGGCTTAAGGATAACAAAGTCAATGTTTTGGAGTGGCCATCACAAAGCCCTGATCTCAATCGTATTGAAAATTTATGGGAAAAGCTGATAAGGTAGGTGCGAGCAATGTGACCTACAAACCTGGATCAGTTACACCAGTTCTGTCAGGAGGAATGTGCAGCGCCCCAGAGTCCTGGTCATTACAGTAATATTATTCTTTCACCAGGGGGGAGTAATGTTACGTCTGAAGGCAATAAAGGAGATCTTCCTACCAGGTATCACAAACCATACACCACACTTCACACTCCAGTCCACCAGGGGGAGCCTTGCTGCTATCTACTAGGGCACTCCTCACAATTAGGTAAAACTGGTGGGCTGGATAGAAAGTTAGTCAGAAGCTGACTGGGCTTCACCCAGGCAGTATCCAGGAGTCAGATGCTGACTGGGCTTCTCCCAGGCAGTTCCTGTCAGGCAGACAGGGGGAAAGGAGGAACATCAGAGCTGCAGACAGAGAGGCCCCTGACAGGGGTGGGATCCTGTCAGAGGCCTAGATAGAAGGCCACGGAGCTGCGCCTGCCCCACGTCTGGCAGCATCCTAAGGAAGGACACGAAAGAGAATTGTATTGTAGAGGGTGAGAAACGAAGTCATAGCACAAGGAGAGGAATCCAGAAGGAGTTCTGCCCTGCAAAAGGCTGCCTCCTTCTGAGGCACAGGATCCGGTAGCCGGAACACCGAGGGAGCAATTGTCTCCAAGCCTTGCTTCAGAGACCGGCAGGACAGTCAATTCCACGTTGGCTGCCCGACCATATACCCAGGAGGCACGGTGGCAACTTGTGGGGGCCGGGGCGTCGTAGGGTCCCTGTAAAAAGCCTCAGGCCACCAGTCATACGGGCTTGTCCTATCCATACCATCTGGGGGACATAGAGGAAGACATAACATCTAGAACATCTACAACAGTTGTGAGAACCTTACCGAGAAGCTCAGCAGGGAGGTACTACAAAACACAGGCGCTAGAGGAAGGCTACTGATTTCCACCTGGATAAGGGGACTCTGGATTTGCCTTCAGACCGGCCGGACTCTGCCTGCCCTGTGATCTGGTGCTCTGGACTGTGGATGCTGAAGCCCTCAGTAAAGGTAAAGAAACTGCAACCTTGTGTCCTCGTTATTCACTGCGTCTTACATAATCCACCATCACCACCTACACTTCTGGGAAGCCCTGGGGATACACTTCACCTGTGGGAAGGTATACCATCTAGCTGCCATCACATCACCCCAGCGGACCCCTAAGCAGCGTCGGTCACCCTGACTGAATACCACAGGTGGCGTCACGAACATTATCCCTTTAAAGACCTTTCCCCATCTATCAAACGGACGTTCCCCTAGGGCCACGGACCGGGTCAGCCACCGTGACATCCCCTGAACTGAAGGACCCGATGCCGAGTACCCCATTGCCCTACTCTGGGGGCGATCCAAATGGGCTCAAATTCCGACCAACTATTGTGAGAAGTTGTGAAAGCATATCCCAAACGTTTCACCCAGTTACTTGGTTTAAAGTCAATGGTACCAAACACTAATGAAATGTATGCAAACTTTTGACTTTGCAGTAAGTAATAAAAAATGCCTTAAAATGTTCTCTCTCTCTCATTATTTATTATTTATTGCATTTGGCAACTATTAATAATTGTGATAATCCTAATTGACCTAAAACAGGAAAGGTTTATTCTGATTTCATGTCAGATATTGAGAAAAACATTCATATGTGTCTTTTTGTAGAGTGCATGTAAACTTCTGGTTTCAGCTGTATAACAGGATGGGGGACTAACACTGATAAGCAAAAGGTAACAATGTTTTGAACTTTTGTCTTTCAGGCTCCATATCTCACCATCCACTACTGATTTTAAACTGCAGCTATTAGGGAATGTGAGAACAGGTTGTAGTTTGTAAAATACATGAAGAAAAAGATTTATCCACGACCAGGAGCAAAACAGTAACAATGCAGTGTCATGACATAAATCTGCATAACTAATCATATGCTAAATAGTTACAAGTCAAATTTATGTATGAGATAGCCAAGATGATTGTCTATAAAATGATAGCAGTCTCACATTCAAAGCTGTAGTGGATGGTTAGATATGGATGAAAAAGCAAGGTAGATGTGCTATTAAAATTTAACATTCAATAAATTCAATAACATATTGGAGCCCCTTTTGGTCCACTAAGGACAAAACAATACATTCCAGACTCCTTTATTCTATGAGTGATGGACATGCACCCATCACACTAAAAAAAAAAAACATATTTAACTAACAGTCCATATCTCCCCTGATGATCTGACTGATGAAACACGTTGATTGTTAATTTTGGGGATACACTGTGATGGATCCTTTGAAATGCCCTTGTGGTGGGGTAATGTATGGACACATGTGACAGCCTCCTCCATCCTAATTGGACAAACAGGATCCTGCAAATATCTATTGGAAACACAATCTGGTTGAACAAGGAACAATGCTGTGTGAAATTGTTCCTTTTTTATATATGCCATATATCTATTACTACTCACCAGGGCATTAGTCTAATTGTTACAGACAATTTTCTAAATAAGATCCTGCTCGTTGATTGTTTAGGGTTTAAGGTTGAAATGTTCATATGATGTTTGGTTATCATTCCCTTACCCATGTTTATATATATCCATCACTATAATCAAGTGATGTTTTCTATGTGACCTTTTTTGTGTATGTATGTTTTGTCTTGTCCTTAGTGGACCAAAAGGGGTTCCATTATTTTATTGAATTTATTAAAAGTTAAATTGTAATAGCACATCTACCTTGCTTTTCACACATTACTTTTTGATTGGTAGACTACCTATTCATCTGGTCAGATATGGAGTCTGAAAGTCAAAAGTTCAAAACATTGTTACCTTTTTGCTCGTCAGTGAATATCTGATTTTAAAGAGAATGTGCTGTGCTTTTCATTTTAATAATTATTGAATATATAATTTTGAATACAAAATTAAATGTACTGTTTTAACATTATTTAACAGTCATTACCCACCAGGATGGTAGACATATATACCTGGACTGGCCCAGGATGGTACAGTAAAGTAAATGTTCAGCACAGCCCAGGGTGGAGGTGCATGAGGGTAGGTGCCCAGACCTTTATAGACGTGATATAGAGTATACTCAGCACACTCCAGGGAATCTGATGCAAAAGGGTGTTTAATACATACAGTGTAAATTCACAAACGCATCTCGGACTTGCGGTGGATACCGCGTCTCCTCTCCGACCCTTCAGCCTCCCGCAGGCGTGACCGGCCTGCTCAGCCCTCTATTCTCAAGATTCCCCTTGTCATCTTCAAGTGCTCGACCGGCCAGTGTCAGCCCCCTATCTCTATACAAGTTAAACTGGTTTAAACTCCAGTACCTGATGCAAATCTTCTATACAAAGGGTGAATAACACACCCCTTTTGGCTTTTAACAATAGCACACTGATGAAGGTCTTCACAGACCGAAACGTTTGTGAATTTACACTGTATGTATTAAACACCCTTTTGCATCAGATTCCCTGGAGTGTGCTGAGTATACTCTATATCATGGCCCAGGATGGTAGACATATATACCAGGAAGAGGCCCAGGATGGTAGACATATATACCTGGACTGGCCCAGGATTGTAGACATATATACCTGGACTGGCCCAGGATGGTAGACATATATACCAGAAAGAGGCCCAGGATGGGGGACATATATACCTGGACTGGCCCAGGATGGTAGACATATATACCAGGAAGAGGCCCAGGATGGTAGACAAATATACATGGACTGGCCCAGGATGGGGGACATATATACCTGGACTGGCCCAGGATGGTAGACATATATACCTGGACTGGCCTAGGATGGTAGACATATATACCTGGACTGGCCCAGGATGGGGGACATATATACCTGGACTGGCCCAGGATGGTAGACATATATACCAGAAAGAGGCCCAGGATGGTAGACATATATCGTATTTTTCAGATTATAAGACACCCCCCCAAATTTTGGAGGAAAATGGGATTGCGTCTTATAATGTGGATATACCTTACCGTTACCATTGCTACAGGCCGCAGGCTGGGATGAGAGGGTGTCCGGCTGTGCTGGAGGAATGCCCGGCGGTGCTGTGGGGGTGTTCGATGCTGCTGCGGGGGTCTCCAGTGCTGCTGCAGGGGTCGGCAGAGCCCCCACAGCACTGGAGACCCCCAGCAGCACCAGAGACACCCACAGCAGCACCAGACACCCCCGCAGCAACGCACACCCGCAGCAGCATCGGACACCTGCAGCGGCGCACAGCACATCGGAAAACCCCCTCATCCCAGCCTGCGGCCTGCCGCATCACCCCGCTCCTGCCTCCTCCAGCAGTGACCGTGGGACCCCGCTTCTCCGCAGCCACCACCCCTAGTAAGCAATAAGACACATGGATTATAAGAAGCATCACCATTTTATTAAAAAAAAAATGTTTTCCTATTTTTCTCCTCAAAATTTGGGGAGCGTCTTATAATCCAAAAATTACGGTATATACCTGGATGAGCTCAGGATGGTAGACATATATAACTTGACTGGCCCAGGATGGTAGACATATACAGGCTTGGATTGGCCCACATGGTAACAGAGGAATCCCCCGGTGGGCCCCTGTGCAGACCTGGGCCTCCAACCTTACTGTATGGGCAGTGCTTGGCATAATTCACTTGATTCACTCTGTACAGAAAAAAGCAGCATCTCATCATTCATTAACCCAACTACTCAGTTTATTATTATATAGAGATAGAAGACAGTTTGTGATGAGGGTAGTGTAATATTTGTATGCAGGTGAAAAGTGCCACCCCCCAAAGTCATTGTTAATGGTGGGCCCTTAGCACCCCAGTCCGACACTGGACATTTATACCAGGAAGAGGTGCAGGATCATATGCAGGTCTGGCAAAAATTAAGAGACCACCACATCAAAACCCTGTCATTGGCAGCCCAATCTCCAGACCTGAACCCCATTGAAAACCTCTGGAATGTAATCAAGAGGATGATGGATAGTCACAAGCCATCAAACAAAGAAGAACTGCTTACATTTTTGCGCCAGAAGCCGTGTGAAAGACTGGTGGAAAGCATGCCAAGACGCATGAAAGCTGTGATTAAACATCATGGTTATTCCACAAAATATTGATTTCTGAACTCTTCCTGAGTTAAAACATTAGTATTGTTGTTTCTAAACGATTATGAACTTGTTTTCTTTGCATTTGCACAGTTTTTTTTTATTTTGACCATTTCTACTTTCCAGAAAAAAATACAAAATTTATTGCTTGGAACTTCGGAGACATGTTGTCAGAAGTTTATAGAATAAATGAACAATTTATGCAGCGCCCCAGAGTCCTGGTCGTTGCAGTAATGTCGTTCTGCCACTAAGGGGAGTGATGTTACGTCTGATTGCACTAAAGGAGTTCACCTGACCAGGTAACACTCACACTACACTTCACACTCCGGCCACCAGGGGGAGTGGTTCTATCTAGTAGGCCACTCCTCACACTCTGGTAAAACAGGGGGTTGGACAGGAAGACAGAGAGAAGTAACTGGGAAGAGCTAGAGAGAGGACCTGTCAGGGATGGGATCCTGACAGACTCCTAAGAAAGGACAAAAAGTGAGAAAACGGGAATACAGCAAAGAGGCGATAGGACCAGAAGGAGTCGTGCTGTAAAATCGAGGCAACATCCTTCTGAGGCGCAAACAGTCGGTGGCCGGAACGCCGAGAAAGTAAGAGACTTTAAGCATTACTTCAAGCCACGGCAGGACAGCCAATTATAGGTTGGCTGTCTCACTAAAACACCTAAGCAGACAACGGAGGCAGCTGTGGGAGAGGGACGACTCTAGGGTCCCGGAAGAACTCCAGGCCTACCCCGTCATACGGGTGCGTCCTAACCATATCATCTGGGGGGACGGAGAGAACGAACATCAGAGACAGACAGAATCAGTTGTGAGGACTATCCTGGGGTGCTCAGCAGGGAAGGGCTACAACACACAGGCGCTAGAAGGTAGACACTGATTCCCACCTGCAAAGGGAACTCCGGATGTGCCGTTGGACCGGCCGGTCTCAGCCAACCCTATTAACAGTGCTCTGGATTGGGTACCTCCAAACCTTCAGTAAAAAGGTAAAGAGACTGCAACCTGGTGTCCTTGTTATTTACTGCGACCTGCACCGCACCATAACATCATCACCATCCACACCTTTCATTGGGCGCCCCTCAGCAGGGTCACGGACCGGGTCTAGCCACCGTGACAACCCCAGAACAGAGACTCAGAGGCCCGGTACCGGGTAGCCCTCGGCCCTGTGGCAGTACGGGCGCTACAACGTGGCGTCACGAACAGGATCTACTTAAGCCTGAAGAATCAGGTCATGTGTGCCTTGGAATTGTGATTTGATGTGCTTGGACTGTGACTGATTGCAAAGACTGCGCATTGCTGATTGCCGCCAAGAACTCCTGCCACAATTCGTCATTGCCGCGCACGGAGGGAGGAGCCTTAGCTTCGTGGGCGGAATCGGTCAAAAGAAAGCGCGGTAAAGTGCTAACTCCATAAGAGGAACTCCAACCTCCAGCAGGTTAGTGGGAGGAAGGGACAGCCATGTCCGAGTCAGGAGGCGCGGAGGCGGCGGTCGCAGCTGTGGACGCAGGGGCAGCTCCGGTCCCCGTAGCGGACGCAGCCGCGGCCCTAATACCACCACCGGTTGCCTCAGAACCCGCTGCCCCCATCGGCCAGTCGGACGCTGCCGCTACCACAAAGGCCATAATACCCTTCTCTATGCCGTACCTGCCCGGAGCGGCCTGGCTCCCACGATACTCCGGGGAGTCGCATACATTCACTGACTTCAAAGAAGGGATCTGCAGCCTGCTCGAGTTCTATCCCCTGACAGAGCCCCAGAAGGTTCATATGATAATCGGCCAACTCTTTGGGGCGCCTCTGAGAGAAGTGAAGTCCTGGCCCACCGCTGATAAGGGAACGACACAGCAGGTTTTTGCAAAGATTAAAGCCACCTTCGATACCTGTACTGCTACAGAAATTAAATTGACTTTCTATGGATGCAAACAGAGACCGCAGGATAGCTTACGGGACTATGCCCTTAATCTTCAGGAGGCGCTGCGGGCCATTAAGCAGAGTGACCCCGGCAGCATGCAAGATGAGGATAAATTCCTGAAAGAGCGGTTCATTGAGGGGCTCCTGTGCAGTCACCAAAGGGGCTAATTACAGTTCCTGGCTATGCAGAATCCAGACTTGACTTTTGCGCAATTCAAGGATAAAGCTATCCAGGCGCTGCAGGAGCGACAACCCAGCCGCGCAATACCACCCAGGCGTCCCGCTCTCACATACCACCAGGAGGTGGCGTCGGATGCCCCAGTCGCCGCCGAGGCCGACGCCCAGAGCCTAGAGGACGACTCCCCTGCAGGACCGCCTCCAGATGCAGGAGCTGACCAAGAGCGTTGCTGCCCTAGCCCGGACGGTGCAGTCCCTACAGGAGGCCCCCAAGGAGAAGATCCAGCTGGCCTCCAGACCAGAAGATGTCCCCTGGATGCGACAGAGGAGGACTCCGCCGACCAGAGGCCGGGACGACGATCGCTTTCATCGGGACGGACGACCCATCTGCCGCCGCTGTCACCAGGTGGGCCACCTTGCAAGGTACTGTCCTTTAAACGAGCAACCCCTGGGGCAAAGGGCCAACCCCCAGGAGTAGGACGATCAGGCCCGCAGCATTGGAGAGCCAAATACGTTGGAGGGCGACCAGTTCTTCCTGTTGTGATCGACGGTATCCCCATGAACGCTCTGCTGGACACCGGTTCTCAGGTGACGACTATGCCTTACGTGCTTTATAAACGGTATTGGGAGGACGCTGATATTACTCGTGGCCCCGATGACGATTTCACCATCATAGCCAGTAATTGTCAGCCGTTGCCACAAGTGGGATATAAAGAGGTCACCATCAAGGTGGGGCGGGTGGAATTGAAGGCCCAAGGGATTGTAATTGTTGATATTGACCGCCGTGAATGTAATCCCATGATGACCATCGGTACCAATGTTATAGAAAATTGTCTTGCAGAAGTTATTGTCTTGTTACAACACGTAGCAGAAACCGCTGGCTACAGTGAACAACGCGCCCTGCAAAAAGAAATCAGAGCTCTGATGCAGAGACAGCAGGTAGAGCTGACTGGTGGTGAAATTGGTCGTGTCACTGTGAGTGATTCAAACCCTATTGCGATACCCCCCAGGAGTGAGATGTTAATATGGTGTCGGGCAGCCATAGGCCTCCGGGGAAAGGACTACCAGGCCCTGGTAGAACCCGTGTATTCAGACAATAGGCCTACTCTCCTGACAGCTAGGGGGGTGGTCGACGTCTGCCAGGGGAGGGTGCCCGTACGTGTCCTTAATAGTGGGGAGGAAGAGGTCCACCTCACCAAGTATGCCACGCTTGCCAAACTTTTCGCTGTCAATAATAGTGTGATACAGACACCTGGACCCTTGGCCACGTCTAACCTGGCGGAGGACAACGGTTCTGCGGGGCACTCGAAAGATTGGTGTCGGGAATTGCATGTGGGCACTGACTCCACCCCATCCCATCAGAAATAGGGGGCCTACAGGGTGGTTCACGAGTACGAGCGGGTATTTAGCAAACACCCCTTAGATTTTGGACAGGTGAAAGGGATCCAACATCATATCCCCACGGGAGATCACCGGCCCATAAAAGAGAGATACCGCCCTGTGCCCCCAGCTCATTACCAGTGTGCCAAGGACATGTTGCGAGAAATGAAGGAGGCTGGGGTGGTGAGAGACAATTGTAGCCCCTGGGCAGCTCCATTAGTCCTTGTTAAAAAGAAAGATTGTACAATGAGGATGTGCGTTGATTACAGGCAGTTGAATCGCATTACACATAAGGATGCATACCCACTGCCCAGGATAGAGGAGTCTCTGGCTGCCTTAAAATCTGCTAACTACTTCTCTACCTTAGATCTCACCAGTGGGTACTGGCAGGTTCCCGTGGCGGAGGCGGACAAAGAGAAGACGGCCTTCACGACACCTGTCATGATCTCAATGGCAAGAGAACATAGCATAAGCATATATAGGAACTAGCTCTTGGAAGATGGGAACTGAGCTGACCATGAACTAAACCTAACGCACAACTAGCAGTGGCCGGGTAGCATGCCTACGTTGATTCTAGATGCCCAGCCCAGCCGGAGGACTAAATAAAGCTAGCAGAGGAAAATATTAGTCCTAGCTCACCTCTAGAGAAATACCCCGAAAGGAGACAGAGGCCCCCCACATGTATTGGCGGTGAGTTGAGATGAAATAACAAACGTAGTATGAAAATAGGTTAAGCAAATTTGAGGTCCACTTACTACATAGCAGAAGACAGAAAGGACACTTTCATGGTCAGCTGAAAACCCTATCAAAAAACACCATCCAGAAATTACTTTAAAACTCTGGCATTAACTCATAACACCAGAGTGGCAATTCCCGTTCACAAGAGCTTTCCAGACACAGTAACGAAACTACAGCTGTGAACTGGAACAAAATGCAAAAACAAACATGGACAAGAGTCCAACTTATCTAGTAGTTGTCTAGGAGCAGGAACAAGCACAGAGAGGCTTCTGATAACATTGTTGACCGGCAAGCAACTAACAGAGCAGCAAGGTTATATAGCGACTCCCACATCTTGATGGGAACAGGTGAACAGAGAAGATGAAGACACCAGTTCAATTCCACCAGTAGCCACCGGGGGAGCCCAGAATCCAAATTCACAACAGACACCGATGGGTCTCTGCGAATTCAACTACATGCCCTTTGGATTGTGCAATGCCCCAGGGACGTTCCAGAGGATGATGGAGTGCTGTCTGGGGCACAAGAACTTTGAAACCGTACTGTTGTATTTGGATGATGTCATTGTCTTCTCTAAGACCTACGAAGACCATCTGAAACACCTGGCTGAGGTGTTTGAAGCCCTGTCCAACTTTGGCTTAAAGGTGAAACCGTCCAAATGTCATCTGCTGAAACCCAAAGTGCAGTACCTGGGCCATGTGGTGAGCGCTGAAGGAGTGGCCCCAAACACCGACTTGTTCGGATTTGATGAGGGCACATAAGGCGGGTATCCGATTATGGTGGAATATGAGGAGTCTTGAAGAGTATATTAAATTGGGTTTGATACCCCGTGGTTTACGCGTATCCATCTTCCCAGCATGGGAACCCTCTGTATCATTTAAACAGGTCTGGGAACAGGGTCTGACAAGGTGCTCAAACATATTACTAAACTTATTATTGGAGCATGACAAGGATCTCTTTGCCACTACAAAAACTCAGATTAAAGAGCTTGACACCAAATTAGGTATGTTTGAGGGGACCAAGGTCAACACCTTTAGAACCACACTTAAAGAGACCTTGGATAAATATGAAGCAGAGGTGACTGGTAGAAAGCGTAAAAAACTTCTTAGGGACAAGATGGATTATGAGCAAAATGCGGTATACAGATGGACACATAGGGGCAATCCACGCCGGACTAGAGCTCATGGAAATGGTTTTCCAGCAGTCACCACCACATCTACTATACCATCTCGTGGCGAAGAAACCTCAAGTGATTTTTTATCTTCCACCGGAAGCGAAATAGACCACGGACCAGACGAGGGAAGAGACGGAGGAGCCATAAGAAAACGGACCGCACGTCACAAGGGCCGCAATCTACCCCTCCATCACCAATATCCAACGAGGCGGAAGTGAATTTGGAAACCGCCTCCCTCCATATGTCACGGACCCCAGGACCCTCTACCCCCACTCTACAGGTAATAAATCTCTCAAACCATGCATTGACCACTGTTGAATTGGCTGTCCTTCAGAAGGGTCTAACTTTTGTCCCCACGCATGCGGTGGACAAATTTATTTTGATTAAAGACCTCTACTTGTTTTGTAGGAATCTCACATTTCAAGTCATGTATAAAAAAACAGACATGCTGCAGTCTATGCCTCTGGATGAACGCCAAGCCTTCCAGGATTTATTAGAACTACTGGAGGAAAGTGAATCGGGATGTAACAGGAGAAGATTTCCTGGAAGAAACAGATCTCTAAAAACTCCTTCATTCTCGTTGGTACCCGCCATCAAGATATTTTTTGAACTAGTCAAACGTGACATATTGACTATGCCAACGCAGGTGGGTACTTTTTCCAATCTCAGCCATGAGGAAAAACGAGCACTGCGGGACCTACAAAACAATAAAGAATTTGTCATCAAAGAGGCAGATAAAGGGGGGAATGTGGTGCTATGGTCTGTGGAAACATATCTGACTGAGGCAAACAGACAACTCACTAATACTAGGTGCTACCAAAAATTACCATCTGACCCAACAGATATCTTTGCATCTAAACTTGACGCTTTACTTTGTAGGACACAGCGTTTTGGCATTATCTCACCTCAAGAGAAAAAGTATCTTTGGGTCGAACATCCGGTCACGGCAACATTCTATATGTTGCCGAAGATACACAAGGATGAGAGGAGGCCACCCGGTAGACCGATCGTCTCTAGTATTGGCAGCATATGTGAGCCGGCAAGTGAGTATCTGGATTTTTTCTTTCAACCAATTGTTACTACTCTGCCCTCATTCATCAGGGATTCTGCGCACTTCATTGAGGTGTGTGGACAGGTTGAATTGCCTGAGGAATTTTATCTGGTGACCTGTGATGTAGAGGCTCTATATTCCAATATTGAGCATGAAGATGGCCTACATGCAGTCACTTTCTTTCTTGATAAGAATACAAATTCGGATCGTGGACATGACTCCTTTCTCCTGGATCTCCTTAGATTTGTACTTCACCACAATTTTTTCCTATTTGATAGGACATTTTACTTACAGACGGCAGGAGTGGCAATGGGGGCTAAATGCGCACCAACCTATGCAAATATGTTTTTAGGTTGGTGGGAGGAGCTGTTTGTGTACCCATCCACCACCTTTCAGAATCAAGTTCGAAGCTGGCATCGATATATCGATTACGTCTTCTTCTTATGGCTGGGTACCAGGGAGGATTGCATTGAATTTATCAATGAGCTTAACTCCAACTCCCATAATATTTATCTTACCCATTTTATCTCTAACAGCTCGGTTAATTTTTTAGATCTGAAGATTCTCGTGAGGGATAATCGATTAGTGACGGACTTGTTTCGGAAACCAACTGCGACAAATGCGCTTCTGGAATTTAACAGCTTCCATCCCAGGCATACTAAGGTGGGTGTCCCTACGGGGCAATTTCTGCGCATTAGACGCAACTGTACGTTGGATCAGGATTTCCTAACACAGGCTCGAGAATTAACAGATCGTTTCAGACAGAGGAACTACCCGAAACGTGTGGTCTCCACGGCCTTTCAGCGTGCGAGACAAAGGGACCAGGTTTCCCTACTGACCCCGGCTGTACGTCCTCGGCAACAACAAACAAGATTCATCACGGAGTTTAACGATAATTGGGGACAGGTAAGAGCCATCCTGACTAGACACTGGCCGGTGCTACAAATGGATACTCAAACAACAGATATCATTAGTAGCAAGCCACTTTTGACATCTAGAAGGGCCCCAAACTTAAGACAGTTGCTGACCAGGAGTCACTTTTCTCGGCCGACGGTGAGACTAAATAGGGGCATCATTTTGAAGGGGTCATTCCCTTGTGGAGAATGTAACGTATGTCCCTTTATGGTGCCCACCCAAGATGTCTTTACTCATCCTACCAACTCCAGCATACATACCCTGAAAGCATACATTAACTGTAAGACCAGGAATGTCATTTATGCTCTTGTATGTCCCTGCAATAGGATCTATGTGGGGCAAACGTCTCAAGAACTACGGAAAAGAGCACAGAAGCACATCTCCACAATACGTCTGGCAGCCACGGATCAAGCAAAAGGTAAAATACTTACCCCCGTGGCAACACATTTCTTATTGACTCACAGGGGCTCCCCCACTAATATCAAAATTGTGGGGTTACAGAGAGTTTTTTGTGGTGAAAGGGGTGGCAATATACATAGCCATCTTTTGCGCATGGAATCCAGGTGGATATTTGACATTCAGGCGGTTACACCACTGGGACTCAACGAAGAGCTTCTCTTCACGGGATTCCTTGGATAGACTATCAGCATGAATCTGGACGCATGTGTGCAGATATTCACATTCTCTCTCTTGATGATTGGCTTTTCATTTATTATCTTTGTTCCAGGGAAACTGAGGGCATATGGAATGCGACGACGTGTTTGTATATTGGATATCATCATCTTTGGAACTATCGTGTAGCTCCGGAAGCCATTACTGATCCATAGTGCTTGAAGAAATGGTGGATGTGGATGGTGACTTAGGAGAACGGAAGCACCTTGGATTGGATATCATCATCATTTTGGGAACTTTCGTGTAGCTCCGGTAGCCATCACTGAGCCATAGGGCTTTAAGATATGGTGGATGTGGATGGTGACACAGGAGAATGGAAGCACCTTGGACCCAGATGAAACAAGTCTCCATAACATGACATTCAGAGCTGTATTTATTCCTTATTCGGACAGCTCATTGACTAACTCATTTTGACTTATATCATGGGAGAGGTGCTTGGACTATTTGGTCCAATTATGCATATATATGCTCTCTTGAATAAATAAGCAATATATGCTTTCTACTCATGTATATGGTGGTCACTTTTTCCTCCTTCCCCTCTCCCTTTAAGATACACCATGGTGGGGGGTTTATCATCCTATTGGGTACTTCCACATAGTGTGGTGCGTGAATTATTAATTATCAATCATTGTCTCATGATGGACTTTGATGGGCACAATATCATGCACTGTATGCAAGATATATTGATGCATATTTATGAAGTACTGTTGCATATATTGTCTGTCTATTAACAGGTTTCTCTCCTTAGGTGATAGGGCCTCATTGGGGCTCTACTTTTTGTGGCCACAATGGATACCAATACATTTTGTCCCGCTCCCCTCCACATTCTCTATTAGTGTTCCTCTCTTCTTTGTCCCTTATCAGCACATCCCCTTATAGTTAAGTTGCGACATCCATCTTTCCAGTTCCATTACCTCATTACTGATTATACCATATGCTCTCCACTTGTTTTGCTCCGTCCGGCCGGCTTGGGACAGCGCATGCGCAACGCGATCCTATCAGGAATCGCGGTGTGCGCACGCGCATTGTACCCTATGGACGCTGCATGACTCCCAGCACTATGCTAGTGCACTGGACATGGCGCGCATGGCGCTCCCTCCCCCCGCGCCTCCTGGTGCCGTTTGTGCTCCACAGCGGTATGTAATTATTATGATTTCATTTTCTATTTAAAGCAGCTTAATACACCTCTGGTCACTTCCCCTGACGAAGCTGCTGCGGCAGCGATACGCGTGGGGCCTGCTCCCACCATACCTATGGCATAGCCTCAGGCCATTTTACTGCCTCTTTCACTCGCTACATGGATACCTAATTCTGGCTTACCACCCTGCACCACTCATGTTGCTCCTTCTTGCCAGCCTGATGCATGGGTTTGATTTACCATCGACAGGTTGTATACATTTGTATGACTTTGGAGATTATTATCATTTGTCCTGTACGGACGGTTTTGCTCAGATACACCGAATTTAGTGTGTGATAGACATATCATCAGGGTTTGCCTTCAGGGTCTTGCCATGTGGTTGCTCCTATACAGAATATACAGAGTGATTTGGAGGTATCCATTATGTATGGACACATTTATTAGGCTGTTATATGCCTTGGGGTATGGTGTATGTACAGATATGTATATCTTATTTTAAATGTTTTTATGTCTTTTTGAGGTGTAATAAAGGCTTGGTGATATTTATATATATATGATTTCTGCATCTGATTTTTGTGTGGTTGTGCATACTATATGAGTCTGCCTTTCTCTTGGTTTTTCCAAACCCCGACAAGGTCACGGTGATCCAGGACTGGCCGAAGCCCAGCAACCTCCACGAAGTCCGGCAGTTCCTCGGGCTGGTCGGCTATTACTGAAGGTTCATCAAGGACTTCACCAAGAAGGCCGCGCCCTTGCAAGACCTGTTGGTGGGCCAATCAAAGAAGACCAAGGGGAAGAACGCCCCATTTGACTGGAACGAGGGGCTGGAAGGATCCTTCACTTGTTTGAAGTCGGACGAAGAGGTGCTGGCCTACCCAGAATACGACCAACCGTTTGTGCTGTACACGGATGCCAGCAATGTGGGATTGGGAGCCGTGCTATCCCAGGTCCAGAAGGGCAAGGAGAGGGTGATCGCTTACGCCAGCAGGAAGCTCCGTCCCACGGAGAGGAACCCTGACAACTACAGTTCCTTTAAACTGGAGTTCCTTGCCATCATCTGGGCAGTGACAGAGAGGTTCAAACACTACCTGGCCTCGGCGAAATTCACCGTCTTCACGGATAATAACCCGCTGACGCACTTGGATACAGCCAAACCCGGGGCCTTGGAACAGTGGTGGATGGCCCGGCTGTCCAACTACGACTTCACCATCAAGTACCGGGCAGGACGCAAGAATGCAAACGCCGATGCCTTGTCCCGGATGCCCAATTTGCCAGAAACGAGGGAGGACCCGGAGGCACTTGAAGAGGTAGAGTTGCCTGCGTTCCATCGCCCCAAAGCCGCTCAGCACTCCCATCATGTGAAGAACCGGTACAAGAACCAACAGGATGCCACGCTGAATCCCCTGCCCCATCACGGATGGGCGGAGACCCAGGATGGTGACCCCGCGGTCCGTCGGGTGAAAGAGCTCCTGACGCAGGCAGGGTTGCATCCCAGCCCAGATGATCCACAGGAGACACGACAGCTGTGGAAGGGGAGAAGCCAACTGTTTATCCATGATGGCAAGCTGTGCCGGAGGAGTATCGACCTGCGTACTCATGAATTGGTATGGCAGATGGAGCCGGACACTTCGGATGGAAGAAGCTGGAGAGGCTACTCCGAGGGAGGTTCTATTGGATTGGCATGAAGGGAGCCATTGAGAAGTGGTGTCGGGAGTGCGGTCCATGTAGCCTACGCAGGAAGGACCGTGACAGCCAACGGGCTCCCTTGCAGCCCATCATCACCAAACGGCCGCTCGAACTGGTCGCGCTGGATCATGTGAAGCTGACACCTAGCCGATCAGGCTATATCTACGCTCTTACCATCGTAGATCACTACTCCAGATTTTTGGTGGTTGTACCTGTCAAGGATCTAACGGCCAGGACGGCTGCCAAGGCCTTCCAGCAGTACTTTTGTAGGTCCCATGGGTACCCGGAGAAGGTACTGACCGATCAGGGACCAGCATTCGAAGCAGAGGTGTTCCAAGAGTTCTGTCATCTGTACGGGTGTAAGAAGATCAGAACCACACCGTACCATCCCCAAACCAACAGGATGTGCGAAAAGATCAACCAAGTGGTGATCGACTTACTGAAGACCTTACGCGTAGAGGAGCGGAACCTGTGGCCAACAAAGTTGCCTGACTTGGTGGACATATACAATCATATCCCAGTAAATTCCACCAACTGCTCTCCAGCTTACCTGATGCGAGGAAGATCTAGCAAGTTACCCGTTGACCTGGACATGGGGGTCCTAGTCCCCGAAGATACCTCGCCGGATGCAGATTGGGATGCAGAAAGGCAGCAAAAGTACCGCAAAGTACAGGACTGCGTGGAAAGAAGTCTAGCCCAGGCTAGACAAAAACAAGAAAGAGACTACAACCAGCATGCTCCTGCGATTCTCTTGTCACCCGGTGAGCACGTACTCAAATGAAAGAGGAGGCTACACAAACTCGACGACTAATGGGAAGCGGAACCGTATACCGTCCTGCCATCCGATTTCGACAACACGAAGGTTTGTCTCATCAGCAAGGATGGAGGGGAGACCTCGATGGCGATATCCAGGGACCACCTTAAAGTCTGCCCTGATAAGTTGAGAGAGAGGGAAACGGATTCAGGAACCTCCCCACCTGTAGAAAAGGAGAAGATGATACACACGGTTCTTGGCGATTTTCCCCAGTCCTGGACTCAGATAAATCAGGCCATCGTGGTACCTGTTCTAACGTTCAGCCAGCCGGACCCACCAGAACTAACGGTGGTGCCAGATCGTCCAGACCCGCAACCTCAGCAGATCCCGCCCGAGGAAGCCATGCCAATCGTTGAACCGGCAAGTCCTCCCTCTGCTATTGGCGAACCTGCCGTACCCACTGTTGGTAACAGCAGCTCTGAGCTCCAGCCTGCCAGTGCTACCCAGACTCACTAGAAGTGTAGCTAGAAGACAGTGCACTACACCAGCGGTAGCAAGCATAGCGGGCCCTGTTAGGCCAAATAGCAACCCCTGCGCTGCGAAGGTCCACACGCAGCACTCAGAATCAAACTCCCCTCTGCTACAAAACTTGGAGGTATTAGTGAGGGCTGCTATTTAGTTGAAAATGTTTGTGTGCATATCTTTTGTTACAGGTTTTAAAATGGACAATGGAGTAATGGACAGTGAATTTCTCCAAAAACTTCTAAAAGGGGACCCCTTTGTTTACCCGGGGTCCCCGCTGTTTCAACCACTGAACTGAGAGTCATAAACTGTACATGACCTAACTTTCGCAACGTTCAAGAGTCCTCACCTCCCATAAAGGGAAGCACTGTTATGTTTAATTGTTTATGATATTTCAAAATTTCGTGTGTTTTCTGTTAACATGTATTGTTGTTCTTGTTTTCCCAGTCCTGGAGTGCTGGATTTAACCGGGGGGGGGGGGGGGGGGGGGGGGGGGGGGGGGCTGTGCAGCGCCCCAGAGTCCTGGTCGTTTGTTGTGAACTCTATTTTTAGGCTCCCTCTAGTGGTCACAAGCGGTACTGTGTAGTGTTGTCTTCTGCAGGTTGGCTGCCCCAGCTGGTTCGTTATCCTTGGTTCGTTTCCTATTTAACTCACCTGGATACTCAGTTCCTTGCCTGCTATCAATGTATTCAGTGCTCTTCAGATTCCTTGTGATTACCTTGCTCCCAGCCTCTCCAAGACAAGCTAAGTTTTTGTCCGTTCATTTTTTGATTATCAGCATTCATCATGTTTCTTGTCCAGCTTGCTAAGATGTGATCTCCTCGCTTGCTGGTTGCTCTAGGGGACTGAGTTTCTCCCCCCACACCGTTAGTTGGTGCGGGGGTTCTTGAAATCTCAGTGTGGATATTTTGTTAGGGTTTTTTACTGACCGCACAGACCCCTTACTATTTTCTGCTATCTAGTATTAGTGGGCCTCATTTGCTGAATCTGTTTTCACCCCTGTGTATGTGCCTTCCTCTTACCTCACCGTTATTATTTGTTGGGGGCTTCTATATCTTTGGGGATTATTTCTCTGGAGGCAAGAGAGGTCTTTCTTTCTCTCTAGGGGTAGTTAGTTCCTTAGGCTGGCTCGAGACGTCTAGGATTTTTTAGGCACGTTCACCGGCTACTTCTAGTGTGTTTGGATAGGTTCAGATTTGCGGTTAGTCCAGTTTGCCACCTCCCTAGAGCTTGTCCTATGTTTGTTACTTAGCTGGAGTAATTCGTGATCCTCAACCACTAAGGATCATAACAGTCGTTGCAGTAATGTCGCTCTGCCACTAAGGGGAGTGATGTTACGTCTGATTGCACTAAAGGAGTTCACCTGACCAGGTAACACTCACACTACACTTCACACTCCGGCCACCAGGGGGAGTGGTTCTATCCAGTAGGCCACTCCTCACACTCTGGTAAAACTGGGGGTTGGACAGGAAGACAGAGAGAAGTAACTGGGAAGAGCTAGAGAGAGGACCTGTCAGGGATGGGATCCTGACAGACTCCTACGAAAGGACAAAAAGTGAGAAAACGGGAATACAGCAAAGAGGCGATAGGACCAGAAGGAGTCGTGCTGTAAGATCGAGGCAACATCCTTCTGAGGCGCAAACAGTCGGTGGCCGGAACGCCGAGAAAGTAAGAGACTTTAAGCATTACTTCAAGCCACGGCAGGACAGCCAATTATAGGTTGGCTGTCTCACTAAAACACCTAAGCAGACAACGGAGGCAGCTGTGGGAGAGGGGCGACTCTAGGGTCCCGGAAGAACTCCAGGCCTACCCCGTCATACGGGTGCGTCCTAACCATATCATCTGGGGGGATGGAGAGAACGAACATCAGAGACAGACAGAATCAGTTGTGAGGACTATCCTGGGGTGCTCAGCAGGGAAGGACTACAACACACAGGCGCTAGAAGGTAGACATTGATTCCCACCTGCAAAGGGAACTCCGGATGTGCCGTTGGACCGGCCGGTCTCAGCCAACCCTGTTAACAGTGCTCTGGATTGGGTACCTCCAAACCTTCAGTAATAAGGTAAAGAGACTGCAACCTGGTGTCCTTGTTATTTACTGCGACCTGCACCGCACCATAACATCATCACCATCCACACCTTTCATTGGGCGCCTCTCAGCAGGGTCACGGACCGGGTCTAGCCACCGTGACAACCCCAGAACAGAGACTCAGAGGCCCGGTACCGGGTACCCCTCGGCCCTGCGGCAGTGGGGGCGCTACATTTACATTTTACTCAAAAATATACCTATAAAGAGAAAAATCAGACAAACTGAACATTTTGCTGTGGTCTCTTAATATTTGCGAGAGGTGTATACCTGGATGAGCTCAGAATAGTAGACATATATACTTGGACTGGCTCAGGATGGTAGACATATATACCAGGAAGAGGCGCAGGATGGGGAACTTAATATACCTGGATGAGCTCAGGATGGTAGAGATATATACCAAGAAGAGGCGTACGATGGTAGACATATATACCTGGACTGGCACAGGAAGGTAGACATATATACCAGCAAGATGGGGGACAAATATACCTGGATGAGCTCAGGATGGGAGACATACATACAATGAGGGGGACATATATACCAGGAAGGGACACATGATGAGAGACATAAATACCAGAATGAGGGACATTTTACCATTAAGGGACCCAGGAAAGGGAACATATATACCAGGAAGATGCCCGGGATGGGGTACATTACTACATAACAGGGGAGGGGTGGGCAACATGTATGTAAGCTACATACTTAGTCGCATTACCATTGTGCTGTGTGCCAATTGCAACTCCTCTCACTCTGGCCATTTTGTGCATGTTTGAGAAAGGTCTGATTGACCGAAATGTCACAATTATATGTACAGTTAGATTTTCTGGATTATACTAAATAAATTTCATGATTTTCTTTTGATTTGGAAGTGCCAAATTATTTTTTTCCATCATTAAAAAGGGGCCCAGGTCTACATTTTGCACCAGTGCCCACCAGACTCTGGTTATGCCACTGGTTTGAAATTAGTGCCTTCACACCTGAAATGTAACATGGCCTAAGTGTATCATTTGGTTTAAAAGGAATCTGTCAGCAGGTTTTTGCTATGTAATCTGAAGACAGCATGAGGTAAGGATTAAAACACAGATTTCGGTGATGCCTCTCTTCTCAAGAACTGATGTTTTCTTTGCTTACAATGATTGTTATAGCACCAGTAGCTTATCATTGCTGTGACTAGCTGGATTGTGAGCCTTGGTCCAACACGCCCCCTCCTGTGATGGGCTGCTCACTGTCTATGGACAGTGTATATAGAGAGCCTGGTGTGGGCGGGTGCAGCTTTCTGAGCTCTGCCTCATGCTAAGTCTAAAGACTCAGATTGTGTGAGAACGGCTGCACCCAGTAATCTCAGTGAGACATTGTTGGATTCAGCTTCTCTTTGCCTACATCAGGCTGCTCTCAGATGAGGTAGCAAAAACCTGCTGACAGATTCCCTCTAAAGTTAATGTTACAGCCTAGTACTCGGCAAACAAATGTTCAGTTACTTATTAGATTCTTGCATGCCATTAAAAGAAATCTGTCATCAGGTTTTTGCCACCTACTATATGAGAGCATCATAATGTAAAGACAGAGAACTCGAGAACCTGATTCCAGCGATGTGACACTTTTGGGCTGCTTATTGTAGTGTTAATAAAATCACTGTTTTATCAGCAGGAGATTATAATTAGGAGACTAGTAAACCTGCTGCAATGTAGTCAAGCATATTCAGCAGCTGTTTAACCCCATCCCCACCACTGATTGGCAGCTTTTTGTACATTGGCAGAAGTCTGCCAATCAGTGGTGTAAGCAGGTTATACAGAGCTTAGAATTCAGATAACTGCTAGATTGCAGCAGATAAAACAGTGATTTTATCAAAATGACAGCAAGCAGCCGAGCAAGTGACACATTGCTGGAATCAGGATCTCTGCCTCTACATTATGATGCTCTCAGATGAAGTAACAAAAACAGAGTGGTAAAAGATTCCCTTTAAATCATAGTTGTCAGCAACGCAGAGTCCCAGATAAACAGGAACATGCTGCCAAGAGATGTGTGCCACACTGGGACGATTGTTCTCTCCCTACACAGATTGTGTTGATCCTTGTTGAAAGTCTATTAAACTAACACCACCTTACTTATATGTAGTTGATTGGCGCTTGATTATGGGCAGAGATCAACCCGTATAAATAGGATTTCAGTCTCTTTTCTACCTTTATGTGAGAATAAGCACTACAGCATTATAGTGTGCGAGATGTGCATGGCAGATTGTACGTATCAGGTGGAGTTTTGATAGCTGTGAGTTTTATGCTATGACGCTTTAGTTCAGTTTTCTTTGGCTTCAGTCGTGTCGTCATTACAGGCTGGTATAATTGAAGGACAGAGAACATATTGGCATTATGTTATCATGACATACATACACAGCATGAATAAAGCCTGTGAAAGATGCTGTCCAGGGAGCAATTCAAGGCAAGTTAGCAGGCTGCAAAGTGGAAGTTATGGAGGTGTGTAAATGTGTGCATTCCTCTCAGTCATTAGCCTCCACATTAAACTGTGGCATGCAGCCAAGACTTGTGGGTGAAAGCTCACGTCATGCTGAGTGAAATAGGAGAACTTTAAAGTACAGAATTTATATTTATAGGAATGGCCAGGACTTTTACATCGATGGCCTAAATTTAGAATAGGTCATCAGTATCTGATCGGTGAGGGTGAGACACCCGGAAGCCCAGCTGATCAGCTATTCCTGATGCCGGATGGAACTGCTCAGTTGTGGACCTGCAATGCACCTATAGTTGTTGCTACTGTGTACTGCGCATATTCAAATCCATAGGGGGCAGTACCCGGTCATGCCTACTACACGGACGTGCAGTACCCAGCCGCGCCTACTACACAGATTTGCAGTACCCAGCCGCGCCTACTACACGGATCTGCAGTACCCAGCCGCGCCTACTACACGGATCTGCAGTACCCAGCTGCGCCTACTACACATTTTCAGTACCTGGCCCGCGCCTATTACACGGATGTGCAGGACCCAGCTGCGCCTGCTACACATGTGTGCAGTATCCGGCTGCACCTACTACGCGGATCTGCATTACACGGCCTGCGCCTACTACACGGATCTGCAGTACCCAGCCGCGCCTACTACACATTTTCAGTACCCAGTCGCGCCTACTACACATGTGTGCAGTATCCGGCTGCACCTACTACACGGATGTGCAGTACCCAGCCGCGCCTACTACACCTTTTCAGTACCTGGCTCGCGCCTACTACAGGGATGTGCAGTTCCCAGCCGCGCCTACTACACATGTGTGCAGTATCCGGCTGCACCTACTACATGGATCTGCTGTACCCAGCCCACGCCTACTACACGGATGTGCAGTACCCAGCTGCGCCTACTACACATTTTCAGTATCTGGCTGCACCTACTGCACAGATCTGCAGTACCAGGCCGCACCTACTACTCAGCTCTGTAACTGAGAACTTCTGCACCAGCTTTCTTTTTTATTTAGTTTCTGTTCTTTCTTTCTTATTTTTTCACACATTGTGTCATAAAAGATCTATAGAGGTTCCCAACACCCAGCAACCATGTGATGACTGGGAAGGGAGGATGGTGCACCATGCCTTAATAGCAAGGCAGAATCGGTGATAATCCTCCTTGCACTGAAAAAAGACATACTAAACATGGCAGAAATTGTTAATTGCAAATTGCAATCTCAATTTCCCTTTGTCCCTTGCTATAATCTCTAATACAATATTTTGCTTTCTGAATTATTGACTATTATTGCTATAAGGGCTTACTCGCACCATTATATACATGGGATTTTTTATCGGACAGCACTCGGATCAACATTATATAATGGGGCAGTGAACAGAGAACTCCTTTAAAAAAATGATCATCCAAAACTTGTGCAGCGCCCCAGAGTCCTGGTCGTTGCAGTACTGTGGCTCCGCCGCTAAGGGGGGCTATGGTACGTCTGATGGCACTGAAGGAGTTCATCTGACCAGGTATCACATACACCAATACATTTCACAGTCGGGCCTCCAGGGGGAGCTAAGGGTGCTATTTATTAGGCCACTCCTCACCACTGTGGGAAAAACTGGGGGTCAGGCAGGAAGTTAGACAGAAAGCTGACTGGGTTGGAACCAGGCAACACCTTGTGGCAGAGGGTGTTGTGGGGAAAGATTCGGTAGGGTCCCTGTCAGGTTTGGGACCCTGACAGAGGCCTGGCTACAAGAAAGAACGTCACGGGACCGTGCCTGCTCAGCATAGCGGCGGTACCCTAAGAAAGGATTAGAAGCGAGATATATTGTGCTGAGTGAGAAACGAGATCAAAGCAAGAGGAGAAATACCAGTAGGAGTCGTGCTGTAAGACCGAGGCAACATTCTACTGAGGCGCACAACCGGCGGCCGGAACGCCGAGGAAGTATATATATCTAGCTCCAAGCAATACTTCAAACCAACGGCAGGACAGTCAGTCTCAGGCAGGCTGTCTCACATACATCACCTATGAAGACATGGGGGGCGCACTAGGAGAGGGGCGACTCTAGGGTCCCGGAGGAGCTCCGAGCCTACTCGTCATACGGGTGCCGTCCTAACCAGAACATCAGGGAGGGACGGAGGAGAAGAACATCATCCGAACGAGTTGTGAGGGAACATCAGAAACAGACACAACAGTTGTGGGGTACTATCCCGTAAGCACAGCAGGGGAGGACCACAACACATAGCGCTAGCAGGAAGGCACAGATTTCCACCTGCAAGGAGAACTCTGGAGGTGCCATTGGACCGGCCGGACTTGCGCAGCCTGGTGAACCGTATTCCGGACTGAGGACCCAGAGATCTTCAGTAAAGAGGTAAAGAGACTGCAACCTGGTGTCCTCGTTATTTACTGCACCGCACCACCACCACCACTACCATCATCCATCATATCTATCACTGTACGCCCCTCGGCAGGGTCACGGACCGGGCCTAGCCACCGTGACGACCCCAGAGCAGAGACTCAGAGGCCCGGTACCGGGTACCCCTCGGCCCTGCGGCAGTGGGGGCGCTACAACTTGGCGTCACGAACAGGATCTACTTAAGCCTGAAGAATCAGGTCATGTGTGCCTTGGAACTGTGATTTACTGTGCTTGGACTGTACTTTATTGCAAAAACTGTGGATTGTCACTTGCCGCCAAAAGTTCGCGCCAAAACCGCCGCCATTACAGCGCTGAGGAGAGCGCAGGAGAAGAAGAAGGGCGTGGAAGTGGGCGTGAACAAGCTGAAGAGCGCGAAAGACAATGGCCGCCCAGTCTAAATATCTCGGCCCCTTGAGGACGTGTCCGTCAGCAGCCGAGATCCGCCTCCTGATCCTCAATGGTGGGCAGAGACAGAGAAAACGAAACCTCCCACGAAGGAGAGAGCGGGAAAAGGACCAGGAAGAAGAATTCAGAGACATGGAGGACGCCATGGCGAGCCACCCAGAGCCGGAGCGTGGGGTCGGAGCCGAGGACTCCCCCAGCTACCCGGAGGGGCACCGCAACCAGGCCTCCACCGCTGATATTGAATTCCTGCAGGCCAGAGCGGACGAGCTCGGCAACCAACTCCGGCGGACGCAGCGGAGCACTGAGGCCGAGTGGAAGAAGACCTTCATCGGGAGCCTCACCAGATGTCTGTCGGTAGCCTCATCTGGTCCGGAGCAAGAAAAAAGTTCCAGCGCTCCGAAGCCAGAAGGCAAGGCCCTGCCGGAAAGCGAGATGCTGCAAACGGAGATGACAACGCCGCAGCGCAAGGCCCTGCAACTAGAGTTCCAGACCCCAGCGGAGACGGAGCAGACCGGAACCGGCGGGACCGCATCTGAAGCAGGTATGAAGGACGACCCTGCCCTGACGACCGACACCACTCCAGTGACTGCTAGTGCCACAGCTGCTGACTCCATTCCAGTGACTGATCTTGCAGCAGCCGCTACCTCTGCTGCCGCAGATGCCCATACTCAAGCTGCACAGACCTCCATCGCTGCGCCCGATTTAACCGTACATGCAAGACGGATTAACGGCGTTTGTCCAGCACTGGGTGCAACCCTGGACCTCACTTTTCCCAGGCCAGGAAGGGTTAAGTGCTAGGTGCAGCCCTGGAAGCCGTCCAACTAAACCTCGGAAACCTGAAACTGTACATAGTTCTTTAAATTGTTTGTTTCCCTGCTTTTTTTTTTGCTGGTAAACCCGTCTAGGGTTAACTCTTAAAGGGATCCCTTTGTTGACCCGGGATCCCTATTGCTTTTTGGTTATTTCTATTCTCTTCTTTGTTATCAAGAACTGCCGCAATCATGAACAGTGCATGATACAAACTGCTTGTAAATAGTTTGCACCTTCTTAAAGGTGCTCCCTACTGGTTTTACTTAAAGAAGGACTCTTTGTGAAGATACCGCACCGGAGCCTTTGCTGAGTATGGACTGGTAGCTTGAGAAGATGTGCTACCTCATAAAGACTTGGTCCCCTCTTAAAGGGGATGTTCACTTGTTGCACTTAAAGAATGGTATTGCTTCCAGACTGATAGATAGCAATAATGTCTTGACAAAAAGGAAAGTGATGATGATGCTTACATGTAAAGGTTATATGTATTCAACTAGTTGATTGTAAGAAATGTTTGATAATGTTGATAGAAGAATGAGGACAGAAAAGTGAACCCGTACGAGGTTAGTCAGCGAGTCCTCTTTGGAGCCATATTGGGATGGCTCAGTGATTTCAAACTGAAAGTAAATGTTATGTTCTATACTGTGTATAGTAGTTGAAAAGGCAGTAGGCCCGGGCTGAAAGGGGCGGTCCTGTAAAGAAAGGAGAGGCAGTAGGTCTGGAGCATCTAGGACAGGCGGTCCTGCAGATTTAAAGAAGGAGTATGAAGTTAATTGCCTTATAATGTGTTATAAGAAGGTCTTTAGTGGATTTAGAGTGTACATCCTTAAAGGCAATGTTAAATTATTGAGGGAAGGGGCGGAAGCAACTGTCATCTAATATCAAACTTTATTGAATATAATAAAAGACAAAACAGAATCAATTATGAATATTTAAAAACCATATATATAGAAAAATACATAAAAAATGGAGACCATATGCAAAAAAGACCGCACAAAACCAGTCATGCAGCTAGTTAAATATACATAGGTTTGTCTATATGTGCACAGGGTGCCTATAACACTGATTGGCTTCTCTATAACTGTTCGAGGTGTATAGTATCAATTTAATAAAGCTAACCCAGCATTTTTAGTAGTAATGCACCACTACTTAGGAGGCATAAAGGTTGAGTATAAAGACATAAAGTGCATAGTGCAATACATCAAGCTATTTGCCACCATATAGCATCCAAGTTATTACAGGTGCAACTGCAGTTGATGGAGCATCCACCTAGTCAGCAGTCCTTAGGCCCCATATATTATACGTGCATATGCAAGGATTTAGACAAATGTAAACACAAATAAATATAAAGTGACTGTGCTACATAACCTGATTGTGCGGTCCTAAGCCCCAACGCGCGTTTCGCGTCTAGCTTCGTCCGGGGGAATGTATGCTGAGGTGTTAATTAAGGCGCTTTTTATAGTGGTCGGCTAGTTAGGCCATATTGGTGTCCACAGTGTAAAGACCGGCTATTGCGCTTGCGCAGGTAAGCTCCCCGCATCACTTCCTCTCCCCCCGTGTGCGACTACAGGGGGAGGAGTCAGCGACGCTAAGGAAGCGTTGCCATAGCACCGCGGCGATCCATACGGCCGTGTTGTTATTACTATAGAGGCGAGTCAGAAGAGTGTGGAGGGAGGACTTTGTAGATAGAGGATAGCTGCACCTTTTATGTGGCTCCCATACAGTGGTGGTACTCAGCCGCCGTATCGTGCAGCCGCGCACGCGCAGCTCGGCGTCCCAAGCCACCGCTACACCCCCTAGTCCGACGCGTCAGGACTGGGGGTGGAGTCAGAGGCATAACAGACGCGTTGCCACAGCGACACAGCAAACACGACCCGCCGCAGAGAAAACCACCTCCACTGAGAGTATCACAGAGAAAGGACTATTAGGGGAGTGAATGACCTAAATCACTGCAAGAATACAGCAAAAGGGGTATTGGTGCCGTGATGTTGAGTATAATAAATACTGTGTAATTAATAAAATTCATCCAAATTAACTTAGTGATGTGTGATAAGGGAATACAGTACCCATACAACACATAATAAATCTATATAAGACCCCCATGTGTGTATGGAATCTAAACCCATACTATTGATGGGACAGCCTATTTCTCCTACACAGAGGATTAAGTTAAAAGTTCTTATTAGCTCTATATATATATATGCCCATAAGGGGCCATAGTAAATAGTGACCAAATTAGGTGTATGTCACAATATCCTAGTGACGACATAATGAGTGAAGGGACCTCCCGGGCCAGGACCCAAGATTAAGGTTCGTGGTTAACTAGTTAGTGCATGAATTCAATTTTATATACTAAATATTGTGTGTATATTAGTAAAAAATATATATATATCTCAGTGCCCTAATATTGAAGATGGATATAAAACATCTAATAACCATTGTAGTAATACAGTGACCCACTCTCTATATATATGGAGGTCCTTGCAGGACGTAAACCCATATGTAGTCCTTTCAAATATAAAACCTAAACCCGCAAAACATATACAGCCATAGCTAACCAATTAATATGGCCAACTATACCCATTAGACCAAAGCAGGGACATCCCATTGTAAATACTGGCCTAGGGATGACCAAATGGGTGTATATGTTTTCTGTTATTAAATATATAATATAAACAACAGAACATTGCATTCGAGGTTGTCCAATTTATATTGAATCAATCACGTGTCAAAATGTATACTATATCATATACACATTATGATTTAAGTAGATTGCTCACTGTTTACATCCCATAGTGGGCATAGCTCATAATTTACTAGGAGTCCAGTAAAGTCCATCACTTGAACATCTCCATTTAGTTATCCTTATTTCATTTTTCTCAAATTTTGTTTACTAATTCTTCTTCTTTTCTTTTTTCTCTCTTTTTCTTCTTTCCTCTCTCTTTAGGGTTTTTTTCTTTTTTTCTTTTCTTTCTCCAGATTCCAATAAGGTCTCCCCTCTGCCACCGAGGAGGCCCAAAAGAGGAGAAAATATTCTGCCAGGAAGCAGCACGCTGCCCTCCAGTCTCCGCACTCCACACAGCCAGTCCAGCCACCAATACATGGTAAGTAGTCCCTAAATGAAACTAAAACAAACACAGTTAAAACCCGTATATAAAATTCAACATTGTGAGTCAGAACAACAACATACATAAAGACAACTTAAAAACCTACAGAAAGGGGGCATAACTCAATTTCTCATTTAACCCTTTCGGGTGGATACAATCAATCTTTTTGATCCATCTAGTTTCTAGCTGCGCTAAAGTCTTCCTCCAATTTCCACCCCGCTGATCAATAAATACCTTGTCAATCCCCGACACCCTCAACAACCCGGCATTGCAGTTATGAACTTGCTTAAAATGCCTTGGTATTGGCTTGAGCATTGATATGTCGTCTTCCTCTTCCGCATTTAGAATATCTCTATAGTGTTCTCTTACACGGATTTTTAGTGGTCTGGAGGTAAGACCAACGTAGATCTTTTCACATGGACAAGTGGCGTAGTATATGACACCCACCGTGTTACACGTTATATGTTGTGTTATGGTGAAGTTTCTAGTGCCATCACTGTAGGAGAAATAGGCTGTCCCATCAATAGTATGGGTTTAGATTCCATACACACATGGGGGTCTTATATAGATTTATTATGTGTTGTATGGGTACTGTATTCCCTTATCACACATCACTAAGTTAATTTGGATGAATTTTATTAATTACACAGTATTTATTATACTCAACATCACGGCACCAATACCCCTTTTGCTGTATTCTTGCAGTGATTTAGGTCATTCACTCCCCTAATAGTCCTTTCTCTGTGATACTCTCAGTGGAGGTGGTTTTCTCTGCGGCGGGTCGTGTTTGCTGTGTCGCTGTGGCAACGCGTCTGTTATGCCTCTGACTCCACCCCCAGTCCTGACGCGTCGGACTAGGGGGTGTAGCGGTGGCTTGGGACGCCGAGCTGCGCGTGCGCGGCTGCACGATACGGCGGCTGAGTACCACCACTGTATGGGAGCCACATAAAAGGTGCAGCTATCCTCTATCTACAAAGTCCTCCCTCCACACTCTTCTGACTCGCCTCTATAGTAATAACAACACGGCCGTATGGATCGCCGCGGTGCTATGGCAACGCTTCCTTAGCGTCGCTGACTCCTCCCCCTGTAGTCGCACACGGGGGGAGAGGAAGTGATGCGGGGAGCTTACCTGCGCAAGCGCAATAGCCGGTCTTTACACTGTGGACACCAATATGGCCTAACTAGCCGACCACTATAAAAAGCGCCTTAATTAACACCTCAGCATACATTCCCCCGGACGAAGCTAGACGCGAAACGCGCGTTGGGGCTTAGGACCGCACAATCAGGTTATGTAGCACAGTCACTTTATATTTATTTGTGTTTACATTTGTCTAAATCCTTGCATATGCACGTATAATATATGGGGCCTAAGGACTGCTGACTAGGTGGATGCTCCATCAACTGCAGTTGCACCTGTAATAACTTGGATGCTATATGGTGGCAAATAGCTTGATGTATTGCACTATGCACTTTATGTCTTTATACTCAACCTTTATGCCTCCTAAGTAGTGGTGCATTACTACTAAAAATGCTGGGTTAGCTTTATTAAATTGATACTATACACCTCGAACAGTTATAGAGAAGCCAATCAGTGTTATAGGCACCCTGTGCACATATAGACAAACCTATGTATATTTAACTAGCTGCATGACTGGTTTTGTGCGGTCTTTTTTTGCATATGGTCTCCATTTTTTATGTATTTTTCTATATATATGGTTTTTAAATATTCATAATTGATTCTGTTTTGTCTTTTATTATATTCAATAAAGTTTGATATTAGATGACAGTTGCTTCCGCCCCTTCCCTCTCTATTTTGAAATATGTTAATTTAATGGAAGTGTCATATACACAGGCCATTAGCTCTATTTTGTGATTCTGATTGTTTCTGTACTTTGTTACAGTGTGTAAGGCCAAAGAATGGATATTAAAGCTAGGGATACAGCCTGGCTGTCTACAATTGATACAATTTTTAATGGAGACACGTTGCAAAATGACACTGATGAAAGTGGGCAAAAAATGGAAATGAAAAACTCAATAAAATATTTGCTGAAAAAACGTACCCGTATGTGGTGGAACAAGGTATCTTTGGAGAAATACTTGGTCAAGGGCCTAATACCAAGAGGCCTGAGGGTGAGGATTATGCCCTCATTTCCCGTAGATGATAATGCATTTAAAATCAAGTGGGAGGAGGTCTGTAATCAATGTTCAAGATCACTCATTGAATTACTGATAGGGAACAATAAGAAAAATCTAGAGAAATTTGATCAGGATATTGAGAGTACACAGAAAAAACTGACAGATTCCCTTACAACATCTGAACTGGATATGTTGAATAAGGATATAGATACCCAATTTCAAATTTGGGAGAAAGAAGTTAAAGAAATAAAAACAAAGAAATTTCAAAGGGATTTAAATGACTTTAAAAGTGGCACTGTGTACAGATGGCGTCTGGGGACAACAAGAGAACAGAGATCCAGATCTTCATCATTTTCATCTATGTCATCAAGAGATGAAGAGGGGGACATAGGAGCAAGATATCGTCCCTATAACCTGAGGAAAAACAACTATAATAGGAAAGGGAACAACTATAGAAAGAAAGGTGATTAGAGAAATGAGAACCCTCCATCCAAATTGCAGGTAATCAATCTGTCAGAAATTAAGCTGTCTGAGGCTCAAGTGGATGTCTTGAGTCTGGGTTTAACTTTTTCTCCTACCTCCCCCTTTGACTCCTTTGTAGCCATAAAAGATTTGCATTTATTTGCACGAAAATTGGTCCTTAAAAAACTACATGATAAATCAGAAAGAGGTGAAGAATGGAGTGCGGAGGAACTGGAAACCATAAGAATATTGGAAGAATTAAGTGAAGAACAAAATGAACCATCAACAGGAAGTAAGTTTATAGTACCAGTCCCAAAAAAATTCCCGTCTTTAAACATCTACCCAAACATTGAAATATTTGTAAAATTGGTTACGGCAGAATTTGAGAAAATTGCGGGTGGTATATCCAATGACAATATGTCTGAAAATCAAAGGAAAGCATTATGTGAACTTAAAAACATGAGGGAGATAGTTATTAAACCCTCTGATAAAGGGGGCAACGTTGTCGTGTGGCCTCGAAAACAATATGAGAAAGAGGCTTTCAAACAACTCAGGGATACCACATGTTACAAGAGATTAACGTATAATCCAACATCTGCCTTTCAGAGTGAACTCTACAATATACTGGACAAAGCCTGTCAGGAAGGAACAATAACTAAAGAACTGAGGGATAACTTAATACCCACCTACCCAAGAACTGCATGTATATACTTCATACCGAAAATACACAAAAGTCTGTCTAATCCACCAGGACGACCAATCGTCTCAGGGAATGGAAGTTTATGTGAAGGTACATGTAAGTACTTGGATCATCATCTGAAACCCATTGTTCAAAATCTACCGTCACATATTAAAGACACTGGTGATGTCCTGGGCAAAATTGAAGGTATACCAATGGAAGAGGACATGTGGCTTGTAACACTAGACGTGGAATCGTTGTATACCTCGATCCAACACGAAGATGGAATACGTGCAGTACAAACATTCCTCTCTATGTCTAACTATGATACCGAATTGATTCTCCTTCTCATGTCCCTATTGAGATTTGCACTTGAACATAATTACTTTATTTTTAAAAACACCGTATATCTACAAAAGCAGGGCACTGCTATGGGGGCGGCTTTCGCCCCCTCATATGCAAATCTCTTTTTGGGGGCATGGGAAAGGAGAATCTTCTTTACCAACCCGATGGCAGACATTGAAAAGGTTCTGTTTTGGGCCAGATTCATGGACGATATTCTTATGATCTGGCAGGGCACTGAACAAGAACTTACTTCCTTTGTTGGCACCTTAAACAACAATAACATCAACGTAAGATTAACATGTAAGTATAGCCAGCAAAATATTGAATTTCTGGACATTCGTATATTCAAGGGACCATCAAACGTATTGGAAACGGATGTATTCCGCAAAGAGACCGCTGTAAACTCTCTCCTACATGCCTCTTCATCCCATCCTCATCAAGGAGTAAAGGCTATACCAACGGGTCAATTCCTGCGGATTAAGAGGATTTGCTCTAATGATCATCTATTCAATAAGCAAGCTGATGAATTAGCAATAAGATTCAAAAGCCGGGGGTACTCAAACAGAAGTATCAAGAGAGCCCGGAAGAGAGCAATGGTGGAAAACCGTACGGAGCTTCTTCAGCCAAAAACTAAAGGGAAGAAACAGGATAACGTAACCAGGTTCATATCCACATACAATGAGAAATGGATGGATATGAAAAAGGCCCTCAATAAATACTGGGCAATCTTGAAGACGGATCAAGTGTTGACAAAATATATAGGTAACACCTCATCCGTCACATATAGAAGATCGCAAAATCTAAAAGACATGCTTGTACACAGTTATTACCCTGGTGATGAACCTAACAAGGCGTTTGGCTCAAGAGGACCCAAATGGGGTTTTTTCCCCTGCAGGGATTGTATAGCCTGCCCAAATATGCAAAAGACTTCAATGTTTAAATCCAGTGATGGCACTAGAAACTTCACCATAACACAACATATAACGTGTAACACGGTGGGTGTCATATACTACGCCACTTGTCCATGTGAAAAGATCTACGTTGGTCTTACCTCCAGACCACTAAAAATCCGTGTAAGAGAACACTATAGAGATATTCTAAATGCGGAAGAGGAAGACGACATATCAATGCTCAAGCCAATACCAAGGCATTTTAAGCAAGTTCATAACTGCAATGCCGGGTTGTTGAGGGTGTCGGGGATTGACAAGGTATTTATTGATCAGCGGGGTGGAAATTGGAGGAAGACTTTAGCGCAGCTAGAAACTAGATGGATCAAAAAGATTGATTGTATCCACCCGAAAGGGTTAAATGAGAAATTGAGTTATGCCCCCTTTCTGTAGGTTTTTAAGTTGTCTTTATGTATGTTGTTGTTCTGACTCACAATGTTGAATTTTATATACGGGTTTTAACTGTGTTTGTTTTAGTTTCATTTAGGGACTACTTACCATGTATTGGTGGCTGGACTGGCTGTGTGGAGTGCGGAGACTGGAGGGCAGCGTGCTGCTTCCTGGCAGAATATTTTCTCCTCTTTTGGGCCTCCTCGGTGGCAGAGGGGAGACCTTATTGGAATCTGGAGAAAGAAAAGAAAAAAAGAAAAAAACCCTAAAGAGAGAGGAAAGAAGAAAAAGAGAGAAAAAAGAAAAGAAGAAGAATTAGTAAACAAAATTTGAGAAAAATGAAATAAGGATAACAAAATGGAGATGTTCAAGTGATGGACTTTACTGGACTCCTAGTAAATTATGAGCTATGCCCACTATGGGATGTAAACAGTGAGCAATCTACTTAAATCATAATGTGTATATGATATAGTATACATTTTGACACGTGATTGATTCAATATAAATTGGACAACCTCGAATGCAATGTTCTGTTGTTTATATTATATATTTAATAACAGAAAACATATACACCCATTTGGTCATCCCTAGGCCAGTATTTACAATGGGATGTCCCTGCTTTGGTCTAATGGGTATAGTTGGCCATATTAATTGGTTAGCTATGGCTGTATATGTTTTGCGGGTTTAGGTTTTATATTTGAAAGGACTACATATGGGTTTACGTCCTGCAAGGACCTCCATATATATAGAGAGTGGGTCACTGTATTACTACAATGGTTATTAGATGTTTTATATCCATCTTCAATATTAGGGCACTGAGATATATATATATTTTTTACTAATATACACACAATATTTAGTATATAAAATTGAATTCATGCACTAACTAGTTAACCACGAACCTTAATCTTGGGTCCTGGCCCGGGAGGTTCCTTCACTCATTATGTCGTCACTAGGATATTGTGACATATACCTAATTTGGTCACTATTTACTATGGCCCCTTATGGGCATATATATATATATATATAGAGCTAATAAGAACTTTTAACTTAATCCTCTGTGTAGGAGAAATAGGCTGTCCCATCAATAGTATGGGTTTAGATTCCATACACACATGGGGGTCTTATATAGATTTATTATGTGTTGTATGGGTACTGTATTCCCTTATCACACATCACTAAGTTAATTTGGATGAATTTTATTAATTACACAGTATTTATTATACTCAACATCACGGCACCAATACCCCTTTTGCTGTATTCTTGCAGTGATTTAGGTCATTCACTCCCCTAATAGTCCTTTCTCTGTGATACTCTCAGTGGAGGTGGTTTTCTCTGCGGCGGGTCGTGTTTGCTGTGTCGCTGTGGCAACGCGTCTGTTATGCCTCTGACTCCACCCCCAGTCCTGACGCGTCGGACTAGGGGGTGTAGCGGTGGCTTGGGACGCCGAGCTGCGCGTGCGCGGCTGCACGATACGGCGGCTGAGTACCACCACTGTATGGGAGCCACATAAAAGGTGCAGCTATCCTCTATCAACAAAGTCCTCCCTCCACACTCTTCTGACTCGCCTCTATAGTAATAACAACACGGCCGTATGGATCGCCGCGGTGCTATGGCAACGCTTCCTTAGCGTCGCTGACTCCTCCCCCTGTAGTCGCACACGGGGGGAGAGGAAGTGATGCGGGGAGCTTACCTGCGCAAGCGCAATAGCCGGTCTTTACACTGTGGACACCAATATGGCCTAACTAGCCGACCACTATAAAAAGCGCCTTAATTAACACCTCAGCATACATTCCCCCGGACGAAGCTAGACGCGAAACGCGCGTTGGGGCTTAGGACCGCACAATCAGGTTATGTAGCACAGTCACTTTATATTTATTTGTGTTTACATTTGTCTAAATCCTTGCATATGCACGTATAATATATGGGGCCTAAGGACTGCTGACTAGGTGGATGCTCCATCAACTGCAGTTGCACCTGTAATAACTTGGATGCTATATGGTGGCAAATAGCTTGATGTATTGCACTATGCACTTTATGTCTTTATACTCAACCTTTATGCCTCCTAAGTAGTGGTGCATTACTACTAAAAATGCTGGGTTAGCTTTATTAAATTGATACTATACACCTCGAACAGTTATAGAGAAGCCAATCAGTGTTATAGGCACCCTGTGCACATATAGACAAACCTATGTATATTTAACTAGCTGCATGACTGGTTTTGTGCGGTCTTTTTTGCATATGGTCTCCATTTTTTATGTATTTTTCTATATATATGGTTTTTAAATATTCATAATTGATTCTGTTTTGTCTTTTATTATATTCAATAAAGTTTGATATTAGATGACAGTTGCTTCCGCCCCTTCCCTCTCTATTTTGAAATATGTTAATTTAATGGAAGTGTCATATACACAGGCCATTAGCTCTATTTTGTGAATGTTAAATTATTGTTCAACAATTTTGCACTTAGTAGAATACCCGGTTGGGTAAAAGAAAGTTAGTTATAGTATGTTGCTATAATATTTAACCATGTTTTGTAACGTTCAAGTGCCCTCACCTCCCATAAAGGGAAGCCTGTTAAATATGCTTACTGTTATTGCACTCACAAAAATTGTATGTCTTTTTGCTAACCTGCATTGTTGTTTTCTTCCCAGTCCCGGAGTACTGGATTTAACCGGGGGGGGAGTGCAGCGCCCCAGAGTCCTGGTCGTTGCAGTACTGTGGCTCCGCCGCTAAGGGGGGCTATGGTACGTCTGATGGCACTGAAGGAGTTCATCTGACCAGGTATCACATATACCAATACATTTCACAGTCGGGCCTCCAGGGGGAGCTAAGGGTGCTATTTATTAGGCCACTCCTCACCACTGTGGGAAAAACTGGGGGTCAGGCAGGAAGTTAGACAGAAAGCTGACTGGGTTGGAACCAGGCAACACCTTGTGGCAGAGGGTGTTGTGGGGAAAGATTCGGTAGGGTCCCTGTCAGGTTTGGGACCCTGACAGAGGCCTGGCTACAAGAAAGAACGTCACGGGACCGTGCCTGCTCAGCATAGCGGCGGTGCCCTAAGAAAGGATTAGAAGCAAGATATATTGTGCTGAGTGAGAAACGAGATCAAAGCAAAAGGAGAAATACCAGTAGGAGTCGTGCTGTAAGACCGAGGCAACATTCTACTGAGGCGCACAACCGGCGGCCGGAACGCCGAGGAAGTATATATATCTAGCTCCAAGCAATACTTCAAACCAACGGCAGGACAGTCAGTCTCAGGCAGGCTGTCTCACATACATCACCTATGAAGACATGGGGGGCGCACTAGGAGAGGGGCGACTCTAGGGTCCCGGAAGAGCTCCAAGCCTACTCGTCATACGGGTGCCGTCCTAACCAGAACATCAGGGAGGGACGGAGGAGAAGAACATCATCCGAACGAGTTGTGAGGGAACATCAGAAACAGACACAACAGTTGTGGGGTACTATCCCGTAAGCACAGCAGGGGAGGACCACAACACATAGCGCTAGCAGGAAGGCACAGATTTCCACCTGCAAGGAGAACTCTGGAGGTGCCATTGGACCGGCCGGACTTGCGCAGCCTGGTGAACCGTATTCCGGACTGAGGACCCAGAGATCTTCAGTAAAGAGGTAAAGAGACTGCAACCTGGTGTCCTCGTTATTTACTGCACCGCACCACCACCACCACTACCATCATCCATCATATCTATCACTGTACGCCCCTCGGCAGGGTCACGGACCGGGCCTAGCCACCGTGACGACCCCAGAGCAGAGACTCAGAGGCCCGGTACCGGGTACCCCTCGGCCCTGCGGCAGTGGGGGCGCTACACTTGGATCTAGCCAAAATGATTAGTTATCAAGATTTAAGTTCCCAAAACCCACTAATGCAAGGAATTTTACCAGTTCTTAAAAGGATATTCCATTTCAGTTATTCAAATTGCCATCAAATTATTTTTACCCAGTAAAACCTTGACATCCCAAAACCTCTCTCATCTATGGCAATGATTTCAGAGCACAATATTGGTTTTCTATAAATGGAGTCTATTCGAAGATAAGAAGGTAGCCGGATATTAAGGAAAGGTAGCACATATTAAAGTCTGACCCATAACACAGGAAGCCATTTAGTAACTTGCTCTAAGCAGATTATTAAATATTAGATGTTTATGGACAAAAAAAAATTCTTATTCCATGTACTTATCTATGTGTTATTGATGCCAGTTTATCATCGCTCCTATACAACATTAGGAATAGTCATGTGTCTTACTCTCACAATAAAGATACAGAAGAAAAATTACAGTGAAGTCTCATTCACATCATTTAATCAGTATTTTTCATCTATGTTTTGAATCCGAGATAGATTAATAATGTCAATCAAATACTGTTTCTGATAAGTGACATGAAGCTAGAAGTCTAGTGAAAGCCTGTTTAAAGAAGACCTATTACCTCCGCCAAAATGTCAAGAGCTTAAAGGAGACAAAAATATAAAAACTTTCCCAAGTAGACTTAACCTGATAACGACTAAGCGCTGTAAATGTATGGATCTTGATATTGGGCTTTAATCTCATGCAATTATACAGTTTGGCTCGGGGTTAAAGTTCCTACAATCTAGCAGGAGAGGTCTGGTCTCCAAATGTCAGACACAACCAAAAACTCTGGGGAAAAAGCAGAAGCGGCTAATTACTGCTTCTGTGTTCTTTTGCCATATACATAGCGCTATATAACGAGTAAAAGCATCTGACATTTTGAAGCTTCTATAGAACATGGCAATCATATGATCACCGGGTGTCTTCCCAACTTGGCAGAGCTGCTAAGTCCTAGCAGACCCAGACCGGCTCAGCCGGTGACTTCTGTCACCATACAGAGCTCTTTCTTTACCCTTGTAATTAGGGCTCCTATTATTGCAGCAGGTAAAGTCCAAAAAGTTAACTAAAGAAAAAACTAATGTCCCCCAGAGATCTTTATTATCTGTTGTCAGATAAATGAAAGGTACGTAAGTAAAGGGGTGAGAATATATATTATTACTAGATGGTGGCCCGATTCTAACGCATCGGGTATTCTAGAATATGCATGTCCACGTAGTACATTGCCCAGCCACGTAGTATATTGCCCAGCCACGTAGTATATTGCCCAGCCACGTAGTATATTGCCCAGCCACGTAGTATATTGCACAGTGACGTAGTATATTGCACAGCCACGTAGTACATTGCCCAGTTACGTAGTATATTGCACAGCCACGTAGTATATTGCCCAGTCACATAGTATATTGCCCAGTGACGTAGTATATTGCCCAGTTACGTAGTATACAGCACAGAGCCACGTAGTATATTGCACAGCGACATAGTATACAGCACAGAGCCACGTAGTATATTGCCCAGCCACATAGTATATTGCCCAGCCACGTATGTCACAGGTTAAAAAATAAAAAATAAACATATACTCACCTTCCGAGGGGCCCCTTGTAGTTCTGTCGCCTGTGTTCGGTTCAGGCGGCAGCTTCCGGTCCGAAGGTGTGATGACGTCGCGGTCACATGACCGTGACGTCACGGCAGGTCCTTCTCGCGCAGGCGCGCAGGACCTGCGATGACGTCGCGGTCACATGACTGTGATGTCATGGCAGGTCCTCACGCAGGCGCGCAGAGCCTGTGATGACGTCGCGGTCACATGACCGTGACATCATGGCAGGTCCTTGTCGCACACCAACCTTAGCACCGGAACCTGCCGCTTGCATGGACCGGTCACCGAAGCGTCGGAAAGGCGGCGGAAGGTGAGTATATAATGATTTGTTATTTTTTTATTATTATTTTTAACATTAGATGTTTTTACTATTGAGGCCACATAGGCAGCCTCAATAGTAAAAACTTGGTCACACAGGGTTAATAGCGTCGGTAACGGAGTGAGTTACCCGCGGCATAACGCAGTCCGTTACCGCTGGTATTAACCCTGTGTGAGCCGTGACTGCGGGGAGTATGGAGCGGGCGCCGGACAGTGACTGCAGGGGAGTAGGGAGGGACTAATCGGACTGTGCCCGTCGCTGATTGGTCGCGGCAGCCATGACAGGCAGCTGTCGAGACCAATCAGCGAATGAATATCCGTGACGGAAGTTGCCGACAGAAAGACGGAAGTACCCCTTAGACAATTATATATATAGATAGTATTTTTTCTGTGAAACAAAATTCTATTAATTACTCAGCAATTTATTTGTACACCAAAACAATGCTGAAAAATGGTAGTTTCTCCTGCATAAAACAAATCTGCATAACATCACCTATGTAAAAAAAAGAAGCAAAACAAATTAAAAAATGGCCAATCTGTGAATAGTTTTATAGACTTGGTTCAGAGATCACCTCAGTTCCAGCAGATGATGGCTGTGCTATCATCTGCCTCTAACACCAGCAAGGGGAGCTGAGCGTCTCCCACTGCTGTTAAAATCTTAAATGCCATAGTCAATTTCTAACAGCGGCATTTAAAGTTTGGAAACTGGGCCATTCCACGCACCTATCTGCACATACCAAAGCGCAATAGTCATTGCCATTGTCATAGGAGACTGTAATTTTTTATAGCAGTTCTAATGTAAACGTTTGTATGATTGCAGGTTCAAGTTCTTTAATAAGATGAAAAAAGCAGTTTAAAAATATTCAAATAATTAAAAAACATTTAAAAATTCAAATCACCTGTCTTTTCCTAATTAAAAATAAAGATATATAAAAAAGTATTTGGTTATGCTATGTCAAAAATAAGTCTGATTGTTAAAAATATAAAATTATGTAAATTGGAACATGCTGTAAAGAGAAAAATACTAAACTTCAGAATTCCATTTGCTCGATTACTGCAACGCTGCAAGAAATGCATTAACAGAAAGATAAATAAGTTTCTGTTTCAGATAATGGTGACACAAACCAAAACTGATTTTTCATACATCTCAATTTTTTTCACAACTGAAATATTAAAAAAAACTGGACAACCTCCTTATAGTCATAATTGTGCGAACATTGTGAATCATGACACCAAGTATTTTTTACACACAATGAGCAATGTAAACATAAAACCTAAAAAAAAGTCAGAATTTTAATTTTTTAGCAATTTCCATAAAAAGGAAAGTAAAGATAATTTATATAAGATGATGATCGCCAAAAAATGGCAATATTTAGTACATCAAAAAGATACACAAGAAAGGGGATCCAAGTCTACTGCGCATCCTTGACCATCCTACCGGGGACATTGCAGCATTTCTAAGCTGTTGGCTCCAGCCAGAGGTACCACCACCAGCACTACAGATGCACTGGACTAAGAGTACCATTCTGTACACATACGTACTAGAAATGCCGTTCTGGGCCCCCGGCCATAAGGGAAGGCCGACATGACAGAGGGACGTGAGAAGATGGGGAGCTGACAGGGCTATGGGGTTTTTAAGTTTTTCCCTAATGGGGTTAATATTACATGTTGGAAGGGGTAATGGGTTCCGTTATAGAAGAAGGAGGGGTTGGAGGAGGAGCTACAGGAGGGGACATTGTAAGAGGGGGCAGACATCTTAGTAGAGCAACCATTTTGAGTACCCACCTTTGTGACAAGAAACTGTGAGGTACTTCTGGGATGAGGCTCTGCTGCAGCATTTGCGGGACACAGCGGGGATGGTTGCAGGCTTCAATCAACAGCCTGCTACAGGGGCCGGTGGCCGGAGCTTACCAGGCTCCTCTGGATGGGTGCCGGCCGCGGAGGTCTAGGCCTCCGGCGCGCTTAAGCCCCGATGTCAAACCCCGGCACCGAATTAGGAGCCCCTCCGGGGCTCGCGTCACACTGCCTTGAGGAATCCTGCTGAGCGGCGGGGCCTGCAGCAGGGAGAGGAGTCGGCCTCCCCCTCATCTTCAGCAACACAGCATAGGAGGCCGGGAACCGGAGCGGCACACTCAGGCACTGGAACTGGAAATCACGCGAATCTAAGAGACAGGGGCCGTATGTAGCGGCTCCCCAGCATCGGGAGTGTCGTGGGCGGCAGTCGGCTGGCCCATAAAGCAGCACGCTGCCAGTTGCATTGCAAGGTGTCACCGCTCAGCGCGGTGAGACGCCGGGGATGAAAACGACGCAGGTCCCTTTGGAGGGACACGGGCAGCAGCCGGTTGCCTCAGTCACCAGGACAGATGAGAGGCATCAGGAAATGGCTGGAGCGGCCTTACACGGGTATCTACAGGATGGCTCAGCTCCCCGTGCATGAACAGTGTCGGCTCCATGGGTCCCTGCACAGATGGCTGCCTCGGCATCAGATGTGGGCCTGAGGTCTGTGGGACAGGGAGACCCAGGGGCTCTGGCATCATGGACTTCTAGGTCCAGGAAGGACACTGGACAACTTCAACAGGATGCCGGATCTTCGGCTGCTGGGTTCACAGCGCCCAGGCAGCTAGGTGAGATTGATCAGAATTTTCTTTTTAACCATTGCTTAGCTTTTCCAGAGTTTAGAACTCAGGATGCAATTTCTGGGGGGGTTAGTGGGGGGTATGGGGTTAATTTTGAATGGCTGTGGGATTTAGCTATGTTATGGGGTCGGGGATGCAAAGGGGGGTGTCGCTGTCATCTGCCTGGTTAGGGAATTCTAACATGGTATTGGGGTCTGGGAGTGCATCTGAAATATCTGGGACTCATGGCAGTGCAGGGGTTGGGATCGGCATTACAGCTTCTTCAGTGGGTTGTGGCGTGGCATCCAGGGCCACCACGCCGGCCGATGAACCAGGGAGTGCAGGGCAAGAGGAGGTTGCAGCTGGTGATAAAGAAAAAGAAGATACGGTACATCTAGATGACACGGCTAGAGGGAAAGTGTACGTGTGTTTTGAGGGACCACTGGGGGCCCATTTAAAACAAGAAATGAGGGAAAAGATATGGAAGGGAGAATATGTGGATATATCTTCTTTGTTGCCACTAGAAAGCTTTAATTTAGATAGGGTTAGAAGGGAGGATTCTAAAAGGGAGGATGAGGAGAAGAGGAGGTATCGGTAAATACCAAGAACCTTCTCCAATTGGTTACAAGCGTTTGCCATTTTGGCTAGTGTAATTGGGGAAAAGGTGCCCGAAAATTGTTCGGGTTTTTTCTGTTATTTGGATGCTATAGGTGAAGCGTACCGGGTTTACGGTGGGCAAGGATGGTTGAGGTATGACGAGCAGTTTCGTCAACGGAAAGCTGTTAGGCCTAGTATTTAATGGGATCACAAGGATATAGCTTTATGGATGAGGGTGATGGTTTAATCTCGGTCAGGTCAAACTAGTCAGCCTTTTCGAGGGGGCACTGGGGGTTCAGGACAGTTAAGACACTCGGTGGCTATGCAGAAGGGACTGTGTTTTTCCTTTAACAAAGGAGCATGTAAATTAGGGAACAAATGCAAATTTAAACATGAATGCTCAGCTTATGGGGGCACACACGGAGCAGCAAAATGCTTCAAGGGAGGTAAATCAAGAGGGGGGACTCAGCTGAAAAAAGGGGAGAAGCCAGTTAAGTTAGACGCGATGGAGCATTTTCTGGCTACATACCCAGATGCGTCGGCAGCTGACTTGTTGAGAGAGGGTTTAAGAGATGGTTTTAAAATCCCGTTCGTTGAGCAAAAAGTTTGTTTGTCCAAAAAGAACTTAAAATCAGCTTTCCAGTTTCCTGGGGTGGTATTGGAGAAATTATAGTAGAATGGCAGGCATATTTGCTACAGCTCCTACTAGTAATTTGAGTGTGTCACCGCTTGGAGTGGTACCAAAAAAGGAACAAAATAAATTCAGGTTGATCCATGATTTATCTTTTCCAAAAGGGGCATCTGTGAATGACGGGATCGATCTGCAATCGTGCTCAGTTCAGTACACATCGTTTGATGCGGCGATGGAGTGGGCACGGTTGTGTGGAGGAGAGGCGTGGCTGGCAAAAACTGATATAGAGGCGCCTTTTCGTCTGTTGCCGGTACACGCTGAAAGTATGCACTCGTTGGTTGTTCGCTTTCTTGCACCTATTTTGAAACGTTTAGCACGTTTTTAGAGTGGGTGGTTAAGGAAGTTTCGGGTTTGGCCTCCTGTATACACTATCTTGATGACTTTTTGTTTATTGGTCCGACTCAAGCCGCTGATTTTTCAATTTTGTTGCGTACAATGGAAAGTGTGGCTAGAAGATTTGGCGTCCCTTGGCAGCAGAAAAAACGGAAAGGCCATGAACGTATTTGAGTTTCTTGGGAATTGAAATTGACAATGTGCGATGGAGTGCAGATTACCTGATGAAAAGGTAATCGCTTTGCGGGAAGAGGTTGCGAAGGTGGGCAGTTCAAGGAAGATGATGCTGCGTGATTTACAATCCTTATTAGGCAAAATGAATTTTGTCTGCAGGATTATGCCAATGGGGAGTGCCTTTTGTAGGCGTTTATCTTTTGCGACAGCTGTGGTGAAGTCCCCTGTACATTTCATTAGATTGAAAAAAGAGTTAAAGGAGGATTTGAAGGTGTGGGCAAAGAGTTGATAAAAGACATTAAATTTGACATGTTGAGGCTATTGGCCATGTTTCCGAAGGTCTAGGTAGTCTGGTCAGATATTATTCACCATAAGGTTTGGAGAGGCGCCCGGTCTGTTGATGGGATTAATAGGGCAAGGATTATGGTTAACAGAGCCGTATTGGACGGGGTTTGTTTGGATAATCCCATGGAGGAGATACCTAAGGGACTCGTAGATGGGTCTTTTGGTTTGGCCAGGTTAGTCATTATCTGCCTCTGTAGTCCAGTCAAAATACGGTTTGACCCGGAACAAATTCCAAGAAAGCGTTTTATGATTTTTTTTATTACTATTATATGTGGGGAATAACATATTAAAAGTTTTCCAAAAATTGATCACCACAAAGGTCCTAAATATGACGTCATAACTCCCGATGACAGCCATCGCACTGAAGATAACGAATATTTCCCTATTTCAAAGCTGTAGCTTCAGAAGAGTTTGCATTTTGTATACTATATATTTTCATATAACCATTTTTATACTAACTACATGGACAGGCGAGGTCATGACGTCATCAATGACGTCATGACATATATGTACATTTCTAGAAATTATAGAATAATACACAGTGCATTTTAAGACCTACTTCATCACACATAAGTGTGTCAGGTCAATAGTCACTATTTTCATCATCAGACACTGCTTCCTCACTCATATTGTCACAATGCCCTTCTTGACATGGTCTGCATACCCGTGAACAGGTAAGTCCGTGTCTTTTGCAAGTGCACCGAAGTGTACTACAACCACGAGAACAATTGCAGTGAATTATTTTCAGAAGTGTTTCTGGCGCGGGTGAAGTATCCATCATCACTGGAACTAGACTGTTGTTCTGCAATTCCCATCCCCATTCAGTAGTGTCCATGGCCTCACCATTGTCCATCCAAAGCATCACATGGAGGTAACTCCAAAGGGCATGATACTTCGTTGCAGAGGAGGTCAGTGGCAGTCGTTCAGGTGTAACAAAGATTTTGGCTGAACCAACTTTTTTGCAGAGAGTAGAATACCTCATTGCAGACAGATTGTCTCCCGGTTTGCCCCCGAACAATGCCACCATCGCTTTACACCCAGCATCTTCAATCTCAGCTCTGTTTTTGTTAGTTGTGGAAAAGATTTTAGCACAGCTATTTAAGACCGAGTCTCCCTTCAAAACCTTGTGTAGACCAAGTTTTTTCCGATTCCAAAAACCGCAGAAGTGGTATCGCAACTCGTGAATGCATGAAGGAACAGAAGACTGCTGCAGACATGGTTTCCCAGGAACTTCTTCATAACCTTAATGTCGTATACTGTTGCAGGACTCCATTTATCTGAGTAGAAATAAAGCTTGTTGCCATCGCTGGTTGACGCGTGATGAAGTAACAACACCAAAAGATCTTTATCTTCGCCAATGAGACTAGTACTTTTGTTGGATGACATTGACACTGCTGCCTTAACAATCTCCACATCTGCATCCCCCTCTGATTGTATTACGTGGCAACCTCTGTCATTCATGCGCTGTGAAACAAGATTGATAAGAGACTGTTTGTTCTTCACATTCGAAAGGAAGTCCTCCATTTTCCCGACAAATTTTGTTCCTTCAGCAATGTTCACTTTGTTACTTGTTCATTTGTTGTGCCGTCGCTGATGGGTAATGTCCTTAGTGTTTGGTCCTCCAATGTAACCATCAAATACTATCGTAGCCTTACCATAGTGCTTTAGTGTGAAAGATGCATAGTCTTCAGCGAATGAATAATATGTCTTTCCTTCTGACCACTTCAGTCGATGGAGAAGAGAACCTCCATCAAGAACATAATGTTCCACTTCTGGTACATCCTTGAGTACTGCGTCATCTGAACTCTGTTCTTTTATAGCAGCCATCAGTTGTGCTTTGTTTGGTTTGCGTATCTAACGTAATGATATTATGATCGACGTTGTCAGCAGCGAACAGCAGTGCTGTATCCAGTCTGTCTATGGTACCACCGAGTACATCCTGGCCAACAGAAGCGGCAGCGTTTTCCTCGAATCGCTGAACTTCCGAATATGATGAACAATATCCCTTGGCTGAGAGACTGTCTACAAGAAATCAAGACCTGAAATGATGATGGAGCTGGACTGCTAACGCAAGCTGCAATGGAGCTACTGCAGCCCTGGGACGTACAGCCTGAACAACTGATTGTCCAATGTTTGCAACCTTCCTGTGAATGTCCTTTCCAATGAAGAGGGTTTCAAGCAAGCAAAGCAAACTCAGGGGGAGATAATCTAAGGCAGGCTGACATTCAAGTGAAGAAGTCTTCAGATATTCATTGGTTAAAGATGGGATCTTAGACTTGATATCGCTCTTGATTAGTTTGGCTGCAGTCTCTGTAATGGCTCTCTTCTGGGCTTCTTCATCTGTTTCCTGACTACGGAAATAGTCCCTCAGGATTATTCTGGTCTTTTCATGGAATGTTACAATATTAGACAACCCTTCACATTCTGCTATGAATAGCGAATCGCCATACCTCTCCTCCAGCCTATACCTCAGCCATTTATTACTATAGGCAGCACTGTCTCCTTCTACAAGATATTCTGTCATTTTCTTTGCAAGATCTGTGACAGTCAGTTGCTCTTCATCGTTGTCCTCGAGAAATGCACACATTCTCAAGAACGCTTGCTCTTGGTCCATGTTCTTTGGCCTCCTTACCTTCTGCAGTTTCTTTGTAGTAGATCCACCACCATGACGCATAGGAATTCCGTAATTTGTCCGAAAGTTAATGTCACATGAACAATGATACAGTCTGCAGCATGTAAGTCCTTCCCAAATTACGCGATTTTCCCTTGAATGGTGATTGCCCAGTCATCATTACGCTGTTTGCAATTTGACATGATGGACCTTACAAATACATCCGTTTTAACAAGGCTATAGTCATCGAAATCACTACTAGATCTTGTCTTCACCACTTCATGTCCACAGAACAAACACTGGGTCGTGCTATCATAGGATCCAGTAGATCCTATGGCAGGTGAACGATGAATGGAAGTAGCTTTCTTATGCAAGTCTATTTGCTTCTTGTTTATGTAGTTCATACGACATCTCTTGTGCACCACTGCTCTAGCAGCTGCCACAGTGCTAACGTCCCTCTCAATACTGGCTTTATTGATCCCTTCAGCTCCTTTCGCACCAATCACCACTCTTTCTTCGTCATCTTCTACTTCATAAGGGGCAAGTTTCTTGACTGTCCATCATTCTCAGCTCTGTAAAAGAAGATAAATAAATCGTTAAATAATAAATATAATAATAGTAGTAATTGTAAAAGAAATATGATAGACACTGAAAGGCGAGTCGCATTTAACATTTTACAGCTTTGGCGGCCATATTCTTTGACGTCACATTTGGACCCTTTCTGGTAACCCTATCTTGGTAAACTTTTAGTATGTTTTTCCCTACATGTAATACTACCAAAAAAAACAATAAAACGCTTTCTTGGAATTTGTTCAGGGTAAAGTATTTTTTTTTCGTATTTTGACTGGACTACTGAGCTGGTGCATAGCGGCTGGGGGGTAAAACTTAACCAGAGGGGCCAAAAGTTGGGATTTGGATATTTGAGGCTTACATTGTTGGGGCTTCGAGGACCACCCCCCTTTCCTTGGGAGGTTATTCTTTTGATATGTTTTTGTATTCAATGTTAATAAAGGCTGCTGTGGCCATTTAAATCCAATATGTCTGATGTGTTTATTGGGGGGGATTTTGTTTAGTGTTAAGGGATTGGAGATTTAAGTGTTTTGTTAAGGAGGGGAGGATAAGGGGTTGTTATTGAAGCTCACCTGAGTCACGTATACCCTTATGTCATGAAAAGCCGTACTGGGCCTCCGGCCATAAGGGGAGGCCAACATGACAGGGTGACGTGGGAAGATAGGGAGCTGACAGGGCTAAGGGGTTTTTAAGTTTTTCCCTAATGGGGTTAATATTACATGCTAGGAGGGGCAATGGGTTCAGTTATAGAAGAAGGAGGGGTTGGAGGAGGAGTAACAGAGGGGGACATTGTAAGAGGGGGTAGACATCTTAGTAGAGCAACCATTTTGAGTACCCACCTTTGTGACAAGAAGCTCCCACCCTCCCCTTTTTTACTTGAGGATCAGGCCACGGGCGTGTTTATAAGGAACACCCCCTTTTTCTTTATTAAAAGGGGCTTTAAGGACATTATCTTAAAGAAACCTATGTTTCATATAATAATCGTCATGGTGGCGTGGCAGGGGGGAGGGTCCTCGAAGTTGGTGGAATGTGGAAATGGCAGATTGGTGGGGGGGGGATCTTGAAAGGTCCTGGACTCCCCCTGGAGGAATCTAATTGGACGGGGTTTGTTTGGATAATCCCATAGAGGAGATACCTAAGGGACTCGTGGACAGGTCTTTTGGTTTGGCCAGGTTAGTCATTATCTGCCTCTGAGCTGGTGCATAGCGGCTGAGGGTAAGACTTTACCAGAGGGGCCAAAAGTTGGGATTTGGATATTTGAGGCTTAGATTGTTGGGGCTTTGAGGACCACCTCCCTTTCCTCGGGAGGTTATATTAGTTTTGATATGTTTTTGCATTCAATCTTAATAAAGGCTGCTGTGGCCATTTAAATCCAATATGCCTAATGTGTTTATTGGGGGGATTTTGTTTAGTGTTAAGGGATTGGACCTTTTAGTGTTCCTTTAAGGAGGGGAGGATTAAAGGGGGTCGTTATTGAAGCTCACCTGAGTTACGTATACCCTTATGTCATGATACAGGAACCCTCTGGTGGTTAAGAGCAGTCCACCTCAGCACCCTGCCTCTGTGGATGCCTGTTTCCCTGGGATTTCTGTGCCATCTTCAAAGTTCAGTGTCAGAGGGCCGCCGACAAGTCATTGAGAGGAGATATGTGTCATCGTGGCTGTTAGTTGCGGTGATATGAGCTTGGAAGTATGTTCCAGCACCTACAGTGGGGAAAAAAAGTATTTAGTCAGCCACCAATTGTGCAAGTTCTTTAATTTAAAAAGATGAGAGAGGCCTGTAATTGACATCATAGGTCGACCACAACTATGAGAGTCAAAATGAGAAAACAAATCCAGAAAATCACCTTGTCTGATTTGGCAAGATTTATTTTGCAAATTATTGTGGAAAATAAGTATTTGGTCACCTAGAAACATGCAAGATTTCTGGTTCTCCCAGACCTGTAACTTCTTCTTTAAGAGGCTCCTCTGTTCTCCACTCATTACCTGTAGTAATGGCACCTGTTTGAAATTGTTATCAGTATAAAAGACACCTGTCCACAACCTCAAGCAGTCACACTCCAAACTCCACTATGGTGAATACCAAAGAGATGTCGAAGGACACCAGAAACAAAATTGTAGCCCTGCACCAGACTGGGAAGACTGAATATGCAATAGGCTGTCCCTCTGCTGCTATGCAGGGAGATGCAAGCTCCACTAGGTGACAATAGAGTGGGGGGAGGACTGCACACTGCCAGAGCAGACCTGCACCACAGCAGCGAGGCTACCACCAGGTGGCAGCAGGATAGTCAAACAAGCAGGGTTGATATTAGTCCGTAGTACAGTACCAAAGGAATAAACAAACACAGAGTCAGAGACGAGCGAAAAAGGTCTATATCGGTCAGGAGCAGAAATACCAAAGCGAAGAGACAAAAGCAGGTCAGGGTCCAAGCCGAGTCGAGTACCTAAGAGTCCACACATGAAGGGTTAACACAGTGTCAGGATGGGAAGAGGGGAGTAAACAGGCACGGGCACAGTCAACAAAGGCAGCAAGACAAATAAGGGTTTAAACAGGGTCAGCTACTCACACCATAGGTAGAAACTATAACTGACACTGCCTGCAGGATACAGCGGAGATAAATAGCAAACCTGAACCCAAAATGAGGCAGAGCAAATTTAAGACCTGACATGACCAGACCGGGAAAGGAGTAGACAGGACTCAAAACCTGGCCTGGATCATGACAGTACCCTCCTCTCAAGGGGAGGCTACCAGACCCACAGGTTTCCCAGGATAACAAGCATGAAAGGCGTAAAAACCGATCAGCATGGACGGATCACGCCAGGACCCACGATCAATCCTCAGGACCGTAACCCCTCCAATGAACCAAATACTGAAGCAAACAGCGGACAATGTGAGAATCCACAATCCGTTCCACTTCATACTCAGTCTGACCATCCACAGAGACAGGTGGCGGAAGGGATGGAGACCCAACAGAGAAGGGTACAAATGACTTCAGAAGAGACTTATGGAACACATTGGGATGAAGGCGCAAACGAAAGGCAACTGGGTTGACAAACTCCATGATCTCATAAGAACCTATAAACTTGGGACTCAGCTTAACAGAAGGCACCTTCAACCGTATGTTCTTGGTAGACAGCCATACTTTATCTCCAACCAGAAATATAGGTCCTATAGACCGTCGCTTATCAGCAAAACATTTATGTTTGCCCTGAGCCTCTCCAATGTTCCTCTGGACCAACCTCCATATCTCCCCCAACCATTGAACTGCCGAACCAGCTCCTGGACATCCTCATCCAGTCTGAAAAATTTGCTAAAATGAGGGTGAAAACCATAGTTACAAAAGAACAGAGATGTGCCAGTTGACTGATTAATCTGATTATTAAATGCAAATTCAGCCACAGGCAGCGAAGAGCACCAATCATCCTGCTGAGACGTGGCAAGACACCGCAAAATTTGTTCACGTGACTGATTGGTCCTCTCCATCTGACTGTTGGTCTCAGGATGGTAGGCCGAGGAGAAGGTCAAACTAATACCCAATCTTTTATAAAAAGCCCTCCAAAATTTGGACACAAATTGTACCCCTCTATCAGAAACCACACTCAGAGGCACGCCATGTAACGGCACAACGTGCTCAACAAACAACTTAGATAGAGTCTCTGCGTTAGGCAGTCCTGCCAAAGGTACAAAATGCGCCTGTTTACTGAATCTGTCCACCACGATCCAGACCACAGTTTTGCCATTGAAAGGAGGGAGATCAGTGATAATATCCATGGACAAATGAGTCCAGGGTCTATCCGGAATTGGCAACTGCACCAATTCCCCGGCCGGCCTTTTATGGGAAGCTTTAGCACTAGCACACGTATCACAAGCAGACACAAACATAGTGACATCAGAGGCCATGGAGGACCACCAAAACAGCCTAGCAATAGCTTTCTGCGTGGCCGAAATTCCCGGATGCCCACTAAGAGCAGAATCGTGGCACCCTCAACCGGTACTGAACAGGAATGAAGAGCTTATTATCAGGCAAAGACAGAGGAGCCAGAGACTGAGCCTCACGAATTTCCCTCTCCAATTTGGAGGACACCCCTGCCACTACTACCCCATGCTGAGGAATAGAGGAAGGAGGTTCGGGAGGTGATATTAGATCCAAGCTATGAGATAAGGCATCAGCCTTGACATTCTTGGAACCAGGTCGAAAGGTGATGGAAAAATGAAAGCATGAAAAAAACAGCGACCACCTTGCATGTCTATGAATCAACCGTTTGGCAGACCCAATGTAAGACAGGTTCTTGTGGTCCGCGGTCACCGTGATCCAATGAACAGCCCCATCCAAAAGTGCCTCCATTCTTCAAAAGCCAGTTTAATGGCTAGTAGCTCTCAATTCCCAACATCATAATTTCTCTCAGCAGGAGAAAATTTCTTAAAGAAAAAGGCACACGGTCTTAGGTTAGTCAACGTGATGGGTCCTTGAGACAACACCACCCACATCCCCAGCTCCAATGTGTCCACCTCAACAATGAATGGTTCAGACGGATTGGGCTGGATCAATACAGGGGCAGACATAAACCTTTTTTGCAACAAAGAAAAAGCCGTCACTGCTGGAGCCGATCAGTTTTTGAGATCAGCCCCCTTACGAGTGAGATCAGTGAGGGGCTTGAGCACCTGAGAAAACCCCTTAATGAATTTACAGTAATAATTGGCAAACCCCAAAAAATGCTGAAGACCCTTAAGGTCTCTGGGTTGTACCCAGTCAACAATGGCCTGTTCCTTTCCAGGGTCCATACGAAACCCCTTGGCAGACAGAATAACCGCCAGAAAGGACAGCTCTTGGACAAAAAATAAGCACTTTTCAGGCTTAGCAAAAAGAGTTCTCCCATAACCTCTGGAGAACTGAACACCGATGACCCATGTGAGCTTGTTTGACAGATGAAAATACAAGGATGTCATCTAAATAAACCACCATAAAGCACCCGATGAAGTCAGAAAATACATTATTAATACAATTCTGAAAAACTGCTGGCACATTCGTGAGTCCAAAGGGCATGACCAGATTTTCAAACAAACCCTCAGAGGTGAGAAATGCCGTTTTCCACTTGTCGCCCTCCCAAATACGGATAAAGTTATATGCTCCCCTGAGGTCCAATTTAGAAAACCACTTAGCCCCAGACAATTGATTAACAAATCAGGGATAAACAGGAGGGTATCAGTATTTCTCACTGTAATTTTATTAAGTTGCCAAAAATCGAGGCACAGGCACAAACCACCATCTTTTTTCTTAACAAAAAATAATCCAGCCATGACAGGAGAGACAGAGGGATGAATGTGACCTTTACGTAGGCTTTCTGAGATATACTCCATAGCGGTATGCTACGGGATGGAGAGGTTGTACAGACGGGACTTAGGCAATTTAGCACCTGGAATAAGATGAATAGTACAATCAAAAGGGCGGTGTGGTGGTAAGACCTCAGCCTCCTTTTCAGAAAACACATCCTCAAAATCTTTCAGGTAGTCCGGAATACCCTCCAGATTAATGGATGACACAAGTACAGTAGAAAGACAACCCTTAGAACAATTAAGGTCCCATTTTACAATATCCCGAGATTCCCAGTCTATAACAGGGTTGTGTAACGGTAGCCAAGGAAATCCCAACACCAGTCCCGCTGGAAGATTATCTAGAACAAAACATGAGATGCGTTTCTGATGCATTGAACCCACCCTGAGGAGAAACTTCTCAGAAACAAATTTAACAACATTCTTAACCAGCGGTGTTTTGTCAATGGCAATGATATGAATTGGAGTCTCAAACCTAACTGTCCCTAACATACACTTGGTCACCAAGTTAGAGTCAATAAAGTTCATGGACGACCCACAGTCCACGAAAGCTGAAGTGGGCGTACAGCAATTCCCACAACAAAGTTCCACCTCCAAACATAATCTTATTAAATGAGGAAAAAGGTACCTGAGAGTCTGGGTGATATTGTGAACTTCAGTAGGTCCTGTCCCACCTGCCAGCTAACGTCCCTAGTGGCCCATTTTCGTAGCCCTTTGGTGCCGTTGCCCATTATTGTGGTTCCGTTTGATCGCATAGCCATGGATCCAGTGGGACCAATGTTCAAGTCTGCCAGAGGGCATCAGTATATCCTTGTGATACTGAACAATGCCTCGCCATACCCGGATGCCATTCAACTTCGTAACTCCTCCTCCAAGTGTATCACCTTAGTGTGGATCCAGGTCTTCTCTAGAACGGGGTTGCCAAAAGAGATCCTGAAAGACCAAGGAACCCCTTTTATGTCAAAGGTGATGAAGGAGTTGTGCAAAACCCTGCAAATCACACAACTCTGAACCTCAGTCTATTATCCACAGATGGATGGCTTGGTAGAAGGGTTCAAGAAAACCTTGAAGGCCATGTTGAAGAAGGTCATGGAGAAGGATGGCCGGGACTGGGACTGTCTACCCCCTACCTTCTATTCTCCATCATACAAGTCCCGCAGGCTACTACGGGATTCTCCCCATTTGAACTTTTGTATGGCCGACACCCACGTGGACTCCTCAACGTAGCAAAAGAGACGTGGGAGGCAGAGTCTACACCATATCGGAGTGTGATCGAGCATATGACCCATATGCAAGAGAGGATTGCTAGGGTGATGCCCCTCATGAGAGAACACCTTCTCAAAGCACAAAAGGCACAGTCGAGGTTATACAATAGGTTGGAAAGGGTGAGACAGTTTAACCCTAGGCGATCGAGTACTGGTGCTGGTACCCACGGTGGAGTCCAAATTCCTGCCCAAGTGGCAGGGTCCCTATGAGATAGTGAAGAAAATTGGTGAGGTCAACTACAAAATCCACCAACTGGGGAAGTGGAAGCCTTACCAGATGTACCACATGAACCTAATCAAACCGTAGCAGGACAGAGAACCTGAAGAAACCCCAGTCCAAGGTCAGTGCGGAGGTTGTCACGTTGGCAAAATCCTTATCCTGCTTGCCGAAGCAGCAGTGCCGGGAGTTGCTGCAGCCGAACAGAGACCTGTTCTCAGAACTCCTAAGGTGTACGAATATTATAGAACATGAGTTTCTGACGGAGCCTCATGTCCGGGTCAACGTCAAACCATATCGGATTCCTGAAGCTTGTCGAGAGGTAATCTCGAAAGAGGTAAAGCGGATGCTGAGCCGGGGAGTCATCGAAGAGTCCAAAAGTGGCTGGTCCAATCCAATAGTCTTGGTGCCAAAGCCAGATGAGGAATGGCGGTTTGCAACGACTATAGGAAGCTGAATGAAGTCTCTAAGTGCCATCCTTACCCAATGCCCTGGGTCGATGAACTGAGAGGCTAGGGCCGGCGCGGTACATTAATACCCTTGACCTCACAAAAGGGTATTGGCAAATCCCTATGTCCCAAGGAGAAGATTGTCTTTTCAATGCCAGATCGGTGCTTCCATTACACAAGGATGCCATTTGGCTTACAAGGTGCTCCAGTTACATTCCAGAGAGCCATGGACTGGATCCTGGCCCCCCATAAAAGGTACGCAGCGGCCTATTTGAACGACATTGTAAACTTCAGCCAGGATTAGGGGAGCCATCTAAGCAAGGTGCAGATGGTACTCAATGCAAGGCGGGGTTTTCTATGAACCTGAAAAAATGTGCCTTGGGAATGGTAAGATACTTGGGCTATGTTGTAGGCAGGGGCGAAATAAAACCCCAGATAAATAAAGTTAAGGCGATCCAGGGCTGGCCACAACCCCTCTCAAAGAAGCAGTTCAGGGCGTTCCTGGGCATTGTGGGCTATTACCGCCAGTTTACCCAAACTTCGCCATAGTAGCTGCCTCTCTGACAGACCTCTTTAATGAGACAAAATCTATGGCTAAGTGGTCTCCAGAAGCTGAGACGGCCTTCCATGAACTGAAGCTGGCCCTGTGCAAAACAGTCAGTGCTGGTAGCACCCGGTTTCTCCAAGGAGTTTGTGGTCCAGACGAACGTGTCGGATGTCAGGCTGGGCACGGTCTTATCTCAAGAGGTGAACGGGGAAGAGTACCCCATCATGTATCTGAGCTAAAAGTTGTCATCCTGCGAGAAAAACTATTCCATAATGGAGAAGGAATGTTTAGTCATCAAGTGGCCGTTGGACTCTCTAAGATACTACCTCTTGGGCAGGAAGTTCAGACTGATGTCAGACCATGCCCCACTGAAGTGGATGAGGGAATAAAAGGAACAATTCACAAGTGACCAGGTGATTCCTAGCACTTCAGGATTTTAACTTTCATGTTGAGCATAGGTCAGAGAAACTGCATAGCAATGCTGGCGTTCTGTCGAGAGTCCACTGTTTATTGGCAGAAGTTGCCAAGCCCCCCGGCTTTGGGCAGAGGGAGAGGGTATGTAAGAGGGCCGCCAGACAAATCCTTGAGGGGAGATATGTGTCATCGCGGCTGTTAGCTGCGGTGTTCTGAGCTCAGAAGTATGCTTCAGATTTATTTGGGCCATTCCATTGCCGGTTTTACAAGTGGTCATAATAGATGGGTGGGAATGACCGCTCACATATTCCATCCCCAGGGGTGTGTTTTGGCAGATAAAATGGAGGCCAGGTCTCTGATTTGGTGTTTGTCACTGGAGGTGAGGAGACCTCCAGTGTGTATTGTTAAGACACTGACCTGAGCGGGCGGATCCGCAGGGCTATATGGACTACTTACCTACAGTTTGTGTTTACCTAAGCGGGCGGACCCGCAATACCATATGGACTATTTGTTTTCCGTTTTGTTTTCACTTTGTGCCAGAAAAGGCTCTGTTTTGTTTTGCCTCCCGGAGCGGTTTATGAAGTGAAATAAACTTGCCTGGCTTATTGATTGAAAACCGTCTCCTACCACAAGAACAGCTTAGTGAGTACAGATCCCTACATCAGAAAGATCCATTCTTGAGACTGCATCTTTCTAACATGACTACAGCCATGTTAATGAAGCTCAGGCTCTTCCCAAACAAGGAATTGTGACTCGTGATCTGGACATTTATCTATGGCAGCCTCAGACATTTTTGGAACACTCAGAGGTGGGTGCTGGCCCTCGACCCAAGATAAGGCTGTGGGCCTGATAGCCTCAGTCCCAAAAATCAGGCAATCCTCATGTAGCCCTACGCCACTCTGCTGGACTTTGCTGAGTGCCTTGACTCACAACCACTAGAAAAAAGGGGGCACATGGAGATGCCCTTCTAGTTTTGTTTTCCAGTGTTTGTTTATAGACTGTGAAGCAGTGACTCATGTCACAGGTAGAGGTCACTGTGTGTTCTCCCCAGGTTGTGCATGCAGACGGATGAAGTCCATAGGTGTGCATGGGAGTCACGGGCTTCCGGTCTGAGTTTTCCATGTGGCTGAAGGCCACAGGTTTGTGTGTGTTAAAAGCCCTGCAGTAGGAGGTATGGGTGTGTCAGGTGTGTGAGGTGCATGTCAGTGTCAGTCTGGTGTGTGCTGGTGTGCAGAGGAGATGCCTGCAGAGCGCGGGATGAGTGCATTGAGGCACAGGCCAGCGGAGCCAGCACCCAGGGCAGCTGAATTGCCTGGCACCATCAGCGTATACAGCGATAAAAGTCATCCATGGTACTGGTCTCGGATGTGGGCAGTCCTGTGCCCGGAGGTGGTTGTCCTGTGCCCGAAGGAGTCAGATGTGGACAGTCCTGTGCCCCAGGTGGATGTCCTGTGTCCGAAAGAGATGGATGTGGACAGTCCTGTGCCCAGAGGTGGATGTCAAGTGCCCGAAAGAGACAGATGTGGACAGTTCTGTGCCCGGAGGTGGATGTCCTGTGCCTGAAAGAGGACTAGCATGTGTAATGATTGCAAACAGATGGATATGGTGCCCGGCTGCTATTCGGAGGATATCCTGGGCTGTGTACGGCTGTATGAGTAAAGAGACTGTAAGAGACTGTGATACAGTGATGCAGGACACCCACGGCAACTAGTCGGAGGGAGTTGGCATGTGTAGTGTCTGCAACATATGAGGCTGTGTGCCTGAAGACTGTAATATGGTGTGTGGTCGCCCAGGGAAACTGGACAAGGGAAGTCTGGCCTGTTTAGGGACTGTAAATCTAAAGCCATATGATATGTATTGCTATGAACTGGTGTGAACTGAACACTGATAATATACACTGAAGTTATATGCATTTGTGTGAATTGGTCTTTAATGCTGTGAGGAAACACATTAAGAGACTTTTGTGTTGGAACTTTGTGGGTCACTGCCTCTTCACTACGTACGATGCTACTACAATATTACAAGACACAGCTCTAAAGCAGGGGTCCCCAACCTGTGGCTCGGGAGTCACACGTGGCTCATATGCCCCTGATGTGTGGATTGCAGCTGGCTGCCAGCTTGGTATATTACTACCAGGTCTAGCAAACAACTATGAAGAGCAGGTCGTGGTCGTTCACTGCTTCGCGCTCACAGGTGCCCAGTGAGAGCTACAGCCACTCTAAATTGTATTGCCGATGCAGTTAAACTCTGAGATAGAGCAGGGAAATGCCATCTCCATGTACTGCAGCTCAGCCTCCATGATCTGTAGACCGCAGGTCTATTTTAAGTCTGTGGTCTACAGAAAAGCAGGGAGACACACAGTCAAGGCAGGGGGTGGGGAGGCATGATGATGTCATTATGCCCGGACTCTGTGTGCCCCTGCATGATGACATCACCTCGTTGCTCCACCAAGGCCTTGGCCCTGTCTTCCGGAGGACTCCTCAAGATCCATGGTTAGGTGAGTATAAGATGTTTCTATTTTATTTTAATAGTGCTTATGGGGAGACTACTGGAGGTCCATTATTCAGTGGGGGGCTACTGAAATACTGGGGACCATGCATACAATGTGGCAGGGCACCTTTGGAGCCATGCATACAATGTGGAAGGGTTACTGTGCGACCATGCATATGTAACAAGGTGGCACGGGGTGGTAGTCGTGGGCGAGTCTACTAAGTCACAGTCAGTGAGCACCCCGGACCCTTGCACATGAAAAGACAGTTGAAGTCCCAGCCCTGCACCACAGTCAAATTATGTTCAGCACTCGGTTGCTCTCCACACAGGAACGAGTCTGTCCGCAGTCTCCAACATTATGTCCGCTCTCTATCTGAAACTCAACCTCTCCAAAACTGAACTTCTTCTGCTCCCACCATCTACTGACCTCCCTAAACCTGATGTTTCCCTCTTCGTGGGTGGCACCATAATAACACCCCGGCAGCAGGCGCGCTGTCTGAGTGTTAGGTTTGACTCCGATCTCTCCTTCACATCCCATATACAATCTCTTGCCCACTCATGGCGCTTACACCTAAAGAACATCTCTAGAATCCACCCTTTTCTCACTATAGAAACAACAAAAACTCTCACTGTCACCCTGATCCACTCCCGCCTGGACTACTGCAACACTCTATTAATTGGCCTCCCCCTTACTCGACTTTCCCCTCTCCAGTCTATCCTTAATGCAGCAGCCAGGGTCGTCTATCTAGCTAATCGTTACTCAAACGCGTCCGCTCTTCGCCAGTCGTTACACTGGCTGCCTATTCATTACAGGATACAATTCAAAGTACTTGTTCTCACCCACAAAGCTCTTCACAGTGCGGCACCCCCCTACATCTCCTCCCTCATTTCTGTCTATCAGCCTAACCAACTTCTGCGCTTTGCACTCCCGACTCCAAGACTTCTCCCGTGCTGCGCCAATCCTTTGGAATGCTCTACCCCAAGAAATTAGGACCATCCACAATTTGCATAGTTTTAGGCGCTCCCTCAAAACACATTTGTTCAGAGCGGCCTATCACGTTCCCTAATCAGTCATTTTATGTTTGTGCGTAGCCCATTCACTACTTCCATCTATCCCCAGTCCCTGAAGATGGCTGGACCATCATTGTAAATACATCATTGTAAATACACACCTGTACTTGTGTCTCCCCCACCTCATTGTAGATTGTAAGCTCTCACGAGCAGGGTCGTCTTATGTTGCTTTAATTATTATATTGTTAACATTTTTCTTATGACTGTTGTGTTTGAAACTGTTAAACTGTAAAGCGCTGTGGAATATGTTGACGCTATATAAATGAAGATTATTATTATTATTATTACTAGATTGTGGCCCGATTCTAACGGATCGGGTATTCTAGAATATGCATGTCCCCGTAGTATATGGACAATGATGATTCCAGAATTTGCGGCAGACTGTGCCCGTCGCTGATTGGTCGAGGCAACCTTTATGACATCATCGTCGCCATGGCAACCATTATGACATCTACGTCGATACTGTGCCCGTCGCTGATTGGTCGAGGCCCAGGCGGCCTCGACCAATCAGAGACGCGGGATTTCCAGGACAGACAGAAAAACCCTTAGACAATTATATATATAGATTATTATTAACTGTGCACATTGGAGGCATTATTACTTTCTAAGGGCAAAAATGTGGGCCCTGTTTTCTCGGTCATTTGCACAGGGCATTAATATTTTCTAGTGCACAATTTTATCATCTAAAAGGCACAAAGGATGCATTTTACTTTGTAAGATGCACAGTGATGGGCATTAATATGTGGGGTACTAAGAGGATCAGCAAGGACACATAGTGGAGTAGCTCAGCATTGAGAATTAGAAGTTTGTGCAGGTTGGGAATAGATGAGGACAGTGCTCGAAATGTGAGAAGTCAAATGTGTGTTATTTTAATCTTTGTCGATGAGTTGTGGCTGGAAGAAGTTGCCATGTCGGTCTGGGTTAGATAGAAAAGACTGGAAAAATGAACGACTCCATCAGAAAGAATGTCAGCTGTAAGTCACCATCTGTAACTGTACTGTGATCTCTTATATGTTCTGCAGCACTGATATCTACCACTATATGGTCACTATATGGGGGCAATATCACTGTTTTGTACAGAGATTTTCAGTAACAGCTTAGTCATCTGTTGATGTTCCCCTATACCTAGATTACCTAGAATACCTACCTTATTAGGGTGCGACTCCATAGTTGTAGAGGGGGCCCACTCAGATGTTTTGTTCCCCACCACCCCTGAGATGAACACCTAGCATACATCTCTGTTTTGGCCCTTTAAGAAAGACTGAAGTCAGCTGAAGTTGGGCTGTCTACTGTCTCCTGGTTTATACCCTAACTCATTCCCCCATGCAATTACAGTTTTTACTCATTCCATGGTCGCAGCTCTCAGCAGCGGCGCACATTAAAAAAAAGTACTTGTATACTTGTAGAAGCATGTGAGAGAGACTCGGCCTAGTTCATTATATAGCCAGCAATTGTCTGTTTTTGCCTGCATAAAATAAGAAAGAAAAGTTGTGCGGTCATGTCATCACTCTAAAGGCCAGAGGGACAAAAACCAGGAGCAGTGTTTTCTAGGTCTTTGATTCACTGGATCCTTACATGAGAAAACTGCTGAAAAAGGAGAAGGTGAAAAGCAGGGGAAGCTGTTCCAATTATTTGGATACATTTATGTACTGGGCTCAGGTTTCAGAACCCTCTGTGAGCCACAGCCACACTGCAATCAGAAACATACGGTAGATATGTTCCGCATCAAAATCAGTTTAATCCAGAATGGTCCAAATTATGTTCTGAACATCAAAGTTGACATGAAAGATGGAAGCAAAGTAATTTCAAGTATTTGAACAAGTAACTACTGTTTTTTAAAGGAAAAGTGACTTTGGGCTCCTGCCAATTTCAGATTTAGATGAGTCCTAGCTGTCCCAAATAGGTTCTGTGCTTAAAAAGTGCACCATTGCAAAATAATATTATTCAGTGTGATGTTCTGGCTTCTGGCACAGATTTCCTGTTTTCATTCCTATGAAGGAACAGAAATAAACATACTTCTAAAAGGGGTAGCCCAAAATGTAAGATGTTTTGTAAAAGACAAGAAATGTCAGAAAAAAAACAATACTAAGCCATTTAGGCAACTTTCACAGGTTCACTATTCGGTCAGTATTTTACCTCAGTATTTGTAAGCAAAAACCAGGAGTGGGTGATAAATGTAGCAGTGGTGACGTGTTTCCATTAAACTTTTCCTCTGATTGTTACAATTCTGATCTTGACTTACAAATACTGATGTCAAATACTGACCAAATACTGAACTTGTGAACGTGGCCTTAAAATGAGACTGTCAATAAATCATCCTGCCAGAACCAAGGGCAGCATGAATCAGAGCCTGGCTGCACAATTGCAGACAGGTATGTTGTAGAGAAAACAGTTTGAAAAACTGGCCGGGGACCATATGGAAAAAAGCTGACTTGTCCGATGCTGCCCCCGTACGATTTCTTTTCGCCTTGCTTTTAGTGACTGACAGGTCTCATTATATACAGACTAGCTGTTTCCAGCCAGCTAACGCTCGGCACGCTCATTGCTATCTAATTAACTCTGCTAGTGATTAAACTAAAGTAAATAATGACAACATTCAATAGCGCTTACGCAGGTGGTAAATTATCTTAAAATGAAGTTAATAACAATAATAATTAAAAATCAGAATAATACTAATACATTTTATTCATAATGTAAAATCAAAAGCAAACTGGATTCGTGTGGTAATGTGTGGGGACGGAGCCTCGTGTGATAATGTGTGGAGACGGAGCCTCATGTGGTAATGTGTGGGGATGGAGCCTCGTGTGGTAATGTGTGAGGACGGAGCCTCGTATGGTAATGTGTGGGTACGGAGCCTCGTGTGGTAATGTGGGGGTACAGAGCCTCGTATGGTAATGTGGGGGAACGGAGCCTCGTGTGGTAATGTGTGGGGACAGAGCCTCGTGTGGTAATGTGTGGGGACAGAGCCTCGTGTGGTAATGTGGGGGGACGGAGCCTCGTGTGGTAATGTGTGGGGACAGAGCCTCGTGTGGTAATGTGTGGGGACAGAGCCTCGTGTGGTAATGTGGGGGGACGGAGCCTCGTGTGGTAATGTGTGGGGACGGAGCCTCGTGTGGTAATGTGGGGGGGCGGGATTATGTGTGGTAATATGGTGGGGGGCGGGATCAGGGCCGGCATCAGCACCCGGCGCACCCGGGCAAGTGCCGGGGCCCTGGCGAGATGGGGGGGCCCATTTATGGTAGTAATGTACAAGTACTGAGTCTGTACACACACATGCGCAGCGCTCCTGGGGGCCCCGCAGCTGGAATACATCCCTGCTGTGTGTGACTCTTACATACACGCAGTCATTCAAATCCCTCTCCCAGCCAGGTCTCGGAGCCTGGCGGAGCACATCCATCATCACCGGCGCCCCGGCAGCAGGCGGCACAGAGCTCTCTGAGGGTTTCGCAGGCGCTGCGCAGCTGCAATACTCACCTCCGCCATCACCATGGATATGAAGAGAGTCACTTCCGGGCCGGCGGTCATCTGTCCTGTGTCACTTCCGGTCGGTGAGAGTGTCTAGAGCTCAGAGAAGAATTCCACGTCTGCACCGTCCAGGACAGGTCCAGCGGCAGCGCCAAGCAGAAGATGAGCTGCAGTCAGGTGCGGACGGTGCACGGTCATTGCATGCACCCTGTCCCTGTGTCCACAACGGGGGCAGCAGCGCCGCATGAAGCAGTGAGTGAGTCTTCAGTCCCAACACATTGCAGGGGCAGGGGGGGATGCAGCCTGCTATGGTATTGGTATGTTAGCAATGCTGGGAGTGGGACTTGTAGTTATAGTCATAGACTACTCACTACTGTATATATATGGCTGGCTGTGTTATATACAACGTCACGGGGCTGTGCTATACTAAGGGCGCTGTGCTGTATACTACATGGGCTATGTTATATACTACTGGGCTGTGCTGTATACTGCATGGGGCCATGGGCTGTGCTATATACTGCGTGGGCTGTGCTATATACTGCGTGGGCTGTGCTATATACTGCGTGGGCTGTGCTATATAATGCGTGGGCTGTGCTATATAATGCATGGGCTGTGTTATATACTGCGTGACTGTGCTATATACTGCATGACTGTGCTATATACTGCGTGACTGTGCTATATACTGCACGGGCTGTGTTATATACTGCGCGTGCTGTGTTATATACTGCGCGTGCTGTGTTATATACTGCGCGTGCTGTGTTATATACTGCGCGTGCTGTCTTATATACTGCGCGTGCTGTGTTATATATTGCGCGTGCTGTGTTATATACTGCGCGTGCTGTGTTATATACTGCGCGTGCTGTGTTATATACTGCGCGTGCTGGGTTATATACTGCGCGTGCTGTGTTATATACTGCACGTGCTGTGTTATATACTGTGCGTGCTGTGTTATATACTGCGTTGTGTTAAAGGGGGGGCCCACTGAGACTCTTTCGCCCGGGGCCCTCAAAAACCTGGAGTCGGCCCTGGGCGGGATTATGTGTGGAAATGTGGTGTGGGGGCGTTATTGTGTGTGGTAATGTGGTGGGGGGGCGGGATTATGTGTGGTATTGTGGTGGGGGCGGGATTGTGTGGTAATGTGGTAGGGGGCAGCATTATGTGTATTAATGTGGTAGGGGCGGGTTATGTGTGGTAATGTTGTGGGGGGTGGGATTATTTGTAGTAATGTGGTGGGGGGGCGGGATTATGTGTGGTAATGTGGTGGGGGCGGGATTATGTGTGGTAATGTGGTGTGGGGGCGGGACTATGTGTGGTAATGTGGTGGGGGGGTGGGACTATGTGTGGTAATGTGGTGGGGGGCAGGATTATGTGTGGTAATGTGGTGGGGGGCGGGATTGTGTGGTAATGTGGTGGGGGCAGGATTATGTGTGGTAATGTGGTGGGGGGTGGGATTATGTGTGGTAATGTGGTGGGGGGTGGGATTATGTGTGGTAATGTGGTGGGGGGGCGGGATTATGTGTGGTAATGTGGTGGGGGGCGGGATTATGTGTGGTAATGTGGTGGGGGAGCGGGATTATGTGTGGTAATGTGGTGGGGGGCGGGATTATGTGTGGTGATGGGGTGGGGGCGGAGCTACTGTGCAGGGGGTGAGATTATGTGTGGTGATGTGGTGGGGGCGGGAATATGTGTGGTAATGTGGTGGGGGGCGGGATTATGTGTGGTGATGTGGTGGAGGTGGGATTATGTGTGGTGATGTGGTGGGGGGCGGGATTATGTGAAGTAATGTGGTGGGGGGGCGGGATTATGTGTGGTAATGTGGTGGTGGGCGGGATTATGTGTGGTAATGTGGTGGGGGCGGGATTATGTGTGGCAATGTGGTGGGGGGGCGGGATTATGTGTGGTAATGTGGTGGGGGGCGAGATTACATGTGGTAATGTGGTGGGGGGAGGGATTATGTGTGGTAATGTGGTGGGGGGAGAGATTATGTGTGGTAATGTGGTGGGGGGCGGGATTGTGTGTTAGAATGTGGTGGGGGGCGGGATTATGTGTGCTAATGTGGTGGGGGAGGGATTATGTGTGGTAATGTGGTGGGGGGGCGGGATTATGTGTGGTAATGTGGTGGGGGAAGGGATTATGTGTGGTAATGTGGTGAGGGGCAAGATTATGTGTGGTAATGTGGTGGGGGTGGGATTATGTTTGGTAATGTGGTGGGGGGCGGCATTATGTGTGGTAACGGGGTGGGGGGGCGGGATTATGTGTGGTAATGTGGTGGGGGGCGGGATTATGTGTGGTAATGGGGTGGGGGCGGAGCTACTGTGCAGGGGCGGGATTATCTGTGGTAATGTGGTGGGGGGCGGGATTATGTGTGGTGATGTGGTGGGGGGCGGGATTATGTGTGGTAATGTGGTGGGGGGTGGGATTATGTGTGGTAATGTGGTGCGGCGGCGGGATTATATGTGGTAATGGGGTGGGGGCGGGATTATGTGTGGTAATGGGGTGGGGGGCAGAGCTACTGTGCAGGGGCGGGATTATCTGTGGTAATGTGGGGGTGGGATTATGTGTGGTGATGTGGTGGGGGGCGGGATTATGTGTGGTAATGTGTTGGGGGTGGGATTATGTGTGGTAATGTGGTGGGGGGTGGGATTATGTGTGGTAATGGGGTGGGGGGCGGGATTATGCTTGGTGGGGGGGTGGGATTATGTGTGGTAATGGGGTGGGGGGCGGGATTATGTGTAGTAATGTGGTGGGGGGGCGGGATTATGTGTGGTGATGGGGTGGGGGGCAGAGCTACTGTGCAGGGGGTGTGGGGGCAGACCTACTGTGCAGGGGGCGGGATTATCTGTGGTAATGTGGTGGGGGGCGGGATTATGTGTGAGTAATGTGGTGGGGGGCGGGATTATGTGTGGTAATGTGGTGAGGGGCGGGATTATGTGTGGTAATGTGGTGGGGGGCGGGATTATGTGTGGTAATGTGGTGGGAGGGTGGGATTATGTGTGGTAATGTGGTGGGGGGCGGGATTATGGGTGGTGGGGGGGCGGGATTATGTGTGGTAATGGGGTGGGGGGCAGAGCTATTGTGCAGGGGTGGGATTATCTGTGGTAATGTGGTGGGGGGCGGGATTATGTGTGGTGATGTGGTGGGGGGGCGGGATTGTGTGGCAATGTGGTGGGGGGTGGGATTATGTGTGGTAATGTGGTGGGGGCGGGATTATGTGTGGTAATGTGTTGGGGGGGTGGGATTATGTATGGCAATGTGGTGGGGGGGCGGGATTATGTGTGGTGATGGGGTGGGGGGCAGAGCTACTGTGCAGGGGGCGGGATTATCTGTGGTAATGTGGTGGGGGGCAGGATTATGTGTGGTAATGTGATGGGGGCGGGATTATGTGTGGTAATGTGGTGGGGGGGTGGGATTATGTCTGGTAATGTGGTGGGGGGCAGGATTATGTGTGGTAATGTGGTGGGGGGTGGGATTATGTGTGGTAATGTGGTGGGGGGGCGGGATTATGTGTGGTAATGTGGGGGGGGCGGGATTATGTGTGGTAATGTGGTGGGGGGTGGGATTACGTGTGGTAATGGGGTGGGGGCGGAGCTACTGTGCAGGGGCGGGATTATCTGAGGTAATGTGGTGGGGGGCGGGATTATGTGTGGTGATGTGGTGGGGGGGCGAGATTATGTGTGGTAATGTGGCGGAGGGGTGGGATTATGTGTGGTAATGTGGTGGGGGGCGGGATTATGTGTGGTAATGTGGTGGGGGGGTGGGATTATGTGTGGTAATGTGGTGGGGGGCGGGATTATGTGTGGTAATGTGGTGGGGGCAGGATTATGTGTGGTAATGTGGTGGGGGGGTGGGATTATGTGTGGTAATGTGGTGGGAGCGGGATTATGTGTGGTAATGTGTTGGGGGGTGGGATTATGTGTGGTAATGTGATGGGGGCGGGATTATGTGTGGTAATGTGGTGGGGGGCGGGATTATGTGTGGTGGGGGGGCGGAATTATGTGTGGTAATATGGTGGGGGAGCGGGATTATGTGTGGTGATGGGATGGGGGGCAGAGCTACTGTGCAGGGGGTGGGATTTTCTGTGGTAATGTGGTGGGGGGTGGGATTACGTGTGGTAATGTGATGGGGGCGGGATTATGTGTGGTAATGTGGTGGGGGGCGGGATAGTGTGGGTTAATGTGGTGGGGAGATGGGATTGTGTGTGGTAATGTGGTGGGGGGCGGGATTGTGTGTGGTAATGTGGTGAGGGGCGGGATTATGTGTGGTAATGTGGTGGGAGGGCGGGATTATGTGTGGTAATGTGGTGGGGGGCGGGATTATGGGTGGTGGGGGGGCGGGATTATGTGTGGTAATGGGGTGGGGGGCAGAGCTATTGTGCAGGGGTGGGATTATCTGTGGTAATGTGGTGGGGGGCGGGATTATGTGTGGTGATGTGGTGCCGGGGCGGGATTGTGTGGCAATGTGGTGGGGGGTGGGATTATGTGTGGTAATGAGGTGGGGGCGGGATTATGTGTGGTAATGTGTTGGGGGGGTGGGATTATGTGTGGCAATGTGGTGGGGGGGCGGGATTATGTGTGGTGATGGGTTGGGGGGCAGAGCTACTGTGCAGGGGGCGGGATTATCTGTGGTAATGTGGTGGGGGGCAGGATTATGTGTGGTAATGTGATGGGGGCGGGATAGTGTGTGGTAATGTGGTGGGGGGGTGGGATTATGTCTGGTAATGTGGTGGGGGGCAGGATTATGTGTGGTAATGTGGTGGGGGGTGGGATTATGTGTGGTAATGTGGTGGGGGGGCGGGATTATGTGTGGTAACGTGGGGGGGCGGGATTATGTGTGGTAATGTGGTGGGGGGTGGGATTACGTGTGGTAATGGGGTGGGGGCGGAGCTACTGTGCAGGGGCGGAATTATCTGAGGTAATGTGGTGGGGGGCGGGATTATGTGTGGTGATGTGGTGGGGGGGCGAGATTATGTGTGGTAATGTGGCGGAGGGGTGGGATTATGTGTGGTAATGTGGTGGGGGGCGGGATTGTGTGTGGTAATGTGGGGGCAGGATTATGTGTGGTAATGTGGTGGGGGGGTGGGATTATGTGTGGTAATGTGGTGGGGGGCGGGATTATGTGTGGTAATGTGGTGGGGGCAGGATTATGTGTGGTAATGTGGTGGGGGGTGGGATTATGTGTGGTAATGTGGTGGGGGCGGGATTATGTGTGGTAATGTGTTGGGGGGTGGGATTATGTGTGGTAATGTGGTGGGGGGCGGGATTATGTGTGGTAATGTGGTGGGGGGCGGGATTATGTGTGGTGGGGGGGCGGAATTATGTGTGGTAATATGGTGGGGGAGCGGGATTATGTGTGGTAATGTGGTGGGGGGGTGGGATTATGTGTGGTAATGTGGTGAGGGGGCAGGATTATGTGTGGTGATGGGATGGGGGGCAGAGCTACTGTGCAGGGGGTGGGATTTTCTGTGGTAATGTGGTGGGGGGTGGGATTACGTGTGGTAATGTGATGGGGGCGGGATTATGTGTGGTAATGTGGTGGGGGGCGGGATAGTGTGTGGTAATGTGGTGGGGGCGGGATTGTGTGTGGTAATGTGGTGGGGGGCTGGATTGTGTGTGGTAATGTGGTGGGGGCGGGATTTTTTATGGTAATGTGGGGGGTGGGATTGTGTGTGGTAATGTGGTGGGGGCGGGATTGTGTGTGGTAATGTGGTGGGGGGGCGGTATTGTGTGTGGTAATGTGGTGGGGGCGGGATTGTGTGTGGTAATGTGGTGGGGGGCGGGATTGTGTGTGGTAATGTGGTGGGGGCAGGATTGTGTGTGGTAATGTGGTGGGGGGCGGGATTGTGTGTGATAATGTGGTGGGGGCGGGATTGTGTGTGGTAATGTGTGGGGGCGGGATTGTGTGTGGCAATGTGGTGGGGGCAGGATTGTTTGTGGTAATGTGGTGGGGGGGCGGGATTGTGTGTGGTAATGTGGTGGGGGGAGGGATTGTGTGTGGTATTGTGGTGGGGGTGGGATTGTGTGTGGTAATGTGGGGGGCGGGATTGTGTGTGGTAATGTGGTGGGGGGGCGGGATTGTGTGTGTTAATGTGGTGGGGGGCGGTATTGTGTGTGGTAATGTGGTTGGGGGGCGGGATTGTGTGTGGTAATGTGGTGGGGGGGCGGGATTGTGTGTGGTAATGTGGTGGGGGTGGGATTGTGTGTGGTAATGTGGTGGGGGCGGGATTGTGTGTAATAATGAGGTGGGGGCGGGATTATGTGTGGTGATGTGTGGGGGCACCGGATAGGCTAGGGAAGCTAATCTCTTGAGGACACAGCAGGGTTAAATTCCTGCAGAGACTGGCTGTAACTCCCTATAGCCAGGTGGAGACATCAGGAAGATGCAGCAGTGCTGTGGAGTGTTGCAAGAGGCAAACTCAGCGAGACTGCCTGACACAAGGAGAAGCAGAGTGGTGACCGCAACGCGTAGGATGGCGCTGAAAAGGCATGTGAGTTACCGGTGTGACAATCAGGTTTCTCCATATGGTTCCCAGGCAGCTTTTCATAATATGCTCTCTCTGAAACCATTTCAGAATAAAACATACCTGGGCGCAACTGCACAGCCAGGCTCTGATTTATGCCATCCATGGTTTGGGCAGCATGAATGTAGTGACAGGATTCTTTAAAAGCCTCTCTCCACTCACAGTACTTTGCAGGCAGCTGATCACGTGCCATCTAAAGAGATGACCATTGTCACATGTTTAGATGCAGCTGCATCTCCATTGTGGCTAGTAATTGAGTACAATATTCATATGCTTAGGCCAGTCTCACACGTCCAGATAATTCCGGTACCGGAAAAATCGGTACCGGAGTTATCCGTGTCCGTGTGTCCGTGTGCTCACGTGGCACATCAGTGTGGCACACGTGCGGCAGCCGTGTGCCGCCCGTGTGCCGACTGGGTACCACATGGACCGTGCAGGAGACAGCGCTACAGTAAGCGCTGTCCCCTGCTTTGGGTGCTGAAGCCGCCATTCATTTCTTCTCTCCAGCAGCGTTCGCTGGAGAGAAGGAATGAAAAATCATTGTTTTTTTCTTTTTTATGCAGTTGAAATAAAGTTCCCAGTAACCAACCCCCTCCGACCCCCTGTGCGCCCGCCTGCTGGAAATAAAATACTCACCCAGCTCCCTCGACGCTTCCTCTCAGCGCCGTAGCTTGTCCTGTATGAGCGGTCACGTGGTGCCGCTCATTACAGTGATGAATATGCGGCTCCACCCCTATGGGTGAGTATTTTATTTCCAGTGGGCGGGCGCACAGGGGGTGGGAGGGGGTTGGTTATGAAATGAATGGCGGCTTCAGCACCACAAGCTGGGGGGACAGCGCTTACTGTAGCTCAGTAGTTCAGGTGGTCAACTCGGCAGCGGTGAGATTAGACATCCCCTCGTCCTGGAGAATTAATTCAGTTTTTCATGTATCTTTACTGAAGAAAGTTGACACACCAGATAAGGAGCCTATGCCGACTGTTCCTCCAGTTGATGAGGACGGCGAATTTGAGATTTCACGCATTTTAGATTCCAGGTGGCACAGAGGAAGTTTGCAGTATCTCATGTCCTGGAAGGATTTCGGTCCCGAGGATAATTCCTGGGTGAAAGCTGAGGACGTCTCGGTCTCAAGGCTGATTAAGGCTTTTCACAGGAGATTTCCGAATAAGGCTTGGCCAAGAGGATCCGGAGGATCCTCGTAAAAGGGGAGGTACTGTTGAAATCTGTTTTGTTTTGACCATCCGCCATCTTGTGGTTTTCTGGCTGCTGGTCTTTTTCCCCTGGTGCTGGGTTGTTTTGGTCAGGTGATTGTATCACCCTTTATTACCCTCGGCTTTATACTCTGATACTGGGCTGCATGCCCTGCCTCCGAATTGTCTGACTACTTCTTTGCCTTCCTCTTGCTGTACCTCTTATCTGTTACTCTGACCCTCCAGTCAGCTACAGACCCGGGGATTGCCCAGGAGTGGTACCTGGTGATTACCTGTGGCCAAGCCTATTCTTACCAACACATGCTTCAGTGAATACCAGGTAGTCACTTAGTTATGCCCCTTCAGGGTAAGCTCGGCCCATGGCGCAGTGGGTTCACATCAATGTAACACAGAAATACACACATTTATATGCCTAAGCTGCATTCAGTGAGGTAATGGTTGTCTGATGAATGTTCTATCACACTAAATGCAGTCACGCAAGCAAATCATTAAGACCTGCTGATGGCAGATTCATTTGCAGTTGCTGAACAATGATATCTCAGTTGTTCTAGATGTGAGACAGGTCTGGAAATGATGCAGGTTATGGTAGCACGTATTGGCCATAGAGGCTGCTTACAGTGCCAACATGGTACTTGGCACTATTGAAAAACAGCTTCTGGGACACTCTTCCGATCCCTCGTGAAGACATCTACATGGCGTTCACATGGTCTCCAGACCAATCTCCAGCAATCAGTGCATCCAAGACAAAAGTGGGACATAGCACTGAAGTGCATAGACCTCCATTCCAGCCTCCATTGCCGTCTTGTTGTGCACCATGATAGCCTTTGAAAGCAATGGTGTGAGGTCAATGGATGTTGTGGGATGTCTATCCCTTAGCTCAGTGTCATGCAAATGACCTCTTATGGTTTGTGTAGACACTGCTTGAAGCAATAGGCTTGGTATGTGAGGTCTAATTTTGCTTCCAGAACAGAACAGATCACTACACACCATTCTCCTAATCTAACAATGCCATGTAAGCAATGCCAAGAGGAAGCATTCAGGAGGTGGCATCACGCAATTTTACTCCTGTGATTATGGTGTGGGTGACACGGTAGCTGGACCCCTCTAGTCATTATTACTGGTACAATAACAGTTTAGCATTACATTGATTTGATCATGGAACCAGTGTTACAAACTTTTCCAGAGTGTCCCAGGAGCATTTTTCAACACAACAATGCCAGGCAACATATTGCTCGTGCTACTGTGAGCAGCCTGTTTGGCCTTAAGGTACTAATATGACCTGCAGAATCTCCAGATTTGTCGCCCAATGAGCACATCTGGGATGTAATTGAAAAAGGAGCTGCCAGCAATAGATCTTGATGATTTGCATTCCCAAGTACATTTGACGTGGCAGAACATTCCTCAGACAACCATTTGTAAGGAGATGGACATACTGCCCACGTTCCCCCTTGAAGAACATGCATATTTTTGCATTGTGCAATGTGAACTATGACATGCATTAATAGTGTTGATATTGTATTCTGCCCAACAGTAGGAACAGTCATAGTTAATTATTGGGACTAGCCTAGAGTGGGAGGGTATAAGGTGAAGGGACAGAGACTATTTCCTGTCAGAATGTCAGATAGGGGCAAGTGTGCCTCTGAAGTAGACCTAAGGTCTGTCACATGACGTGGGTGCTCCTAAAGTGAGGAGAGAACGAGATGGTGATTAGTGTGAATCAGAGTAAAGAGAGAAGGAAAACTGACAGGTAGGGATGAACCTAGCCACACTGCTGCCTGAGGGAACTTCAAAATGGCGCCCCCCCCAAACACATATACAGTACAGCCCACCTATAGGGCTCCCATCTCATATACAGTCCCCCCATACATTACATGAGTGATAACTATTGTATATTCTACAATAGGTCATAAATCAGACAGTATAGTCCTCCATACAATATTCTGGGCACCACTGTTATGATCTGGTGGCCTAAGAGCAGCATGGGACGTACTCTGGAGAAGGTGGTACCTATACTGACTGCAGACCCTGAACCTAACACCGCAACTAGAAGTAGCCGTGGAATGTACCTAGCGCTCCCTAGACATCTCGACACAGCCGGAGGACTAATTACCCCTAGAGATAGAAAAGGGAAAACTATCTTGCCTCAGAGAAAATCCCCAAAGAACAGGCAGCCCCCCACAAATATTGACTGTGAGAGGAGAGGGAAAAAACATACACAGACTGAAATGAGAATTTAGCAAAGGAGGCCACTTCTAGCTAAATAAAAAGGACAGGACAGAGTACTATGCGGTCAGAATTAAAAACTAGAAAATATCCAGCACAGACAATACAAAAACTCCACAGCTAACTAAAGATATGGAGGGTATATCTGCATCTCCAGAGATACCAGCTTGGCTAAAAAAATCCTAATACAGACCAAGCTGGACAAGACAAAACATAGAAAGGAATTGAGCAATAAGACCACAACATGTGGACAGCAAATCAAGGCCAGAACTTATCTTGGATGAAAAGAACTGCAAAGCAGAAGGAACCAGGCAGGGATGTGAATCCTCCAGGAACAATGGACAACTGGCACTGACTAAAGGGTGAAGCAAGACTAAATAGCCCCGTCCAAATTGCAAAAGGTGAAAACACCTGATAAATGCTGTGATTCAGAGACAGCAGGCAGCGCTACCACTTACAACCACCGGAGGGAGCCCAAGAGCAGAATTCACAACAGTAACCCCCCTTGAGGAGGGGTCACCGAACCCTCACCAGAGCCCCCAGGCCGATCCGGACGAGCCAAATGAAAGGCACGAACCAAATCATCAGCATGAACATCGGAGGCAACAACCCAAGAATTATCCTCCTGGCCATAACCCTTCCATTTGACAAGATACTGAAGCCTCCGCCTCGAAAAACGAGAATCCAAAATCTTCTCAACCACATACTCCAACTCCCCATCAATCAACACCGGGGCAGGAGGATCGACAGAGGGAACAACGGGCACCACATATTTCCGCAACAAAGATCTATGAAAAACATTATGGATGGAAAAAGAGGCTGGAAGGGCCAAACGAAAAGACACTGGATTGATAATCTCAGAAATCCTATAAGGGCCAATAAACCGAGGCTTAAACTTAGGGGAAGAAACCTTCATAGGGACATGACGGGAAGACAACCAGACCAAATCCCCAACCCGAAGCCGGGAACCAACACAGCGACGACGGTTAGCAAAACGCTGAGCCCCCTCCTGAGACAACACCAAATTGTCAACAACATGAGCCCAAATTTGCTGCAACCTGTCAACCACAGAGTCCACCCCAGGACAATCAGAAGGCTCAACCTGCCCTGAAGAAAAACGAGGATGAAAACCAGAGTTACAAAAGAAGGGTGAAACCAAGGTAGCAGAACTAGCCCGATTATTAAGGGCAAACTCGGCCAATGGCAAGAAAGCCACCCAATCATCCTGATCAGCAGACACAAAGCATCTCAAATAAGTTTCCAAAGTCTGATTAGTTCGCTCGGTTTGGCCATTTGTCTGAGGATGAAATGCGGAAGAAAAAGACAAATCAATGCCCAGCCTAGCACAAAAGGCCCGCCAAAACCTAGAAACAAACTGGGAACCTCTATCGGACACAATGTTCTCCGGAATGCCATGCAAATGAACCACATGCTGAAAAAACAACGGAACCAAATCAGAAGAGGAAGGCAACTTAGGCAAAGGTACCAAATGAACCATCTTAGAAAACCGGTCACAAACCACCCAGATAACTGACATCCCCTGGGAAACCGGAAGATCCGAAATAAAATCCATAGAAATATGCGTCCAAGGCCTCTCAGGGACCGGCAAAGGCAAAAGCAACCCACTAGCGCGGGAACAGCAAGGTTTGGCCCGCGCACAAGTCCCACAGGACTGCACAAAAGAACGCACAACCCGTGACAAAGAAGGCCACCAAAAGGACCTACCAACCAAATCTCTGGTACCAAAAATCCCAGGATGACCGGCCAACACAGAACAATGAACCTCCAAAATCACTTTACTAGTCCATCTGTCAGGAACAAACAATTTCCCCACTGGACAGCGGTCAGGTTTATCAGCCTGAAATTTCTGAAGAACCCGTCGTAAATCAGGGGAGATGGCAGAAAGAATCACCCCTTCCTTCAGAATACCGACCGGCTCAAGGACCCCAGGAGAATCAGGCAAAAAGCTCCTAGAAAGGGCATCAGCCTTAACATTCTTAGAACCCGGAAGATACGAGACCACAGAATCAAAACGGGAGAAAAACAGGGACCATCGGGCCTGTCTAGGATTCAGCCGTTTGGCAGACTCGAGATAAATCAGATTCTTATGATCGGTCAAGACCACAATACGGTGCTTGGCCCCCTCAAGCCAATGTCGCCACTCCTCAAATGCCCACTTCATAGCCAACAACTCACGATTGCCGACATCATAATTGCGTTCCGCAGGCGAAAACTTTAGAGAAAAGAAGGCACACGGTTTCATCAAGGAACCATCAGAATTCCTCTGAGACAAAACGGCCCCTGCCCCAATCTCAGAAGCGTCAACCTCAACCTGAAAAGGAAGAGAAACATCCGGCTGACGCAACACAGGGGCAGAAGTAAATCGGCGTTTAAGCTCCTGAAAGGCAGAAACAGCCGCAGAGGACCAATTAGTAACATCAGCGCCTTTCTTTGTCAAATCGGTCAGGGGTTTAACCACACTGGAGAAGTTGGCAATGAAACGGCGATAAAAATTAGCAAAGCCCAAAAATTTCTGAAGGCTCTTCACGGCTGTGGGCTGGATCCAATCATGAATGGCCTGAACCTTAACCGGATCCATTTCTATAGATGAGGGAGAAAAAATGAAGCCCAAGAAAGAAATCTTCTGTACTCCAAAGAGGCACTTAGACCCCTTCACAAACAAGGCATTATCACGAAGGATCTGAAATACCATCCTGACTTGTTTCACATGAGACTCCCAATCATCTGAAAAAATCAAAATATCATCCAAATATACAATCATGAATTTATCAAGATAATTCCGAAATATATCATGCATGAAGGACTGAAACACAGATGGAGCATTAGAGAGTCCGAATGGCATCACAAGGTATTCAAAATGGCCTTCGGGCGTATTAAACGCAGTTTTCCATTCGTCCCCCTGCTTAATACGAACCAGATTATATGCCCCTCGAAGGTCAATCTTAGTAAACCAACTAGCCCCCTTAATCCTAGCAAACAGATCAGAAAGCAAAGGCAAAGGGTATTGAAATTTGACCGTGATCTTATTCAAGAGGCGATAATCAATACAGGGTCTCAAGGAGCCATCTTTTTTGGCAACAAAGAAAAAACCTGCTCCCAATGGTGAAGAAGATGGCCGAATATGCCCCTTCTCCAAGGACTCCTTCACATAGCTTCGCATGGCGGTATGTTCTGGCACAGACAGGTTGAAAAGTCGGCCTTTAGGGAACTTACAGCCTGGAATCAAGTCAATAGCACAATCACAGTCCCTATGCGGTGGAAGGGAACTGGACTTGGGCTCATCGAATACATCCTGGAAATCTGACAAAAACTCAGGAATTTCAGAAGAGGGGGAGGAGGCAATTGACATCACAGGAACGTCACCATGAACCCCCTGACAACCCCAACTAGTCACAGACATAGATTTCCAATCTAATACCTGATTATGCACCTGTAACCATGGGAAACCCAGCACAATAGCATCATGCAAATTATGCAACACCAAAAAATGACAATCTTCCTGATGGGCTGGCGCCATGCACATGGTTAACTGTGTCCAAAACTGAGGTTTATTTTTAGCCAACGGTGTAGCATCAATGCCCCTCAAAGGAATAGGACTTTGCAAAGGCTGCAAGGGGAAACCACAACGTCTGGCAAATTCTAAGTCCATTAAATTTAGAGCGGCGCCTGAATCCACAAATGCCATGACAGAAAATGACGAAAATGAGCAGATCAGGGTCACAGATAAGAGAAATTTAGGTTGTACAGTACTGATGGTAACAGAACTAGCGATTCTCTTGGTACGCTTAGGGCAATCAGAAATAACATGAGCAGAATCGCCGCAATAAAAACACAACCTATTCTGACGTCTGAATCGTTGTCGTTCAGCTCTAGACACAATCCTATCACACTGCATAGGCTCAGGACTCCGCTCGGAAGACAATGCCATAGTGTGCACAACTCTGAGCTCGCGCAAGCGCCGATCAATCTGAATGGCCAGAGACATAGAATCATTCAGACCAGCAGGCGTGGGGAACCCCACCATAACTTCTTTAACGGATTCAGAAAGACCCTTTCAGAAGATTGCCGCCAAGGCATCCTCATTCCATTTAGTCAGAACAGACCATTTTCTAAACTTCTGGCAATATGATTCTGCCGCTTCTTGACCCTGAGACAGGGCCAACAAGGTCTTCTCAGCATGATCCACAGAATTAGGTTCGTCATACAATAACCCAAGCGCCTGAAAAAAGGTGTCTACATTAAGCAACGCCGGATTCCCAGGTTCCAGGGCAAATGCCCAATCCTGGGGGTCACCACGCAGCAGAGATATAATAATTTTAACCTGCTGGATGGGATCACCAGAGGAACGGGGTTTCAGAGCAAAAAACAGTTTACAGTTATTTTTAAAGCTCAGAAATTTGGACCTATCTCCAAAAAACAAATCAGGAGTTGGAATTCTAGGCTCTAAAACTGGAGTCTGAACGATATAATCGGAAATACCCTGTACTCTAGCAGCAAGTTGATCCACACGAGAAACCAGTCCCTGAACATCCATACCAGCGCCGAACTCTTGAGCCACCCAGAGGCAAAGAGGGAAGAGAAAAAAAAACACAACAGACTACAGAAAAAAAAATGGCTCAGCACTTTCCTTCCCTTCTTCTGAGATGCGGTTAACTCATTGTTGGCCAGTTGTACTGTTATGATCTGGTGGCCTAAGAGCAGCATGGGACGTACTCTGGAGAAGGTGGTACCTATACTGACCGCAGACCCTGAACCTAACACCGCAACTAGAAGTAGCCGTGGAATGTACCTAGCGCTCCCTAGACATCTCGACACAGCCGGAGGACTAATTACCCCTAGAGATAGAAAAGGGAAAACTATCTTGCCTCAGAGAAAATCCCCAAAGAACAGGCAGCCCCCCACAAATATTGACTGTGAGAGGAGAGGGAAAAAACATACACAGACTGAAATGAGAATTTAGCAAAGGAGGCCACTTCTAGCTAAATAGAAAGGACAGGACAGAGTACTATGCGGTCAGAATTAAAAACTAGAAAATATCCAGCACAGACAATACAAAAACTCCACAGCTAACTAAAGATATGGAGGGTATATCTGCATCTCCAGAGATACCAGCTTGGCTAAAAAAATCCTAATACAGACCAAGCTGGACAAGACAAAACATAGAAAGGAACTGAGCAATAAGACCACAACATGTGGACAGCAAATCAAGGCCAGAACTTATCTTGGATGAAAAGAACTGCAAAGCAGAAGGAACCAGGCAGGGATGTGAATCCTCCAGGAACAATGGACAACTGGCACTGACTAAAGGGTGAAGCAAGACTAAATAGCCCCGTCCAAATTGCAAAAGGTGAAAACACCTGATAAATGCTGTGATTCAGAGACAGCAGCGCTACCACTTACAACCACCGGAGGGAGCCCAAGAGCAGAATTCACAACACACCACATAGTCCTCCATACAGAATAATAAGCCCCACATAGTCCTTCATACAGAATAATAAGCCCCATATATTGCTCCATACAGAATAATGAGCCTCATGTATTGCTCCATACAGAATAATGAGCCCCATATATTGCGCCATATAGTATAATGAGCCCCATATATTTCTCCATACAGTATTATGGGCACCACGTAGCGCTCCATACAGAATAATAATACTATTAACCACCGCGCTAAAAAGAAGCTGAAATATCGCTGTGCTTACTTATAATACAGCTGTTTCTGTGTTGTGTGGGGATCCTTGTGCATAAAGGGGTACACCCGGTTATATTGGGTTACTGCAAGGTGAAATAAACAGAATAACGATATATCATTTGGACCCTGCAAATTTATTTATCAGGGGTGTTGGTTGAATGCACTTTCTCCTTTTGAGAGGCTGTACAGACTGCACCTGAGGTGTTCCTGTTTGGGTATAAATGTTTCTTTTTTTCCACATCACCAGCCCCAGCCCACCGAGCCTAGCACCACCTATATATACATCAGCCCAGCCACAGCCAGCCACTGTATATACATCAGCCCAAGCCCCCAGCACCTGTATATACATCAGACGAGCCAGCCCCTGTATATACATACATCAGCCCAGCCACAGCCAGCCCCCAGCACGTGACCTGTATATACATCAGCCAAGCCAGCCCCCAACCCCTGTATATACATCAGCCCAGTCACAGCCAGCTCCCAGCCCCTGTATATACATCAGCCCAGCCACAGCCAGCACCTGTATATACCGTATTTTCTGGCGTATAAGACGACTTTTTAACCCCTGAAAATCTTCTTAAAAGTCGGGGGTCGTCTTATACGCCGGGTATCGTCTTGTACGCCGGGTGTATATGGTGGGGGGGGGGGGAGTTGTCCTGATGACGACGAGGGGGCGTCTCACAGGAAAGTGCGTGGAGTATCCCCCATTACCTCATCATAGCGCTGCAGCGTGGGGTCTCTGTGCTGGGAGCGGCGGCGGCTGCTCCTCTTTGTGCCGCGTGGGTGCTGTGCTGTGGGGCGGCGGCTCCTCTTCTGCAGTGTGGGGCCTCTGTGCTGTGGGGCGGCGGTGGCGTATTTTCATGCAGTCAGTCGGGGCTCCTCCGGCATCTCCTTAAAGCCCGGAGGCCCCGCTGGCAGCTCCATTGCTGTGATTCGGTGGCCACCCCGGCCATGTTTCAAGCAGCTTTAGATGTGAATGGAGGAGAAACCTCCTGAAATGCCCAAGTTCTTCCTCCACCCAGACTGCTGCTCTCTGTGCAAAATGGCGCAATGTTGCACCAACGTCCAAACTGCGCCGTTCTTTCTTGATGACTGGTCCCAGTGGCTCTGCCACCCACCTTGTGCCCTTCACAGAAGACATTTTCTCTGCTGGTGTGACCTAAATGCTGTGTGTGAAGGGGGCTGGCCGACTGCGGACAGTGGCCCTTTCTCCACCACCGCCTATTACAGGGAAGGGGGCTGGCAGCCATTGAAGTGAGTGGGGATCTGTCTCCTATCACCATCATGGCCCGTGCATGCACAAAGAAGGGGCCTGGCTTGGGTATTGAAATGCGCGGTCAGCCAGCCCCACATTGCTCTGGTCTCCTGATGGTAGGACGCTGCCTCCCGTGTCGGCACAAGCCGTTGGTTGAGCTACCGGGTGGAGATTGGTGAAGAATATCAGTAAGCGTCTTGTATTTCTAACACGGCGCCGCCCCATTTCTAGAGCGCAAAGACCCCGCAGTCCTCGATTCTGGATGTGAGCGTACAGGCTGTAATTCGCAGTGACGTGTCTGTGCTCTGGATTGCAACTCTCTGTATACATCATGTATCTCAGCTCTGCGCTGTGTACAGTGTATACGTCATGTATCTTAGCACTGTGCTGTGTACAGTATACATCGTGTATCTCAGATCTGCATTGTGTACGGTGTATACATCGTGTATCTCAGCTCTGTGCTGTATCCGTCATGTATCTCAGCTCTGCGCTGTGATCAGTATATACATCATGTATCTCAGCGCTGCGTTGTGTACGGTGTATACATTGGGTATCTCAGTTCCATGCTGTATCCATCGTGTATCTCAGCAGCTCTACGCTGTGTTCGGTGTATACATCGTGTATCTCAGCGCTGCATTGTGTACGGTGTATACGTCGTGTATCTCAGCGCTGCGTTGTGTACGGTCTATATAGTCCTGTATCTTAGCTCTGCGCTGTATCCGTCGTGTAAGGCCTCTTTCACACTTCCGTTTTTACAATATGCACAGGATCCGTCAAAATGTTGAAAAGACGGATCCTGTGCAGATTGTAAAAAACAGGTGCACTGGGCCCATTTTTCTGACGACCCGTCGAGGCTATGTGCACCTGTTGTGCATGCGTCTTTGCAGCGGTTTTCCGCTGCGAAAATGCATGCACAACAAAACCCAGGTTAAAAATAATTAAAAAAATTAAAAAATCGCAATATTCTCACCTTCCGGCGTCCCGCGCAGCCTTCCCGATGCTGTCGGCAGCTTCCGTTCCCAGTAATGCGTTGTGGCAATAACCCAGATGACCTAGCGGTCTCGCGAGACCACTACGTCATCACAGGTTTCGCGCAATGCATTACTGGGAACGCGAGCTGCCGGCAGCATTGGTAATGCTGCACGGGACGCCAGAAGGTGAGAATATTGCTATTTTTTTTTTTTACATTACATCTTGTTACTATTGACGCTGCCTATGCAGCATCAATAGTAAAAAGAGAGAGAGCGAGTAAGAGAGAACTTCCCTGCCGGGAGATTCTTCCACACATGCTCAGTTTCAAAAGACGGAACCCGTAGGTGGATTCCTGCTTTTGGCGGTCAGCGACGGATTCTGCGCCCACAGGCTTCCATTATAGCCAACGACGGATGGCGCAGGAGAAGGAGCTCAAAGACGGAAGTGTGAAAGAGGCCTAACTCAGCGCTGAGTTGTGCACGGTGTATATGCAGCGCCCCAGAGTCCTGGTCGTTGCAGTACTGCCGCTCCGCCGCTAAGGGGAGTGATGGTACGTCTGATGGCACTTAAGGCGTTCACCTGACCAGGTATCACAGTCACACTTTACACTTCACATTCTGGCCACCAGGGGAAGCAAAGGGTTCTATGTACAGGCCACTCCTCACAATCTGGTAAAACTGGGGGCTGGATAGGAAGTTAGTGAGAAGCTGACTGGGTTGGATCCAGGCAACATCCTGTGGCAGAGGGTGTTGCGGGGGAAGATTCAGGGGGGTCTCTGTCAGGGGTGGGATCCTGACAGTGGCCTAGCGAACAGAACAGAACGTTACGGAGCCGCGCCTGCACTTGAATGCGGTGGCATCCTAAGAAAGGAAAAGAAGCGAGGTTTACTGTGGAGAAGTGAGAAACGAGATCGCAGCAAAAAGGAGATAAAGCCAGTAGGAGTCGTGCCGTAAGATCGAGGCAACATCCTACTGAGGCGCGTAGCCGGTGGCCGGAACGCCGAGGAAGTATTAGGCTCCAAGCAATACTTCAAACAGCGGCAGGACAGTTAATTTTAGGTTGGCTGTCTCACCTAAATCACCTAAGCAGACATAGGGGGCAATTGTGGGAGAGGGGCGACGCTAGGGTCCCGGAAGAACTCCAGGCCTACCCGTCATACGGGTGCGTCCTATCCATATCATCTGGGGGATGGAGAAGAACATCAGAACAGATACGAGGAGTTGTGAGAGAAGAACATCAGAAACAGACACAACAGTTGTGAGGACTATCCCGTGGTGCTCAGCAGGGAGGTACTACAACACACAGGCGCTAGAAGGTAGGCACTGATTTCCACCTGCAAAGGAAACTCTGGATGTGCCTTCGGACCGGCCGGTCTCAGCCAGCTCTGTTAGCAGTACTCTGGATTGCAGATCCTGAAGCCTTCAGTAAAGAGGTAAAGAGACTGCAACCCTGTGTCCTCATTATTCATCGCGCCTTGCACCACGCACCACCATCACACCTTTCATTGGACGCCCCTTAGCAGGGTCACGGACCGGGTCTAGCCACCGTGACAACCCCAGGACTGAGACAGAGAGGCCCGGTACCGAGTACCCCGCGGCCCTGCGTCTGGGGGCGCTCCAACTTGGCGTCACGAACAGGATCTACTTAAGCCTGAAGAATCAGGTCATGTGTGCCTTGGGACTGTGTCTGAATTGTGCTTGAACTGTGACTTATTGCAAAGACTGTGTATTGCCACTTCCCGCCAAAATCACCGCCATTACAGCGCTAAGAGGAGCGCAGGAGAAGAAGAAGGGCGTGGAAGTGGGCGTAGACAAGCTGAAGAGCGCGAAAGACAATGGCCTCCCAGTCTAAGTATTTCTGTACCTTGAGGACGTGTCCGTCAGAAGCCGAGATCCGCCTCCTAATCCTCAATGGAGGGCGGAGACGACGAAAAAGAAACCGCCCACGAAGGAGAGAGCGGGAAAAAGACCAGGAAGTGACCCACGTGGAGGACGCGATGGCTGACCGCTCAGACCCAGAGTGTGGGGTCGAAGTGGAGAACTCCCCCAGCTACCCGGAGGAGCATAGAGGCTCAGTCTCCACAGCCGATGCGGGTCTCCTGCAGCTCGAGATAGAAGACTTAATTGGGCAACTTCTCCAGCTGTGGGTGGAGGCCAAGGTCGCACCCCAGGAGACGCCAGCAGAGGATTCCCCGACCTCGGTTCCTGTACCGCTGCTCGAGTTGCTTCCGACGTCTCCACCGATGTCACCACCAGCGGAGCCAGCCACGAGGGAGGATGTTGCATCGGCCGGTAAGCCCGCCGACCCTGCCCCGCTAGCGGAGGACCTGCTGATAGGCCCAGTTGCAGCGCCACCTCCCCCTGGGACCCATCGACTCCAGCGCCTCCTTCCCTGGGACCAGGCCACGGGCATGGAGCACCTCCTAAAGGCCCCGATCTCGACAATCACCCTGCCGGGCGCGGTCTATGCAGAGCGCACGGTGTGCCGCTGGGTGAACCCAGGGTCCAACTTTATGGGGTTCCCCAGGGTGACGACCCAGGAAGGAGAGATGGTGGAGGCCCTCAGCTGGGAAGAGTACCAGGTCCAGCTAAACCAACAGTGGGAGAAGGAGAGAGAGTACCAGGCCGGGGGGAAGCCCATCACCAGCGGGACCTAGCAGTGAAGGACCGAGCCCACAAGGACCGCACCACTCACCAGGCCCCGCGGCGGCAGGGCATTATCATCGCCTTTAAACTCCGCGGGGGCTGGGGCTTTATTAAGGAGCCGGGCCTGTACGCCGAAGTGTTCGTGAATCGGAGGGATGTAGAGTCCCACCTAAGAGAGGGCCACCCGGATCGGGATCTCTACCCGGGGGATGAAGTCACCTACACCCGGCACTTTGGGGAAAAGGGGTGGTTCGCCCTGAACGTCCACAAGAGGCGGGACTCCATGACGCCCCCGACTAAGGTGCCGGTGAAGCCGTCCCCTGTGGCGAAGGCGCCCTCTTGTGACCGGTCTACCATTACCACAAAGATCACGGTGGTTACCCCAACCTGCACCGTTGTCAAGACCACCACCTGCACTGTTGCTACCACTGTGGTAGCCGGAAGCTTGGCCGCAGAGATGACCAATACCCAGGTCGTTTCAGGATCCAAGACTGTGGGTACCCAGACCCCTGTCTGGAGCGAGGGGCTTCTGGTACAACACTTGGTAGCCGCAGCTACCCGGGCGGATGGCCCCGCCCACTGCTGCCTGCAGAGCTACGGCCACCAGAGTAGATCCTGATGCTCTGCAACTGTAAATAGTTAACTGTTTGTTTCCCTGCTTTTTGCTGCTAATACCCGACCAGGGTTGTTCTTAAAGGGATCCCTTCGTTTACCCGGGATCCCTATTGCTTTTTATTTTTGCTTTTGTTTTCATTTTTGCTTTTGTTCAACAATGTTCCAAAGACTGCCGAATCATGGACGGTGAATGGTTCACAAACTGTATTGTAAATAGTTTGCACCTTCTTAAAGGTGCCCTTTACTGGTTTTACAAGAAGGAGAGCTTTGTGAAGAGACTGTTCCTGAGTACAGCATGGAAGCTCTTGCCTTAACTGGACTTGCAGATAGAGAGAGTCTGCATTACCTCAAAGAGACTTGGTTCCCTCTTAAAGGGAACGTTCACTAGTTGCACTTAAAGTATAATGTTGCCTTAAAAAAAAGTAGATGGTAATAATGGTTTTACATAGGAGTAATATGTACCGTATTTTTCGCTTTGTAAGACGCTCCGGATTATAAGACGCACCCCAAATTTTGAGGAGAAAAATAGGAAAAAACTTTTTTTAATAAATTGGTGGGGCGTCTTATAATCCATGCGTCTTATTACTTACCAGGGTTTGTGGCTGTGGTGGATCAGGGTCGTTGCTGGAGGCAGGAGTGGAGCATTGCTGCAGGCTGGGATGAGGGGGTCTGCAGGGGGCTCCTGTGCTGCAGGGGGGCTCCTGTGCTGCAGGCTGGGATGAGGGGTCTGCATGGGGGCTCCTGTGCTGCAAGCTGGGATGAGGGGTCTGCAGGGGGCTCCTGTGCTGCAGGGCTGTCTCCGATGCTGCAGGGCTGTCTCCGGTGCTGCGGGGGGCTCTGGTGACATTTTATGAAAGGCCAGAGCTCCTGGCAGTTCGTCCATGCGTTCCTGTATGACTGACTCCGGGAAAATGGCCGCCGGAATCTCGAGAGATGAGATCTCAGCGCTGAAATCTCATCTCCCGAGATTCCGGCGGCCATTTTCCCGGAGTCAGTCATACTGGAACTAACTTCGGGAAAATGGCCGCCGGAATCTCGAGAGATGAGATCTCAGCGCTGAAATCTCATCTCCCGAGATTCCGGCGGCCATTTTCCCGGAATTAGTCATACTGGAACGCATGGACGAACTGCCGGGGGGCTCTGGTCTTTCACAAAATGTCGCCAGAGCCCCCCGCAGCACCGGAGCCCCCAGCATCACCCGGGGCAGCAGCGGACAACCCCGGCAGCGGCGGCGGACGACAGCGGCGGCAGACGACAGCGGCGGCGGGCGGTAGCGGCGGCGGACACCCCCTCATCCCAGCCTGTAATTTTAAGCGGTATATCCGCTTTGTTAGACGCACCCACATTTCCCCCCTCAAATTTGGGGGAAATAAAGTGCGTCTTACAAAGCGTAAAATACAGTAGTTAGCTAGATAGTTATAGAGAATGTTTAATAATGTTACTAGAGAATGAGGACAGGAAAGAGTTGAAAGCCGAGTTTCAATAAAGTAAACCCGTCGGGGTTAGTTAGTGAAGTCCTCCTGAGAGCCATAGAGAGATGGCTCAGTGATCCTGTACTAAGAAAAGAGGCAGTAGGCCTGGGCAGATAGACAGGCGGTCCTGCATATGAAAAATCAGAAAGTAAAAAGAAAATGTTGCACTTAGAAGAGAAAAATAAAGAAAAAGTTAATTTATATTTTAGAGTTTTATAGTAAGCCTTTAGTGGGTTCAGCTGATACGCCCTTAAAGGAAAAGTTAAATTATTGTTCAGAATTTGCACTTAGTAGAATACCCGGCTGGGTAATAGAAGTTATTTATAGTATGTTATTTAAAATATTTAATCATGTTTTGTTTGTAACGTTCAAGAGTCCTCACCTCCCATAAAGGGAAGCACTGTTATAATTACTTGTTCATGGCATTCCAAAATTTGTATGTCTTTTGCTGACATGTATTGTTGTTTTCTTCCCAGTCCGGGAGTACTGGATTTAACCGGGGGGGGGGGAGTGCAGCGCCCCAGAGTCCTGGTCATTGCAGTACTGACGCTCCGCCACTAAGGGGAGTGATGGTACGTCTGATGGCACTTAAGGAGTTCACCTGACCAGGTATCACAGTCACACTTTACACTTCACATTCTGGCCACCAGGGGGAGCAAAGGGTACTATGTATTAGGCCACTCCTCACAATCTGGTAAAACTGGGGGCTGGATAGGAAGTTAGTCAGAAGCTGACTGGGTTGGATCCAGGCAACATCCTGTGGCAGTGGGTGTTGCGGGGGAAGATTCAGGGGGGTCTCTGTCAGGGGTGGGATCCTGACAGTGGCATAGCGAACAGAACAGAACGTTACGGAGCCGCGCCTGCACTTGAATGCGGTGGCATCCTAAGAAAGGAAAAGAAGCGAGGTTTACTGTGGAGAAGTGAGAAACGAGATCGCAGCAAAAAGGAGATAAAGCCAGTAGGAGTCGTGCCGTAAGATCGAGGCAACATCCTACTGAGGCGCGTAGGGATGTGCCTTCGGACCGGCCGGTCTCAGCCAGCTCTGTTAGCAGTACTCTGGATTGCGGATCCTGAAGCCTTCAGTAAAGAGGTAAAGAGACTGCAACCCTGTGTCCTCGTTATTCATCGCGCCTTGCACCACGCACCACCATCACACCTTTCATTGGACGCCCCTTAGCAGGGTCACGGACCGGGTCTAGCCACCGTGACAACCCCAGAACCGATACAGAGAGGCCCGGTACCGAGTACCCCGCGGCCCTGCGTCTGGGAGCGCTCCATATACGTCGTGTATCTCAGCGCTGCATTGTGTACGGTGTATACATCGTGTATCTCAGCTCTGTTCTGTATCCATCGTGTATCTCAGCTCTGTGCTGTGTTCAGTGTATACATCGTGTATCTCAGCTCTGCACTGTATCCGTCGTGTAACTCAGTACTGCGCTGTGTACGGTGTATACATAGTGTATCTCAGCGCTGTGTTGTGTACTGTGTATACGTCATGTATCTCTGTTCTGTACTGTATAGTCCTGTATCTCAGCTGTGCGCTGTGTCCGTCGTGTATCTCAGCGCAGTGCTGTGTACAGTATAGACATCGTGTATCTAAGCTTTGCGCTGTATCTGTCATGTATCTCAGCGCTGTGCTGTATCCATCATGTATCTCAGCTCTGCGCTGTATCCGTCGTGTATCTCAGCTCTGCGGTGTGTATACGTCTCATGTGGTGGGACCTGCTGGGTCTGTATTTCCATGTAAGGACTGCAGAGGAATGAGAAGAATATCACCTAAGATGAGTCCATGAGGGAGGCAGTTTGGTGGAGTGGGGGTGGGGAGGGACGAGGGAGGGAAGTGGCCATATAGTGCTCAGATAACAGGACTTCAAAAGCAGGCACACAACACAGCCCTGCAGACCCCTGGTGAGTGACAGAGCCGTGCACCAGGCGGTGCATGCGGGAGGGAGAGTATGTTTACTTACTCTACTGCTCTGTGAGTGTCGGCCAGCACCGTTACAGTCACCTTCCGGACAAACTCTGTTCAGGGATGACATTACCTAGGTTGTGGGTTGTGAGCAGGGGCCCGCGCACCGCACTAGTGACACTCAAGGATGTCAGGGATTATGGAGAGTCGGCACCACGTGTTCTGACTGCCGCTCTGCCGCCCCCTGGCATTCAGTGATGACTGCCGCACTCAAGCAAAGGGCTCAATTTGCCTCATGATAGCGGCGCCCCTGCAGACAGGAGGACGGAGTGATCAATCGGAGATGGGTCCTGGGAGAGGACGCCTGGAGGTACGGTCCAGATTTTATAACTCAGAGAGGAAACGTGCCAAGACGGGACAGAGTATGTGAGCTGAAGAGAGTGCCCTGGGAGCGAATTCCTAAGTGCCGGCCATATTGGCAACATAGTTCCTTTAAGGGGAAAGAAGATACGGAACTGCGGATTGAGAATAGGACACTTGCTAACTGCACTGTAGTACAGAGCTGTGTTGTGGTGAAGAAGAGTGAAACAGTGGAGATAGAGAATGGAATAGATACTGTGTGAATATGCTCTGTATGGTAAAGGAAACGTTCATAAAGTTGGGTACAAGCTACCTATTGTACATAATTCCCACAAAGTTATCGTAAAGTAAAAAGTTTATTTTCGACTGATGGTCTCACTCACTGAAGTCTTCAACATCTGGTCCTGGCCAATCAAAATCATCGGCAACATGGAAGGACATAACACCCCCACAGCACCAATCCACTCACCCAGCCAGGACCGCAACCTTCATGTAACGTGACGGGGCCTAAAAGATGAGTACTTCATCCATGGCTACTGCTCCGCACCATGTTACACATTTACAACCTCATTGATAGGATGCCAATCTGTATAAATCAGTGTATATCTGTGGGTGGCGCTCATACGTCATACTGAATAAATCAAGAGTTTTGAAAGTTTTGCTTACATTTTCCTTCATTTGTATATTAATAACATGCCCATTAATCTTGTGATATTTATAATTGCATGACTTTTCTTTCTTGGTACTGCATCAATGTTGGGAAGTGTACTATATATATATAAAGATACAGATTCACCTTCCTGAATACAGCAGTTCCATAATATTGTATATTACTATTACCTGAACTTTTTTCACGAGCCGCAATGATGCAGTAATAATGAAGGGAAACCAAGTGAAATCAAAGCAAGAGAAGGCTCATTTCACACAGCTTGCTTCTGCTATTAGCAGACTATTACCGCTCATAAAAGGGGTGATTCTGCTAATATGTTTAGTACGTCAAGTTCTTGTGTTTTGCCCTATTATAGTGCAGCGCCCCAGAGTCCTGGTCGTTGCAGTACTGTGGCTCCGCCGCTAAGGGGAGCTATGGTACGTCTGATGGCACTGAAGGAGTTCATCTGATCAGGTATCACAGACACCAATACATTTCACCGCCGGGCCTCCAGGGGGAGCTAAGGGTTCTATTTACTAGGCCACTCTCCACACACTGGTAAAACTGGGGGCCAGGCAGGAAGTTAGGCAGAAAGCTGACTGGGTTGGAGCCAGGCAACACCTTGTGGCAGAGGGTGTTGCAGGGGAAGATTCGGTAGGGTCTCTGTCAGGGGTGGGATCCTGACAGAGGCTTGGCAAACTGAGAGAACGTAACGGGACCGTGCCTGCTCAGTATAGCGGCGGTGCCCAAGGAAGGACTAGAAGCGAGATAGATTGTGCTGAGTGAGAAACGAGATCAAAGCAACAAGGAGAATACCAGTAGGGGTCGTTCTGAAAGACCGAGGCAACATCCTACTGAGGCGCAAACAACCGGTGGCCGGAACGCCGAAGGAAGTATTTCTATATACAGCTTCAGGCAATACTTCGAACCTACGGCAGGACAGTCAGTCTCAGGTGGGCTGTCTCACTTAAATCACCTATGCAGTCTTGGGGGGCAACTTGTGGAGAGGGGCGACTCTAGGGTCCCGGAAGAGCTCCGAGCCTACCCGTCAAACGGGTGCCGTTCTAACCGTAACATCAGGGAGGGACGGAGGATTAGCAGAACATCATCTAATCGAGTTGTGAGGGAACTTAAGAAACAGACACAACAGTTGTGGGGACTTTCCGTAAGCACAGCAGGGAAGGACCGCAACACATAGCGCAAGAAGGAAGGCACAGATTTCCACCTGTTAAGAGAACTCTGGAGGTGCCATCGGACCGGCCGGACTTGCGCAGCCTGGTTATCCGGATTCCGGACTGAGGACCCAGAGATCTTCAGTAAAGAGGTAAAGAGACTGCAACCTGGTGTCCTCGTTATTTATTGCACCGCACCACCACCACTACCATCATCCATCATATCTACCACAGACTGTGCGCCCCTCGGCAGGGTCACGGATCAGGCCTAGCCACCGTGACAACCCCAGAGCAGAGACTCAGAGGCCCGGTACCGGGTACCCCTCGGCCCTGCGGCAGTGGGGGCGCTACAATATTATATGGCAAGTCATGGTCTGATAATCAGCCTAGAACAAATATATTTATTATTTTTCAAACTGGTATTTATATGTATTTTAATTGTATCATCTTCATTTTGAGAACACAAGAATTCAGGCAAACTCTATGGCAGGGTAGGTTGTTCTACTCCAACGGCATTGCAAGCTGCTGCATCTGGTGTAAATGCCAGGGAAATAGGAGCATTCAGTCAGAAGCATCAGGCTACAGTCATATAAAATGGCATTTTACTTAACAATGTATTAAACAGCCATGAGGTTCAGAGGTGTGAACTGTGCATGCGATGGGTTATTTCAGCAAGCTAATGCTACGTGTTTAAGTGCATGCCTCTCATGTCATCATCATACCTCTCATGTCATCCTCATGCCTTTCGTGTTATCCTCATGCCTCTCGTGTTATCCTCATGCCTCTCGTGTTATCCTCATGCCTCTCGTGTCGTCCTCATGTCTCTCGTGTCGTCCTCATGTCTCTCGTGTTATCCTTATATCTCTCCTGTCATCCTCATGCCTCTCGTGTTATCCTCATGCCTCTCGTGTCGTCCTCATGTCTCTCGTGTCGTCCTCATGTCTCTCGTGTTATCCTTATATCTCTCCTGTCATCCTCATGCCTCACGTGTTATCCTCATGCCTCTCGTGTTATCCTCATGCCTCTCATGTTATCCTCATGCCTCTTGTGTTATCCTCATGTCTCTCGTGTTACCCTTATGTCTCTCCTGTCATCCTCATGCCTCTCGTGTTATCCTCATGCCTCTCGTGTTATCCTCATGCCTCTCGTGTTATCCTCATGCCTCTCATGTTATCCTCATGCTTCTCATGTTATCCTCATGTCTCTCGTGTTATCCTTATGTCTCTCCTGTCATCCTCATGCCTCTCGTGTTATACTCATGCCTCTCGTGTTGTCCTCATGCCTCTCGTGTCGTCCTCATGTCTCTCGTGTCATCCTCATGACTCTCGTGTCATCCTCATGCCTCTCGTGTCATCCTCATGCCTGTCGTGCTATCCTCATGCCTCTCGTGCTAGCCTCATGCCTCTCGTGTTATCCTCATGCCTCTCGTGTTATCCTCATGCCTCTCGTGTCATCCTCATGCCACTCGTGTTATCCTCATGCCTCTTGTGTCATCCTCATGCCACTCGTGTTATCCTCATGCCTCTCGTGTCATCCTCATGCCTCTCGTGTCATCCTCATGTCTCTCGTGTCGTCCTCATGTCTCTCGTGTTATCCTTATGTCTCTCCTGTTATCCTTATGTCTCTCCTGTCATCCTCATGCCTCTCATGTTATCCTCATGCCTCTGGTGTCATCCTCATGCCTCTTGTGATATCCTCATGCCTCTCGTGTTATCCTCATGCCTCTCGTGTTATCCTCCTGCCTCTCGTGTCGTCCTCATGTCTCTCGTGTTATCCTTATGTCTCTCCTGTCATCCTCATGCCTTTTGTGTTATCCTCATGCTTCTCGTGTCGTCCTTATGTCTCTCATGTCGTCCTCATGTTTCTCGTGTCGTCCTCATGTCTCTCGTGTTATCCTCATGACTCTCGTGTCATCCTCATGCCTTTCGTGCTATCCTCATGCCTCTCGTGTTATCCTCATGCCGCTCGTGTTATCTTCATGCCTCTCATGTCATCCTCATGTCTCTCGTGTCGTCCTCATGTCTCTCGTGTTATCCTTATGTCTCTCCTGTCATCCTCATGCCTCTCATGTTATCCTCATGCCTCTCGTGTTATCCTCATGTCTCTTGTGTTATCCTTATGTCTCTCCTGTCATCCTCATGCCTTTCGTGTTATCCTCATGCTTCTCATGTCGTCCTCATGTCTCTCATGTCGTCCTCATGTTTCTCGTGTCATCCTCATGTCTCTCGTGTTATGCTCATGACTCTCGTGTCATCCTCATGCCTTTCGTGCTATCCTCATGCCTCTCGTGTTATCCTCATGCTTCTCGTGTTATCTTCATGCCTCTCATGTCATCCTCATGTCTCTCGTGTCGCCCTCATGTCTCTCGTGTTATCCTTATGTCTCTCCTGTCATCCTCATGCCTCTCATGTTATCCTCATGCCTCTCGTGTTATCCTCATGTCTCTCGTGTTATCCTTATGTCTCTCCTGTCATCCTCATGCCTTTCGTGTTATCCTCATGCTTCTCGTGTCATCCTCATGTCTCTCATGTCGTCCTCATGTCTCTCGTGTTGTCGTCATGTCTCTTGTGTTATCCTCATGACTCTCGTGTCATCCTCATGCCTTTCGCGCTATCCTCATGCCTCTCGTGTTATCCTCATGCCTCTCGTGTTATCCTCATGCCTCTCATGTCATCCTCATGCCTGTCGTGCTATCCTCATGCCTCTCGTGCTAGCCTCATGCCTCTCGTGTTATCCTCATGCCTCTCGTGTCATCCTCATGCCACTCGTGTTATCCTCATGCCTCTTGTGTCATCCTCATGCCTCTCGTGTCGTCCTCATGTCTCTCGTGTCGTCCTCATGTCTCTCGTGTCGTCCTCATGCCTCTCCTGTCATCCTCATGCCTCTCATGTTATCCTCATGCCTCTGTTGTCATCCTCATGCCTCTTGTGCTATCCTCAAGCCTCTCGTGTTATCCTCATGCCTCTCGTGTTATCCTCCTGCCTCTCGTGTCGTCCTCATGTCTCTCGTGTTATCCTTATGTCTCTCCTGTCATCCTCATGCCTCTCATGTTATCCTCATGCCTCTCGTGTTATCCTCATGTCTCTCGTGTTATCCTTATGTCTCTCCTGTCATCCTCATGCCTTTCGTGTTATCCTCATGCTTCTCGTGTCGTCCTCATGTCTCTCATGTCGTCCTCATGTTTCTCGTGTCGTCCTCATGTCTCTCGTGTTATCCTCATGACTCTCGTGTCATCCTCATGCCTTTCGTGCTATCCTCATGCCTCTCGTGTTAACTTCATGCCTATCATGTCATCCTCATGTCTCTCGTGTCGTCCTCATGTCTCTTGTGTTACCCTTATGTCTCTCCTGTCATCCTCATGCCTCTCATGTTATCCTCATGCCTCTCGTGTTATCCTCATGTCTCTCGTGTTATCCTTATGTCTCTCCTGTCATCCTCATGCCTTTCATGTTATCCTCATGCTTCTCGTGTCATCCTCATGTCTCTCATGTCGTCCTCATGTCTCTCATGTCGTCCTCATGTCTCTCGTGTTATCCTCATGACTCTCGTGTCATCCTCATGCCTTTCGTGCTATCCTCATGCCTCTCGTGTTATCCTCATGCCTCTCGTGTTATCCTCATGCCTCTCATGTCATCCTCATGTCTCTCGTGTTATCCTCATGTCTCTCGTGTCATCCTCATGACTCTCGTGTCATCCTCATGCCTTTCGTGCTATCCTCATGCCTCTCGTGTTATCCTCATGCCTCTCGTGTTATCCTCATGCCTCTCATGTCATCCTCATGTCTTTCGTGTCATCCTCATGTCTCTCGTGTCATCCTCATGCCTCTCGTGTCATACTCATGCCTCTCGTGTCATCCTCATGCCTCTGGTGCTATCCTCATGCCTCTCGTGTTATCCTCATGCCTCTCGTGTTATCCTCGTGCCTCTCGTGTTATCCTCATGCCTCTCGTGTTATCCTCATGCCTCTCATGTCATCCTCATGTCTTTCGTGTCATCCTCATGTCTCTCGTGTCATCCTCATGCCTCTCGTGTCATACTCATGCCTCTCGTGTCATCCTCATGCCTCTGGTGCTATCCTCATGCCTCTCGTGTTATCCTCATGCCTCTCGTGTTATCCTCGTGCCTCTCGTGTTATCCTCGTGCCTCTCGTGTCATCCTCGTGCCTCTCGTGTCATCCTCATGCCTCTCGTGTTATCCTCTTGCCTCTCATGCTATCCTCATGCCTCTCGCGTTATTTTCTGCCATCTGCATGTCCTCTGTAGCCGCTAGTAAGAGTTCTGGGAACATGCTACGTGTCTGTGCTGATTCATTGCCTTCTATGCAGTTAATTATTATGGTTAAGGATACTGCTTTTCTCTGTATTATGTATTCTACTTTATTAAAGAAAATCTAAAATGAAATGCAGTTTTATATAAACAAGAGTAATGGTCGATTCATCAGCAGTCTTGATGCAGTACAGGAAACACCAAATTCGTTAAGAGGCAAATTCTACTGAATTAGTGCACTGCCTCTGTTGAGAGTCGTGCGTCTTCGTGTGCTGCACCAGAAAAGCTGTACAATGCACCATGATTCTTTATGAATTTGGCAGGGACGTACACATGCCCACAGCTTCACCCTGGCTCCACCCAAGGTCCGCTGATTCAAACTGGTATGAAAACACCAAAGTCGCTAAACCATTGCGCAACTCTGCACTGCGCAAAATTTTGCAAACTTTTAAAGTTTGTACACCAGTTTTCTTTTTTAGTTTACACATAACAAGTTTAAAACTAATTGTAGCAAAATTATAGAGAAATGATAGTCATTGCGCAGTTTCATCATACAAAGGTTCACCATACAAAAAAAGAAAAGTGAGCATGTAACTTTAACAAAGAATGTGACCCGGTCACCATGTAAGCCTTGCTATAGACTTCATAAATAAACACCACAAAATGGTTAATTGTTAAAGCTTATACGCTCCCTTCAGACCTTCAGAACAAGGACAGCCGCTGTACTCCTAGATGAAAAATTAATTATAAGAACTCCCTTGGGCACCAGGATGTCATGCTGTTCTTTCTATACAGCCTATTTACAATATCTTTCTACCCGCTGACACTTGTGCTACAATATATACCGTATATCAGTATAAATAGATATATACTGTGTATATATATATGTATATTGTAGCACAGATGTCAGCGGGTATATACAGTATATACAGCAACTATATACATATATATATACCGTATATACTGTATATACTCTCTTGTAAAATTTAATTACCGCAAAGTCATATTTTTTCCTTTTTTTTTTTCTGTATGAACACATCATTATATGATCACTATATAAAGCGTGCTTTGGAGTTTTTCTGCAAAAGCAAATGCAATTTTCAAATTTTACATTTTTATGCCCTTAAATTTGATAGTCATACCACACAAAACTGTAAACAGTTCCATATCCAAAAACCGCATTGGCAGTACCTGAACTGTTTCCTGAGACCAGTGTGTATAACCTGTTCCTGTGGCCGTTCTGTCTGCCCTCCAGAGTCTGCTCAGTCTGAACCTGTCCCTGTGGCCATCCTGTTAGCATAGTCTGAACCTATCTCTGTGACCGTTCTGTAGACCCAGTCTGAACCGGTCCCTGTCACTATCCGGTTGGCACAGTCTGATCCTGTCCCTGTGGCCATCCCTTCTGCTATCCGGTGACTGCACAGTCTGAACCCGTTCCAAGTGGTCGTCCTGTCTACAGAGTCTGAACTTGTTCCAGTGGATGTCCTGCACTGTCCAGGAATCTGAATTAAAGGCTTAGACTCTTGGTGTCAGCTGCTACTGCCGGACGCTGTCCTGGAGTGGTACCCGGCAGCTACCTGCTGCACAAGCCTGACCTCACCACTTCTGGAGCCCCACTTGAACACTACTGGCTCCAGTGAACACAAAGGTGGCTGCTTATTCACGCCCTTCCAGGGTAGGTCCGGTCCGTGGCATAGTGGGTCTACAAACCACGTGCGCTACCTGTGTACGTAACCGTTTGCACCACTGAGCCCCATGGTCCTTCGCACTTGGGGATATTCGACTTATTGCTTGGCCAGCGAGAGAGCCAGGAAAAAATTTTGAACCAACTTGTGACACGAGATGCCCGACTGAAAGCCCTGACGTTTGGACAATCTGAGACTTGTGCTCGTGTAATGAAACCCATCCTGTCTGATCCACCTTTGTACTATGGGCATCCAAAGCAGTACCGAGCATTCCTGCAGCAGTGCATGTGGCATTTTGAAGTTGTCAGCCAGCAATTTTCCTCTGATCGGGTCAAGGTGGGATTCCTAATGTCGTACCTAGCAGGAGATGCCCTGGCATGGCTCAACCTCCTATGGGTGAAAAGGGCTTCTATCATCTCAGACCTTCCTGGTAGCCTTCCGTATGATCTTTTGACGAGCCGAACCCAGAACCTCCTGGAAAAACTTACCTTCCCAGCTTCCAGGAGGAGACCAGACGGGTGACGCGTGTGAGGAAACTGTCATGTCTGACCCTGTCCTTGTAAAAGTCTGCCAGGGCCATAGTCATGGCTGAGCTAATCGGGCTTTGCGTGCCCTGGCCTCCCTTTACATAAAAATCACATTTCCCAGTTTACTTGCCTCTCCATTTTCTGCACCGACAGGACCTCTCCTCTGCTCCTCAGGGTCTCCTCCAGTCGCTTGTGAATAAACAGAGACACAGTCCAGGTACAACTGAAAATGAAAACTTTACTCTCACTTCTTCGCAGCACATCCAGATCAGGTACAGCGTTAACATCAGATTTCACATTACACGTCACTTCAGCTTTCCCTTCACTCCTCTCCTTGTCACAGGGCTCGAGACCTGGACCTACTGTATCAAACGGTATCTCAGTGTCCTCCCTGTCCAGATTCTCTGCAATCGGGAGTTCCTTCAGCCGTTTTGAACCGGTTCTGAGGGCATCAGCCCGTGCTATCATCTGCCACATGGCGAGCGACCTGCCCATCTTTCCTGCTGTGTCCTTTCACTGTGGCTCTAACTCCTTAAGCTGCTGACGCTATTGTTGCTGGGGCCATGCTACTCCCCTGGTTTTGGATGGATGGGCTAATTTCTTAAAACGTAACGTTGCGGGGTATCTAAGCTGTTCAGGCTAATAGCCCACCCGAGCTCTATGGTCACCCAGGCCCTTCTGACCCTAACCAGGAAGCTCCCTTCCCCTTACTGCAGTAACCCCTCCTACCGTTAACTATTCACACTGATGCACTACCGTGCTAAACTAGATACATTAAAATGCCTCCATCTAGTGGTCTATTACCAACACTACGCTTTCCCTACATAGCGCACATTGTCAAAATTAGGTAAATACAGGTATAAACATATATACATTTTGTACACTGTACACCGGGAAATACCTAGGGGTTCAGGCAGCTACCAAGACCCCCTTACATCCTTTCAAAGACCACCTGATTCCCAGCCTGTTGAGGCAGCTACCCATGCAGAATCCGTGAAATAAGACCATGTTTGGCATGCTAAGCAGAAGCCGGAACTCATTCGTGAGATAGGATTGAGGTATTGCTGTGGTTGTGCGGAACATCCTGATGGTCTTTGTCTAGTGAAGCCTAAAAAACTCCAAAACTTTGAGCCAGAAGGAGAGGCTGCTGTTGGCGGGAGTATTCCCTCTCCACAAATGACTATGAGTGTATCCGTGGCAAGTGGAGGCTTCGGTTCGGCAGGTGAGTTCAGGCTGCAAGTCGTAAAGAGTCGGCATCAGACTCCAGTACCAACAGTGTTGTGAATTTGCGTTTTGCTCCCTCTAGTGGTCATTAGTGATTTGACACTGGAGCTTCTGTCTTCTCCTATATGCTCACCTGGGCCGTTAGTTCAGGGGCGTTGCTATATAAGCTCCCTGGACCTTCAGTTCAATGCCTGGCATCGTTGAAATCAGAGCTAATCTGTTGTGCTCTAGACTACTGATCCTGGTTCCTGCTTGTTAAAGCTAAGTCTGCTTCCTTGCTTTTTGCTTTTGTTTTGTTTTGTATTTTTGTCCAGCTTGTTCCAATCTGTATCCTGACCTTTGCTGGAAGCTCTAGGGGGCTGGTGTTCTCCCCCCGGACCGTTAGACGGTTCGGGGGTTCTTGAATCTCCAGCGTGGATTTTTATAGGGTTTTTGTTGACCAAATAAGTTATCTTGCTTTTTTCTGCTATTAGTAAGCTGGCCTCTCTTTGCTGAACCTGGTTCATTTCTGTGTTTGTCTTTTCCTCTTACCTCACCGTTATTATTTGTGGGGGGCTTGTATCTTGCTTTGGGGTCCCTTTCTCTGGAGGCAAGAGAGGTCTTTGTTTTCTTCTCCTAGGGGTAGTTAGATTCTCCGGCTGGCGCGAGTCATCTAGCGATCACCGTAGGCATGATCCCCGGCTACTTCTAGTGTTGGCGTTAGGAGTAGATATTTGGTCGACCCAGTTACCACTGCCCTATGAGCTGGATTTTTGTATCTCGCAGACTTACACGTATCTCTGAGACCCTGTCCACTGGGGTCATAACAGTATGCCAGGCCAGTATTAAATGTTTAATGCATTGCAGAAGTGGGATTATAAGAAAGAAAATTTTGAGTTTTTTTTTTCCCTCTCTCATTTTTTTTTTTTTTTTCTTTTCCCCTTTACCTCAGAGTGGCTTAAGCTTGCTGCAGACATGAATGTCCAGACCTTGATTACAAGTGTGGACCAGCTTGCTGCTCGTGTGCAGGGTATACAAGATTATGTTATCAGAAGTCCTAGGTCTGAACCCAAGATACCGATTCCTGAACCGTTTTCAGGAGACCGATTTAAGTTTAGGAATTTCAGGAATAATTGTAAATTGTTTTTGTCCCTGAGACCCTGTTCGTCTGGAGACTCTGCTCAACAAGTAAAAATTGTTATTTCGTTCTTACGGGGCGACCCTCAAGATTGGGCTTTTTCGTTGGCGCCAGGAGATCCGGCATTGGCTGATATTGATGCGTTTTTTCTGGCGCTCGGTTTACTTTATGAGGAACCCAATCTTGAGATTCAGGCAGAAAAAGCCTTGCTGGCTATGTCTCAGGGCCAGGACGAGGCTGAAGTGTATTGCCAAAAATTTCGGAAATGGTCCGTGCTGACACATTGGAACGAGTGTGCACTGGCTGCTAATTTTAGAAATGGCCTTTCTGAAGCCATTAAGAATGTTATGGTGGGTTTTCCCATTCCCACAGGTCTGAATGATACCATGTCCCTGGCTATTCAAATTGACCGGCGGTTGCGGGAGCGCAAAACCGCAAATTCCCTCATGGTGTTGTCTGAACGGACACCTGATTTGATGCAATGTGATAGAATCCTGACTAGAAATGAGAGGAAAATTCATAGACGCCAGAATGGCTTGTGCTACTACTGTGGTGATTCTGCACATGTTATCTCAGCATGCTCTAAGCGTCTTTCTAAGGTTGTTAGTCCTGTCACCGTTGGTAATTTGCATCCTAAGTTTATTCTGTCTGTAACTTTGATTTGCTCACTGTCATCTTATCCTGTCATGGCGTTTGTAGATTCAGGTGCTGCCCTGAGTCTTATGGATCTCTCATTTGCTAAGCGCTGTGGTTTCATTCTTGAACCATTAGAAAATCCTATACCTCTTAGGGGTATTGATGCTACGCCATTAGCAGAAAATAAACCGCAGTATTGGACACAGGTTACCATGTGCATGACTCCTGAACACCGCGAGGTGATACGTTTTCTTGTTTTGCATAAAATGCATGATGTGGTTGTTTTAGGGCTGCCATGGTTACAGACCCATAATCCAGTCCTGGACTGGAAGGCTATGTCAGTGTCTAGTTGGGGCTGTCGTGGTATTCATGAGGATTCCCTGCCTGTGTCTATTGCTTCTTCTACGCCTTCGGAAGTTCCGGAGTATTTGTCTGATTATCAGGATGTCTTTAGCGAGTCCAGGTCCAGTGCATTGCCTCCTCATAGGGAATGTGACTGTGCAATAGATTTGATTCCAGGAAGTAAATTTCCTAAGGGAAGACTGTTTAATCTGTCGGTACCTGAACATACCGCTATGCGTTCATATATCAAGGAGTCTCTGGAGAAAGGACACATCCGTCCGTCTTCTTCCCCTCTTGGTGCGGGATTCTTTTTTGTGGCTAAAAAGGACGGATCTTTGAGGCCTTGTATTGACTATCGGCTTTTAAATAAGATCACTGTCAAATTTCAGTATCCTTTGCCGCTGTTGTCTGACTTGTTTGCCCGGATTAAAGGTGCCAAGTGGTTCACCAAGATAGACCTTCGTGGTGCGTACAACCTTGTGCGCATTAAGCAAGGTGATGAATGGAAAACCGCATTCAATACGCCTGAAGGTCATTTTGAGTACTTGGTGATGCCTTTTGGGCTCTCTAATGCCCCTTCAGTTTTTCAGTCCTTTATGCATGACATTTTCCGGAACTATCTGGATAAATTTTTGATCGTTTATCTGGATGATATTCTGTTTTTTTCTGATAATTGGGACTCGCATGTGGAGCAGGTCAGGATGGTCTTTAAAATTTTGCGTGAAAATTCTTTGTTTGTCAAGGGCTCAAAGTGTCTTTTTGGTGTACAGAAGGTTCCCTTTTTGGGGTTCATTTTTTCCCCTTCTGCTGTGGAGATGGACCCAGTCAAGGTCCGAGCTATTCTTGATTGGACTCAGCCCTCATCAGTTAAGAGTCTTCAGAAGTTCTTAGGTTTCGCTAACTTCTACCGTCGTTTTATCGCTAATTTTTCTAGCATTGTGAAACCTTTGACGGATATGACCAAGAAGGGCTCCGATGTGGCTAATTGGGCTCCTGCTGCCGTGGAGGCTTTCCAGGAGTTGAAACGTCGGTTTACTTCGGCGCCTGTTTTGTGCCAGCCTGATGTCTCGCTTCCTTTTCAGGTTGAGGTGGATGCTTCAGAGATTGGAGCAGGGGCCGTTTTGTCGCAGAGAGGCCCTGGTTGCTCTGTTATGAGACCTTGTGCCTTTTTCTCTAGGAAGTTTTCGCCTGCTGAGCGAAATTATGATGTGGGCAATCGGGAGTTGTTGGCCATGAAATGGGCATTTGAGGAGTGGCGTCATTGGCTCGAGGGTGCTAAGCATCGTGTGGTGGTCTTGACTGATCACAAAAATCTGATGTATCTCGAGTCTGCTAAACGCCTGAATCCTAGACAGGCCCGCTGGTCATTGTTTTTCTCCCGTTTTGACTTCGTTGTCTCGTATTTACCAGGTTCAAAGAATGTGAAGGCCGATGCTCTTTCCAGGAGCTTTGTGCCTGATGCTCCTGGAGTCACTGAGCCTGTTGGTATTCTTAAGGATGGAGTTATCTTGTCAGCTATTTCTCCAGATCTGCGACGTGTGTTGCAGAGATTTCAGGCTGATAGGCCTGATTCTTGTCCACCTGACCGACTGTTTGTGCCTGATAAGTGGACCAGCAGAGTCATTTCCGAGGTTCATTCCTCGGTGTTGGCAGGTCACCCAGGAATTTTTGGCACCAGAGATCTGGTGGCCAGATCCTTTTGGTGGCCTTCCTTGTCAAGGGATGTGCGGTCATTTGTACAGTCCTGTGGGACTTGTGCTCGAGCTAAGCCTTGCTGTTCTCGTGCCAGCGGGTTGCTCTTGCCCTTGCCTGTCCCTAAGAGACCTTGGACACATATCTCCATGGATTTCATTTCTGATCTTCCGGTGTCTCAAGGCATGTCTGTTATCTGGGTGATATGTGATCGCTTCTCCAAGATGGTCCATTTGGTTCCTTTGCCTAAGCTGCCTTCCTCTTCCGATCTGGTTCCTGTGTTTTTCCAGAACGTGGTTCGTTTGCACGGCATCCCTGAGAATATTGTGTCAGACAGAGGATCCCAGTTCGTTTCCAGATTCTGGCGATCCTTTTGTAGTAGGATGGGCATTGATTTGTCGTTTTCGTCTGCTTTCCATCCTCAGACTAATGGACAGACGGAGCGAACTAATCAGACTTTGGAGGCTTATTTGAGGTGTTTTGTCTCTGCTGATCAGGACGATTGGGTGACTTTCTTGCCGTTGGCTGAGTTTGCCCTTAATAATCGGGCTAGTTCCGCCACTTTGGTTTCGCCGTTTTTCTGCAACTCTGGTTTCCACCCTCGTTTTTCTTCGGGTCATGTGGAACCTTCTGACTGTCCTGGGGTGGATTCTGTGGTGGATAGGTTGCAGCGGATCTGGAATCTTGTGGTGGACAACTTGAAGTTGTCACAGGAGAGGGCTCAGCGCTTTGCCAACCGCCGCCGCGGTGTGGGTCCCCGACTACGTGTTGGGGATTTGGTGTGGCTTTCTTCCCGCTTTGTTCCTATGAAGGTTTCCTCTCCCAAATTTAAACCTCGTTTTATTGGTCCTTACAAGATATTGGAAATCCTTAATCCTGTATCCTTTCGTCTGGATCTTCCTGTGTCGTTTGCTATCCACAACGTGTTTCATAGGTCCTTGTTGCGGCGGTACGTTGTGCCTGTAGTTCCTTCTGCTGAGCCTCCTGCTCCGGTGCTGGTTGAGGGCGAGTTGGAGTACGTGGTGGAGAAGATCTTGGATTCTCGTCTCTCCAGGCGGAGGCTTCAGTACCTGGTCAAGTGGAAGGGCTATGGTCAGGAAGATAATTCCTGGGTGGTCGCCTCTGATGTTCATGCGGCCGATTTAGTTCGTGCCTTTCACGCCGCTCATCCTGATCGCCCTGGTGGTCGTGGTGAGGGTTCGGTGACCCCTCACTAAGGGGGGGGTACTGTTGTGAATTTGCGTTTTGCTCCCTCTAGTGGTCATTAGTGATTTGACACTGGAGCTTCTGTCTTCTCCTATATGCTCACCTGGGCCGTTAGTTCAGGGGCGTTGCTATATAAGCTCCCTGGACCTTCAGTTCAATGCCTGGCATCGTTGAAATCAGAGCTAATCTGTTGTGCTCTAGACTACTGATCCTGGTTCCTGCTTGTTAAAGCTAAGTCTGCTTCCTTGCTTTTTGCTTTTGTTTTGTTTTGTATTTTTGTCCAGCTTGTTCCAATCTGTATCCTGACCTTTGCTGGAAGCTCTAGGGGGCTGGTGTTCTCCCCCCGGACCGTTAGACGGTTCGGGGGTTCTTGAATCTCCAGCGTGGATTTTTATAGGGTTTTTGTTGACCAAATAAGTTATCTTGCTTTTTTCTGCTATTAGTAAGCTGGCCTCTCTTTGCTGAACCTGGTTCATTTCTGTGTTTGTCTTTTCCTCTTACCTCACCGTTATTATTTGTGGGGGGCTTGTATCTTGCTTTGGGGTCCCTTTCTCTGGAGGCAAGAGAGGTCTTTGTTTTCTTCTCCTAGGGGTAGTTAGATTCTCCGGCTGGCGCGAGTCATCTAGCGATCACCGTAGGCATGATCCCCGGCTACTTCTAGTGTTGGCGTTAGGAGTAGATATTTGGTCGACCCAGTTACCACTGCCCTATGAGCTGGATTTTTGTATCTCGCAGACTTACACGTATCTCTGAGACCCTGTCCACTGGGGTCATAACACAACAGAACCAGAATTCGGCGAGGGTGTTGTCAAGGGGAGGACACACCCTACTCAAAAGCAATCAAGTCATGGAATTCATCTGGGGATGTATTGAGCATTTTTTAACCCACAGGTGCTTCACATAATTTTATAAGATTGGGCAGTAAAAATGAAAAATTACTTTAGTCTAGCGCAAAATGGACCCCCAAAATATGTGGTTGTAAACTACTGCATGGCAGGCCTTGGGAAGTAAAGAGTACCATTTGGCTTTTGGAAAGCAGATTTTGTTTGAATACATTGTGGGTGGTATTTGCAGAGCACCTGAGTTGCCATATGAACATAAAAAAAATAAGCAAAAAAAGAATTGACCCTATTTGGATACAACAGTGCATGAGACCTTTAAATTTTACACTAACATTCTGTCAGACCCTGCTTTTGGAAAGGCGTAACAGGCTATTGTTCCCTGAGGCCATTCCTTGGGACCCAGGATAGTGATTGAGGGTTTCAATAGGGAACGCTCAATTACTCGTAACTATTTAGATTCAGCTGTTGTGAATGACCGGAGTGTTTAGGGCAGTGATGGCAAAACTTTTAAAGACCAAATGCCCGAACTGCAAACCAAAACCCACTTTTTTATGGAAAAGTGCCAGCTCGGCAATTTAACCTGAATACTGAGGTTTTCGTTTAGAAAAAACAACTTGCAAAAGGGGGCAGCAGAGAGGCACAGACAGGAGCAAGGGTATCAGACTGCATGTGATCCCCCTATCCTGGTATAAGCCAACCATCCTGGTATATGCCCCCAAATCCTTGTATATGCTTCCCCATCCTTGTGGTATATGCTCCCTCCATCCTTGTGGTATACGCTCCCCCCCATGCTTGTGGTATATGTTCCCTCATAACAAAGCAAAAAAAGTGGAAAATAAAACGTAACTTTTAATACATTAAAGTCAATAAAAACCAGCCACCCAAGTGAACACATAAAACGGGGCCAAGTCTCAACCATACGTAATGGACTTTAGAGACTGATGAGCCCTAGACAGGATTAAAAGTTTCCGACTGTATATGCGGAATCAGTCTTTCTGAGATAAGGTTTTTAAAGAGGCTGTACAAAAATCATATAAGACAGCAAATAACCCTATGCATACAGATGCATATAAGAACAATGGACAGTAATAAGCATATACTGTGAGAAATGCTTACTGTAACTTTTAAACAAAGTAAAAGGAACGGTCTCACCAATTCCATAAGGCAGGCATCGGAGCACCGGGTATTCTTTTGTCAGATAGATATCCGGAGAATGAAGAGATGACAGTCCCTATGTCAATCCCTATGGGACTACCAGTAGGCTATCCCCAAAGCTCCTGCCCTTACAAGGGCAGTCCACATCTACCCCTGTATACACATGCCCTGCACTCTCCCTATATTGTCGTCCCGACGCGTTTCTTCCAAGCTCAAGTCATCAGGGGACTTGCTTGTGTGAGGAGATAATGCTATGTGCTAATAAAGGAGGGACGAAAAGTCCTGCCACCCTCTATGCTGTCCTGTATATGTTCCCTCCCATCCTTGTGGTATATGTTCTCCCCATCCTTGTGGTATATGCTCCTCCCATCCTTGCAGTGTATGTGTTAGCAGGTTGTGGGATGCAGTGACGCATGAGAGGCAGAGCAAGGGTTAACAATTTTATTGAACAAAAACAGTACTCCTGGCAGGGAGATAAACTGTTAAATTGCAAATGCAAGGAAAGAATAAAGGTGAATAGCAAATATAGCAACAGTTCATTCAGTAAACTTATGCGTCTATGGTTTCCTCAGCCGCAAATGTTCCGATGAGGGTAGTAGTCCTTGTAGCTGTTGACGAAATGTCCTAAAGGGGTCCAAGGTTAGCGATCCATCTTCTGGCGGCAGCGGTCGGTCTCCGGTACCTTCCTCTGAGCCCCTAGTCCATAAGCTGGTGCAGCCAACGCAACAATAGCTGCAGCAATCCGGGGGTTAAACGAGGGTTATGGTATGCTGTCCAGCAGTACGGTCCGCAGGGTACTGTCCTGTAACCAGCTCCGGGCTTCCTGCACGTGCACCGACTTTACTGTCACTGAGCGCGCGGCGCCTCCTACACTAGCTGTCTTGCTGGTGGCACTGGGAGCTGTCTGCTGCAGTCCGTCACAGCGCCGGCGCTTCGGGTGCTGAGCATGCTGCCCACCTTGCTGCTCGCCCGCTGATGGCAGCAAAACCACTGCTCCTTCGCGTGCTTTTCTCCCAGCTTCCAGCCGGGTTCCCTGTCTAAACACGCCCCCACTGCCCGGGTCATAGGGCCGGTCCGGTCACCTATTCCTTCCCCCGGGACATGGGACGCAGCCTCGACAGTTCCGTACCTGGATCAGTACAGTTACCTGCAGCCAGGTCTTCGTGCTTACATACACTATGTTCCAAATTATTATGCAAATTACATTTTTCTCAGATTTTCCTAAAAGGTCGGGGCAAATGACAGTCAGTCTAATAAAAGTCATCGCCCGTTAGATTATACATTGAATTTTATTGAGCAACCTACCAATGATAACAGTATAATCTCCAAAATGAATAAAAACTCAAAATGCACTGTTCCAAATTATTATGCACAGTAGAATTTCTAAACATTTGATATGTTTTAAAGAACTGAAAATGCTCAATTGTGGAATTTGCAGCATTAGGAGGTCACATTCACTGAACAAAAAAGCTATTTAACTCTAAAACATCCTAACAGGCCAAGTTACATGTTAACATAGGAACCCTTCTTTGATATCACCTTCACAATTCTTGGATCCATTAAACTTGTGAATTTTTGGAGAGTTTCTGCTTGTATTTCTTTGCATGAAGTCAGAATTGCCTCCCAGAGCTGCTCTTTTGGTGTGAACTGCCTCCCACCCTCATAGATCTTTTGCTTGATGATACTCCAAAGGTTCTCTATAGGGTTGAGGACAAGGGAAGATGGTGGCCACACCATGAGTTTATCTCCTTTTATGCCCATAGCAACCAATGACTCAGAGGTTTTCTTTGCAGCTTCAGATGGTGCATTGTCATGCATGAAGAAGATTTTGCTCCTGAAGGCACGCTTCTCCTTTTTATACCATGGAAGAAAGTTGTCAGTCAGAAACTTTATGTACTTTGCAGAGGTCAATTTCACACCTTTAGGAACCTTAAAGGGCCCTACCAGCTGTTTCCCCATGATTCCGGCCCAAAACATGACTCCTCCACTCCTTGCTGACATCGCAGCCTTGTTGGGACATGGTGGCCATCCACTACTCCATCCATCTGGACCATCCACAGTTGCTCGACACGCATCAGTAAACAAGACTGTTGGAAAATTAGTCTTCATGTATGTCGGGCCCACTACAACCGTTTCTGCTTGTGAAAACTGTTTAGCGGTGGCCGAATAGTAGGTTTATGCACCACAGCAATCCTTTGAAGGATCCTACACCTTGAAGTTCGAGGGATTCCAGAGGCACCAGCAGCTTCAAATATCTGTTTTCTGGTTTGTAATGGCTTTTTAACAGCTGCTCTCTTAATCCGATTAACTTGACTGGCAAAAACCTTCCTCATTCTGCCTTTATCAGCACGAACACGTCTGTGCTCAGATTCAGCCACAAATCTCTTCACAGAATGATGATCACGCTTAAGTTTTCGGGAAATATCTATTGTTTTCATCCCTTGACCAAGGCATTGCACTATTTGATGCTTTTCAGGAAGAGAGAGATCCTTTTTATTTCCGATATTGCTTGAAACCTGTGACCTGCTTAATAATGTGGAACATCATTTTTAAGTAGTTTTCCTTTAATTAGAATCACCTGGAAAACTAATTATCACATGTGTTTCAGATTGATTTCAGTGATCCATTGAGCCCTGAGACACAATACCATCCACGAGTTTATTTGAAAAACAAAACAATTAAATCTTTACGACACTGAAATCCAGTTTGCATAATAATTTGGAACACAGTGTACAGTACAGACCAAAAGTTTGGACACACTGTAACAACTCTGCTGGCATCACGGCATAGCCTCTCATCTCTCACACTATCTTACCCACTGCTCCAGGTCATGTTGTGGTTTCTGTTTCTTGCCAGCACCATGTTCTATGTCTCTGCTCTCCTGCATGCTTCATGGCTGTGTGTATAGGGGGCCGGCGCCTGAACCCTCTGGTTCTTATAGGAATCAGGTGCATCTGTCTAATCCGTTCTTGACCAATTACCAAGAGGCCTCCAGTATATAGTTCAGCTCCACCCAGTGGACTGGGCCTGTGCAATGTGTTTGCTCAGTTAGCGTTTAGCTGCTGAGTTTGCCAGGCCTTGCTCTATGTTACTCCCTCGCTGGAGGCTCTACTCTGTATTTTTGCCTTGGTCTTGTTGTCCGCCCTCCAGGAGGCAGAATATCCTGGTCCCTGTGTCTTTGTCCTTGTGTCTTGTTCCTTTGCCTTGTCTGTACTTAGTCTTATCTCTGTCTCCTTGTCTGTGGCTTCCTTCCCTGCTGTGTCTTTCCTTGTGTTCTCAGTCTGCTTACACTCTGCACTCTTGCAGCTCTGCCTGCTCTGTACCTTTGTGGCTTTTACCTCTGATCCGCACTCCTGCGGTTCTGCTCCGTTCTTCTCTGCTCCGCTCCCGTTGCTGTAAGAATCTCTTTCTGCAGCTCCCCTCCGCATTCATTGCGGTTCTGCTCCGTTCATCTCTGCTCTGCTCCCATTGCTGTAAGAATCTCTTTCTGCAGCTCCTCTCCGCATTCCTTGCGGTTCTGCTCCGTTCATCTCTGCTCCGCTCCCGTTGCTGTAAGAATCTCTTTCTGCAGCTCCTCTCCGCATTCCTTGCGGTTCTGCTCCATTCATCTCTGCTCCGCTCCCGTTGCTGTAAGAATCTCTTTCTGCAGCTCCTCTCCGCATTCCTTGCGGTTCTGCTCCGTTCATCTCTGCTCCGCTCCCGTTGCTGTAAGAATCTCTTGCTGTAGCTCTTCTCCACATTCCTTGTGGTTCTGCTCTGCTTTGCTTTTATTGCTGCGCTATCTCTTGCTGCTCTACCTTTCCTATCCGCAGCCTTGCGGTTCTCTTCCTGTGTGAACAGGTCTCTACCTGTTCCTTCATTCTCCCTTCCTTCTGGTTTATTTCCATACCTTCATCTCCTGTGTGAACAGGTCCCACCTGTTCCTTCATACCTCATTCTTTTCCGCTTCTTTCCTTTCCTGCACCTCCTGTGTGAACAGGTCCCTAACTGTTCCTTCATATTTCATATCCGTTCCCGCACCACCTGTGTGAACAGGTCCCTACCTGTTCCTTCATACACCACATCAACCAGTCCTGTGTTCTCTGCCGTGCCTGCCAATCCTGTGTTCCTGCCAATCCCGTGTTCCTGCCAGTCCTACCGTTCCTGCCGTGCCTTCCAGTCCTGTGTTTCCTGCCGTCCTAGCCAGTCCTGTGTTTCCTGCCGTCCCTGCCAGTCCTGTGTTCTCTGCCAGCCCTGTCTCAGCCGTGCCAGCCTACTCGTCTGAGTTTCAGCCGTGCTCTTCTGCCAGTCCTGCCTGATGCCCGCACCAATCCTGGTATTCCTGTCTCCCAAGTGGGATCAGCAGCCACAGCCAGACACCGCCCAGGAGTAGCACCTGTCAGCTGCCTGCTGCACGAGCCTGACCTCACCATCAGGGGCTCCAGTGAAAACCCAGGCAGCTGTCATAGTCACGCCCCTTCCAGGGTAGTCTGGTTTGTGGCACAGTGGGGCCACAAACCCCCCGAGCTCACACCTACCAGTCAGGGCGCGAGCGTGACACACACCTCATTTAAAGATTTTTCTGTATTTTCATGACTATGAAAATTGTACATTCACACTGAAGGCATCAAAACTATTAATTAACACATGTGGCATTATATACTTAACAAAAAAGTGTGAAACAACTGAAATTATGCCTTATATTCTAGGTTCTTCAAAGTAGCCACCTTTTGCTTTGATGACTGCTTTGCACACTCTTGGCATTCTCTTGATGAGCTTCAAGAGGCAGTCACCAGGAATGGTCTTCCAACAATCTTGAAGGAGTTCCCAGAGATGCTTAGCACTTGTTGGCCCTTTTGCCTTCACTCTGCGGTCCAGCACACCCCAAACCATCTCGATTGGGTTCAGGTCTGGTGACTGTGGAGGCCAGGTCATCTGGTGTAGCACCCCATCACTCTCCTTCTTGGTCAAATAGCCCTTACACAGCCTGGAGGTGTGTTTGGGGTCATTGTCCTGTTGAAAAATAAATGATGGTCCAACTAAAGGCAAACCGGATGTAATAGCATGCCCCTGCAAGATGATGTGGTAGCCATGCTGGTTCAGTATGCCTTCAATTTTGAATAAATCCTCAACACTGTCACCAGTAAAGCACCCTCACACCATCACACCTATTCCTCCATGCTTCACGGTGGGAACCAGGCATGTAGAGTCCATCCGTTCACCTTTACTGCGTCACACAGAACCAAAGATCTTAAATTTGGACTAATCAGACCAAAGCACAGATTTCCACTGGTCTAATGTCCCTTCCTTGTGTTCTTTAGCCCAAACAAGTCTCTTCTGCTTGTTGCCTGTCCTTAGCAGTGGTTTTCTAGCAGCTATTTTACCATGAAGGCCTGCTGCACAAAGTCTCCTCTTAACAGTTGTTGTAGAGATGTGTCTGCTGCTAGAACTCTGTGTGGCATTGACCTGGTCTCTAATCTGATCTGCTGTTAACTTGCGATTTCTGAGGCTGGTGACTCGGATAAACTTATCCTCAGAAGCAGAGGTGACTTTTGGTCTTCCTTTCCTGGGGCGGTCCTCATGTGAGCCAGTTTCTTTGTAGCGCTTGATGGTTTTTGCCACTGCACTTGGGGACACCTTCAAAGTTTTCCCAATTTTTCGGACTGACGGACTTTCATTTCTTAAAGTAATGATGGCCACTCGTTTTTCTTTACTTAGCTGCTTTTTTCTTGCCATAGTACAAATTCTAACAGTCTATTCAGTGGGACTATCAGCTGTGTATCCACCAGACTTCTGCACAACACAACTGATGGTCCCAACCCCATTTATAAGGCAAGAAATCCCAACTTATTAAACCTGACAGGGCACACCTGTGAAGTGAAAACCATTCCCGGTGACTACCTCTTGAAGCTCATCAAGAGAATGACAAGAGTGTGCAAGGCAGTCATCAAAGCAAAAGGTGGCTACTTTGAAGAACCTAGAATATAAGACATAATTTCAGTTGTTTCACACTTTTTTGTTAAGTATATAATGCCACATGTGTTAATTCATAGTTTTGATGCCTTCGGTGTGAATGTACAATTTTCATAGGCCTAAAAATACAGAAAAATCTCTAAATGAGAAGGTGAGTCCAAACTTTTCGTCTGTACTGTATGCTTTCCCCATCTTTGCAGTATATGCTTCCCCCATCCTTGTGGTATATGCTCCACCCATTCTGTTGGTATATGCTCCCGCCATCATTGTATATGCTCCCACCATCCTTGTATATGCCTTCCATCCATGTTTATGCTCCTCCAATCTGTGTACATGCTCCTCCAATCCATGTATATTCTTCCTCAACCCATATATATGCTCCCCCAATCCATGTGTATGCTCCTCTCATCTAAGTATATTCCCCCTCTAATCTATGTATATGCTCCACCAACACATGCATATGCTCCCCCAATCCACTTATGTGATTCCCCAATCCATGCATATGCTCCCCCAATCCATGTATGTGCTCCACTCATTCTTGTATATGATCCCCCAATCCATCTTTATGTTCCGCCAATCCATGCATATGCCGTCCCCAATCCATGTATATGATCCCTCAATCCATGTATATACTTCCCAATCCATGTATATACCCCCATCCTTGCATATGCTCCCCATACTAGTTTATGCCCCCAGATCCTAGTATATGCCCCTCATCCATGTATATGCACCTCCAATCCATGTATATGCTCCCGAATCCATGTATATGTTCCCCCAATGCATGTACATGTTCCCCCAATCCATGTATTTGCTACCCTCATCCATGTGTATGCCCCCAATCCATGTACAGTATATGCCACCCACTCCATGTATATACCCCCATCCTTGTATATGCCCCATCCTTGTATATGCCCCATCCTAGTATATACTCCCCACCCTAGTATATGCCCCCCATCCTTGTATATGCTCCCCCGTCCTTGTATATGCTCCCATAGTCCATGTATATGCTCCCCCATCCTAGTATATGTCCCCATCCTTGTATATGCTCTCCTCATCCTTGTATATGCTCCCCCATCCTTGTATATGCTCCACCATCCTTGTATATGCTCCAACATCCTAATATATGTTCCTCGATCCTTGTATATGCTCCACCATCCTTGTATATGCTCCACCATCCTTTTATATGCTCCACCATCCTAGTATATGCTTCACCATCCTTGTATATGCTCCCCAATCCATGTATATACTCATGTATATGCCCCCCATACTGTTATATATGCCCCATTCGGGTGGCACTGCTGTTGTGCAACACAAAAAAAAAAACACAATAAAGGCCAGGGTCACACTTGCAAGTTCAATGTGAGAAATTCGCCCAAGTCTTCTCGCATCAATAAATGGCACTGTTGCCGGCACTCGGGACCGGAGCTTTCAGCTGCATGTATTTATATGCAGCCGCACACTCCGGTCCCCAGTGCCTGCAACAGTGCCGGGTATTGATGCGTGAGTTTCTCGCATTGAACTTGCAAGTGTGACCCTACTCCTACTCACCTTACTTCCTCTCCCCCACCGCATCATCTTCTGAGGCCCAGCAGCTAACTTCAGCGTCCAAGCGACGAGTGCGCATGATGTCACTGACATGCGCTTAGTCACATATACGCCGATATCAGCTTCTGGCCTCTGATTGGCCAGCAGCTTGTATCGTTGTGAAAGGACCTGGCAAGTTAATGTGCTGTAATACACTTTAGGTGGATGTGTGTGATGCAGATCCAGCTCAAGTAGGGGCTGGTGTCACGTGCTCAGCGGGAGGGCACGCGTACCATAGGTTCGCCACCACTGGTTTATGGGGTTAAACAGCCACCATCAGTGCTAAAACTAAGTCTGGCCAATGCGACAAGTGTCAGCTGTAATACCAGCTGACACCGGCTGCATTTTTGCTCATCAGGTAGTGCTATTCACTTGATTCTCAAGGCCGTGAAAAAGTGTTGCTGAGGATTAAGGCCCCTTAACCTCTTCATGACATCTGACATACCTATACATCATTGTCGGGAAGGTGTTCCAGACTAATGACAAATAGATATGCAATGGCAATAGTGCATGACACAGGAGCTGTGCCAGTGCGATTGCCGCCGGGATTCGGCTTAAGTGATAGCCGAGCGACGGCTGTCATTGCTAGGATCAGTGCCTGCACCACCCATGACAGTTTAACCCCCTGATTGCCGCAATAAATATGTATAGCAACATTTAGAAGGCTAGGACAGGGAAGGGGCTCCCTTCTGATGAACACCGTCAGGGTCCGATGGTTGTCATGGCAACCGGAGGTCATCATGATGACCTCCGATTTTACCATCTATGGTGGCCTGTTAAGGCCATACCAGGAGACTGGTCGAAGAGGCTTCTGTCAGTGCAGCACTGACAGGTATATTGCATTGAATTGCTGGTGATCAGACTAATAAAAGTTAAAGTCCCATAGAGGGACTAAGCAAAATTGTAAAATAAAAATAAAAATATCATAAAATAGAACAAAAGAACAAAAAAAAAAAAGAAAAAATATTATACCAATAACTACTGTACGTATATTTATGTAAAAAAAAAGTACACATATGTTATTGCCGGATCCGGAATAACCAATCTATAAAACTGTCACACTGGTAAATCCCCTCGGTGAACACTGTATATAAAAAAAAATGTTGCAAAATGTTGAAAATATGTTTCTCATCATACTGCCAAGAAAAAGTGGAATAAAACACAATCAAAAAGCTGAAAACATAATTTTGCCCTTCAAAAAACAAGCTGCCAAACCGCTCTATCAGAATAAGAATTCCTGATTTGTCATTTTTGTTAATAATCAGAATAGAAAGCGATCAAAAAATGTCATGTCCCCAAAAAATTGTACCAGTAAAAACGTCAACTCGTCTCCCAAAAAAATGCCCTCACATAGCTAAGAAGAAATATAGAAAAATTATACATTTAAAAATATGAGGGATACAAAAACTTGTTTTTGAAAAAAGAATAGGTTTTAGTGTGTGATAGCAGCCGAACATAAAAAAAAACTATATAAATCTGGTATCACTGAAACTTATACCGCACGAGGAATGGCGTAAAAAAAAAAATAAAACCAATTCTTCACCTACTATTGATTTGTTCATTCTACCTCACAAGGATCGCAGTAAGGCTCAGCTCACATTTATCCTGCACTCTATGCTGACTGCTGACTCATTATAGTGATTGGATCCCTCAGGGGTTTCATCTGAATCATGTAATACCCCGATGTAAGTGCTCAGAGTAGAGGCACAGGATAAATAAGATTGTTATGTAAATTAAAATATTATGTAAAATGTTTCAGGTAAAAGCTGCAACTCAATCCACAACAAAGCAAGAACCCACTCAGGTCCATTACCTGTAAATGAAAATATAGGAGACCTTCGTGTTACTGGTAGCACAAAGGCTTTGGAAATGCGCTATGGCTACTCGTCCCCCCCCCCCAAAAAAAAATGTCCCTCTCCCTTCTGTGCCCCAACCACATTTAGGCAGGGATCACACATGCGAGAAATACAGCCGAGTCTGGCATGTTAGTACCCGGCACTGCCCACTCAGGAGCGGAGCGTGATGCTGCATGTATTGCTATGCGCTCGCATGTTCCGCTCCCGAGTGCCGGCGGCAGTGCCGGGTATTAACATGCGAATATCGGCCGTATTTCTCCCATGTGTGATCCCGGCCTTAGCGTCCACGTTTGGTGACATGACCGGGTTTGGGGACCTGTTTCTTCGAGGTCGGTTCTTCTGTCTGTTGAACTATTGTTCTCCTTAACTGTCCAAATGCTGATTGTTCATATTGTCTTTATTCTCCCCTCTTGGTTTGCTCCTCTAAAGGTCTTTTGCATTTTCCCATTTTGGTTTGCCCTATCACGTTCTAGGTGAGGCTTTATACACTGCTCAAAAAAATAAAGGGAACACTAAAATCCCACATCCTAGATTTCACTGAATGAAATATTTCAGTTGCAAATCTTTATTCATTACATAGTGGAATGTGTTGAGAACAATAAAACATAAAAATGATCAAGGTAAATCAAAACGAATATCCCATGGAGGTCTGGAGTTGGAATGATGCTCAAAACCAAAGTGAAAAAGCAAATTACAGGCTGATCAAACTTCAGTGGAAATGCCTCAAGACAATGAAATGATGTTCAGTTGTCCTCCCTATAATGCCTGGGCATGCTCCTGATGAGGCGGCGGATGGTCTCCTGAGGGATCTCCTCCAAGACCAGGACTAAAGCATCCAACCAACTCCTGGACAGTCTTTGGTGCAACGTGACGTTGGTGGATGGTGCGAGACATGATGTCCTAGATGTGTTCAATTGGATTCAGGTCTGGGGAACGGGCGGGCCAGTCCATAGCTTCAATGCTTTCATCTTGCAGGAACTGTGTCACACTCCAGCCACATGAGGTCTGGCATTGTCCTGCATTAGGAGGAACCCAGGGCCAATCGCACCAGCATATGGTCTCACAGGGGGTCTGAGGATCTCATCTCGGTTCCTAATGGCAGTCAGGCTACCTCTGGCGAGCACATAGAGGGCTGTGCGGCCCTCCAAAGAAATGCCACCCCACACCATTACTGACCCACTGCCAAACCGGTCATGCTGAAGGATGTTGCAGGCAGCAGATCACTCTCCATGGCGTCTCCAGACTCTGTCACGTCTGTCACATGTGCTCAGTGTGAACCTGCTTTCATCTGTGAAGAGCACAGGGCGCCAGTGGCGAATTTGCCAATCCTGGTGTTCTGTGGCAAATGCCAATCGTCCTGCACGGTGTTGGGCTGTGAGCACAACCCTCATCTGTGGACGTCGGACACTCAGACCATGCTCAAGGAGTCGGTTTCTAACCATTTGTGCAGACACATGCACATTTGTGGCCTGCTGGAGGTCATTTTGCAGGGCTCTGGTAGTGCTCCTCCTGTTCCTCCTTGCACAAAGGCTGAGGTAGCGGTCCTGCTGCAGGGTTGTTGCCCTCCTACGGCACCCTCCACGTCTCCTGGTGTACGGGCCTGTCTCCTGGTAGCGCCTCCAGCCTCTGGACACTACGCTGACAGACACAGAAAACCTTCTTGCCACAGTTCGCATTGATGTGACATCCTGGATGAGCTGCACTACCTGAGCCACTTGTGTGGGTTGTAGATTCAGTCTCATGCTACCAAGAGTGTGAAAGAACAACCAACATTCAAAAGTGACCAAAACATCAGCCAGAAAGCATTGGTACTGAGATGTGGTCTGTGGTCCCCACCTGTAGAACCACTCCTTTATTGAGGGTGTCTTGATAATTGCCAATAATTTCCATCTGTTGTCTAATCCATTTGCACAACAGCATGTGAAATTGATTGTCAAACAGTGTTGCTCCCTAAGTGGACAGTTTCATTTCACAGAAGTTTGATTTACTTGGAGTTATATTCTGTTGTTTAAGTGTTCCCTTTATTTTTTGAGCAATGTATATTACCCCTTCCTTGCACTTCCTTGCTGGCTAAACTTCAAGTTGGATTTGTGCTAACGAATTGCAGCCCTTTAGCGAAGGGATTTACCCTGCTAGACTTACACTGCTTATTCTTGCTGTCTGTCTGTTTGTGTAACTTCCCAGCACCTTTTTCTTTTACCATATAAATGCTTAATTTTTAAAAATCTAAAAAAAAGATTCCTCCACTTTCTCCTTTCAATCACTGAAAATCGGACATCACTTAGATGTCATCCGACTGCACTCCATTTTTTTCACAGAGCCATTGACTTGCATTGCCTATTTTGATCCAATACTCAGATCAAAACCAGACATTTTTTTTCAGAGGACCACTCATTTCGCAGAAAAAAAAGACTCTATACAAACGACATAGATCCAAATTACTCCCAAATTGTGAAATTGCATTTTTTTTAATTTCACCACAGTTGGATTTATTTTTCACATTTGCCAGTACACTGATTGGTAAAATGATTTGAATCATTCAAAACTAAAACTCGTCCAGCGAAAAACAAGCTCTGGTACAGCAGCTGTACATACAGCACGTACGTACAAACTGTACGTACAGCTATATCAAAGTAAAGATAAAAAAGCTGGTTAATAAGGGGTTAATGTTTGGTACAAATAAACTGCCTGTGGTATAAGGCAAGTGCCAGCCTTCCTAGATGTGTGCGATCCTTCAGTTCTATGGTGCTGGTGCACCATCTGTATGTCAGAGAACGCTGTTCATTGCTATAGTATACACGAAGGGACCTGGGAATCTGCAACACAACTCTAATAAAAGGGGAATAAATTGAAAGAATTAGTTCATTTCCATGACACATTTCCAAAACCTCAACATCTTATTTGCAGTAAGATTTTTGCTCCTCCTACTTATCCATGAATTCCTTGTTCTCACTAGACCTTATGTACTCTGCTTTATAACATTGAACAGCTGCTAAGGGCCCCACATAGTGATGGTTTTGTTTCCTTTGAATAAGAACAATCACACTGCCTTTTGACTCAGGGAAGCATTGAAAGCAGTTTAGAGAGCATGAGCCCCCCTAGCACCCGATGTACCAAGAGACATGATGTTTTGGGAGGTCATGTGTGGTCACACTGGTGCACATTTGTAGAGGTAAACAGATGGTAGTCGTGCCACGCCAATATTTTTCTCTTTTGTACAGCGCAATACATAACATTAGAGGATACTATGTAATAAGTGAAGGCGATATACATACAGTGGCATATAAAAGTTTGGGCACCCCTGGGCAAAATTACTATTATTGTGAACAGTTGAGCAAGTTGAAGATGAAATGATATCTAAAAGGCCTAAAGTTAAAGATGACACTTTTCCTTTGCATTTTAGGCAAAAAAATGGGGAGATGAGGAGCTATGCATGTCGGATAGGGATGAGGAGCCTTGCACACCAGGATAGGGATGAGGAGCCATGCATACCAGGATAGGGATGAGGAGCCATGCATGCCAGGATAAGGATGAGGAGCCATGTATACCAGGATAGGGATGAGGGGACCATGTATACCAGGAAAGGGATGAGGCCATGAATACCAGGATAGGGATGAGGAGGCCATACATACCAAGATTGGGATGAGGGATCATGCATACCAGGATAGGGATGAGGAGCCATGCATACCAGGATAGGGATGAGGAGTCCATGTATACCAGGATAGGGATGAGGGGCCATGCACACCAGGATAGAGATGATGGGCCATGCACACCAGGATAGAGATGAGGAGCCATGCATACCAGGATAGGGATGAGGAGTCGTGCAAACCAGGATAGAGATGAGGGGCCATGCACACCAGGATAGAGATGAGGAGCCATGCACACCAGGATAGAGATGAGGAGCCATGCATACCAGGATAGGGATGAGGAGTCGTGCAAACCAGGATAGAGATGAGGGGCCATGCACACCAGGATAGAGATGAGGAGCCATGCACACCAGGATAGAGATGAGGAGCCATGCACACCAGGATAGAGATGAGGAGCCATGCACACCAGGATAGAGATGAGGAGCCATGCATACCAGGATAGGGATGAGGAGTCGTGCAAACCAGGATAGAGATGAGGGGCCATGCACACCAGGATAGAGATGAGGAGCCATGCATACCAGGATAGGGATGAGGAGTCCATGTATACCAGGATAGGGATGAGGGGCCATGCACACCAGAATAGAGATGAGGGGCCATGCATACCAGGATAGAGATGAGGAGTCGTGTATACAAGGATAGGGATGAGGGGCCATGCACACCAGAATAGAGATGAGGGGCCATGCACACCAGGATAGAGATGAGGGGCCATGCACACCAGGATAGAGATGAGGAGTCGTGTATACAAGGATCGGGATGAGGGATCATGCATACCAGGATAGGGATGAGGAGCCATGCTTACCAGGATAGGGATGAGGAGCCATGTATACCAGGATCGGGATGAGGAGGCCATACATACCAGGATAGGGATGTGGAGCCATGCATACCAGGATAGGGATGAGGAGCCATGCATACCAGGATAGGGATGAGGAGCCATGTATACCAAAATGGGGATGAGGAGCCATGTATACCAGGATAGCGATGAGGGGGCCATGTATACCAGGATGGGGATGAGGAGGCCATGCATACCAGGATAGGGATGAGGAGCCATGCATACCAGGATAGGGATGAGGAGCCATGTATACCAGGATGGGGATGAGGAGGCATGTATACCAGGATGGGGATGAGGAGGCCATGCATACAAGATTAGGGATGAGGGGGCCATGCATACCAGGATAGGGATGAGGGGGCCATTTATACCAGGATAGGGATGAGGAGCCATGCATACCAGGATAGGGATGAGGAGCCATGTATACCAGGATGGGGATGAGGAGGCCATGCATACAAGATTAGGGATGAGGGGGCCATGCATACCAGGATAGGGATGAGGGGGCCATTTATACCAGGATAGGGATGAGGAGCCATGCATACCAGGATAGGGATGAGAATCATGCATACCAGGATAGGGAGGAGGAGACCATGTATACCAGGATAGGGATGAAAAGCCATGCATACAAGGATAGGGACGAGGAGACCATGCATACCAGGATAGGGATGAGGGAGCCATGCATACCAGGATAGGGATGAGGAGCCATGCATACCAGGATAGGGATGAGGAGCCATGTATACCAGGATGGGGATGAGGAGGCCATGCATACAAGATTAGGGATGAGGGGGCCATGCATACCAGGATAGGGATGAGGGGGCCATTTATACCAGGATAGGGATGAGGAGCCATGCATACCAGGATAGGGATGAGAATCATGCATACCAGGATAGGGAGGAGGAGACCATGTATACCAGGATAGGGATGAAAAGCCATGCATACAAGGATAGGGACGAGGAGACCATGCATACCAGGATAGGGATGAGGGAGCCATGCATACCAGGATAGGGATGAGGTATCCATGCATACCAGGATAGGGATGAGGGGGCCATGCATACCAGGAAATGGAATGAGGTTTTGTTCATTATCTATTTTTTATATTTACAGTGGGTACGGAAATTATTCAGACCCCTTTAAATTTTTCACTCTTTATTTCATTGCAGCCATTTGGTAAATTCAAAAAAAGTTCATCTTTTTCACATTAATGTGCACTCTGTACCCCATCTTGCCTGAAAAAAAAACAGAAATGCAGACATTTTTGCTAATTTATTAAAAAAGAAAAGCCAAAATATCACATAGTCATAAGTATTCAGACCCTTTGCTCAGACACTCATATTTAAGCCACATGCTGTCCATTTCCTTGTGATCCTCCTTGTGATGGTTCTACTCTTTTATTGGAATCCAGCTGTGTTTAATTAAACTGACAGGACTTGATTTGGAAAGGCACACACCTGTCTATATAAGGGTATGTGTCCACGTTCAGGATTGCCTCAGGATTTGGTCAGGATTTTATGCAGGTAAAATCCTGACCAAATCTGCACCTGAGGTCACTGGCAGGTCACATGTGTTGTCCTTCCGTTGTTTCAGCAATGCAAGGACATTCTGCGTTCTTAAAAGACGCGCCGCATGTGCGTTTTCGCAGGTGTGCCGCATGCGTCTTTTACTGCATAGTGGAGACGGGATTTCATGAAATCCCCTCGATTATGCTGTAACATCTGGATGCTGCGTTTTTGACGCTGCGGCTCAACGCAGCGTCAAAAACGCAGCATTTCTTGAACGTGGAAACATACCCTAAGACCTCACAGCTCACATTGCATGTCAGACCAAATGAGAATCATGAGGTCAAAGGAACTGGCCAAGGAGCTCAGAAATAGAATTGTGGCAAGGCACATAACTGGCCAAGGTTACATAAGAATTTCTGCAGTCCCCAAGGTTCCTAAGAGCACATTGGCCTCCATAATCCTTAAATGGAAGAAGTTTGGGACCACCAGAAGTCTTCCTAGAGCTGGCCGTCCAGCCAAACTGAGCAATCGTGGGAGAAGAGCGTTGGTGAGAGAGGTAAAGAAGAACCCCAAGATCACTGTGACTAAGCTCCAGAGATGCAGTAGGGAGATGGGAGAAAGTTCCACAAAATCAATTATCACTGCAGCCCTCCACCAGTGAGGGCTTTATGGCAGCGTGGCCCAACCGAAGCCTCTTCTCAGTGAAAGACATATGAAAGTCCACATAGAGTTTTCTAAAAAACACATGAAGGACTCCCAGACTATAAATATTAAGATTCTGTGGTCTGATGAGACAAAGATAGACCTTTTTGGTGATAATTCTAAGTGGTATGTGTGGAGAAAACCAGGTACTGCTCATTACCTGCCCAATACAATACCAACAGTGAAACATAGTGGTGGCAGTATCATGGTATGGGGTGTTTTTCAGCTGCAGGGACAGGACGACTGGTTGCCACTGAAAGAAACATGAATGTGGCCAAGTACAGAGATATCCTGGATGAACACCTCTTCCATAGTGCTCTGGACCTCAGACTTGGCTGAAGGTTCACCTTCCAACAAGACAATGACCCTAAGCACACAGCTAAAATAACAAATAAGTGGCTTCAGAACAACTCTGCGACCATTCTTGACTGGCCCAGCCAGAGCCCTGAGCTAAACCCAATTGAGCATCTTTGGAGAGACCTGAAAATGGCTGTCCACCAATGTTCACCATCCAACCTGATGGAACTGGAGAGGATCTGCAAGGAAGAATGGCAGAGGATCCCAAAATCCAGGTGTGAAAAACTTGTTGCATCATTCCCAAGAAGACCCATGGCTGTACTAGCTGAAAGGGTGCTTCTACTTCATTCTGAGCAAAGGGTCTGAATACTTATGACCATGTGATATTTCAGTTTCTCTTTTTTAATAAATTTGCAAAAATTTCTACATTTTGTTTTCAGTCCAGATGGGGTGCAGAGTGTACATTAATGAGAAAAAACTTTTTTGAATTTACCAAATGGCTGCAATGAAAAAAAAAGAGTGAAAAATGTAAAGGGGTCTGAATACTTTCCGTACTCACTGTATGTTCCTTATAGTAGTATATATGTTTCCCTTCCCGGTATATATGTCCCCCTTCCTCGTATACAGTATATGTCCCCCATCATATTCCCATTAAAGGGAAATTAATATTCACTACTCCCCATGCCCAGAATCCCGCCAACCTCCCGACGCTGGCGTCAGTGAATCTTCCATCATTTACTATTACTGACCTCGGTGCTGAGAGGTGGGTGGGATTATGGACAAGGGGAGCAGTAAATATTCATTTTCTTTAATATTGGACACACTTTATCGTTGCAGCAGCCAGCTTCCTGCAGAGGCGACCCTGCTCCCACTTCCTGTGACCCGCTCCACCGCCGCTGTGGCCCCTCCCGACCCCAAGCCAGGTATATTAATACTATAAGACTCACCTCCATTTTCCTCCCACATTTTGGGGGGGAAATTGTGTCTTATAGTCTGATAAATACGGTAATTAATGGTTGTCTGAGGAATGTTCGGCCATTCTGAATGCACTTGTCCACGCAAATCATCAAGATCCACTGCTGGTAGCTCCCTTTCCAATTGCTGACCAAAGATGTTCCTTGTGCTTGGTGGGAGACAAGCCTGATCATGGTAGCACATTTAGGCTACATAGGCTTATCACAGTAGCATGAGAAACATGTGTCCTGGCATTGTCATTTTTTAAAAACAGGTCATGGGATGCTGTAGAGAAATGAAGATGTCAGAGAGGCCTAAAAGTGCTACCATGACCAACAGCGTCTCCATACTTGTCTCTCATCAAGCACATCTGGGACAACACCGGATCTTGATGATTTGAGTACCCAAGTGCATTCAGGGTGTCAAAACATTCCTCAGACAGTCATTAACCCCTCTCTGACCTTAGATGTACTATCGCGTCGAGGTGACGTGGGCCTATCTGACCCTCGACGGGATAGTACGTCATACCCGATCAGCCGCGCTCAAGGGGGAGCGCGGCCAATCGCGGCCGGGTGTTAGCTGATTATCGCAGCTGACATCTGGCACTATGTGCCAGGAGCAGTCACGGACCGCTCCCGGCACATTAACCCCTGGAACACTGCGATCAAACATGATCGCAGCGTTCCAGCAGGATAGGGAAGCATTGCACAGGGAGGGGGCTCCCTTCGTGCTTCCTTGAGACCTTCAGAACAACGCGATATGATCGCGTTGTTCCGAGGGTCTCCTCCATTCTTCTCCCTGCAGGCTCCGGATCCTAGATGGCCTCGGGGGTCCTTCGGGGTCCTGCAGGGAGGCGGCTTGCAAGCACCTGCTGAGAGCAGGCACTGAGAAGCCTCCTGCACTGCCTGTCAGATCACTGATCTGACACAATGGTCTGCAAAGTGTCAGATCAGCGATCTGACACTATATAATGATGTCCCACCCTGGGACAATGTAAAAAAGTAAAAAAAAAAAATATTACACTGTGTAAAAATATTTTTTTAAAAATCCTAAATAAAGAAAAAAAAATATTGTTCCAATAAATACATTTCTTTGTGTAAAAAAACAAAGAAATAATAAAAGTACACATATTTAGTATCGCCGCACCCGTAACGACCCGACCTATAAATCTGTCCCACTAGTTAACCCCTTCAGTGAACACCATAAAAAAAAAGAGGCAAAAACAATGCTTTATCATCATACCGCTGAACAAAAAGTGGAATAACACGCGACCAAAAAGACGGATATAAATAAACATGGTACCCCTGAAAATGTCATCTTGTCCCGCAAAAAACGAGCCGCCATACAGCATCATCAGCAAAAATTTTGTAAAAGATATAGCCCTCAGAATAAAGAGATGCAAAAATAATTATTCGTTATATAAAAGTTTTTATTTTATAAAAGCGCCAAAACATAAAAAAAGATATAAATGAGGTATCGCTGTCATCGTACTAACCCGAAGAATAAAACTGCTTTACCACTTTTAACAAATGCGGAACAGTATAAGGGTTTGTTTCCACGTTAAGGAAACGCTGCGTGTTTAAAGCTGCGTAGAGCCGCAGCGTCAAGCACACAGCGTCCAGATGTTACAGCATAGTGGAGGGGATTTTATGAAATCCCGTCTCCACTATGCGTGGTAACACGCATCCGGCCGCCGTGCGATTCCGGACACGCGGCGCGTCTTTTTAGATCGCAGCATGTCCGTTTACCTTGCGGCGACGCTGCGTCGCCACAAGGTAAAACACAGGGCACTATGTGTGGGATGCGATGATGCCGGATGTGTGCAATGAACACATCCGGCATCATCGCGTCTACAGAAGGGGGCGGAGCTTTGGGCGGAGCGGGTTTGCCGCTCCGTCTAAACCGCCGGCCATCCTGAACGTGGACACATACCATAAACGCCCCCCCAAAAGGAATTCATGAATTGCTGTTTTTTGTTCATTCTGCCTAACAAAAATCGGAATAAAAAGCGATCAAAAAATGTCATGTGCCCGAAAAAACAATAAAAACGTCAACTCATTCAGCAAAAAAATAAGACCTCACATGACATGTGGACCAAAATATGGAAAAATTATAGCTCTCAAAATGTGGTGATGCAAAAACTATTTTTTTGCAATAAAAAAGCGTCTTTTAGTGCGTGACAGCTGCCAAACATAAAAACCCACTATAAATAGTAAATAAAAAACCCCTTTATCACCCCCTTAGTTAGGGAAAAATAATAAAATTAAAAAAATGTATTTATTTCCATTTTTCCATTAGGGTTAAGGTTAGGGTTGGGACTAAAGATAGGGTTAGGGTTGGGGCTAAAGTTAGGGCTAAAGTTAGGGTTAGGGTTGGGGCTAAAGTTAGGGTTAGGGCTAGATTTGGGATTAGGGTTTGGATGACGTTTACGATTAGGTTAAGGGTGTGTCAGGGTTAGGGGTGTGGTTAGGGTTAAGGTTAGGGTTGGGATTAGGGGTATGTTGAGGTTCGGATTAGAGTTAGGGGTGTGTTCGGATTAGGGGTGTGGTTAGGGTTATGGTTGGGATTAGTGTTAGGGGTGTGTTGGGGTTAGGGGTGTGGTTAGGGTTGGGATTAGTGTTAGGCTATGTTCACACGATCCTTTTTTTGCTGCGGATCCGCAGCTGTTTTTAGGCTGCGGATCCGCAGCCGTTTTCCATGCAGGGTACAGTACAATGTTACCCTATGGAAAACAAAATCCGCTGTGCCCACTATCCTTTTTTTTCGCAGGCAAATCCGCGCGGATTTGCCTGCAGAAAAAAAGAAGTACCATGTCTATTCTTTCTGCGGATTCCGCTCCTGTTTTCAACATGCACCAATAGGAAAGTGCTGTTGAAAACCCGCAGAGGAATCCGCAGAAGAAAAAGCAGGAAAATCAGCAGTGCAGTTTTGCACTGCGGGTTTTCCAAATCAGGACCTGAAAAAAACCGCAGCAAAAAAAGGATCGTGTGAACAAGCCCTTTAGGGTGTGTTGGGGTTAGGGTTGGAGTTAGAATTGGGGGGTTTCCACTGTTTAGACACATCAGGGGCTCTGCAAACGCAACATGACGTCCGATCTCAATTCCATCCAATTCTGCGTTGAAAATGTTAAACGGTGCTCCTTCCCTTCTGAGCCACGACGTGTGCCCAAACAGTAGCTTTCTCCCACATATGGGGTATCAGCGTACTCAGGAAAAATTGTACAACAACTTTTGGGGTCCAATTTCTCCTGTTACCCTTGGGAAAATACAAAACTGGGGGTTAAAAAGTTAATTTTTGTGTAAAAAAAAAAAAAGAGATTTTTTTATTTTCACAGCTCTGCATTATAAACTTTAGTGAAACACTTGGGGGTTCAAAGCTCTCAAAGCACACCTAGATAAGTTCCTTGGGGGGTCTAGTTTCCAATATGGGGTCACTTGTGGGGGGTTTCTACTGTTTAGGTACATCAGGGGCTCTGCAAACGCAACGTGACGCCCGCAGACCATTCCATCAAAGTCTGCATTCCAAAACGCCACTTCTTCCCTTCTGAGCCGCAACCTGTGCCCAAACAGTAGTTTTCCCAAACATGTGGGGTATCAGCATACTCAGGACAAATTGCACAAAAACTTTTGGGGTCCAATTTCTCCGGATACCCTTGGGAAAATACAAAATTGGGGGCTAAATTTGAGGGGGAAAAAATGATTTTTTAATTTTCACTGCTCTACATTATAAAGATTAGTGAAACAATTGGGGGTTCAAAGTGCACACCACATATCTACATAAGTTCCTTAGGTGGTCTAGTTTCCAAAATGGGGTCACTTGTGGGGGGTTTCCACTGTTTAGCCACATCAGGGCTCTCCAAACGCGACATGGCGTCTGATCTCAATTCCAACCAATTCTGCGCTGAAAAAGTCAGACGGTGCTCCTTCCTTTACGAGCTCTACTATGCCCCAAACAGTGGTTTAACCCCACATATGGTGTATCAGCGTACTCAGGACCAATTGCACAACAACTATTAGTGTCCAATTTCTCCTGTTACTCTTGGGAAAATAAAAAATTGGGGGCAAAAACATCATTTTTGTGAAAAATATATGATTTTTTATTTTTACAGCTCTACATTATAAACTTCTGTGAAGCACTTGTGGGTTCAAAGTGCTCACCACACATCTAGATAAGTTCCTTAGGGGGTCTACTTTCCAAAATGGTGTCACTTGTGGGGGTTTCCACTGTTTAGGCACATCAGGGGCTCTCCAAACACGACGTGGTGTCCGATCTCATTTCCAGCCAATTTTGCATTGAAAAGTCAAATGGCGCTCCTTCCCTTCCGAGCTCTGCACAGTGGTTTACCCCCAGATATGGGGTATCGGCGTACTCAGGACAAATTGTACGACAACTTTTGGGGTCCAGTTTCTCCTGTTACCCTTGGTAAAATAAAACAAATTGGATCTGAAGTAATTTTTTTGTGAAAAAAAGTTAAATGTTCATTTTTTTTTTACATTCCCAAAATTCCTGCGAAGCACCTGAAGGGTTAATAAACTTCTTAAATGTGGTTTTGAGCACCTTGTGGGGTGCAGTTTTTAGAATGGTGGAACGTTTTGGTATTTTCTATCATATAGACCCCTCAAAGTGACTTCAAACGTGATGTGGTCCCTAAAAAAGAATGGTGTTGTAAAAATGAGAAATTGCTGGTCAACTTTTAACCCTTATAACTCCCTAAAAAAAAAAAATTGGGTTCCAAAATTGTGCTCATGTAAAGTAGACATGTGGGAAATGTTACTTATTAAGTATTTTGTGTGACATATCTCTGTGATTTAAGGCCATGAAAATTCAAATTTGGAAAATTGCAAAATTTTCACAATTTTTGCCAAATTTCCATTTTTTTCACGAATAAATGCAGGTAATATCAAATAAATTTTACCACTATCATGAAGTACAATATGTAATGAGAAAATACTGTCAGAATCAGCAGGATCTGTTGAAGCGTTCCAGAGTTATAACCTCATAAAGCGACAGTGTTCAGAATTGTAAAAACTGGCCCGGTCATTAACGTGCAAACCACCCTTGGGGGTGAAGGAGTTAATAATCTCTTTTGTACATGCCAAGGCCTGTAAGTGCGACTATCTGCACATTGCGCTCATGCTCAATAATGAATAAATTTGGCTGTTATGAAAATGTTGCTTCCATTTTTCAATAATTTTCATATCAGTGACATGTCTATCCATCCTGCGATTTCCATAATTCCATGACGTTTTCTTCTTGGTATTGCAATTTAATTGCTGAGGAGTGTATAATGAAAATACTAAACCATGATGAAAATGCATCAGAAACCAATAAAGTCTGGCACTACCATATTTTCGTTAGTCTTCTCCTATGATGGAACAGATCAATGGGTATGAATAGAATACATAACATGCCTATAATGAAAATGACACACCGCAGGACGCCATTTATGCTCTCCCAATATTTATGGATTCAAAATGTCAGCACAAATCACAAAATATTTCAAGCCTGCAGAACATGGCATGATCTCCCGCTAATTGCTTGTGATAGTTTAGGCAATTACATCAGAGAGAAAATAATAACTAGGACTTAGAGGCTGTGTCCTTACGCTTTCAGCACAATTCTTTTTGACAAGTATCATATTTATGATGCCATTGTAGTGGCCATCGTAATGCGTAATACAAACAGTTTTACCTGTGGCACTTTTACCTAAAGTATCACTCCAGCTTTTTTTTTATTGCAGTGCTGGAGTGGTACTACTAGTCTAAGTTCCCTGTCGCTTGTCTTCTACTTATCAGATGCCGTCTTCTATTTATCAGCGCCGCTCCGGCCGGCCTGCAGCAGTTTGTGACCTGCAGGATTGCTCCTGTTTCCTTGGATGATTTGGAAGTAACAGTTCAATGCCAGTCTACGAGAGCCAGAACAAGGCCAGAATGAGGCTTATAGACTGACATTGAGATCTTGTCACTATTTCTTCTGACTTCTAGTCAGTCAGACATTGTAGTCACAATTTGGCGGCATGGGACCGGAGCGGGTTGGGAAGAGCTAAAGATGACTGCTGGTAAGTATCAGACTAGGCTCAGGGAACTTAGATTAGAAGCACTGCTCCAGCACAGAAAAAAAACACTGGAATGGAGCTTTAAAGGGAATCTGTCAAAAGGTTTTGCTATATAATCTCAGGACAGTATGATGTAGGGGTTAAGACACAGAATTCAACAATGTGTCACTTATTAGGCTTTGGGCTGTTAACTTACATTGAAGGTTTTATCACTAAGACATTATCATTGCTGTGGCTAGCTGGCACCCGAGCCCCAGTCTCACCATGTCACCACCTGTGATAAGCAGCTCATTGTCAATAGACTACCATAGGCACATTGAAAGCTTTGGTGTGGGCGGGGTTAGCTTTATTAGCTCTGCTTCATGCTCCATCTAAAAACTCTGATTGTGTGAGAATGGCTGCACCCAGTAATCTAAGTGATACATCGTTGGATTCAGGACCTATTTTCCTACATTATGCTGCTCTCAGATGAGGTAGTAAAAACTTGCTGACAGATTCCCTTTAAGTGAAATAGCACCAATAACCCTGGCTGCATTACAGAACTTTATTAGTGACTCCCAAGAATTTCTCAAAAGCAGAAAACTCACTGGGCGATCATCATGAAAAAAAAAAATCGGTGTTACATTGCTTAGCACAAGACAATACAACATCACCATCAACATCTATCTGTCAGGGCCACTTGGGACTTGGCCAAACACAGATTCCAGTTGTAATTATAAAATCACACAGCCGGCACTTTTTTTTTGTTCAGTGATTTGACGCCAAGCTCTTCCATCCTCTGCTTCTGATTACTGTGACTAGTGGTTCTGATTACTGTGACTAGTGGTTCTGATTATTGTGACTAGTGGTTTCAGATAGACTCTGCATTTCTCTCTAGCTAACAGACGACAGCACTGCACATTAACATAATCCTGGGTCTATTTAGATGAGAAAACAGTCTAGTGTCTGGCCTTTACACGTCTTATTTTGTACAGTCATCAGTCTGAATGTGTCACTGACAGAAGAGGGTTTTTGGAAACAATATCTGGGCCACTTGTAGTCCAACAGGTCATCATAATGGTCCCCATAATGCACAATACCACCTGCTTTGGAAATGGTAGTAGGCCCCTGTGCAGCTGCACAGGTTGCACCAATGGTATGTCCGCCCCTATCTCTGAGGACCCTCACCGCTCTACACGCATACAATGTTTACTGGACAATCGGATGTACAAGGGATGAACTCACAAACCTAAAATGATCAATATACTGTATATGACATTATCAAAATCATTTATGTTTCGGTCTATAAAAAAAAGGTTCACACTGAATTAGCATCTGGTTTTCAGACCTCTTTGTGTAGTTTGGAGATGATTTTCTGCTGCCATCTGGGACCGATATTAAAAACACAAATTTTACCACCATGTTGGAGCGTGCTGGTTTGGCTACATTTACTGTGATCAACCAAATGTCTGCACGTTTTGTGGCTGCTGATGCCCCTTAGCTTTCTATGAAATATTTTTACAGCTTGATTTATAGCCTCAAAGGGGTTGTCCACTATTAGGAAACTTCTTAAACTAAATGTTTGGCCCCGATAAATTCATAAAGCCTATACTCACCTCCCGTGCCGGCGCAGTACCCGCGGTATCGGCACTTGCTCTCCCCAGGGCTGTGATGTGGTGTTGTGACACCAGCGCCCAATCAGGGTTGGTGTTACTGTCTCCACCTTCGGACAAACTGAACATAAAGAGGAAGTCCGTGTTGCAGCTCATCCATTTATTTTAAGAAGGGGTTGTCCTAGTAGTGGACAACCAATTTAATCTATTAAAAGATGACCCTGATTTTGCACGTGTACATTTTTCTTCAATCCAGCAGAGTCAATCCTTGTCAAAAAGAAGATTCTGTACATGTCTTTAGACCAACTTGTATATTGTGTTATACAACTGATTTTTCATGTAAGTAAAGAAAATGGTCCAAGTGTTTTCAATGTTTTTGATCCAAGTTTCATCAGTATTCTCTTCTCAATCTATACCCTAGGCCTGGGACAACTGATAAAGTCCTATGGCTTCCAGTACCATCTATAAGCCGATGACACTCAGATCTACCTCTCTGGCCCAGATGTCACCTCTCTGCTCTCCAGAATCCCAGAGTGTCTATCAGCCATATCCTCCTTTTTCTCCTCTCGCTCCCTCAAACTCAATGTGGACAGAACCAAACCAATTATCTTTCCTCCATCTCGCACACCTTCCCTACCTAATCTATCTATCACAATAAATGAATTCACACTTTCCCCCGTCCCGGTAATCCGCTGCCTTGGAGTAACCCTTGACTCTGCCCTGTCCTTTAAACCGCACATCCAAGCTCTCGCCACCTCCTGTCGCCTCCAGCTCAAAAATATTTCCAGAATCCGTCCTTTCCTCAACCCTCACTCTACCAAAATGCTTGTGCATGCCCTAATCATCTCCCACCTCGACTACTGCAACATCCTCCTTTGTGGCCTACCTTCTAACACTCTCGCACCCCTCCAGTTCGTCCTTAACTCTGCTGCCCGACTAATTAATCTCTCCTCGCTACACTCCTGCTTCCCCTCTTTGCAAATCCCTTCACTGGCTTGCAATTTCCCAGCGTATCAAGTTTAAACACTGATCTACAAAGCCATCCACAACCTGTCCCCTCCCTATATCTCTGAACTAATCTCCGGTCCTCCCAAACCTCCTTCTCTCCTACACGCTTATTCGCTCCTCACCCAATCGCCTCCAAGTCTTCTCCCGAATATCCCCCATCATCTGGAATTCTGTGCCCCAACACATCCGGTTATCCACCACATTTGGATCCTTCAAAACGAACGTGAAAACCCATCTCTTCAAAGAAGCTTACAGCCTGTAATGACCACACGGCCACCTCAACACCATTGGAGCTACTGAAACCCCCAACCTACTGTCTCCTTCCCCACAATCCTGTAGAATGTAAGCCCGCAAGGGCAGGGTCCTCGCCCCTCTGTATCAGTCTCTCATTGTTAGCTTTGTTTACTGTGATATTTGTATTTTGATGTAACCCCATCTAGTGTATAGCACCATGGAATTAATGGTGCTATATAAATAAATAATAATAATAATATTTGGTCAGTGACCCATAGACTTGTATTGGTACTTATTATGTGGTGCAACCAGGAAACATATAGGACCTTCCTTACGTCTCAGGAGCACACCCCCTGGGAGGTATGTGGTTAACCAATCCCACCCATCACTTTCTGGCTAACCCTTATGTGGAGAAACGTGGTCAGTGGGTGCTCTCGTCCGCTGGCCCGGCTGTCTTTAGCAAGACTGCATGGACCACAGCTCATACCACTGAACGTCCACTCTATCTCCCAGTGGGCAATACACTACACAGACAACACAGAGTTAAGGTAAAACAGTGTAGCAATACTTTATTGAACCACAGCACACAATAGCAAACAGAACACTCCCACCAATTACCCCAAGATGGTGCACATTACAGGGCCTCACCCTTCCGCTGACTCGTCGAGATAATGGTTGATGTTATGTCAGAGCTCCCAGGGTCGCTATTCCATCTGTGGATGAACGCACAGAGAAGGAGTAACGACAAGCATAGGGAGATGACCAAGAACTGTCCATAGAGTCCATCCAAGGTCCAAAGCCAGTTGACACGAGAGTCACCACCTGGCTTATCTGACCATCTCCATGGAACCAGGCGACCAGCGGGTCCCAAACCTGGCTTTCTCCAAACATATCCATGGCTCAGAGATGGTCACTGGATCAGATCTGTGTCCTTCCACCCGGAGCCGAAAACCCCTGGGTTGTTTCCTATAGAATCATAGATCAGTGTCCCTCGTGATGGTGCCATGATGAATTGGCTGCAGTCCTTTCCCTTGTCTGTTGGGTGGTTTGCAGAATGTCTGGCTGATAGCTCTGTGTTACTTCAGTCTCTCAGGATGTGATCTGAGTCTTTTTATACCCAAGGCATGTAAGCTAATTTTAGAATTACCCAGGGACCTTCAGTCCAACATCAAGATAAGGTAAACAATGGTGATGGGATTAACCCCTTAGTGACAGAGCCAATTTGGTACTTAATGACCGAGCCAATTTTTACAATTCTGACCAGTGTCACTTTATGAGGTTATAACTCTGGAACGCTTTATCGGATTCCGCTGATTCTGAGATTGTTTTTTCGTGACATGTTGTACTTCAAGTTAGTGGTAACATTTCTTCGATATTACTTGCGATTATTTATGAAAAAAATGGAAATATGGCGAAAATTTTTAAAATTTTGCAATTTTCAAACTTTGTATTTTTATGCCCTTAAATCAGAGAGATATGTCACAAAAAATAGTTAATAAATAACATTTCTCACATGTCTACTTTACATCAGCACAATTTTGGAAACAATTTTTTTTTTTGTTAGGGAGTTATAAGGGTTAAAAGTTGACCAGCAATTTCTCATTTTTACAACACCATGTTTTTTTTAGGGACCACATCACCTTTGAAGTGATTTTGAGGGGTCTATATGATAGAAAATAACCAAGTGTGACACCATTCTAAAAACTGCACCCCTCAAGCTGCTCAAAACCACATTCAAGAAGTTTATTAACCCTTTACGTACTTCACAGGAACTAAAACAATGTGGAAGAAAAAAATGAACATTTTACTTTTTTTTGCAAACATTTTACTTCAGAACCATTTTTTTTAATTTTCACAAGTGTAAAAACAGAAATTTAACCACAAATTTTGTTGTGCAATTTTTCCTGAGTACGCCGATACCCCATATGTGGAGGTAAACCACTGTTTGGGCGCACCGCAGAGCTTGGAAGTGAAGGAGCACCGTTTGACTGTTTCAATGCAGAATTGGCTGGAATTGAGATCGGACGCCATGTCGCGTTTGGAGAGCCCCTAATGTGCCTAAACAGTGGAAACCCCCCACAAGTGACACCATTTTGGAAACTAGACCCCCCAAGGAACTTATCTAGATGTGTGGTGAGCACTTTGAACCCCCAAGTGCTTCACAGAAGTTTATAACGTAGAGCCGTGAAAATAAAAAATCGCATTTGTTTTCACAAAAATGATTTTTTCGCCCACAAATTCTTATTTTCACAAGGGTAACAGGAGAAATTAGACCACAAAAGTTGTTGTGCAATTTCTCCTGAGTACGTCCATACCCCATATGTGGAGGTAAACCACTGTTTGGGCGCACCGCAGAGCTTGGAAGTGAAGGAGCACCGTTTGACTTTTTCAATGCAGAATTGGCTGGAATTGAGATCGGATGCCATGTCGCGTTTGGAGAGTCCCTGATGTGCCTAAACAGTGGAAACCCCCCACAAGTGATACCATTTTGGAAACTAGACCCCTTAAGGAACTTATCTAGATGTGTGGTGAGCACTTTGAACCCCCAAGTGCTTCACAGAAGTTTATAACGTAGAGCCGTGAAAATAAAAAATCTCATTTTTTCTACAAAAATGATCTTTTTGCCCCCAAATTTTTATTTTCACAAGGGTAACAGGAGAAATTAGACCACAAAAGTTGTTGTGCAATTTCTCCTGAGTACGTCGATACCCCATATATGGGGGTAAACCACTGTTTGGGCGCACCGCAGAGCTTGGAAGAGAAGGAGTGTCGTTTTACTTTTTCAATGTAGAATTGGCTGGAATTGAGATCGGACGCCATGTCACGTTTGGAGAGCCGCTGATGTGCCTAAACAGTAGAGACCCCCCACATATGACACCATTTTGGAAACTAGACCCCTTAAGGAACTTATCTAGATGTGTGGTGAGCACTTTAAACCCCCAGGTGCTTCACAGAAGTTTATAACGTAGAGCCGTGAAAATAAAAAAATCGCATTTTTTCTACAAAAATGATCTTTTTGCCTCCAAATTTTTATTTTACCAAGGGTAACAGGAGAAAATGGACCCCAGAAGCTGTTGTACAATTTGTCTTGAGTACGCCGACACCCCATATGTGGGGGTAAACCACTGTTTGGGTGCATGGCTGAGCTCGGAAGCAAAGGAGCGCCATTTGACTTTTCAATGCAAAATTGACTGGAATTGAGATCGGACGCCATGTCGCGTTTGGAGAGCCCCTGATGTGCCTAAACAGCAGAAACCCCCCAAAAGTGACCCCATTTTGGAAACTAGACCCCCCATGGAACTTATCTAGATGTGTAGTGAGAACTTTGAATGCCCAAGTGCATCACAGAAGTTTATAATGCAGAGTCGTGAAAATAAAAAATATATATTTTTTAACAATAAAGATTTTTTAGCCCCCAAGTTTTTATTCTCACAAGGGTAACAAGAGAAATTGGACCCCAAAAGTTGTTGTCCAATTTGTCCTGAGTATGCTGGTACCCCATATGTGGGGGTAAACCACTGTTTGGGCGCACGGCAGAGCTCGGAAGGGAAGGAGTGCCATTTTGGAATGCAGACTTTGATAGAATTGTCTGCGGGCGTTATGTTGCCTTTGCAGACCCCTAATGTACCTAAACAGTAGAAACCCCCAACAAGTGACCCCATTTTGGAAAATAGACCCCCCAAGGAACTTATCTAGATATGTGGTGAGAACTTTGAATGCCCAAGTGCTTCACATAAGTTTATAATGCAGAGTAGTGAAAATAAAAAATATTTTTTTTCCCACAAAAAAGATTTTTTTAGCCCCCAAATTTTTATTTTCACAAGGGTAACAAGAGAAATTGGACCCCAAAAGTTGTTGTCCAATTTGTCCTGAGTATGCTGGTACCCCATATGTGGGGGTAAACCACTGTTTGGGCGCACGGCAGAGCTCGGAAGGGAAGGAGTGCCATTTTGGAATGCAGACTTTGATAGAATTGTCTGCGGGCGTTATGTTGCGTTTGCAGACCCCTAATGTACCTAAACAGTAGAAACCCCCAACAAGTGACCCCATTTTGGAAAATAGACCCCCCAAGGAACTTATCTAGATATGTGGTGAGAACTTTGAATGCCCAAGTGCTTCACAGAAGTTTATAATGCAGAGTAGTGAAAATAAAAAATATTTTTTTTCCCACAAAAAAAATTTTTTTAGCCCCCAAATTTTTATTTTCACAAGGGTAACAAGAGAAATTGGACCCCAAAAGTTGTTGTCCAATTTGTCCTGAGTATGCTGGTACCCCATATGTGGGGGTAAACCACTGTTTGGGCGCACGGCAGAGCTCGGAAGGGAAGGAGTACCATTTGACTTTTTTAGCGCAAAATTGGCTGTCGTGTTTGGAGACCCCCTGATGTACCTAAACAGTGGAAACCCCCCAATTCTAACTCCAACCCTAACCCCAACACACCCCTAACCCTAATCTCAACCCGATCCATAATCCTAATCACAACCCTAACGATAATCACAACCCTAACCCCAAAACAGCCCTAATCTCAACCCTAACCATAACCCTAATCAAAACCCTAAATCCAACACACCCCTAACCCTAATCCCAACCCTAACCCTAATCCCAACCCTAATCCCAAACGTAACACTAATCCCAACCCTAATCCAAACCCTAACCCTAATCCCAACTCTAACCCTAACTTTAGCCCCAACCCTAACTTTAGCCCCAACCCTAACCATAACTTTAGCCCCCGTCGTCACAAAAAAAGTTCAATGTAACCTTTTTTTTGTACGTCGCGTCCGCCATTTCCGCGGATGCGTGGCTGTAACTCTGCCCCCTCCTCCCCAGGACATAGACTGGGCAGCGGATGCGTTGAAAAACTGCATCCGCTGCCCACGTTGTGCACAATTTTCACAACGTGCGTCGGTACATCGGGCCGACGCATTGCGACCGCCCCGTACCGACGCAAGTGTGAAAGAAGCCTAAGGCTACTTTCACACTAGCGTCGTACTCGGCCCATCGCAGTGTGTCGGGCCGACGTACCGACGCTAGCGTTGTAAGCGCCGCACAACGGGTGCAGCGGATGCTGTTTTTTCAACGCATCCGCTGCCCCATTGTGAGGTGCGGGGAGGCGGGGGCGGAGTTCCGGCCACGCATGCGCGGTCGGAAATGGCGGACACGTCGCACAAAAAAGTTACATGTAGTTTTTTTTGTGTCGACGGTCCGCCGAAGCACGACGCATTCGTCGCACGACGGATGCGACATGTGGCAATCCGTCGCAATGCGTCGCTAATGCAAGCCAATGGAGAAAAAACGCATCCTGCAAGCACTTTTGCAGGATGCGTTTTTTCTCCAACGACGCATTGCGACGGAAGCCAAAAAACGCTAGTGTGAAAGTAGCCTAACCCTAGCCCTAACCCTAAATTTAGCCCCAACCCTAACCCTAACTCTAACCCTAACTCTAACCCTAACCCTAACTCTAACCCTAACCCTAACTCTAACCCTAACCCTAACTCTAACCCTAACCCTAACCCTAACTCTAACCCTAACCCTAACCCTAACTCTAACCCTAACCCTAACCCTAACCCTAACTCTAACCCTAACCCTAACCCTAATTTTAGCCCCAACTTGTCTTCTCCTGCCGGCCGGCAGATGGCAGCAGATGGCGGGCGCACTGCGCATGCGCCCGCCATGATGAAAAAGCCGGCTGGCAGGAGAAGACAGAAGAGGACCCAGGGACCCCGGGTGAGTATGATAGGGTCCCCGAATCCCCCTATTTCTCTGTCCTCTGATGTGCGATCACATCAGAGGACAGAGAAATAACTGATCGCTTTTTTTTTTTTTTTTTTTTTGCGGTCGCCGGTAAACTGTTAATTACCGGCGATCGCAAAGCAGGGGTCGGTGCAAACCGACCCCGATCATGTTCTTTGGGGTCTCGGCTACCCCCGGCAGCCGAGACCCCAAAGAACATCCGGGTGCCGGGCGGCGGGCGCACTGCGCGTGCGCCCGCCATTTTTTCCCGGAAAAAAGATGGCGGCGCCCATGGGGAGACACGAGGAGCACCGGGGGAGGTAGGTAAGTATTGGGGGGCTATTGGGGGCCATCGGGGACCACATTTCTCTGTCCTCCGATGTGCGATCACATCGGAGGACAGAGAAATTAAACGGCAAATCGCGTTTTTTTTTTTTTTGTTGCGACCGCCGGTAAACGGTTAATTACCGGCAATCGCAACTCGGGGGTCGGTAAAAACCCCCCGAATCATGTTCTCTGGGGTCTCGGCTACCCTCGGCAACCGAGACCCCAGAGAAAATCCGACTCTGGGGGGCGCTATTCACTTTTTCCACAGCGCCGTTAATTAACGGCGCTGTGGATTAAGTACCCTTAGCGGCCGCCGTTAAAAGGCGTATCGGCGGTCGTTAAGGGGTTAAGTAGCACTATTAGCATAAAAGCACACATCAATAAACAAAGCTTAAGGGTACTGTCACACAGTGGCACTTTTGTCGCTACGACGGTACGATCCGTGACGTTCCAGCGATATCCATACGATATCGCAGTGTCTGACACGCAGCAGCGATCAGGGATCCTGCTGAGAATCGTACGTCGTAGCAGATCGTTTGGAACTTTCTTTCGTCGCTGGATCTCCCGCTGTCATCGCTGGATCGTTGTGTGTGACAGCGATCCAGCGATGCGTTCGCTTGTAACCAGGGTAAACATCGGGTTACTAAGCGCAGGGCCGCGCTTAGTAACCCGATGTTTACCGTGGTTACAAGCGTAAAAGTAAAAAAAACCAAACAGTACATACTTACATTCCGGTGTTTGTCCCCCGGCGTTCTGCTTCTCTGCATTGTGAGCGCCGGCCAGACGGAAAGCGAGCACAGCGGTAACGCGGTGACGTCACCGCTCTGCTTTCCGGCTGGCGCAGACACAGTGGAGAGAAGCAGAACGCCGGGGGACAGACACCGGAATGTGAGTATGTACTGTTTGTTTTTTTTTACTTTTACGCTTGTAACCACGGTAAACATCGGGTTACTAAGCGCGGCCCTGTGCTTAGTAACCCGATGTTTACCCTGGTTACCCGGGGACCTCGGCATCGTTGGTCGCTGGAGAGCTGACTGTGTGACAGCTCTCCAGCGACCACACATTACCAACGATCACGGCCAGGTCGTATCGCAGGTCGTGATCGTTGGTAAATCGTATAGTGTGACAGTACCCTAACACACTCAATGTACAGTCACTATTACAGACTAAAGGTACCGTCACATTTAGCGACGCTGCAGCGATCTAGACAACGATCTAGATTGCTGCAGCGTCGCTGTGTGGTCGCTGGAGAGCTGTCCAGCGACCAACGATGCCGGTCCCCGGGTAACCAGGGTAAACATCAGGTTACTAAGCGCAGGGCCGCGCTTAGTAACCCAATGTTTACCCTGGTTACCAGTGCTAATGTAAAAAAAAAAAAACACTACATACTTACATTCCGGTGTCTGTCCCCCGGCGCTGTGCTTTCCTGCACTGACTGTGAGCGCCGGCTGGAAAGCACAGCGGTGACGTCACCGCTGTAATCTGCTTTACGGCTGGCCGGCGCTGACAGTGCAGGAAAGCACAGCGCCGGGGGACAGACACCGGAATGTAAGTATGTAGTGTTTTTTTTTTTTTTTACATTTACACTGGTAACCAGGGTAAACATCGGGTTACTAAGCGCGGCCCTGCGCTTGGTAACCCGATGTTTACCCTGGTTACCAGTGAAGACATCGCTGAATCAGCGTCACACACGCCGATCCAGCGATGTCTGCGGGAGTCCAGGGATGAAATAAAGTTCTGGACTTTCTGCTCCGACCAACGATGGCACAGCAGGATCCTGATCGCTGCTGCGTGTCAAACTCAACGATATCGCTAGCCAGGACGCTGCAACGTCACAGATCGCTAGCGATATCGTTCAGTGTGAAGGTACCTTTAAGGTACCTTCACACATAACGATTTCGTTAACGATATCGTTGCAACATCACGCTTTTTGTGACATAGCAACGATCCCACTTAACGATCTTGTTATGTGTGACAGCGACCAACGATCAGGCCCCTGCTGGGAGATCGTTGGTCATAGGGAATGATTAGGACCTTTTTTTGGTCGCTGATCACCCGCTGTCATCGCTGGATCGGCGTGTGTGACGCCGATCCAGCGATGTGTTCACTTGTAACCAGGGTAAACATCGGGTTACTAAGCGCAGGGCCGCGCTTAGTAACCTGATATTTACCCTGGTTACCATTGTAAAAGTTAAAAAAAAACAAAAAAACACTACATACTCACATTCCGATGTCTGTCACTTCCCCCGTCGTCAGCTTCCCTGCACTGACTGTCAGCGCTGGCCGTAAAGCAGAGCACAGCGGTGACATCACCGCTGTGCTCTGCTTTACGGCCGGCGCTGACGACACAGTCAGTGCGGGAAGCTGACGGCGGGGGACGTGACAGACATCGGAATGTGAGTATGTAGTGTTTTTTTTTTTTTTTTTTAACTTTTACAATGGTAACCAGGGTAAATATCAGGTTACTAAGCGCGGCCCTGCACTTAGTAACCCGATGTTTACCCTGGTTACCCGGGGACTTCGGCATAGTTGAAGACAGTTTCAACGATGCTGAAGTCCTTCCCCTGATCGTTGGTCGCTGGAGAGAGCTGTCTGTGTGACAGCTCCCCAGCGACCACACAACGACTTACCAACGATTACGGCCAGGTCGTATCGCTGGTCGTGATCATTGGTAAGTCGTTTAGTGTAACGGTACCTTTACACAGTATGTTAGATAGTATATCAGTTGGCAAGTCTGTCTTCTTGACCCACCAGACATAAACACTTAAATTCACAAGCCAATATACAGATAAAAAGCCAGTTCTTTTGGTTTGTAAAAAAAACATGGTTGTCTGGGAAATTAAGATACAATCTGGTGTCTTCACACCTTAAATCCAGCCCTTTACAATATACAGGTTTGTGGGCCTACAAGACCCAGCCACCTGACCTGGATTCAGATTGCAGCAGATCTCTGTGCGATACATACATGTCTATCATTATATCATTAGTTGGTACATCACACCCTGTATACTTATGTTGCTGCCCTCACTTCATCCCTTACATAACATGACCGCCGCGGCGCGCGCATATGCATTGGATTCTTGCTCACGGTTGGCACGGTGTGGGTCACTGATGTCACAGGAACTTTTTCCTTGATGCATACCCGCGCCGGGATTGCCGGAAGTGACACAATCGCGATCCTGACCCGCCCCTCACATGCTCCATTACAGCGGCGGCGATAACACTCAGCTGTGGAGGGACTACTTATAGCCCCACACATACAACAGCCCACACAAGCCCCCCGACGAAGCCCATAGCATGGAACATACCTGGAGGATAAGGGTTACAGCGTGCACCATTTCTTGTCCCTCATGGGTAAGCACTATAGTTAGCACTTAGTCAACAAAAGGCGTTTGCACTTTTCCTTTACTGTTTGTCCAATATAAAAAATATTTTTGCAATGTGGACTAGGACTGTGGGCATGCTATGAGACATTATGCTCATGCCACTTGGCAACTTTGTTAACACACTTCTGATGTGCACACGTTATCCCACCCCTAGGATCCCACAAAGCAATTTTTGGTCTGTACAACATGACACACAATAATCTGAAATTTTGAGCCTCAAGCCATTTTGTATAGTGATAATAACAATCCTTCTATGGTGCCATTTATTCCTTTTTCATCACCATTTACCCATCTATTATGTTGTGTACTTGCTTTTCTATGTGTAACACCCCAGGTAACCGGTTGTTACAGTGATGTTGCCTTACTTACGGGGAGGGCGATATCTGTTGTGAATTTACCTTTTGGCTCCCTCTAGTGGCTATGGCTACTAGTGATTTTACTCTGGGTATGTCTATCATCCCTTGTATGCTCACCTGGGTCGTTAGGTCAGGGGTGTTGCTATATAAGCTCCCTGGACCTTCAGTTCAATGCCTGGCAACGTTGATATCAGAGCTAATCTGTAGTGCTCTTGTCTACTGATCCTGGTTCCTGCGTGATTAAGCTAAGTCCGCTTTCTTGCTTTTTGCTATTTGTTTTTGTTTGCATTTTTGTCCAGCTTGTTCATTATCTGTATCCTTTCCTTGCTGGAAGCTCTAGGGAGGCTGGAGTTCTCCCCCCGGGCCGTTAGACGGTTCGGGGGTTCTTGAATCTCCAGTGTGGAATTTTGTTAGGGTTTTTGTTGACCATATAAGTTATCTTACTACATTCTGCTATTAGTAAGCGGGCCTCTCTTTGCTAAACCTAGTTCATCTCTGTGTTTGTCATTTCCTCTTACCTCACCGTTATTATTTGTGGGGGGCTTGTATCCTACTTTTGGGGTCTATTCTCTGGAGGCAAGAGAGGTCTTTGTTTTCCTCTTCTAGGGGTAGTTAGTCCTCCGGCTGGCGCGAGACATCTAGCGACCAACGTAGGCATGTTCCCCGGCTACTTCTAGTGTTGGCGTTAGGAGTAGATATATGGTCAACCCAGTTACCACTGCCCTATGAGCTGGATTTTTGTACTTCGCAGACTTGCTGATATCTCTGAGACCCTCGCCATTGGGGTCATAACAGTTTGCCAGGCCCGTATTAAATGTTAAATGCATTGCAGAAGCGGGATTATAAGAAAGAAAGTTCTGAGTTTTTTTTTCTCTTTCTCATTTTTTTTTCTTTTCCCCTTTAACTCTGAGTGGCTTGTGTTTGCTGCAGACATGAATGTCCAGACCTTGATTACAAGTGTGGACCAGCTTGCTGCTCGTGTGCAGGGCATACAAGATTATGTTATCAGAAATCCTATGTCAGAACCTAAGATACCGATTCCTGAACCATTTTCCGGAGACCGATTTAAATTTAGAAATTTCAGGAATAATTGTAAATTGTTTTTGTCCCTGAGACCCTGTTCATCTGGAGACTCCGCTCAGCAAGTAAAAATTGTTATTTCTTTTTTACGGGGCGACCCTCAGGATTGGGCCTTCTCGCTGGCGCCAGGAGATCCGGCATTGGCTGACATTGATGCGTTTTTTCTGGCGCTCGGTTTGCTTTATGAGGAACCCAATCTTGAGATTCAGGCAGAAAAAGCCTTGCTGGCGATGTCTCAGGGCCAGGACGAGGCCGAAGTGTATTGCCAAAAATTTCGGAAATGGTCCGTGCTGACCCAGTGGAACGAGTGTGCATTGGCTGCAAATTTTAGAAATGGCCTTTCTGAAGCCATTAAGAATGTGATGGTGGGTTTTCCCATTCCCACAGGTCTGAATGATTCTATGGCCCTGGCTATTCAAATCGACCGGCGGTTGCGGGAGCGCAAAACCGCAAATCCTCTCATGGTGTTGTCTGAACAGGCACCTGATTTAATGCAATGTGATAGAATCCTGACTAGAAATGAGCGGAAAATTCATAGACGCCAGAATGGCTTGTGTTACTACTGTGGTGATTCTACACATGTTATCTTAGCATGCTCTAAACGTCTTACTAAGGTTGTTAGTCCGGTCGCCATTGGTAATTTGCAACCTAAATTTATTCTATCTGTAACTTTGATTTGCTCACTGTCATCGTATCCTGTCATGGCGTTTGTGGACTCAGGTGCTGCCCTGAGCCTTATGGATCTGTCATTTGCCAAGCGCTGCGGATTTGTGCTTGAGCCATTGGAAAATCCTATCCCTCTTAGGGGCATTGACTCTACGCCATTGGCAAAAAATAAACCGCAGTTTTGGACACAGGTTACCATGTGCATGACTCCCGAACATCGGGAGGTAATACGTTTTCTTGTTCTACATAAAATGCATGATTTGGTTGTTTTGGGTTTGCCATGGTTACAGACCCATAATCCAGTCTTGGACTGGAAGGCTATGTCAGTGTCAAGCTGGGGCTGCCATGGAATTCATGGAGATTCCCTGCCCTTGTCTATTGCATCTTCTACGCCTTCGGAAGTTCCGGCGTATTTGTCTGATTATCAGGATGTCTTCAGCGAGTCTAAGTCCAGTGCACTGCCTCCTCATAGGGAATGTGACTGTGCAATAGATTTGATTCCTGGCAGTAAGTTTCCTAAGGGGAGACTGTTTAATCTGTCGGTACCTGAACATACCGCGATGCGTTCATATATCAAGGAGTCTCTTGAGAAGGGGCATATCCGTCCTTCTTCTTCCCCTCTTGGTGCGGGATTCTTTTTTGTGGCCAAAAAGGACGGATCTTTGAGGCCTTGTATTGACTATCGGCTTTTAAATAAGATCACTGTCAAATTTCAGTATCCTTTGCCGCTGTTGTCAGATTTGTTTGCCCGGATTAAAGGTGCCAAGTGGTTCACCAAGATAGACCTTCGTGGTGCGTACAACCTTGTGCGCATTAGGCAGGGCGATGAATGGAAGACCGCATTCAATACGCCCGAAGGTCATTTTGAGTACTTGGTGATGCCATTTGGGCTCTCTAATGCACCTTCAGTTTTTCAGTCCTTCATGCATGACATTTTCCGGAAGTATCTGGATAAATTTTTGATTGTTTATCTGGATGATATTCTGGTTTTTTCTGATGATTGGGACTCGCATGTGGAGCAGGTCAGGATGGTTTTTGAGATTCTGCGTGAAAATTCTTTGTTTGTAAAAGGCTCAAAGTGTCTCTTTGGTGTACAGAAGGTTCCCTTTTTGGGGTTCATTTTTTCCCCTTCTGCAGTGGAGATGGATCCAGTCAAGGTCCGAGCTATTCATGATTGGACTCAACCCTCGTCAGTTAAGAGTCTTCAGAAGTTCTTGGGTTTTGCTAACTTCTACCGTCGTTTTATCGCAAATTTCTCTAGCGTTGTTAAACCGCTGACGGATATGACCAAGAAAGGCTCTGATGTTGCTAACTGGGCTCCTGCTGCTGTGGAGGCTTTCCAGGAGTTGAAACGCCGGTTTACTTCGGCGCCTGTTTTGTGCCAGCCTGACGTCTCACTTCCCTTTCAGGTTGAGGTGGATGCTTCGGAGATTGGGGCAGGGGCCGTTTTGTCGCAGAGAGGCCCTGGTTGCTCTACTATGAGACCTTGTGCCTTTTTCTCTAGGAAATTTTCGCCGGCAGAGCGAAATTATGATGTGGGCAATCAGGAGTTGTTGGCCATGAAGTGGGCATTTGAGGAGTGGCGTCATTGGCTCGAGGGTGCTAAGCATCGTGTGGTGGTCTTGACTGATCACAAAAATTTGATGTATCTCGAGTCTGCTAAACGCCTGAATCCTAGACAGGCCCGCTGGTCATTGTTTTTCTCCCGTTTTGACTTTGTGGTCTCGTATTTACCAGGTTCTAAGAATGTGAAGGCCGATGCTCTGTCTAGGAGCTTTGTGCCTGATGCTCCTGGAGTCGCTGAACCTGAGGGTATTCTTAAGGAAGGAGTTATCTTGTCAGCTATTTCTCCAGATCTGCGACGTGTGTTGCAGAGATTTCAGGCTGGTAGGCCTGACTCTTGTCCACCTGACAGATTGTTTGTGCCTGCTAAATGGACCAGCAGAGTCATTTCCGAGGTTCATTCCTCGGTGTTGGCAGGGCACCCGGGAATTTTTGGCACCAGAGATCTGGTGGCCAGGTCCTTTTGGTGGCCTTCCTTGTCAAGGGATGTGCGGTCATTTGTTCAGTCCTGTGGTACTTGTGCTCGAGCTAAGCCTTGCTGTTCTCGTGCCAGCGGGTTGCTCTTGCCCTTGCCTGTCCCGAAGAGACCTTGGACACACATCTCTATGGATTTCATTTCGGATCTTCCGGTGTCTAAGGGCATGTCTGTCATCTGGGTGATATGTGATCGTTTCTCCAAGATGGTCCATCTGGTTCCTTTGCCTAAGCTGCCTTCCTCTTCTGATCTGGTTCCTGTGTTCTTCCAGAACGTGGTTCGTTTGCACGGCATTCCTGAGAATATTGTGTCGGACAGAGGATCCCAGTTTGTTTCCAGGTTCTGGCGATCCTTTTGTGGTAGGATGGGCATTGATTTGTCGTTTTCCTCCGCTTTTCATCCACAGACTAATGGACAAACGGAACGAACTAATCAGACTCTGGAGGCGTATTTGAGGTGTTTTGTCTCTTCTGATCAGGATGATTGGGTGACCTTCTTGCCGTTGGCTGAATTTGCCCTTAATAATCGGGCTAGTTCTGCCACCTTGGTTTCGCCATTTTTCTGCAACTCCGGTTTCCATCCTCGTTTTTCCTCGGGACATGTGGAGCCTTCTGACTGTCCTGGAGTGGATTCTGTGGTGGATAGGTTGCAGCGGATCTGGAATCATGTGGTGGACAACTTGAAGTTGTCACAGGAGAATGCTCAGCGTTTTGCCAACCGCCGCCGCGGTGTGGGTCCCCGACTTCGTGTTGGGGATTTGGTATGGCTGTCTTCTCGATTTGTTCCTATGAAGGTCTCCTCTCCCAAATTTAAGCCTCGATTCATTGGTCCTTACAGGATATTGGAGATCCTTAATCCTGTGTCCTTTCGCCTGGATCTTCCGGTGTCGTTTGCCATTCACAACGTATTTCATAGGTCCTTGTTGCGGCGGTACGTTGTGCCTGTGGTTCCTTCTGCTGAGCCTCCTGCTCCGGTGTTGGTTGAGGGCGAGTTGGAGTACGTGGTGGAGAAGATCTTAGATTCTCGTCTCTCCAGGCGGAGGCTTCAGTACCTGGTCAAGTGGAAGGGCTATGGTCAGGAGGATAATTCCTGGGTGGTCGCCTCTGATGTGCATGCGGCCGATTTAGTTCGTGCCTTTCACGCCGCTCATCCTGATCGCCCTGGTGGTCTTGGTGAGGGTTCGGTGACCCCTCACTAAGGGGGGGGTACTGTTGTGAATTTACCTTTTGGCTCCCTCTAGTGGCTACTAGTGATTTTACTCTGGGTATGTCTATCATCCCTTGTATGCTCACCTGGGTCGTTAGGTCAGGGGTGTTGCTATATAAGCTCCCTGGACCTTCAGTTCAATGCCTGGCAACGTTGATATCAGAGCTAATCTGTAGTGCTCTTGTCTACTGATCCTGGTTCCTGCGTGATTAAGCTAAGTCCGCTTTCTTGCTTTTTGCTATTTGTTTTTGTTTGCATTTTTGTCCAGCTTGTTCATTATCTGTATCCTTTCCTTGCTGGAAGCTCTAGGGAGGTTGGAGTTCTCCCCCCGGGCCGTTAGACGGTTCGGGGGTTCTTGAATCTCCAGTGTGGAATTTTGTTAGGGTTTTTGTTGACCATATAAGTTATCTTACTACATTCTGCTATTAGTAAGCGGGCCTCTCTTTGCTAAACCTAGTTCATCTCTGTGTTTGTCATTTCCTCTTACCTCACCGTTATTATTTGTGGGGGGCTTGTATCCTACTTTTGGGGTCTATTCTCTGGAGGCAAGAGAGGTCTTTGTTTTCCTCTTCTAGGGGTAGTTAGTCCTCCGGCTGGCGCGAGACATCTAGCGACCAACGTAGGCATGTTCCCCGGCTACTTCTAGTGTTGGCGTTAGGAGTAGATATATGGTCAACCCAGTTACCACTGCCCTATGAGCTGGATTTTTGTACTTCGCAGACTTGCTGATATCTCTGAGACCCTCGCCATTGGGGTCATAACAGATATCATGCTTGGAGGCAAGGAGGATTCCCTTTACCGGGTTACGCACCTACATACAACACATTCCGAATCTAGGCCAGAAGGGGGAGCTCTGAACCCGGATTCAGGGGAGCTTCCCTCAGATAGATATATCCTGGTCTGGAGGAGGAGTTAGCCAGTTGTTCAGAGACACTGAAGAGTGGGGACTGAGAGCAGAGACTGGGGCCGTGCAGCCACGTGTGAGCTGCTGCTCTAGGAAAGGAAGATAACCTGAAGGGTGGCATGTTAGTGTATTAGTGAGCATCAGAGGAAAGAAGCAACAGGAGAAGGAAGGGCTCAGAGGGGAACTGTAACCGGGCACCTTCAGAGCCGAAGTGCCAAAACTGGGCACCAGGAGCCCGAGGCTGTGTTGTACTCCAGCTCGCATGGCAGAACCGGAGGGCATAGGACTTTAATTTGCCCGCACCCACACCTGAAGGTGCAGCAGTACACTAGGAGCCCAGGTCGTGATAGAGACCCTATAAAAAGGCTCACACTGCCCATCATACAGGTAAATGTCCCAGGACAGGAGAGAGAGGACTTTGCCAGCAAGCTACAGGCAGCAGGGACCTCGCATACTAGCATGAGTAGGAAGGCTTACGGACCTCACCTGGGAGAGGGAGCACCATTGCCTCCAGGCCGGCCGGACCATATCACCACCTGTTCCTGGTACCCTGGAATGCGGCTGTTTACAACTTCAGTAAACCAAGTAAAGACGTTACAACCCTGTGTCCTCCGTTTATTTGCCTGAACCCACCATCCTTGCCCACTACATCGGGAGCCCTGGGGACCCCACTTTACCATCTTTGCTGCAGTAACATCACCCCAGAGGACCCCTTTAAGCAGCATCAGTCCCTTCTGACCGAGAACCACAGGTGGCGTCACGAACACAAACTTTAGTACAAATCCCTTTAAATGAGCTTTCCCACTTTAACTGGGTGCCCAGGGCCACCGACCGGGTCGCAGCCATTGTGACATCCCCCTTAAGTGGGACCGGACCCGGTACCGAATTCCCCAGGCCCTGGTGGGCGTTCCATATGTTTTTGCATGATTAATAAAATGTTGTAATTTTTATATAAATTGATTTAAATCCTTATTTACACAGTCTTTGGGGCACTACACTCCAAATCTCTTTGTAGGATTAATTTATTGGGAACATTTTACATAACGTTTGGGATCACATTTATCCGACGCTCTACGCTGAGCACTTACTTTGGGTTTCCATCTAAATCATTTAAGTGACGTGATTCAGATGTTACTCTGGACTCCGTCTGGCCTCTGTTCAGCAGTGTCCTTTTCAGAAGTGCACAAAACTGTGGTCGCCCTCGCTTTTATGCTCGCCTAAAAAGACGGACACTGCCGGATGACAGGTCAGAAGGCATCCACAGTGCCTCCATCTGCCTCATTATAGGGAATCTTCTGCCAGGGCGTCCGCCTGAATCACGTATTTCAGAGATTTACAAAGAAACCCCAGTGTAAGCGCTCAGTGCAGAATGCAGGATAAATGTGCGCCGAGACTTACTGCTATCTTTGAGAGGCAGAATGAAAACTCAACAGCATGTGAAGAATTGGTTTTACTTATTTTTTACGCCGTTCCTCATGCGGTATAAGTGATTAGGCGACTTTATTCTTCAGGTCGGTGTGATTACAGCGATACCAGATTTATATTGGATTTTTATGTTTGGCTGCTGTCATGCACTAAAAGAAGCTTTTTATCGCAAAAACAAGTTTTTGCATTGGCAATTTGGCACATTTTGGGAGCCATAATTTTTCCATATTTCGTCTGACAGAGTCATGTGAGGGCTTGTTTTTTTGGGGACGAGTTAACGTTTTTATTGGTATAGTTTTCAGTCACATGCCTTTTGTAGTTATCGCTTTCTACTCTGATTTTTGGGCGTGGATGAGTTGTACATTTGAGTTCACTTTACAAAAAAAATCATTCATGCGCATCTCCCGTACTCTGGAACTCTCTACCCCAACATATCAGACTCTCGCCTACTGAGGAAACCTTCAAAAAGAACCTGAAGACCTACCTCTTCCGACAAGCCTACAGCCTGTAGTAACCACCGATCGACCAAACCGCTGCACGACCACCTCTACCCTCACCTACTGTATTCTCACCCATCCCCTGTAGATTGAGAGCCTTCGCGGGCAGGGTCCTCTCTCCTACTGTACCAGTCGTGACTTGTATTGTTCAAGATTACTGTACTTGTTTTTATTATGTAAACCCCTCCTCACATGTAAAGCGCCATGGAATAAATGGCGCTATAATAATAAATAATAATAATAATTCATTTGTACTGGAAAACAGGAAAAGAAATTCCAAGTGCAGTAAAATTGTGAACCCCCCTCACAATTCTGACATTGGTTTTTGGAATTTTTACGGTATACATTTTGATACAGGAAAAATATATATCTTTATACCATGTTAGCCAGTAGATAGAAAAATATTAAGATTTGAGAATCCCCAGTGGCTGATTGAGGTCTGGTCTACAGTTGTGATGCCCCCCCTCAACCATGGACCAGATGTCAATCACAGGACAATAAAACTTTCACACTCCTTATCTATGAACTGTTACAATATTTACGGACACATCTGTTTCTCCCTCCCACATATTGATAGTTCTGCTTTACATCGCTTGTCTTATCTATTGCACTATTCCTGTGCCTTGTTGTGTATATATGTGACTCTTCAGATTTTGTTATTCTATGCCTGATGGAGACCTGAGTAGACTCGGAAGCTTTACCATCTTTTCAGTTAGCTATTAAAAAGTCTTAATATATTTTTTTATTGTGTGGTATAAACAACCTGGGAATATGATTCTCCTCATCAGTATGATTACGGCAATACCAAACTTGTCCAGTTCTTTTATTTTAGTGATGAAAAAAACTTGCTGCCATTTTCCAAGACCTATTTTTTGGTCAATAGATCTACGTGAAGGCTTATCTTTTGGGAGATGTTTTACTGATATCATCTTGGGATAGATATTATATTTTGACACTTCTTAGAGCATTTTTTGCGGTACTGCAGTGACCAAAACGACCCACAATTTTGGCATTTTGATTTTTTTTACATTTGTGGTTACCGATCTGGTTAATCTTTTCATATTGGCTTGGCGATTCGACATAACAACATACATGCCTTTTTTAATTATTTTTAATGGGCGAAAAGGGGGTGATTTTAACTTTTCTGGGTTGTTTTAAACTTTTTTTTTTACTTTTCATCATACATATTAGTCCCCTTAGGGGACTTGAACTTGCGATCGTCTGATCACTTGTACTGTACATAGTAATGCCACAGTATTGCTGCATGTAATAAAACATAAAATAAGATAATAAAATAATGATTTGCTTTGAAACCCTGCCACAGGCTGGGTATAAAGGGAACTCCGGGATGATAGGCACAAAAGTCTTCAACAGACCCCCGGCTGTCATAGCAACCCATTGGTGACCCACGATCACGTCACAGGAACACTGATGGGTGCAGAGATGACGGAAAAGGATGCAGTGTGAACAAACCTTAACCATAAACTACAGGGCTGACCACCATCTGCGTATTGTTGACTGGTGTTGCCACATTAGTCTCGGTGAAGGATAAACACACTGCTCACCTCCTATCGGGGCTGTCACAGCTGCAACCAAAGATAGAAGTTCATAATCACTGCACTCGTACTATGACGGAGGCTTGATTCAAGTGAAAAAGTTTATTGAGACAAAAATGTTGTGGTAGAGCGATAGGCAACATTTCAGCCAACCCGTGGCCTTGATCACAATATCGCTGGAACAAATAAGAAAAAAACAACAGTAATAAATAACTATACACAAACAAGAAACATACAAGCAAGAATAATTTACATATGTACAATCTAGAAAACATGTCAAGATTGTAGCCGAAGTGGAATTATTTTACAGGAACTGCCAGTGCATATCGGTACGATCCACATGTTATAAGGATGAAAAATGGAGCGAGGGGTTTCAGAGATGCACAATACATGGTACAGCAATATTTATAGCGAGACGGTAAAGAACAGTGTAGCATACCCTTGTGTGAAGTTCTTCCTTATAATATATCTATGGTGCTGCTAGAGGTATCAGCCAGATACAGTATATAGAAATATGCGGTCCTGCAGAGGATAATAGGACATAAGTGAGCCATCCAATTGTAGATATAAGAAGGTTGAGACAAGGTTTTGATCCCTTACAAGGTGTGGGACGGGCAGGCTTTGGTGTACATGTGTCTGAGGGCCCAATACCACCAGTGGGTTAACAAATTACAGTATGACCTGACCTGTAGAAAAGTAGTTCTATAGACAAAAATGATACGCCCTCAATAGTGAGAGATGTGAACAGACAGGATAAACCCCTATTGTGTCTCCTCAAGAGGTCAAAATATATCACCAATGGGTGGAGTCAAAACGCTATAGTATACTTGCCAACTTATTGTTTATGTTGTTACAGCCGAACGTATTGCCGCCGTAATGTGGGGTTGGACAGTGTATATCAGTATAGCTGTAAAAAATAGATGTAAGCAAAGTAGGTAAGTTGTCTGATAGGTACATGGTGAGTAATTGAGTTACAAATGTACTACCTGCCAGTCTGCAGCAACAGCCAAGGCCCAACTATGATATTCTTGTATTGTTTGTCGAGCAGAGATAAAGTGAAAATGAACTCAGCTGTAAGAGAGGACAGCATGAAGATAGAATGTAGCCAGAGTTATCTACATTGGTAACTTATCTGGTGAATGGTGGTATCTCACATCCGTCATCTGCTGGTAGCGATCATAGTGGCAGGGGCCAGCGTTGGTGGCCAAGTGGAGAAAGCAGACACAGACCGTGTCTATGCATAGGGAAGGCTGGCAATGAATGCCATACTGGCGCTATATAAAGCCCGGCCGGTCGCAACACCGGATGTGGTGTAAGACGCCAGCGCATGCGCAGTATGTGTAGCAAAAAGGGGGCAGTGAGCAGTACGACGGTGCCCGCGCATGCGCAGTATGTGTAGAAAAAAGGGGGCAGTGACCAGTACGACGGTGCCCGCGCATGCACAGTATGTGTTAAGAGTGGATGCGCCTGTGTAGTCTGCGCTGAATGGATAAGACACAGCTATGTTGTGTCTAGGACGCGTCGGCGCATGCGCACTGCTTACAGATAATGGGGAAACAGAGCAGCCGCTCTGAAGAGCAGACACCAAGTGCAGCGCTGTTGAATGTAGATAAGTTGATTTGCTGTATAATCCTACGGTGTTATTTAGGAGTGGGCTTGCTGAGACATAATAAAACACAATAGATATACATTCATGCATACATATAAATATAAATTCATGGTAGGAGTCCAAACTAAAGAAAATAGAAAACAGGATGGAGGGAATAAATGAAATGGAATAAATGGAAACGGGAATCAGATGGAAAAAATAATCATAAATGAAATAAATGGGAGAGATGAATGGATGGAAAAAATAAATGGAACAAAACTGAAAAAATTGGAAAAATAATAAAAAATAAAAAATTAATAAAAATATATAAATGAAAAAATAAAAAATAAGAAAAAATAAAAATAAAAAGGGCACTGGTTCAGGGGGTATGGGTCTTACCGTCTCGAATGTGCATATGGTTGAGGCTACTAGTGCAGTAGGTCAATTCATCTAGAAAAAATAAGGTTGATCATATTAGCCAATCTATTTCACGGTTCAATCCCCTTGGATGGAGAGTGTCTAGGGTGTAGATCCAGAAGGTCTCCCTCTGTTTTAATAGTTGGATATGATTACCTCCCCTTCTTGGGCGTGGGACTCTTTCTACAACCTGAAACCTGAGTTGGGCAACGTTGTGTCTTGCTTCTTTAAAATGTAATGACAAAGGTAGCCATAGTTTCTCGCACCTGATTGTAGATTTATGGCTTGATATTCGATCCCTTATCGCCTGGGTGGTCTCCCCCACGTACAATAACCCGCATGGGCATTTAATAATGTAGACCACAAAATTTGTCTCACAGGTGTAGTACTCCCTGATAGGATATGACTTACCAGTCCGGGGGTGGACTATTTCATTACCCTTAATGATATTTGAGCAACTCCTACAATTTAGGCAGGGAAAAGTGCCTGTTCTGTTCAGACCAGTCAATGTCCTTGTTATTGGTGGTTTGTGTGATCCTAAGTCAGCTCGAACTACTTTATCCCATATGTTCTTGGGTCGTCTGGTGCACATTAATGGCGGATCCTTGAAAGTGGGGATATTAGGATAGGCCTTATACAGAAGAGGCCAATGTCCCCGAATCAGATTGTGTATTCTACGCATGGTAGGATGGTGGTTATGCACAAATGGAAGCCTCGGGTTCTTTTGTACATTGACCGCCATATTGTTTGGATCATTAAGGGCTCTGGAGGATTCAATGTTGAGAAGATTATTCGGATAATTACGGGCTTTGAATTTATCGGACATTTCCTGTATCCTGGTCTCCCTGGTGGAGGGGTTGGAAACGATTCTGGTTACCCTTTTGAACTGTGATCTGGGAAGGCTATTTTTGATAGATTTGGGATGACAACTGTTGTATAGCAAGAGGCTATTGCAATCGGTCGGTTTTGTATAAATATCTGTGCTGAGATCACCATTGACATCTTTGAGTACTTTAGTGTCTAGGAATGTTACCTCATCCTTGTGATGCACTAATGTGAATGACAGCTCTGGTCTGACAGTGTTAATGGTATCATGGAACTCCAAAAGACTTGTTTGGTCCCCCTGCCATATACAAAAAATGTCGTCTATGTACCTATACCAGGTAAGTGCATGCTGTTGAAAGGTGGGGTTGGAGTACATGTATTCTTGTTCGAAGTGGTCCATATATAAGTTGGCATAGGCCAGGGCCACGTTGGACCCCATAGCAGTCCCGCATGTCTGCATGAAGAAATCCTCCTCAAACAGGAAGAAATTCTCTCTAAGTACTAGGTTCAGTAGATTTATACAGAGTTCCTGGGAACCCTTGTCAACATTGGCCTCATTGAGTGTTAGGGACACAGCTTCAATACCCTTATCGTGAGTGATAGACGTATATAGACTGTTCACATCTAATGTACATAAGAGACTGTCGTGTGGGATGTGGTTAATGTTACGAATTTTCCCAAGAAAATCCCCGGTATCCAGTATGAACGATTTGGTTAATCTGGTGTAGGGTGTAAGGATTTTCTCCAGAAATATAGATAATGAATTTAGTATGGAGTCAGTCGATGCCACTATGGGGCGACCGGGTGGATTTTGGAGATTCTTATGGATCTTGGGAAGAATATACATTACAGGGATCACTGGATGGTAATTGGTAAGGTATGTTTTTGTTTTGTTATCAATGGTCTTAAGTTGTAGGTGTTTGTTGACCACCGTGTTGATTTTTTGTCGTATGGAGTGGGTCGGGTCAGTCTGGATCTTTTTATATGTAGTCGTGCCAGAGAGCTGCCTTCTCACTTCTGTCACATAGTAGCTTTTATCCATGACCACGATGGCACCCCCTTGTCTGCTGGCTTAATAATAATGTTTTTATTCTCACGGAGTGAGTCCAGAGCCTGTTTCTCAAGGGGATCAAGATTGTGGCGAACAGGGAGGAAGCCCAATCGTTGGTCATGGAGGGTTCTCTTGATGTCTCTATCAAGTAGGTTGATAAAGGTCTCCACGGCATGGTTGGACTTAGGTGGGATAAAAGTGCTCTGATTCCTTAGACCAAGTTGGTCAATTGAGATTCTAGGTCCCTCGGTTTGGGTCAGTGTTACAGCTGGTCTAATGGGATTGGTAGATTCCTCAAAGTGTAATTGGAGTCTAATGTTTCTATAAAAGCGCTGTAAATCACTTTCAAGTTGAAAGGAATCCTATTTGGGAGTGGGGCAAAATGATAGACTCATATTCAAGTTCAGTTCTAGGGGAGAAAGAGTATAGTTAGAGATGTTAACTACCGAGTTTGGACTCCTACCGGTGATCTGAACGTCATGTGGCGATCCCCGTTCTTTCTTCCTTGACCTCCGGGTTGGCGTGCGCTTTGTCCTAAAAAACAAGGACCTGATGTTTGTCCCCCACCATGTATGCATGAATGTATATCTATTGTGTTTTATTATGTCTCAGCAAGCCCACTCCTAAATAACACAGTAGGATTATACAGCAAATCAACTTATCTACATTCAACAGCGCTGCACTTGGTGTCTGCTCTTCAGAGCGGCTGCTCTGTTTCCCCATTATCTGTAAGCACTGCGCATGCGCCGACTCGTCCTAGACACAACATAGCTGTGTCTTATCCATTCAGCGCAGACTACACAGGCGTGGGCGCATCCACTCTTAACACATACTGCGCATGCGCGGGCACCGTCGTACTGGTCACTGCCCCCTTTTTTCTACACATACTGCGCATGCGCGGGCACCGTCGTACTGCTCACTGCCCCCTTTTTGCTACACATACTGCGCATGAGCTGGCGTCTTACACCACATCCGGTGTTGCGGCCGGCCGGGTTTTATATACCGCCAGTATGGCATTCATTGCCAGCCTTCCCTCTGCATAGACACGGCCTGTGTCTGCTTTCTCCACTTGGCCACCAACGCTGGCCCCTGCCACTATGATCGCTACCAGCAGATGACGGATGTGAGATACCACCATTCACCAGATAAGTTACCAATGTAGATAACTCTGGCTACATTCTATCTTCATGCTGTCCTTCTCTCTTGCAGCTGAGTTCATTTTCACTTTATCTCTGCTCGACAAACAATACAAGAATATCATAGTTGGGCCTTGGCTGTTGCTGCAGACTGGCAGGTAGTACATTTGTCACTCAATTACTCACCATGTACCTATCAGACAACTTACCTACTTTGCTTACATCTATTTTTTACAGCTATACTTATATACACTGTCCAACCCCACATTACGGCGGCAATACGTTCGGCTGTAACAACATAAACAATAAGTTGGCAAGTATACTATAGCGTTTTGACTCCACCCATTGGTGATATATTTTGACCTCTTGAGGAGACACAATAGGGGTTTATCCTGTCTGTTCACATCTCTCACTATTGAGGGCGTATCATTTTTGTCTATAGAACTACTTTTATACAGGTCAGGTCATACTGTAATTTTTAACCCACTGGTGGTATTGGGCCCTCAGACACATGTACACCAATGCCTGCCCGTCCCACACCTTGTAAGGGATCAAAACCTTGTCTCAACCTTCTTGTATCTACAATTACATGGCTCATTTATGTCCCATTATCCTCTGCAGGACCTCATATTTCTATATATCTGGCTGATACCTCTAGCAGCACCATAGATATATTATGAGGAAGAACTTCACACAAAGGTATGCTACACTGTTCTTTACCGTCTCGCTATAAATATTACTGTACCATGTATTGTGCATCTCTGAAACCCCTCGCTCCATTTTTCATCCTTATAACATGTGGATCGTACCGATATGCACTGGCAGTTCCTGTAAAATAATTCCACTTCGGCTACAATCTTAACATGTTTTCTAGATTGTACATATGTAAATTATTCTTGCTTGTATGTTTTTTTCTTGTTTGTGTATAGTTACGGTATTTATTACTGTTGTTTTTTTCTTATTTGTTCCAGCGATATTGTGATCAAGGTCACGGGTTGGCCGAAACGTTGCCTATCGCTCTACCACAACATTTTTGTCTCAATAAACTTTTTCACTTGAATCAAGCCTCCCTCCTAGTACGAGTGCAGTGATTATGAACTTCTATGATTGATGGGACCATTGGTTCCATTCACTTGCACCGTCACATCCTCAACAGTCGAGTGCTAGCCTTCTATACGCTCTACAGCTGCAACCAAAACACAGACCCGAGCAGCGGCAAGGAGCCAGCGCTGGACGCAGAGAAGGTGAATACCTGGTCCGCTGGTTACATTAAGCATTTTAGAGCAATTGGGGTTCACGTTCCTGACAGCAATCATGTTTTCCTCCAGATCACTGTAAGTCCAGGTGTACAGACCTCATAAGAGAAGTGCTGCCATGTGAGTGCAGGGGAAAGGAGTTTAGCGGATTACTTTTATACGATCCACTGTTTTCTGCAGGTCACTCGACAACTTTACTGTTGTCATATAGTACAGATGACCTACAGGTGTAAGCCTACGTGCAATATGCAACCTGCGACAGTAGTGATGGGAACACATATCATCCAAGGTACACGAGTGACAAACCTCCCAGAATCCTGTGGGACAGTCCTGGATTTGGGGACAGAATATAACACATTTGGATCATCAGTTTCGTGTGTATCGGGGTCTTCACTGGGACAATATTTCTGTGAGGGGCACAAAAAGGACTGTGTGGGTTACTGTCATACAAAGTTTTGCATTCTGAGGTGATACCACAGGAGTAAATACATTCCATGTGATCTCACATGGCCTCCGGGACGCGTTCAATAACTGCAGTGGAGCCCTTATGGAAATTATTATAATTATACATTTATATAGCGCCATTTATTCCATAGCGCTTTACATGTGAATAGGGGGCAAATATAGACAAGTACATTAAACATGAGCAAAAAAAGGCACACAGAGGTACATAAAGAGGGAGGACCCTGCCCGCGAGGGCTCAGTCTGCAGGGGATGGGTGAGGATACACCTGGTTGTGCAGCGGTTCAGCAGACTGAGGATCACTGCAGGCTGTAGGCTTTGTCGGTAGAGGTGAGTCTTCAGGTTCTTTTTGAAGATTTCTATGGTAGGCGAGAGTCTGATGTGTTGGGGTAGAGAGTTCCAGAGTATGGGTGGAAGCACGGGAGAAGTCTTGGATGCAAAACAAGAAAAAAATCCAGCTTCCAAAAATAATCCAATTTATTGAGAGTAAAATGCAAAGTCCAAAAAACGTGGTGAACAAGAGAGTGAGTAGCAGTAGGCTACGCGTTTCGAACAGTGTGTTCTTTTTCAAAGCTGCTTTGAAAAAGAACACACTGTTCGAAACGCGTAGCCTACTGCTACTCACTCTCTTGTTCACCACGTTTTTTGGATTTTACTCTCAATAAATTGGATTATTTTTGGAAGCTGGATTTTTTTCTTGTTTTGCTCTACTATTTACGTGATGACTGCACGGTATCCGAGCTTCCCCACAGCACATGCCTAGCAGGTGAGCTGGTTTCATTTTTTTTTTTTTCCTTTCTTTTGCCTGACAAGTCTTGGATGCGGTTGTGGGCAGAAGAGATGAGAGGGGAGTAGAGAAGGAGATCTTGAGAGGATCGGAGGTTGCGTGAAGGTAGGTACTGGGAGACCATGTCACAGATGTATGGAGGAGATAGGTTGTGGATGGCTTTGTATGCCATTGTGAGGGTTTTGAACTGGAGTCTCTGGGCGATAGGAAGCCAGTGAAGGGCTTGGCAAAGGGGAGAGGCTGGGGAGTAGTGGGGAACAGGTAGATTAGTCAGGCAGCAGAGTGTAGGATGGATTGAGTGGTGCCAGAGTGCATGAGGGGAGGCCAGAGAGTAGGAGGTTGCAGTAGTCGAGGCGGGAGATGATAAGAGCATGCACTAGTGTTTTTGTGGTGTCGCGGTCAAGGAATGCGCGGATCCGGGAAATATTTTTGAGTTTGAGACTGCAGGAGGAGGCATGGGCTTGGGTATGAGGCTTGAAAGAGAGGGCAGAGTCTAGGATCACCCCGAGGCACCAAGCATGTGGGACTGGGGAAAGTGAGCAGCCATTGACATTGATAGGTCTGGTGGAGAGGTAGAGTGAGATGGGGAAAAGATGATGAATTCTGTTTTGTTCATGTTCAGTTTTAGAAAGCGAGCGGAGAAGAAGGCTGAGATAGCAGACAGTGTGGGATTTTGGTAAGGAGGTGAGGTCAGGTCCGGATAGGTAGATCTGCATGCCATCGGCGTAGAGATGGTACTGCATACCGTGGGATTCTATGAGTTGTCCCAGGCCGAAGGTGTAGATGGAGAAGAGTAGGGGTCCTAGAACAGAGCCTTGAGGAACACCGACAGACAAGGGGCGAAGAGAGGAGGTGGCATGGGGAAGGGAGACACTGAATGTTCGGTCTGTCAGATATGACGAGATGCAGGATAGGGCCAAGTCTGTGATGCCAAGAGATGAGAGAATCTGTAGCAGATGTCGAAGGCAGAAGGCGGGTCCAGGAGAAGGAGGACAGAGTAGTGTCGCTTGCTCTTGGCAGTTAGCAGGTCATTGGTGACTTTAGTTAGGGCAGTTTCAGTTGAGTGATGGGGTCGGAAGCCAGATTGTAACCGGTCAAAGAGGGATCAGGAGGAGAGGTGGGAGGACAGTTCAAGATGGACGTGTTGTTCCAGTAATTTGGAGGCATAAGGGAGGAGAGATATCAGGCGATAGCTAGACAGAGAGGATGGGTCAAGGGAGGCTTTTTGAGGAAGGGTGTGATCTTGGCATGCTTAAAGGATGAGGGGAAGACACCTGTTGTGAGTGAGAGGTTGAAGAGGTGAGTTAGGGTTGGGATGAAGATCGTGGTAAGCTTAGGGATGAGGTGGGACAGGAGCGGGTTGAGCGTGCAGGTGGTGAGGTGTGATCTTGACAGGAGGGTGGAGAGCTGGTCTTCTGCCATGGTGGAGAAGCTGGTTTTGGAGGAACAGGGTTGAGTAGCTAAGAGGGGCATTGGGCGCTGTGGGCCAAGGCTTTCTCTGATTGTATCGATCTTCAGATTAAAGAAAGAGGCAAAGTCTTCAGCAGAAATGAGAGGGGAGGGAGGAGGTACTGGGGGACGGAGTAGAGAATTGAAAGTGTTGAAAAGCTGTTTAGGGTTGTGAGAAAGGGAGGATATGAGAAGTTTGTTTTGCGGCAGTGAGCGTGGACTTGAAGCTGGCGAGGGACTGCTTGTATGCATAATTGTATGTATAAATAAATAATAATAATAAATAATAATAATATGCAGTGAAGTGGTCAGCAGAGCGGGATCGCTTCCATCTCCGCTCGGCGATCCTGGAATTTGCCTCACCAAGTGCATCCTGTAAACACATGAAGCAAGTGCTAAGGCTGCACACGGTGTCAGACCGTGGCCATCACTGGTGGATGTGCCCATGTATGCTGGAGGCTGTGTGCCCATGTGTGCTCGCGGCTGTGTGCCCATGTATGCTGGAGGCTGTTCCCATGTGTGCTGGCGGCTGTGCCCATGTGTGCTGGAGGCTGTGCCCATGTGTGCTGGAGACTGTGCCCATGTGTGCTGGTGGCTGTGCCCATGTATGCTGGAGGCTGTGCCTATGTGTGCTGGCAGCTGTGCCCATATGTGCTGGCAGCTGTGCCCATGTGTGCTGGCAGCTGTGCCCATGTGTGCTGGAGACTGTGCCCATGTGTGCTGGTGGCTGTGCCCATGTATGCTGGAGGCTGTGCCTATGTGTGCTGGCGGCTGTGCCCATATGTGCTGGCAGCTGTGCCCATGTGTGCTGGAGGCTGTGCCCATGTGTGCTGGAGGCTGTGCCCATATGTGCTGGTGGTTGTGCTCATGTGTGCTGGAGGCTGTGCCTATGTGTGCTGGTGGCTGTGCCCATGTATGCTGGAGGCTGTGCCCATGAGTGTGGAAGCCTGTGCCTATGTGTGCTGGCGTCTGTGCCCATATCTGCTGGCGTCTGTGCCCATGTATGCTGGAGGCTGTGCCCATATGTGCTGGAGGCTGTTCCCATGTGTTCTGGCGGCTGTGCCCATGTGTGCTGGAGGCTGTGCCTATGTGTGCTGGCGGCTGTGCCCATGTGTGCTGGAGGCTGTGCTCATGTGTGCTGGAGGCTGTGCCCATGTGTGCTGGTAGCTGTGCCCATGTGTGCTGGAGGCTGTGCCCATGTGTGCTGGTGGCTGTACCCATGTATGCTGGAGTCTGTGCCCATGTGTGCTGGTGGCTGTGCCCATGTGTGCTGGAGGCTGTGCCCATGTATGCTGGCGGCTGTGCCCATGTGTGCTGGAGGCTGTGCCCATGTGTGCGGATAGCTGTGCCAATGTGTGCTGGAGGCTGTGCCCATGTGTGCTGGCGGCTGTGCCCATGTGTGCTGGAGGCTGTGCTCATGTGTGCTGGAGGCTGTGCCCATGTGTGCTGGCGGCTGTGCCCATGTGTGCTCGAGGCTGTGCTCATGTGTGCTGGAGGCTGTGCCCATGTGTGCTGGTAGCTGTGCCCATGTGTGCTGGAGGCTGTGCCCATGTGTGCTGGTGGCTGTACCCATGTATGCTGGAGTCTGTGCCCATGTGTGCTGGTGGCTGTGCCCATGTGTGCTGGAGGCTGTGCCCATGTATGCTGGCGGCTGTGCCCATGTGTGCTGGAGGCTGTGCCCATGTGTGCGGATAGCTGTGCCAATGTGTGCTGGAGGCTGTGCCCATGTGTGCTGGCGGCTGTGCCCATGTGTGCTGGAGGCTGTGCTCATGTGTGCTGGAGGCTGTGCCCATGTGTGCTGGTAGCTGTGCCCATGTGTGCTGGAGGCTGTGCCCATGTGTGCTGGTGGCTGTACCCATGTATGCTGGAGGCTGTGCCCATGTGTGCTGGAGGCTGTGCCCATGTATGCTGGCGGCTGTGCTCATGTGTGCTGGAGGCTGTGCCCATGTGTGCGGATAGCTGTGCCAATGTGTGCTGGAGGCTGTGCCCATGTGTGCTGGCGGCTGTGCCCATGTATGCTGGAGGCTGTGCCCATGTGTGCTGGCGGCTGTGCCCATGTATGCTGGAGGCTGTGCCCATGTGTGCTGGCGGCTGTGCCCATGTATGCTGGAGGCTGTGCCCATGTATGCTGGAGGCTGTGCCCATGTATGCTGGAGGCTCTGCCCATGTGTGCTGGCGGCTGTGCCCATGTATGCTGGAGGCTGTGCCCATGTGTGCTGGCGGCTGTGCCCATGTGTGCTGGAGGCTGTGCCCATGTATGCTGGCGGCTGTGCCCATGTGTGCTGGCGGCTGTGCCCATGTGTGCTGGCGGCTGTGCCCATGTATGCTGGAGGCTGTGCCCATGTGTGCTGGCGGCTGTGCCCATGTATGCTGGCGGCTGTGCCCATGTGTGCTGGCGGCTGTGCCCATGTATGCTGGAGGCTGTGCCCATGTGTGCTGGCGGCTGTGCCCATGTATGCTGGCGGCTGTGCCCATGTATGCTGGAGGCTGTGCCCATGTGTGCTGGCGGCTGTGCCCATGTATGCTGGAGGCTGTGCCCATGTGTGCTGGCGGCTGTGCCCATGTATGCTGGAGGCTGTGCCCATGTGTGCTGGCGGCTGTGCCCATATATGCTGGAGGCTGTACCCATGTGTGCTGGCGGCTGTGCCCATGTGTGCTGGCGGCTGTGCCCATGTATGCTGGAGGCTGTGCCCATGTATGCTGGAGGCTGTGCCCATGTGTGCTGGCGGCTGTGCCCATGTGTGCTGGCGGCTGTGCCCATGTGTGCTGGCGGCTGTGCCCATGTATGCTGGAGGCTGTGCCCATGTATGCTGGAGGCTGTGCCCATGTGTGCTGGCGGCTGTGCCCATGTGTGCTGGTGTAGAATCCTCACATAAGCTCAGGTAGACACTACACAGCACAGGGTTCTGTACACACTGCTCCACCATAGTCACGGTGTATGCATTATGCGCCAATGAAAACGTATGTCACTCTATCGCTCTCTAGTGGCAGCAGTGGCGATTATATCAAGACCGAGCGTATTGCTGAAGTCATCTGCTCCATGTACCGTAATAACGCGTCTGGTCTCCGTGTATGCAATGTAATATCCCTTTGCCCCAACCAATATGTCCCCCGTCCTAGCAGTCTGTCGGTATACATATAAGCGCAGTGCGTGCTCGCTCCGGATAGAGGCGGGAACACACAGGACGACAGTGATGACGTCAAGACAACCAGGCGCGCCAAGCAAAGAGTCTGACATGGCGGGAGGCGGGAAAAGAGCACCGCAAGCCGAGCAACAGGTGAGGGGGATGCGCCGTGCGACTGTGCGGTACAGGCAGGTTATGCTGGGACTTGTTGTTCCCCAGCAGCTGGACAGGGAGGACGCATGTACGGTGGCCCCGGTGTAGTATCGCCGCTGAATTCCTCAGTTATGTATGTATGAGAATGTGTGCAAACTGTAAAGCGCTGCGGAATATGTTATCGCTATATAAAAAATAAAGACTATTATTACGTCTAGCAGCCAATCAGCACTCAGATTTTATGTGTTCAGGGTGATTTAGGGAGTGGGCCAAGTGATCTGATTGGCTGATCATATATGAGCTCCTGTGTCTTACACCTGCAGCTTGTACATGTGATAGATCCTTGCTGTGCCCGCGGGGGACGGGTCGGGTCCGCTGTGCCCTGTGGAGGACAGGTCGGGTCCGCTGTGCCCTGTGGAGGACAGGTCGTGTGTTGTGCCCTGCGGGGGACGGGTCGGGTCCGCTGTGCCCCGTGGGGGACGGGTCGGGTCCGCTGTGCCCCGTGGAGGACGGGTCGGGTCCGCCGTGCCCCGTGGAGGACGGGTCGGGTCCGCCGTGCCCCGTGGAGGACGGGTCGGGTCCGCCGTGCCCCGTGGAGGACGGGTCGGGTCCGCCGTGCCCCGTGGGGGACGGGTCGGGTCCGCCGTGCCCCGCGGGGGACGGGTCGGGTCCGCCGTGCCCCGCGGGGGACGGGTCGGGTCCGCCGTGCCCCGCGGGGGACGGGTCGGGTCCGCCGTGCCCCGCGGGGGACGGGTCGGGTCCGCCGTGCCCCGCGGGGGACGGGTCGGGTCCGCCGTGCCCCGCGGGGGACGGGTCGGGTCCGCCGTGCCCCGCGGGGGACGGGTCGGGTCCGCCGTGCCCCGCGGGGGACGGGTCGGGTCCGCCGTGCCCCGCGGGGGACGGGTCGGGTCCGCCGTGCCCCGCGGGGGACGGGTCGGGTCCGCCGTGCCCCGCGGGGGACGGGTCGGGTCCGCCGTGCCCCGCGGGGGACGGGTCGGGTCCGCCGTGCCCCGCGGGGGACGGGTCGGGTCCGCCGTGCCCCGCGGGGGACGGGTCGGGTCCGCCGTGCCCCGCGGGGGACGGGTCGGGTCCGCCGTGCCCCGCGGGGGACGGGTCGGGTCCGCCGTGCCCCGCGGGGGACGCGTCGCGTCGTGTATTGTGCCCCGCGGGGGACGGGACGGGTCGTGTTGGCTCTGCTCTGCCCCGTGGGGGGTGGGTTGGGTCCTCACCGCCCTTTTTGCTATTTATGGCACATAATTGTCTCCAGGGAGAAGGCTTGGGCAGCTACAGTGCAGTTTCCGAGACTGTTGTTCCCCGATCACACACTGAGCACTGGCCCACAGTGGTTTCCAGCTAATGTCTTGTACCTTTATCTGCAGACTCATGATAAAGTAACTGAAGATGTTAAGAAAAGGCGCTCTGATCAGTCGGACGTACCGCTCGGCCTGCGGCAGGAGGTGGAGACCTTGTATAAACTCACTATGCCGGATGACTTCTATCAGTTCTGGACATTTTGTGCTGGGATCAGTCCAGATGAGCCCTGTGGTAGGACACCAAGGCGTAATATGTTCATTATGTTATTTATTGTTGGTTCCTTGTGTGGTAAATGCTCAGTGTGTCGCCATTCACTTCTGTGGGAGCAGTTCTAATTATATTGGTGTATCCTCTCCCACCCTACTTCTCAATCTAATGATGCTTAAAGGAGTTGTCCAGCGATTGGATACAAGTCTGCAGTGACTGTGTGACTACACAATTGTGAATCCTGACAGTGTGCCCAATTCCCCGCTGAGGTAGGTGCAGGCATTGGAGGTGGGGTCAGATACTGTCCGCAGTCTCCCATAGCTTGGGGTACTGTTTTTCCCTTGCTGGTGTTGTGATCTCACTCTTAGGCTGTGTGCACACGTCGTGTTTTTTTTTCGCTATAAAACCGCGAAAAAAAACCCGCTCACATTAAGCATCCTATTTAATAGAATGCAATCCACATTTTTTGTGCACATGCTGCGTTGTTTTCCTGAGCGGAAACGCATTCCAGGAAAAAACGCAGCATGTTCATTAATTTGCGGAATCGTGGGGATTCCGCACACATAGGAATGCTTTGATCTGCTTACTTCCCACATGTGGCTATGTGGGAAGTAAGCGGATCATGTGCGGTTGGTACCCAGGGTGGAGGAGAGGAAACTCTCCTCCACAGACTGGGCACCATATAATTGTTAAAAAAAAAAAAAGTGATATACTCACCTTCTGATGGCCCCCGGAGTCCTCCCGCCTCTCAGCGGTGCACGCGGCCGCTTCCGTTCCCATGGATGCTTTGTATGACGTCATTGCAGGTCCTGCACACAAAGCATCTATAGGAACGGAAGCCGCCGCGTGCACCGCTGAGGAGATTGAGGGCCATCAGAAGGTGAGTATAACCATTTTTTTTTTTTTAACATCTTTTTACTATTGATGCTGCATAGGCAGTATCAATAGTAAAAAGTTGGTCACACTTGTCAAACACTATGCTTGACAAGTGTGACCAACCTGTCAATCAGTTTTCCAAGCAATGCTACAGATCGCTTGGAAAACGCTAGCATTCTGCAGGCTAATTATGCTTGCAAAACGCTAGTGTTCAGCAGGAAGATGCATGCCAATTCCGCATGCGATATATCCGCGGCAGGAGTTGCAGAATTGCAGCGGAAATTTCTGCAACGTGTGCACTTAGCCTTACACATTGGCATATAAAAGTGGCAGCACCAAGATGCGGAGTTTAAAAAAACAAAACATATTCATAAAGATATTTAATACCAAGGCTGTGGAGTAGGTGTCCACTTTGGTGCAGTCAATAGCTCTATCTCTATATAATTGGGTTCAGTAGTACAATGCAGGATGTGCAGTAAATGTTTTCCTAATAATTTGGGAAAGTTATGAAATGTCCTATAAGGCTATGTGCACACGTTGCAGATTCGGCTTAGGAATTTCTGGTGCGGATTCTGTCTCTCCTGGCAGAAAACGCACCTGCGGTTTTTTGTGCAGTTCCGCAGCCTTTTTTTGTGCGGTTTTCTTGCGGATTTGCTGCGGTTTTTTACCCCTGCGGTTTTCTATAATGGAATGCGTACAAAAACGCTGCAGATTCACAAAAAATAATTGACATGCTATTTCTTTAAAACCGCAGCGTTTCCGCAGCGGATTTTCCGCAAAGTGTGCACAGCATTTTTTTTTTCTTACTGATTTACATTGTACTGTAAATTGCGGATCTGCAGCGTTTCTGCACTGCAAAAAACGCTGCGGATCCGCAGAGAATCCACAGCGTGTGCACATACCCTAAATGTCAGTTCCTGATCTAAGGATCTCTGCTTTTACATGAGATGAATCTGTGCTGCACTTTATGTACTTGCTTAGTGGTGACCAGTGCTGTGGAGTTGGAGGTTTGGCTTATTGACTCCACAACCTTGTGTCATACACGTAATCGGAATTTAAAATTATTAATACATTAACTACTTTCCGACGTCGGGCGTAAATGTACGCTGATGTCAAACTCCCTCCCTTTGATGTGGGCTCTGGTGCAAGATGACTTATTCAGAGATGCCATATTTACATTTGTCTTTTTGTTTGTGTTTTATTCAACTTTTCGTTAGGCAGTATGCCGATAAAAGCATTGTGTTTTTTTTTTTTTTATTTTTTTATTTATTTATTTTTTTTTGCCTCACTAAGGGTATGTTTCCACGGTCAGAAAACGCTGCTTGTTTGACGCTGCGCAGAGCTGCAGCGTCAAACAAGCAGCGTCCAGATGTTCCAGCATAGTGGAGGGGATTTTATGAAATCCCGTCTCCACTATGCGTGGAAACCCGCACGCGGCGGCCCTGCGACTCCGGACATGCTGCGCGTCTTTTCAGATCGCAGCATGTCCGTACACCTTGCGGGGACGCAGCGTCCCCGCAAGGCATATCACAGGGCCCTATGGGACAGAGCGATCATCCCTGATGTGAAGAGTTAACACATCCGGCATGATCGCGTCCCAGAAGGGGCGGGGCTTAGCGCCGAGCGGCTTCGCCGCTGCGGCGATACCGCCGGCCATCCTGAACGTGGAGACATAGCCTTAAGGGGTTAAACTAGTGGGACTGTTTTTTATAGGTCGGGTCATTCTGATGCCAAATGTGTACTTTTTTTCCATAAAAATATTTATTCATGGGAGATATACAGTACAGACCAAAAGTTTGGACACACCTTCTCAGATTTTTCTGTATTTTCATGACTATGAAAATTGTACATTCACACTGAGGGCATCAAAACTATGAATTAACACATGTGGAATTATATACTTAACAAAAAAGTGTGAAACAACTGAAAATATGTCTTATATTGTAGCCACCTTTTGCTTTGATGACTGCTTTGCACACTCTTGGCATTCTCTTGATGAGCTTCAAGAGGTAGTCACCGGGAATGGTTTTCACTTCACAGGTGTGCCCTGTCAGGTTTAATAAGTGGGATTTCTTGCCTTATAAACGGTGTTGGGACCATCAGTTGTGTTGTGCTACTGAATAGACTGTTAGCTGCTTTTTTCTTGCCATAATACAAATTCTAAGTAAAAAAGAGTGGCCATCATTACTTTAAGAAATGAAGGTCAGTCAGTCTGAAAAATTGGGCAAACTTTGAAAGTGTCCCCAAATGCAGTGGCAACAACCATCAAGTGCTACAAAGAAACTGGCTCCCATGAGGACCGCCCCAGGAAAGGAAGACCAAGAGTCACCTCTGCTTCTGAGGATAAGTTTATCCGAGTTACCAGCCTCAGAAATCGCAGGTTAACAGCAGCTCAGATTAGAGACCAGGTCAATGCCACACAGTTCTCTGGGAACTCCTTCAAGATTGTTGGAAGACCAATCCCGGTGACTACCTCTTGAAGCTCATCAAGAGAATGCCAAGAGTGTGCAAAGCAGTCATCAAAGCAAAAGGTGGCTACTTTGAAGAACCTAGAATATAAGACATATTTTCATTTGTTTCACACTTATTTGTTAAGTATATAATTCCACACGTGTTAATTCATAGTTTTGATGCCTTCAGTGTGAATGTACAAATTTTCATAGTCATGAAAATACAGAAAAATCTTTAAATGAGAAGGTGTGTCCAAACTTTTGGTCTGTACTGTATAAAAAAAAAAAAAAATATATATATATATATATATATATATATATATATATATATATATATATATATATATATATATATATATAAATTTTTCACTCTGTTCCGCTATGGGACTTTATTGCAGTCTGATCGCTTATAAAGCATACTTATCTGGGAGCACTGCTATGCTTTACAAACTGTCAGCGCTGCACTGATAGACAAACTTGCTACACCATGATTTGAGAATGCTGTAGTAAGTTTGCTAGCTCTGGTGACCCGGATGTCGTCATGACCACATCTGGTTATCTTGGCAACGATTGAGCCTCCGAGGGTGCTGATTGGAGGGCAGAGGGGCTCCCTCCGTCTGCATGCCTGCTAATTGCTGCTATTGATATCGATTGCAGCATTTACTGAGTTAAAGTGCCTGGAGCAGTGTGGGCCCCTCTCCTGGCACTATCAGAATCAGCTGACACCAGGCTGTGATCACCCGCACACACTCTACCGGTCGGTTATTACTTCTGGACCATGATGGGTAAATATATACCTCAAATGTCGGGAAGGTGTTAAAGGGGCAAAAAATGAAAAGATATGTTTTAAAATAAATCTAAATCGATCACACAAAAATGTCAGGGGGGCCCACAAAAAAAACAAGCACTCACACATCAAAATAAGTTATGGGTCTCACAAGATGGCAACACAAATGCCGTATAAGCCGAGTTTTTCAGCCCTTTTTTTTTTTTTTTGTGCTGAAAAGGTCCCCCTCTGCTTATACGCAAGTCATTGTCCCAGAAAGACGGCGGGTAGGAGGGGCAGTGGGTGACAGGCAGGAGCCGGCAGCTACAGCTAAAGCCTGTGCTCCCCTGCTAAAGAGAAATGAATATTCACTGCGCTGGCAATGAATATTCATTTCTTATAGCGCGCACAGTTACAGCCGCTGGTGTCCAGCAGCTACCGGGCTAGCACGGGTGCCCGCTCATTTTGATGAATATTCACCCCTCTCCACTCCCATAGGCATGGATTGAATATTCATTACCTTAATGAGTGGTACCCATGATCGCTTGGCCTGAATTGCTGGCACCGGAACAAGATGCATCGATGGCGCACAGGGAAGGTAAGTAGGATGTGTGTTTATATATATTATTATTATTATTATTTATTGTTATAGCGCCGTTTATTCCATGGCGCTTTACATGTGAGGAGGGGTATACATAATAAAAACAAGTACAATATTCTTAAACAATACAAGTCATAACTGGTACAGGAGGAGTGAGGACCCTGCCCGCGAAGGCTCACAATCTACAAGGGATGGGTGAGGATAGTGAGCTGGTCTTGCAGCGGTTTGGTTGATCGGTGGTTACTGCAGGTTGTAGGCTTGTCGGAAGAGATGGGTCTTCAGGCTCTTTTTGAAGGTTTCGATGGTAGGCGAGAGTCTGATGTGTTGTGGTCAGGGTGGATAAAAATCAATGTTTTTTTTTTTTAAAAAAAAAAAAATCGGGTTTTTTGGATTTAAATCGGATTTTTTTCAATAAACTGCTTTTTGAGGAAAATATTTTACCATCCAAAGGTTCTTCCATCATGAGATAAAGCTGAGTTGTTTAACTCAGTAGAATAAAGGCTGTATATGTGTAACATTCACAATGCCATGCTCTTCCAGAGGTTTCTGTAGGATTAGTGGGCAGTTTCTCTCCTATATTATCACAGACGCTCGCTTTACTTACGCAGTTCTCAAAATGAATTTGACTCTGCAGAGGTCCCAGCCTCTTCTTCACGGCAAAAGTTACAACATGAATAGAGTTGAGAAAAAGACCTTAATCCTATTCTACAAACCTATGAATACAGAATCAACCCCTTCAGTGCCAAGTCCAAGAAGTTAGACAATATGTTTCTGATTGTTTGGAGTGGAATAGATCTGCACAACACAAGAAGAATGTGAATCTAAGTGTGAGGAGGAGGAAGGGCAAGCAGACAAGAAAATGAAAGTGAAACTTTGAGCACAATACTGCAGCATAGCCACAGACAGACAAGTCTGGATCTGTTTGTGTGTACGATACGATCTGAGGTTTATTACATTCTTTCCTTATAATGGCAGCAGGCCGTAAAAGAGACCCAGTTTGGGAATATTTTAATGAAGCTCCTTCGCCTATCGGTAAGGCAGGCATGCGTGCAAAATGCAAACGATGCAACAAAGAGATGCAAGGCCTGGTGGCGCAAATAAGGCAACATCATGAGAAGTGCGGTGATGAAGATGACCAAAGAAACACTTCTGAACAGGCAGGATCTTCAGGTTGGTAAACATTTTTATTGAATCCTATTTCTAAAGACTGAACTGTCATGTGTGAGAAAAATTATATTTCTTATTATTACTGCATGTTACTGTCATTTGGTACAGTTATGAAGAAAAACAAATTTCCTTTTGGGGCAGGGGCAGTGATGTGTTGTGTACAATAAGCAGAAATTGTATAAACAATAAAATAACAGCATTGACTTTTTTTGTTTAGGGGAATTCATGGATTCTGGAAACTATCCACCTCCAAGATCACCATCATCCTGTTCTACAGTTTCAGAGTTATCCATCCAGGATAGTGCTTCATTAGCAGCAGCATCATCAGACACCCACAGCCACATATCACCATCACCCAAAAGGAAGAAAAAACCTTTACCTCCTGGAACCACCATAGATAGGTTTGTGATAAGAACTAGCAGATTAGAAAAAGAGTTGATTGATGAAAAAATTGCCCAGTTTATTTATGCAACAAACTCTTCTTTCCGTCTGACTGAGAACCCACATTTCATGAATATGGTTCAGTCACTGAGACCAGGATACAGTCCACCCAGCAGAGCTGATGTTGCAGGGAAACTGCTGGATCAAGTGTATGACAGAGAAATGGAGCAATGTGCAACAGCTCTGGAGGGTAAAATTGTTAACCTAAGTATTGATGGGTGGAGTAATGTCCACAATGATCCTATTGTATGTGCTTGTATAACAACAGAAGAAGGTAAAGTCTTCCTTGTACAAACAACTGATACGTCAGGAAATGCACACACAGCAGAATACTTACAAGAAGTGGCAGTAAAAGCTATAACGACATGTGAACAAAAATTCAAATGTCTAGTACGCAGTTTGGTCACTGACAATGCTGCAAACGTATCCAAGATGAGAAGAGATTTAGAAGAGCAGGGAGGGAATACAAAGCTGCTAATAACATATGGTTGCAGTGCTCATTTGCTGCACCTCTTAGCCAAAGACTTAAGTGTTCCAGAAATAAAGGCTAATGTTGTTGAAATTGCTAAATACTTCCGTAATAATCATTTTGCTGCAGCAGCTCTGAAAAGGATGGGTGGAACCAAGCTAACGCTCCCACAAGATGTTAGATGGAACTCTGTGGTGGACTGTTTTGAGCAGTATATCAAAAACTGGCCTATTCTGATGACACTTTGTGAAGAAAATCGAGATAAAATAGATGGCACTGTCACGGCCAAAATCCTCAACATTGGGCTTAAGAGAAATGTTGAACATATGCTGAGCTTCCTGAAACCCATCTCTCAAGATTTAAACAAAATACAGAAAAATAGCTGTTTTATTGCGGATGCTGTTGAAATTTGGAAGGAACTGAGTGAACACTTAAAAACAGAACTACACATGGACAGAATTAAATTAAAAGCAGTAAACAAACGAATGGGACAAGCACTGACTCCAGCTCATTTTTTGGCAAATATTGTCAATATCCAATATCAGGGTCAAAACCTAAGTGCTGAGGAAGAGGAGTTAGCTATGACATGGGTATCCAGCAATCATCCATCTTTAATGCCAACTATAATAAACTTCAGAGCTAAGGGGGAACCATTCAAGAAATATGTTTGCTGAAGATATTTTAAGGAAGGTCACACCAGTAAACTGGTGGAAGTCACTTAAGCGCTTGGATTTAGAGACTGTTCAAGTAATGATTTCACTTTTAACAGCAGTAGCTTCTTCTGCAGGCGTTGAAAGAATATTCTCTTCCTTTGGACTCATTCATTCTAAATTGAGAAATCGGTTGTGACCCAATAAAGCAGGAAAGCTTGTTTTTCTTTTCCAGATTATGAATAGGAACAAAGAAGATGATGATGATGAAGATGACGACAAGTGAGCTACAGAGGACAGCAGGGATAGTAGTATTTAAGTTTTTCATGTGTCGGCTGGGCTGACAGTCTAAGTTTCTTAAAATATATATATATTTTGTTTAGCCAAATTAGTTAACAAATTTGGATGTTTGTTTAAGCAAATAACTTATGCTGTAATGTTGTTGTTGTTTCAGTTGAATAAATCTATTTTAAATTGTTGTTAAGGTCAGGATTATTTTTCTCCTTCCTAAGTACAACAGAACAGTGGTGTCTAAATATGAATGATTAACCCATTAAACTGGGGAGAAAAAAGTAATATAAAAAATGATTCTAAAAATCTTCATCTACTTGCATGTTAAAGTAGCAAGAACTAGTTTAGGTAGAAACTTTGATTTAAATCACTGATTTAAATCAAGCCTTACTGACTAGTGATTTAAATCGTGATTTAAATCAGTTAGATTTAAATCAAATCCACTCCACCCTGGTTGTGGTAGAGAGTTCCAGAGTAGGGGTGATACGCGAGAGAAATCTTGTGTACGATTGTGGGGAGAGGAGATAAGAGGGGAGTAGAGAAGGAGATCTTGTGAGGATTGGAGGTTGCGTGTAGGTAAGTACCGGGAGACGAGGTCACAGATGTATGGAGGAGACAGGTTGTGGATGGCTTTGTACGTCATGGTTAGGGTTTTGTACTGGAGTCTCTGGGCAATGGGGAGCCAGTGAAGGGATTGACAGAGGGGAGAGGCCGGGGAATAGCTGGGGGACAGGTGGATTAGTCGGGCAGCAGAGTTTAGAATAGATTAGAGGGGTGCGAGAGTGTTAGAGGGGAGGCCACAGAGCAGGAGGTTACAGTAGTCGAGGCAGGAGATGATGAGGGCATGGACTAGGGTTTTTGCAGATTCTTGGTTGAGGAATGTACGGATTCGGGAAATATTTTTGAGTTGAAGTCGGCAGGAAGTGGAAAGGGCTTGGATATGTGGTTTGAAGGAGAGATCAGCGTCAAGGATTACCCCGAGACAGCGAGCTTGTGGGACTGGGGAGAGTGGGCAGCCATTTACTGTAATGGATAGGTTCGTTGGGGGGGGGGGGGGGGGGGGGGGTCGCGTGAGATGGGGGAAAGATGATGAATTCTGTTTTGTCCATGTTAAGTTTCAGTTTCAGTATGAGCCGTGCATACAAGGACGGGGGATAAGGAGCCATGCATACCTGGCTTATACTTGAGTCAATAAGTTTTCTCAGTTTTTCTTGGCTTATACTCGGGTCTGCTTATACATGAGTATATACGGTATATATACACCTATACCTCCAGGTCAGTACAATTACAGCAACCAGGTCATTTTTGGTGCCATAAAAACAAAACCCGAAAAACTGGTGGAATTTTCAGTACATGATACGGTAGTTTTGAATGGCACCATTCATTCTATCTCGTCCTAAAAAAACCAAAACCTCATACTACTTTATTGATAGTATAGTTATGGCTTTTGGAAGTGTAGGGAAAAAAACTTGTTTATTCATCAGTTATTGATATAGTTACATAGTTACATAGTTAGTAAGGCCGAAAAAAGACATTTGTCCATCCAGTTCAGCCTATATTCCATCATAATAAATCCCCAGATCTACGTCCTTCTACAGAACCTAATAATTGTATGATACAATATTGTTCTGCTCCAGGAAGACATCCAGGCCTCTCTTGAACCCCTCAACTGAGTTCGCCATCACCACCTCCTCAGGCAAGCAATTCCAGATTCTCACTGCCCTAACAGTAAAGAATCCTCTTCTATTTTGGTGGAAAAACCTTCTCTCCTCCAGACGCAAAGAATGCCCCCTTGTGCCCGTCACCTTCCTTGGTATAAACAGATCCTCAGCGAGATATTTGTATTGTCCCCTTATATACTTATACATGGTTATTAGATCGCCCCCTCAGTCGTCTTTTTTCTAGACTAAATAATCCTAATTTCGCTAATCTATCTGGGTATTGTAGTTCTCCCATCCCCTTTATTAATTTTGTTGCCCTCCTTTGTACTCTCTCTAGTTCCATTATATCCTTCTTGAGCACCGGTGCCCAAAACTGGACACAGTACTCCATGTGCGGTCTAACTAGGGATTTGTACAGAGGCAGTATAATGCTCTCATCATGTGTATCCAGACCTCTTTTAATGCACCCCATGATCCTGTTTGCCTTGGCAGCTGCTGCCTGGCACTGGCTGCTCCAGGTAAGTTTATCATTAACTAGGATCCCCAAGTCCTTCTCCATGTCAGATTTACCCAGTGGTTTCCCATTCAGTGTGTAATGGTGACATTGATTCCTTCTTCCCATGTGTATAACCTTACATTTATCATTGTTAAACCTCATCTGCCACCTTTCAGCCCAAGTTTCCAACTTATCCAGATCCATCTGTAGCAGAATACTATCTTCTCTTGTATTAACTGCTTTACATAGTTTTGTATCATCTGCAAATATCAATATTTTACTGTGTAAACCTTCTACCAGATCATTAATGAATATGTTGAAGAGAACAGGTCCCAATACCGACCCCTGCGGTACCCCACTGGTCACAGTGACCCAGTTGGAGACTATACCATTTATAACCACCCTCTGCTTTCTATCACTAAGCCAGTTACTAACCCATTTACACACATTTTCCCCCAGACCAAGCATTCTCATTTTGTGTACCAACCTCTTGTGTGGCACGGTATCAAATGCTTTGGAAAAATCGAGATATACCACGTCCAATGACTCACCGTGGTCCAGCCTATAGCTTACCTCTTCATAAAAACTGATTAGATTGGTTTGACAGGAGCGATTTCTCATAAACCCATGCTGATATGGAGTTAAACAGTTATTCTCATTGAGATAATCCAAAATAACATCCTTCAGAAACCCTTCAAATATTTTACCAACAGTAGAGGTTAGACTTACTGGCCTATAATTTCCAGGTTCACTTTTAGAGCCCTTTTTGAATATTGGCACCACATTTGCTATGCGCCAGTCCTGCGGAACAGACCCTGTCGCTATAGAGTCCCTAAAAATAAGAAATAATGGTTTATCTATTACATTACTTAGTTCTCTTAGTACTTGTGGGTGTATGCCATCCGGACCCGGAGATTTATCTATTTTAATCTTATTTAGCCGGTTTCGCACCTCTTCTTGGGTTAGACTGGTGACCCTTAATATAGGGTTTTCATTGTTTCTTGGGATTTCACCTAGCATTTCATTTTCCACCGTGAATACCGTGGAGAAGGTGGTGTTTAATATGTTAGCTTTTTCCTCGTCATCTACAACCATTCTTTCCTCACTATTTTTTAAGGGGCCTACATTTTCAATTTTTATTCTTTTACTATTGATATAGTTGAAGAACAGTGATGTTTTGTCTCCAAACCCAATACTGACAGCCTTATTCAAGCTGTCCATATGGTGTTATATATTTTTAATGTGTTTTCTTACAATTTCAATAAAATATGGAATTAAATATAAAGGCCGTGATTCATCAAGATTGCCATGAATAACGGTGGTCAACGGTGGTCTTGATGAGGGGGCATGTTGGAGTGAGTCACGCCCGATTCATTATAGGTGCGTGCCGCTTAATGAATCGGGAGCATCTGACAACTAGCGTGTCTCGCCACAAGTCTTCGGGTAAGTTCACACGGCGTTTTTGCTGGGTTTTTTAATGCTACTTTTCAGCTGCTTTTTACAGTACCAGCAAAGCCTAGGAGATTTCCGAAATCTCATGCCCACACATTGTTTGTTTTCAGTATTTTTTGGACATAGAGCATGTCACTTCTTTCAGTGTTTTGCTGCATTTTTTCACCCATTGACTTGAATGGGTGTTGAGGAAAAACTCAGGTTTCATTATTTGCTGCGTTTTTGCTGCTGAAAATGCATGGACAAAGGAAAAAAAAACGCACCAAAAAACGCACCTAAACCTGCGTTTTTGACGCAGCTTCTTTCCTGCCATGAAGATCAGATTTTGCTGCAGAAAAAAAAACGCCCTGTGTAAACTTGCCCTTAATACTCTTAGGCCACGTTCACACATTGAGTATGTGGTCAGTATTTCACATCAGTATCTGTAAGGCAAAACCAGGAGTGGAACCACCGGGGGGGGGGGGGGGCATTATAATGGAAACACGTCACCACTCCTGTATTTTTCAATCACTCCTGCATACAAATACCGATGTTATATACTGAAGGTGTGAACATGGCCTTAATCTTAGGCTTTCTAGTAGAAGGTATGCCACAACTTGTCATGAATTAGACGAGCTGTGTGGTCACTCCTCCATTGCGCCCCATTTGATTAGCTGAGCAAATCTATCTTGAAAATGCAGAAAGTTGCAAACTTAGGGAAACTGTTACACAACACAATTTTCTTACACCCCAGAAATTTGTATCTGGGCCATAAAAAGCCAAAATTGTATACAACTTTTTATTAAAGGGAACCTTCACCCCGTTTTTTTGAAGATGAGCTAAAAATAGCGTTAAATAGGGGCAGAGCTGGGCGTTACATTAGTGTCTTTGTGTGCCTTTATTACCCACCTATGCTGCCGAAATACCTTTGTAAAGTCGCCGTTTTCTGCTGTCACTCACGCTGGTCTGGTCCTATGGGCGTGGTGACAGCGCTGTTTCTCCCCCAGAATCCTGCTCATCATTCCGTTGGTGGCGTAGTGGTGTGCGCATGTCCAAAAGGCGAATCCACTGCCCAGGTGATGAAATACAGCGCTATTCAGCCATTTACCGGTGGGCGCGGCCATCTTTCCTGTGGCCGCGCGTGCGCAGATGGAGCGCTCTGCTGCCCGGGGCTTCAGGAAAATGGCCGCGGAATTCCGCACGCGCGCAGATGGAGATCGCGGCGGCCATTTTCCTGAAGCCCCGGGCAGCAGAGCGCTCCATCTGCGCAGGAAAGATGGCCGCGCCCACCGGTAAACGGCTGAATAGCGCAGATCGCGCTGTTTTTCATCACCTGGGCAGTGGATTCGCCTTTTGGACATGCGCACACCACTACGCCACCAACGTAATGATGAGCAGGATTCTGGGGGAGAAACAGCGCTGTCACCACGCCCATAGGACCAGAACAGCGTGAGTGACAGCAGAAAACGGCGACTTTACAAAGGTATTTCGGCAGCATAGGTGGGTAATAAAGGCACACAAAGACACTAATGTAACGCCCAGCTCTGCCCCTATTTAACGCTATTTGTAGCTCATCTTCAAAAAACGGGGTGACAGGTTCCCTTTAAAGGGAACCTGTCACCCCGTTTTTTCCGTATGAGAGAAAACTACTGTTAAATAGGGCCTGAGCTGTGCATTACAATAGTGTATTTTGTGGACCCCGATTCCCCACCTATGCTGCCGAAATACGTTACCAAAGTAGTCATTTTCGCCTGTCAATCAGGCTGGTCTGGTCAGATGGGCGTGGTGTCTTCCCCAGATCTTGCTTAGTTTTCCGTTGGTGGCGTAGTGGTGTGCGCATGTCCAAGGTCCCGAATCCACTGCACAGGGGAGTGAACAGAGCGCAATGTGCACTATTTCATTGGTGATCGGTGGGGGCGGCCATCTTCCTTTGGCCGCGCGTGCGCAGAAGCGGCGCTCTGCTGGCCGCGGCTTCAGGAAAATGGCCGCGGGATGCCGCGCGTGCGCAGATGGAGATTGCGGCGGCCATTTTCCTGAAGCAGAGTTCGCATCTCGGCTTCAGGAAAATGGCCGCCGCGATCTCCATCTGCGCACGCGCGGCATCCCGCGACCATTTTCCTGAAGCCGCGGCCAGCAGGACGCCGCTTCTGCGCACGCGCGGCCAAAGGAAGATGGCCGCCCCCACCGATCACCAATGAAATAGTGCACATTGCGCTCTTTTCACTCCCCTGTGCAGTGGATTCGGGACCTTGGACATGCGCACACCACTACGCCACCAACGGAAAACTAAGCAAGATCTGGGGAAGACACCACGCCCATCTGACCAGACCAGCCTGATTGACAGGCGAAAACGACTACTTTGGTAACGTATTTCGGCAGCATAGGTGGGGAATCGGGGTCCACAAAATACACTATTGCAATGCACAGCTCAGGCCCTATTTAACAGTAGTTTTATCTCATACGGAAAAAACGGGGTGACAGGTTCCCTTTAAGGAGTCTGTGTATATTACACCATTACTTAGAGTTGGACTTTTTTTTTCTTTTACCTCAGATGCCCTTCACTCCAGCCTCGGCCTCCAGCTTGTCGGCCCGTATGATATTCTTTCCAGCAAACACAAGGGGGTGAAGTCTGCCATTAATTACAATTTGCACTGGAGGTACTTCTACGACCCCCCTGAGTTCCAGACCATTATCGTAGGGGACAGCAAGACCCAGTATCACATCGGCTATTACAGGTGAGCATTAGACTTCCACGATCGTACTGGCAGTTCCCTGTACTCAGGTTATATTCTGGGTGATGGCTCATTTGGTATTCTTGGCAAATGTCTGCAATTAAGCATCATTTTCTTTCAACTTGCAGAAATGTTGTTGTCCATTACCTCTCCATGCACCGTTGTTGTGTAGACCATGTTATGTAGACGCTGCTAGTTGACATTTTCACTTACCTGATTGGCAGATGAGTCTGCTTGCATCTTGTAATTAGTAGTCACAGCCTGTGGAGGTCAGGGCATGATGGGAGTTGTAGTATACCGAGCTGGAGTGCCACAGGTTGTTGACCACACTGGGGTTAAAATTTTTAAGATCGTAAATATATATAACTAGATGGCAGCCCGATTCTAAAGAATCGGGAGTCTAGAATCCATATATACTTTATTTATTCAAATGTAAGAATAATACAATTAATAAATAATAGTAAGAAAGAACAAAAAATGGCTGCACTCACCAGCTCTTGACAATTCTTGACAGTACGGCACATTTCTGATTGGTCGCTCGCGGCAGGCGGCAACCAATCAGAAAAGTGCCGCGCACCACGAAGGCATATATCTTTGTCCACCCTGAGCGGGTGTAGGACGCTGGTGACGTCACTTATCTCCGGACAAAGCCACGGAAGTTGGCACAAATTGCCGGAAGTAGTATTCTAGGCAATTATATATTAGATTTTAATGTTATCAGTGTTTACCTTTGAACGTTTATATTGTATTGTCCTGTCACCAGCCTTGTGTACGATTATCGGCCGAAAGCCTCTCTGGAACCAATAATCACCCCATGTAAAGGTATCTTTATAAGTTAAAGATTCAGAATACTATGACTTTTATCATATCCTGAACAGTCAAGTTTTTTATGAACCGTTAAGGTTTTCTGGTTGAAGTAAAAAAACTCTGAGTGTTTACAGTTTGAAACCATAAAATGTTGAAAAATTATGTCATTCTTGAGTATATCACTCAATGGTGCTCATAAACGTGTCAAATTTGATCTATAATATACTTTAATATATGTTACTTTAATCTTTAATATACTTAAGAACAGGGCCCCAGACATCACACAGGGGGTCTGAAACACCGCACAGTGGTCCAAAATATCGCTGTGCTCTGCCTGGGGCCCCATATGCTGCCTGGGGCCCCTGTGCTCTGCCTGGGGCCCCGTGTTCTGCCTGGGGCCCCGTGTTCTGCCTGGGGCCCCGTGTTCTGCCTGTGGCCCCGTGTTCTGCCTGTGGCCCCGTTGCTCTGCCTGGGGCCACTGTGCTCTGCCTGGGGCCACTGTGCTCTGCCTGGGGCCACTGTGCTCTGCCTGGGGCCACTGTGCTCTGCCTGGGGCCACTGTGCTCTGCCTGGGGCCACTGTGCTCTGCCTGGGGCCACTGTGCTCTGCCTGGGGCCACTGTGCTCTGCCTGGGGCCCCATATGCTGCCTGGGGCCACTGTGCTCTGCCTGGGGCCCCTGTGCTCTGCCTGGGTGTAGGACACTGGTGACGTCACTTAGCTCCGGACATTAGCTCCGGACAAAGCCACGGAAGTTGGCACAAATTGCAGGAAGTAGTATTCTAGGCAATTGTATATTAGATGGGCATTTCCTGAAGGAAATACATGGTGCTTGAACAGCGCTACCAGCTTTACAGCAGCACTTTTCACACACGGGACTGGGGGGCGCGCTTACTTTTGCACCCGGGGCCGGGGGCGCGCTTACTTTTGCACCCGGGGCCGGGGGCGCGCTTACTTTTGCACCCGGGGCCGGGGGCGCGCTTACTTTTGCACCCGGGGGCGCGCTTACTTTTGCACCTGGGGCCGGGGGCGCGCTTACTTTTGCACCCGGGGCCGGGGGCGCGCTTACTTTTGCACCCGGGGCCGGGGGCGCGCTTACTTTTGCACCCGGGGCCGGGGGCGCGCTTACTTTTGCACCCGGGGGCGCGCTTACTTTTGCACCCGGGGGCGCGCTTACTTTTGCACCCGGGGGCGCGCTTACTTTTGCACCCGGGGGCGCGCTTACTTTTGCACCCGGGGGCGCGCTTACTTTTGCACCCGGGGGCGCGCTTACTTTTGCACCCGGGGGCGCGCTTACTTTTGCACCCGGGGGCGCGCTTACTTTTGCACCCGGGGGCGCGCTTACTTTTGCACCCGGGGGCGCGCTTACTTTTGGGGCCGCACCGCTCGGCCTCCGATGTGGTGGGCGGGGACCCTCGGCCTCCGCTGTGGTGGGCGGGGACCCTCGGCCTCCGCTGTGGTGGGCGGGGACCCTCGGCCTCCGCTGTGGTGGGCGGGGACCCTCGGCCTCCGCTGTGGTGGGCGGGGACCCTCGGCCTCCGCTGTGGTGGGCGGGGACCCTCGGCCTCCGCTGTGGTGGGCGGGGACCCTCGGCCTCCGCTGTGGTGGGCGGGGCCGGGACCCTCGGCCTCCGCTGTGGTGGGCGGGGCCGGGACCCTCGGCCTCCGCTGTGGTGGGCGGGGCCGGGACCCTCGGCCTCCGCTGTGGTGTGTGCTCTGCCTGGGGCCCCTGTGCTCTGCCTGGGGGTAGGACACTGGTGACGTCACTTAGCTCCGGACATTGCCACAAATTGCAGGAAGTAGTATTCTAGGCAATTATATATTAGATGTATATAGAAGTATAACATTTTAAAGACAGCTTGTACTGTTGAAGAATCATACTGCTGGGTAATGTTATGAATACTGTAAAAGGAAAACCTAAAAAAACAGAGGGTGAATTTTTAGTATTTCTTTTTTTCTCACTATTTTAACACGTGTAATGAAAAAATGGGGAAAAAAAATCCACTTATGATAAAGGTGAATGTTGTAATTCCAAGCTACAACTCTGCCCACCGCCTTTATACAGCTGGGTTGATAAATGAACAAAATAAAGTTGACTCTTGGAAGATGGGGGGCAAAATGGAACTTTCCTGGTTATGAAGGCATTAAAGGGCTTGTCTTAAATTCCTAAGTACTTGTTAAAACAAGCTATTTAGAAATGTATCTCTTATTGGAAATCCTGTGTTTTAGAATACAAAGGGATTTTTAATCTAAGGGTATGTTTCCACGTTCAGGAAACACTGCGTGTTTGACGATGCGTAGAGCCGCAGCGTCAAATACGCAGTGTCCAGATGTTACAGCATAGTGGAGTGGATTTCATGAAATCCCGTCTCCACTATGCATTAAGATGCATGCGGCAGACCCGCGGAAACGGACATGCGGCACGTCTTTTCAGAACGCAGCATGTCCTTACATTGCTGAAACAACGCAAGGACAACGCAGGTGAAAGGCCAGTGACCTCAGGTGCAGATTTGGTCAGGATTTTACCTGCATAAAATCCTGACCAAATCCTGATGCAATCCTGAATGTGGACACATACCCTTATAGTGTACGGTCACTGCTGGCTTACTAGCCACTGGCCTGGCCACTTACCCAGGGATGGAGCTCGTTACAGGAGCTGCAGCCAAGCTTTCTGGATCTGATGTGCCTCTGCCTCCCTGCACTTCTGCCATGCTGCTGAAGTAAAGCTGCCTTCATCAATCTGGTAGAGGGCACAATTTGGACCAACAGCGTGACCGTGCCACTCTCCAGTTAGGAACATGCCAACCCATGCAAAGCCGTAACCTGGGAGCAGGCTGCTCCTGAAGCTACATCAAGAGACCCCTTTATGGTATAATATGAGGGATGTCGGCTTACTGTATGGACACACTGTATGTAAAGCATACTGTGTAAATGAAGTCCTGTCTCATTCCAGAGACTCTCCAGAAGAATTGCCTGCGTTCCTGGGCTCCAATGATGCTGTTAAAGGATGCCTGATCACTGCGACTGGAGATAATGTGTTCTCTGCCGTCAAGTAAGTGTCTACCTCTATTATTCATTGGTTACAGAGCAAAATATTCCTACCGTATATACTTGCGTATAAGCCGATTTTTCAGCCCATTTTTTTTTTTTTTTCTGCTGAAAGTGCCCCTCTCAGCTTATACTCGAATCATACCCAGGAGTCGGCAGGGGAGGGGGAGTGGGGGCTGTCTAATAATACTCACCTAATCCTGGCGCGGTCCCTGGCTCCCCAGCTTCTTCCTGTACTGAGCGGTCACATGGTACCGCTCATTACAGTAATGAATATGCAGCTCCACCTCCCATAGGTAGCGGTGACCGCTCAGTACAGGAAGAAGCTGCGGCGCCGGGGAAGCAGGGACTGCACCGCGCCAGGAGCAGGTGAGTATAATGGGGAGGGGGAGCGCTGCGCGATATTCACCTGCTTCCCGTTCCAGGCACCGCTCCGTCTTCTGCAGTGACGCACAGGTCAGAGGGTGCGGTGTGGTTAGTGCGCGCCCTCTGCCTGAACGTCAGTGCTGAAGATGGAGCAGCGCTGGAACGAAGTCAGGTGAATATTGAAAGTGCCGGGGGCCTGAGCGACTGATAGGTGAGTATGTAATCTATTTTTTTTATCGCAGCAACAGCAAATGGGGCAAGTGTCTGTATGGAGCATCTTATGGGGCCATAATCAATGTTTGTGGTGCATTATATGGGGCAAATATCTTTATGGATCATCATTAACGTTTGTGCAGCACTATATGGGCCAAATATCTTTATGGAGCATCTTATGGGGCCATAATCAACATTTCTGCAGCATTATATTGGGCAAATGTGTCTATGGAGCATCTTATAGGGCCATTATTAACCTTTATGCAGGATTATATGGGGCATATTTTAATGTGGAGCATCTTATGGGGCCATCATAAACTATGGCGCATTATATGGGGCTCCTGATTCAATATGGATATTCATAAACACTTAACTTACTGATGTCTCAATTTTACTTTTATTGGTATCTATTTTTACTTTTGACATTTACCGGTAGCTGCTGCATTTCCCACCCTAGGCTTATACTCGAGTTAAGTTTTCCCAGTTTTTTGTGACAAAATTAGGGGGGTTGGCTTATACTCAAGTATATATGGTACTTTATTTATCTTGTAGACCACTAAGAAGTCCCCCTTTCCACCCTTTTTGTTGTGGGGGACAGGAAAAAACTTGTATTAGTATAGTATGTACCCAAAACCCTTTCCATTTTACACAGGACATGGTCTTACTGCCTTTACATTATGGAATCTATATAAATAACTACCTTTTATTACTCAGTCAGTTTGCAGTGAAAAAGCTGAAGGAAATTTCTGATAAAAAGACCGCAAACCTGGTGAAAGATTTGGTGGAGAAACTGATAGCAGCGGCAAGTGATCTGGGGTACTCGCTGGAACAGAAGACTGCATCCATGAAACAGAGGGACAAGAAGGTTGGTCTTCTACGCTTCATCGTTAATGGTTCATACTCGCCTTACTGCTAAAGGGAATCTGTCAGTAAAATCAATGTCCCCAACCCATTTATATGGCCATGTAGGTCATGGGAAGCTGAATAAAATGATACATATCTGTGATCTGATGTTGTTTCAGAGATGTACATGTTTATCACATATGTAAATGAGCTGTTCCAAGCTATGGTCTGGACGCTGATCTGCATGAGAATCTGCCTCCAGATATTATTTTTAATAAAAGGGGCCATTACCAGCATGTTATGTAATGGCTGATCTCACTGTAGAGCTGTGTGTGATTATAACTGACACATCTACAGGCTCCTCTCATCTTCAGCTTCAATCTCACATGCAGACAGGGTTGTAATACAGCAGAGCTGTGAGAGCTGCAGCAAATGTTTGTAAGGAGACAAAGTTTAATTATACTATACTGTTACATGTCTTACACTGGTAACTCTCCCTTTTATTAAAAACAAGCTCTGGAGGCAGATTCTCATGCAGATCAGTCTGGCCCATAGTCCTAAACAGCTCACTTGCACAGAAATCCACGTTTTTCTTATATGTAATACGACATCTGATTGCAGATGGAGAGAGATTTTATGCAGGCTTCCTATGACCTGCATGCCCATATAAACTGCTTAGGATAGTTGATCCTACTGACAGATTCTCTATAATCCCTAACTTTAGAAGTCCATAGATGGCCGTGATTTATTTGACAAACATTGTTATCCTACTTTGGCATTTGGCAGATCCCGACCTGAGGTGCGGGACTGGACCTGTTTATAAGTACTGTGTAATCACTAAAATGCTATTTTATTCATTTTAAGCAATTAGACTTAAAAAGTTAAATGACTGCCTTGGTACCTTTTCACATCACTTACATCAAAATACAACATCTGCATTGCATAAAATTATAGAATGTTAGAGTTGGAAGGGACCTACGGGGTCATCGTGTCCAACCCTCTGCTCAATGCAGGACTCACTAAACCATCTCAGACAGATGTCTTTCCAGCCTGTTTCGAAGACTTCCATTGAAGGAGAGCTCCTCACCTCTCGTGGCAGTCAGTGCCATTCATTTATCACCTCGCAAAAAAGGTTTTGTTTTTTTTGGGGTTTTTTTTCATGTGTCCAGAACTGGACACAGTATTCCCAATGAGCTCTGACCAAGGAGGAACAAAGGGGGGTAATTACTTCATGTGATCTGGACTCTATGCTTCTCTTAATACATCCTAGAACCGAATCGGAGAAGACAATCGGCTGCTGGCGTTCTGTGTTATTTACAATAGGTCAGTAAATACGGATGGTGTCTCAGGTTATATATAACAGTATGTTAAGAAGTTGTTACATGTATACAGTCTTACAGTTAAAAACAAATGGCCCTTTTGAAGGCAAACAAAATGCTGATGTGACACTCAATGAAAATGAGACACCACTGGCTTAAAAAATAGTTATTTAACTTGGCATTGATGTACTCCATGTATCAGTGAAAGTGGGTATCTGATGTTTCCCCTATTTGTATTAGGTGGTGACAAAGTCATTCCACGGTGCCGGTTTGGTTGTCCCTGTGGATAAGAAGACTGATGTTGGATACAGAGAATTGTCTGAGACGGATGGTAAATGGTCCCCCCCCCCCCCCCCCCGCAGTCTCTCTTCATACCCATGACAGGTTGTGTAGGGTCACAGGAGCAGCACAACAGCCTTTGACTTGAGATTGCCATGATGGGTGTGTTAAAATTCTACTGAACTACTCAAATCTTTTAGGTGTTGGGAAGACCTCTAATTCCTTGGTTATTGGTACCTGCATCCATAATAGAAACTGTAATTTAAAATGACCAATCTTTTTCTACTAATACATATATGGGTACCGCAGAGGAGTCTTATTTGCTTTGTCACATTTATTAGTTTTATTACAGAACCCAATTAGGCTATGTGCACATGTCTTTTTCAGACGACGTAGAAGCTGCTGTTTACTGCTTCAGGGTTTGGAAACAATGAAAGACTTAGAGAACCTGTCACCCCCAAAATCGAAGGGGAGCTAAGCCCACCGGCATCAGGGGCTTATCTACAGCATTCTGGAATGGAATCGGCATACATCCGCATGGCCTGTGTACCCAATGTTAAAGATGGGGTATGCAGGACGCATTCAGACGTAGGCAGAGCTGAAGGAAGAGGTGCGGCAGTGGGCGGGGCTTAACGGAGGAAGAAGGCTGCCATCCGCAACCCTGCCGAACGCTAGTGTGAAACCAGCCTTAGCGCGCTATAGTCAATAACAAAGAGCTTGTAAGTGCTGCATTCCAAACCGAAGATACTAGCCACCAATTGTAGTGAAGGTCTGTTGAGAATGGAGAGGATTTTTAACCCCTTCATCCCCGGAGCGGTTTTCGTTTTTCGCTCCCATCCTTCCCAGAGCCATAACTTTTTTAATTTTTCCGTCAATATGGCCATGTGAGGGCTTATTTTTTGCAGGACGAGATGTAGTTTTGAACGATACCATTGGTTTTACCATGCCGTGTAACGGAAAACAGGAAAAAAATTCCAAGTGTGATGAAATTGCAAAAAAAGTGCAATCTCACTTGTTTTTTGTTTGGCTTTTTTGCTAGGTTCAATAAATGTTAAAACTGACCTGCCAATATATAGACACCTAACATGTCTGGAATTTTTTTTCACCACTTAGATAAAAAATAACCTAAAGTTTGGTAAAAAAAAAAATTTGCGCGATTCGTGATCTGGGGTCAGGTGAGGGCTTATTTTTTGCGTGCCAAGCTGGCGTTTTTAATGATACCATTTTGGTGTAGATACGTTCTTTTGATCGCCCGTTATTGCATTTTAGTGCAATGTCGCGGCGACCAAAAAAACGTAATTTTGGTGTTTTGATTTTTTTTCTCGCTACGCCATTTAGCGGTCAGGTTAATCCTTTGTTTTTATTGATAGATCGGTCGATTCTGAACGCGGCAATACCAAATATGTGTATGTTTGATTTTTTTTTTAATTGTTTTATTTTGATTGGGGCGAAAGGGGGGTGATTTGAACTTTTATGTATTTTTTTTATATTTTTAAACTTTTTTTTTTTTTTATTTTGGCATGCTTCAATAGCCTCCATAGGAGGCTAGAAGCATGCACAACTCGATCGCCTCTGCTACATAGAGGTGAAGTACAGATCACCTCTATGTAGTAGAAATGGTGGTGTACTTTGAGCGCCAACCACAGGGTGGAGCTCAAAGCAATCGGCCATCAACAACCATAGAGGTCTCAAGGAGACCTCTGGTTGTTATGGCAATGCACCGCTGACCCCCGATCATGTGACAGGGGTCAGCGGTGCGAGCACTTCTGGCCGCGCGGCCGGGAGCGCTAGTTAAATGCCGCTGTCAGCGCTTGACAGCGGCATTTAACTAGTTAATGGGCGCGGGCGAATCGCAATTCCACTCGCGCTCACTGCGCGCACGTCAGCTGTTTTGTACAGCTGACATGTCGCGGCTTTGAGGTGGGTTCACTGCCGGAGCCCACCTCAAAGCAGGGAATCTGCCAGCTGACGTACTATTCCGTCAGCTGGCAGAAAGGAGTTAATCAAAAGTAAAATTGCTAAGGTTTTTTTTTTTTTTTTTTCTACAACCTCTTTGCAATTGTAACCCATTATCATAGAACAAACCCTTTAAGGCCGGGATTTCAAACTTGCACATAGAGGGCCAAAGTTAAAAGCTTGCAGAAAGATGCAGGCCAGCCTTGATATTTGTTAAAAAAAAAAAAAAAAAAAAAAATGTACAATTGAGGAAGTTTTTCCTTATCAAAACTCTTAACTTTTGGAATGATAGTGGAATAATATGATATGTAACAGCAGTAATGGAAAACTTATTGACTCGAGTATAAGCAGTGTATGCATTGTCCCCTAATACCTATTCTAGTATGTGTGGCTCCTCGTCCCCGTCCTTGCCTGCGTGGCCACCATGAGAAAAGCATTTAAAAACAACCAAAAAAAAATCCTACTTACTTTCCCTGCGTGCCCTTGCAGCATCTTGTTCCTTTGCCATCAGCATCTGTGGCCAAGCGATTACGTGTTCCTGGTCATTACGGTAATGAATATCCCCTCTCTCCATGCCTATAGGAGTGGAGAGGTGAATATTCATTACCTTACTGAGCGGGCACCCATGTTAGCCTGGCAACTGCTTGACGCCAGGGGCTGTAACTGTGTGCCCTATGGGAGAAATGTGCAAAAAAGAGAATAGCGGGCATCGCACAAATATACAGATTAGGGATCAACCATATGCTTATAAATAGGTAGTAAAAAAAAAAAAAAAAAAAAAGGCAAGAGAAAAGATATGCAAACTACTGGGATCAACCTTAAATAGTAAATTTTATTAAACGTGGTAATACAAAATGGCAAAGCAAGTCAGTTAAAACCATTTAAAACACCAATATGGCTAGATGGGCCATTAGAAAGTCTCCTCAAGGCAATGAAAGGAACAAGTAATTCATAACTTGTACAGGACAAAAAATGAGTGTACACGTGGAATTCCCCGGTCAGATGAAAATGAACACCTCCAATTTGCTGCCAACTGACCCAGTGGACACCATGAAAGAGTACATCCTATACTGAAGTGACCCACATGTTGCAGCCAGGCACACAGAAAATGATTGTAATGGAACTCATCCAATACAACATGGTGCATGCACACCTGAAAGGCCAAAGGTTAAATCCAACACCTATACACTGCTAGCCAAATGATCAGGTGCCTTACAGCCATCATATTACGTAACAAACGTGCATGCGATAACCATATCCCAATCAAAGAGTCTGAGCCTGGTGTCCTAACGCATGGGGGAAAAAAGTAAGATCATGAGAAGGTATATCAAGATGGTCGAAATGCAATAGTGGGTTACCATGTCCTGTCCCTTGGGTCTTATGAATTACTTGTTCCTTTCATTGCCTTGAGGAGACTTTCTAATGGCCCATCTAGCCATATTGGTGTTATTAAATGGTTTTAACTGTGTCTTGCTTTGCCTTTTTGTATTACCACGTTTAATAAAATTTACTACTGAACCCCTTAAGCCCCGAGGGTGATTTGCACGTTAATGACCAGGCCAATTTTTACAATTCTGACCACTGTCCTTTTGATGTTTTAACTCTGGAACGCTTCAACGAATCCCGGTGATTCTGACATTGTTTTCTCGAGACATATTGTACTTCATGATAGTGGTAAAATTTCTTTGATATTACCTGCGTTTATTTGCGAAAAAAAGGAAATTTGGCTAAAATTTTGAAAATTTTCCAACTTTGAATTTTTATGCCCTTAAATCACAGAACTACCGTATTTTTCGGACTATAAGACGCACCGGACTATAAGGCGCACCTAGGTTTTAGAGGTGGAAAAAAATATTTGAAGCAAAAAAATTTGGTAAAATATTTAATAACATACTATTATATGTGGTGTTACTATATATAATAGTATATTATGTTGGAAGCTGCGGGACCAGTGGGGTGTCTGTGAAGTACTATATGAAGATGCTGGAGGGTGAGTATAAGAATGGGGGCACAGGGCTTATATTGAAAGCACCACTCCACCACTCCAGCACTGCAAAATAACACACGAGTGCTGCTTTAAAATCCCATGGGAGAACTATAACTCCCAGCATGTCCTGCAGATCGTATGACATGCTGGGAGTTATAGTTCACTAAAGGAGTGGCGGAGTGCTTTATTGTGTTTTGGAAAGACTAACCTCTTAATTGTGGCAGCCAGCCTGTGGTGAGGTAAAAGCATCCCATGACTGCACACACAGAGCCCTCCCTCTTGTTGCCTTTCCACAGCACAGGTAATGGAAGCCAGCAGATTCTAGTGTTGGAGTCTGAAGGACCTGTGATGATGTCAAGAAGAGGGAGGGCTCTGTGCTGCCATGTGATGCTCCAGCCCACTTCTGACATCATCACAGGTCCTCCTTGTGCACACTGCACAGCACTCAGCTCCAGCCCAGGAAGATACGCAGCGATCTCCTCTCCCCCGGACCCTGCTGCTGCCTCCTCCTCCTCCCCCGGACACACAGATCTCCCCAGCTGCTGCAGGAATCAGCGCTGAGGAAACCATGTGTGTCCCTGCTTAAGTGCAGTATTCATTTGCTGCTCCCGGCTCACCGCTCAGCTGATAGGTGGACAGGGAGTAGCTAATGAATATTCACTGCACTTAATCATCGGGACCACATGATTTCCCCAGCGCTGATTCCCAGCAGTGGGGACATTTTTCTGCCTCCTGAAGTGGGATAACAGTGCAATCCCACTCACTGCTGCCCCCCTCCCTACATGCTACATCCCTACCATAAGACGCACCCACAGTTTCCTCCCAAATTTGGAGGAAAAAAAATGTCTTATGGTCAGAAAAATACGGTATGTCACACAAAATACTTAATAAATAACATTTCCCACATGTCTACTTTACATCAGCACAATTTTGGAAACAAAATTTTTTGTTAGGGAGTTATAAGGGTTAAAAGTTGACCAGCAATTTCTCGGTTTTGCACTGCGGATTTATCAAATCTGCTGCGGAAAATTCTGCAATGGAATCCGCAGCGTGTGCACAAGCCCTAAGAGTTAAAAGTTGACCAGCAATCTCATTTTTACAACACTTTGGTTTTTTTTTTTGGTTTTTTTTAGGGACCACATCACATTTGAAGTCATTTTGAGGGGTCTATATGATAGAAAATAACCAAGTGTGACACCATTCTAAAAACTGCACCCCCTCAAGGTGCCCAAAACCACATTCAAGAAGTTTATTAACCCTTCAGATGTTTCACAGGAATTTTTTGAATGTTAAAAAAATTAAATGTTCATTTTCTTTTTCTTTTTTTTTTTTATTCGCGCAAAATTTACTTCAGCTCCAATTTTGTTTTATTTTACCAAGGGTAACAGGAGAAAATGGACAACAAAAGTTGTTGTACAACTTGTCCCGAGTACCCCGATACCCCATATGTGGGGGTAAACCACTGTTTGGGCGCATTGCAGAGCTCGGAGGGGAAGGAGCGCCATTTGACTTATATTATTATTATTTAGATAAAGGAATGTATTCATGGGAAATATATATATATATATATATATATATATATATATATATATATATATATATATATATATATATATATATATATATATATATATATATATATATATATATATAATACTTTTTTTTTTTTTCTTTATTTAGGAATATTTATTTTTTTTATTTTCTACACATCTAAGTGTTTGTTTTTTTTTTAACTTTATAACGTTGCCCCAGGGGGGACATCACACTATAGGGTCAGATCGCTGATCTGACACTTTGCAGAGCACTGTGTCAGATCAGCGATCTGAGGTGCCCTACTCCTGGTTTACCAGCGCCTGCTCTGAGCCTTTTTGGAAGTGCATTTGAACAGCAAGGTGGCTTGTTGTTGAAGGGAAATAGAGAGAAAAAAAAATATCTATAAATCTTCAGCATAGCGAGTGTGAGCGAGCTGAGTGTGAGCGAGCTGAGTGTGACCTGAGCGTAAGTGTGGACGGCAGTAAGTGTGACTTGTGATTCAGTGACTTTGGAATCAGGGAGTTTCCAAGGGAGGAATTGCTGTCTGTTTTTAATTAATACTTGTATTTATTTTTTATTTAACGTTTCTGTGTGGTGCAATCCCCATTAGGAAATGTGCTCCACTATTGTTAATGCCATCCAGTGCACATCTTGCCACATGTATGCAGTCCTTGATCAGCCGGTTGAGGGTGCATACTGCTGTGCGAGATGTGAGCACGTTGTGCATTTGGAATCCCAGATTCTGGATCTAAATGTGCAGCTGGCAACACTGAGATCCATAGACAATATGGAGAGGAGTCTTCTGCTCACTGAGCAGACGCTCAATGGGATAGATGAGGAGGGGGATGGTAGGATGGAGCTGCAGGACAGTGAAGTAGGTAGCTGGGTGACATTCAGAAAGCGGGGTAGAGGGAAGAGTGCCAGGGAGGCTAGTCCTGATCTGGCTCACCCCAATAAGTTTGCTAAGTTGGCAGATGAGGGGGGTACCAGTACAGGGGTAGCACTGCTGCAGCCAGGCACGTCCTCTGAAAGCCGGAGGAGTGACTGCTCCAGTAAGGAGGGAAATAGGAGAGCAGGGCAGGCCAGACAGGTGCTGGTAGTGGGGGACTCAATTATTAGGGGAACAGATAGGGCAATCTGTCACAAAGACAGGGATCGTCGAACGGTGTGCTGCCTACCTGGCGCTCGAGTCCAACACATTGCTGATCGGGTGAACAGATTACTGGGAGGGGCTGGTGAGGACCCAGCGGTCATGGTGCACATTGGCACAAATGACAAAGTTAGAGGTAGGTGGAAGGTCCTTAAAGATGATTTCAGGGAATTAGGCTGCAAGCTGAAAGCAAGGACCTCCAACGTGGTATTTTCCGAAATACTGCCTGTACCACGTGCCACGCCAGAGAGGCAACGGGAGATTAGGGAGGTTAATAAGTGGCTCAAGAATTGGTGTAGGAAGGAGGGGTTTGGGTTCCTGCAGAACTGGGCCGACTTCTCAGTTGGCTACAGGCTCTACGCTAGGGACGGGCTGCACCTCAATGGGGAAGGTGCAGCTGTGCTGGGGGAGAAAATGGCTAGAAGGTTGGAGGAGTGTTTAAACTAGGGATTGGGGGGGGGAGGGTATTCATTTTATAGGAGGGGAAGATAGTGCAGATAGAGACCTGGGCACGAATAAGGAAGTTGGGGGTGGCATGGGGGGTGGGGTTAGAACAGTTAGTAATTTAAGAAAGAATAGAGGTACAGAGAGGAACATCAAGTGCATGTATACTAATGCCAGAAGCCTCGCCAACAAAATGGACGAATTAGAACTAATGTTGTTGGAACATAATTATGACATGGTGGGGATATCTGAAACATGGCTGGATGAGAGCCATGACTGGGCTGTTAACTTGCAGGGCTATAGCCTGTTCAGAAATGACCGTACAGATAAGTGAGGGGGTGGGGTGTGTCTGTATGTAAAATCGACCTTAAAACCCATCCTGCGTGATAATATAGGTGAATCTAATGAAAATGTAGAGTCCCTGTGGGTGGAGATAAGGGGAGGGGGAAAAAATAATAAATTACTGATAGGGGTTTGTTATAAATCTCCAAAAATAATGGAAGCAATGGAGAACATTCTCGTAAAGCAAATAGATGAAGCTGCGACTCAGGGAGAAGTCATTATTATGGGGGACTTCAACTACCCTGAAATAGATTGGGGAACAGAAACCTGCAGTTCCAGTAAAGGTAATCGGTTTTTGACAACTGAGAGACAATTACCTTTCACAACTGGTTCAGGACCCAACAAGAAAGGGGGCACTGCTAGACCTAATATTAACCAACAGGCCAGACCGCATATCAAATATAAGGGTTGGGGGTCACTTGGGGAATAGTGATCACAAAATAATAAGTTTTCATGTCTCCTTTAATAAGATGTGTAGTAGAGGGGTGACAAGGACACTAAACTTCAGGAGGGCAAATTTCCAACGGATGAGAGAGGATCTTGGTGCAATTAACTGGGACGATATCCTGAGACCTAAAAATACACAAAGAAAATGGGAGACGTTTATTAGCATCCTGGATAAGACCTGTGCACAGTATATACCGTATGGGAATAAACATACTAGAAATAGGAGGAAACCAATATGGCTAAATAGAGCTGTAAGGGGCGCAATAAGTGACAAAGAAAGCATTTAGAGAATTAAAGGAACTAGGTAGTGAGGAGGCATTAAATACAAAAAATTAAATTCTGTAAAAAGCAAATCAAGGTAGCAAAGATTGAGACAGAGAGACTCATTGCCAGAGAGAATAAAAATAATCCCAAAATATTCTTTAACTACATAAACAGTAAGAAACTAAAAAATGAAAGTGTTGGCCCCCTTAAAAATAGTCTGGGGGAAATGGAGGATGAGGAAAAAGCCAATATGCTAAATTACTTTTTTTCATCAGTATTTACAAAAGAAAATCCCATGGCAGCCAATATGACTAGTGATAAAAATTCCCAATTAAATGTTACCTGCTTAACCCAGCAGGAAGTACGGTGGCGTCTAAAAATCACAAAAATTGACAAATCTCCGGGCCCGGATGGGATACACCCCCGAGTACTGCAGGAATTAAGTACAGTCATTGATAGACCATTATTTTTAATCTTTAAAGAGTCCATAATAACAGGGTCTGTACCACAGGACTGGCGTATAGCAAATGTGGTGCCAATATTCAAAAAGGGGACAAAAACTGAACTCGGAACTTATAGGCCAGTAAGCTTAACCTCTACTGTGGGTAAAATCCTGGAGGGCATCCTAAGGGATGCTATACTGGAGTATCTGAAGAGGAATAACCTCATGACCCAGTATCAGCACGGGTTTACTAGGGACCGTTCATGTCAGACTAATTTGATCAGCTTCTATGAAGAGGCAAGTTCCGGACTGGACCAAGGGAACCCAGTAGATGTAGTGTATATGGACTTTTCAGAAGCTTTTGATACGGTGCCACACAAAAGGTTGATGCATAAAATGAGAATAATGGGGATAGGGGAAAATATGTGCAAGTGGGTTGAGAGCTGGCTCAGGGATAGGAAACAAAGGGTGGTTATTAATGGAGCACACTCGGACTGGGTCGCGGTTAGTAGTGGGGTACCACAGGGGTCAGTATTGGGCCCTCTTCTTTTTAACATATTTATTAATGACCTTGTAGGGGGCATTCAGAGTAGAATTTCAATATTTGCAGATGACACTAAACTCTGCAGGGTAATCAATACAGAGGAGGACAATTTTATATTACAGGATGATTTATGTAAACTAGAAGCTCGGGCTGATAAATGGCAAATGAGCTTTAATGGGGATAAATGTAAGGTCATGCACTTGGGTAGAAATAATAAGATGTATAACTATGTGCTTAATTCTAAAACTCTGGGCAAAACCGTCAATGAAAGACCTGGGTGTATGGGTGGATGACAAACTCATATTCAGTGGCCAGAGTCAGGCAGCTGCTACAAAGGCAAATAAAATAATGGGATGCATTAAAAGAGGCATAGATGCTCATGAGGAGAACATAATTTTATCTCTATACAAGTCACTAGTGCGACCACACTTATATATAGGAGACCAGAACTGTGCACAGTATTCTAAGAAAGACATAGCTGAACTGGAGCGGGTGCAGAGAAGAGCGACCAAGGTTATTAGAGGACTGGGGGGTCTGCAATACCAAGATAGGTTATTACACTTGGGGCTATTTAGTTTGGAAAAACGAAGGCTAAGGGGTGATCTTATGTTAATGTATAAATATGAGGGGACAGTACAAAGAACTTTCTGATGATCTTTTTAATCATAGACCGGTGCCAGGGACAAGGGGGCATCCTCTACGTCTGGAGGAAAGAAGGTTTAAGCATAATAACAGACGCGGATTCTTTACTGTGAGAGCAGTGAGACTATGGAACTCTCTGCCGTATGATGTTGTAATGAGTGATTCATTACTTAAATTTAAGAGGGGACTGGATACCTTTCTTGAAAAGTATAATGTTACAGGGTATATATATTAGATTCCTTGATAAGGCGTTGATCCAGGGAACTAGTCTGATTGCCGTATGTGGGGTCGGGAAGGAATTTTTTTCCCCATGGTGGAGCTTACTCTTACCACATGGGGTTTTTTTGCCTTCCCCTGGATCAACATGTTAGGGCATGTTAGGCTATGGGTTGAACTAGATGGACTTAAAGTCTTCCTTCAACCTTAACCCCTTCACCCCCGGAGCTTTTTCCGTTTTTCCATTTTCGTTTTTCGCTACCCTCCTTCCCAGAGCCATAACTTTTTTATTTTTCCGTCAATTTGGCCATGTGAGGGCTTATTTTTTGCGGGACGAGTTGTACTTTTGAACAACATCATTGGTTTTAGCATGTCGTGTACTAGAAAACGGGAAAAAAATTCCAAGTGCAGTGAAATTGCAAAAAAAGTGCAATCCCACACTTGTTTTTTGCTTGCCTATTTTGCTAGGTTCACTAAATGCTAAAACTGACCTGCCATTATGATTCTCCAGGTCACTACGAGTTTATAGACACCTAACATGACTAGGTTATTTTTCACCTAAGTGGTGAAAAAAAATTCCAAACTTTGCAAAAAACAAAACAAAACAAAATTGCGCCATTTTCCGATACTCGTAGCGTCTCCATTTTTCGTGATCTGGGGTCAGGTGAGGGCTTATTTTTTGCGTGCCGAGCTGGCGTTTTTAATGATAGCATTTTGGTGTAGATACGTTCTTTTGATCGCCCGTTATTGCATTTTAATGCAATGTCGTGGCGACCAAAAAAACGTAAATCTGGCGTTTCGAATTTTTTTCTCATTACGCCATTTAGCGATCAGGTTAATGCTTTTTTTTATTGATAGATCGGGCGATTCTGAACGCGGCGATACCAAATATGTGTAGGTTGGGTTTTTTTTTTATTGATTTATTTTGATTGGGGCGAAAGGGGGGTGATTTAAACTTTTATATTTTTTTTATTTTTTTCACATTTTTAAAAACTTTTTTTTTTTACTTTTGCCATGCTTCTATAGCCTCCATGGGAGGCTAGAAGCAGGCACAGCCCGATCGGCTCTGCTATGCAGCAGTGATCATAAGATCGCTGCTACACAGCAGATTTGCAGGTGTGCTGTGAGCGCCGACCACAGGGGGGCGCTCACAGCCACCGGCAATCAGTAACCATAGAGGTCTCAAGGACCTCTATGGTTACCTTCCTGACACATCGCCGACCCCCGATCATGTGACGGGGGTCGGCGATGCGCTCATATCCGGCCGCACGGCCGGATGCGGTAGTTAAATGCCGCTGTCTGAGTTTGACAGCGGCATTTAACTAGTTAATAGCGGCGGGTGATCGCGATTTCACCCGCCGCTATTGCGCGCACATGTCAGCTGTAAAAAACAGCTGACATGTCGCGACTTTGATGTGCGCTCACCGCCGGAGCGCACATCAAAGCGGGGGTCCCGACATGTGACGTACTATACCGTCACATGTCGGGAAGGGGTTAATAACTATGTAACTATGTAACCTCCCTGCAGGACCCGGATGCAGCCCTGGGCCATTTTGGATCCGGGGCTTGCAGGGAGGAGACGCTCAGTACAAGGTGAGCAACATCGCCTTGTACCGAGGGTCTCAGGGAAGCACGCAGGGAGCCCCCTCCCTGCGCGATGCTTCCCTATGCCGCCGGAACACTGCGATCATGTTTGAGCACAATGTGCCGAGGGTATTCCGTGACCGCTCCTGGCACATAGTGCCGGATGTCAGATGCGATAGTCAGCTGACACCCGGCCGCGCTCCCCCCCCGTGAGCACGGCCGATCGCTATGACATACTACACCATCGGTGGTCACACGGGCCCACCTCGACGGGATAGTACGTCATACGGGTTTAAGGTTGATCCCTATAAGAGAAATGAATATTCGCTGCCAGTGCAGAGAAAATTAATTTCTCTTTAGCAGCAGGCACAGCTGCCGACTCCTGTGACCCGCTGCTCTGCCGCTCCCCCTCCCCTGCCATCTTCTGGGACAATGACTCGTGTATAAGCCAAGCGGGGGCGTTTTCAGCACAAAGTAACGTGGTGAAAAACTCTGCTTATGCATGAGTATATATGGTAACTACTCACTTCTGCCCGTTCCAATGCTAATTTGGTTTCTTAATCCTACCTGTGGGCACTAGCGCTGCCACTCTCCTCATCCTGCGCTCAGACTGATGGGAGGATGCGTGACCTGATGGGACTGCGTGCGTGCAGAGGAGAGTGGTCAGAGTGCTAGTTATGAGGGGGGCTGAGCAGAATGGTGGTGGCATAGTCCCGAGGAGATTGCGTGCCCCCTCTGGCACGTGTGCTATAGGTTTGCTGCCACTGGAGTAGATGAGTGAGAGAAGTGAAGAAGCTAATCGACCCGTTACTGCAGTTACATACTTGGGGTCATGGGATGACCACTCAAAATGGTGAGTGGAGCCAACTTCTAGTTGTGTGCCAAATACATATGGTTAGGATTCGGCAAGCTACCGTAGTTGCCTACAATTTTCACTGGGCTGAACAACCCCTTTATTATAAGGGTTGAATGTAGTGAATAATTTTATTTTTATTGCTTAAAGGAAACCTAAAGAAGATTTGTAAAGCCATAGTAGAAGCCTCTGATGATGAGAAGCGAATGAAAGCTTTTGCTCCCATTCAGGAAATGATCACGTTTGTTCAGTTTGCAAATGATGAGTGCGATTACGGTATGGGGTACGAGCTGGGAATCGACCTGTTTTGTTATGGATCACATGTAAGTAAGCAAACTCAACACAATTTGATACTAAGCTAAATGGCTGAGGAGCAATGTGTGCCAAAAATCTGTTTAATGTGCTTTGCACCACATTGTGTTTGTTATATAGTAGTGATGAGCGAGTATACTCGTTGCTTCGGTGGTCTCCGAGTATTTGTGAGTGCTTGGAGATTGTTTTCTCACCACAGCTGCATAATTTGAATAGCCTGAATACATGTGGGGATTCCCTAACAACCAGGCAACCCCCACATGTACTCAGGCTGGCTAGCAGCCATAAATCATGCAGCTGCATCAAAAAAACTAAGTCTCCAAGCAGTCACAAATACTCTGAGATCACCCTAGCATGCTCGAGAAAACCCGAGCAACGAGTACACTCGCTCATCAGTAATTAGGAGGCATTGCCTGATATATGAAAATGTTGGCACAATTTTCTGGCACAAAGTAAGCCAGCTAATCAGTGGTATTAACTAGAGATGAGCGATTGTTCGGAAAATGATCGCCAAATCCTAATTTGGCATATTCGTACTATGTTCATGCCGATTGTATGTTTGGGGGGAGTATGGAGGGGGCACTAACTGGAGGGGAGTAGGGAGGGGCCAATTCATGGCCGGACTGTGCCTGTCGCCGATTGGTTGCGCCCAGCCAACCGCAACAAATCAGCAACGCACGATTTCTGTGACAGAGAAACAAACAGACGGAAGTGGACCTTAGACAGACATATAATAAAATATCTATCTCTGTTTGTAACTGAAATCCCGCGTTGCTGATTGGTCGTGCCCGGCCTCGACCAATCAGCGTTTATAAATAAACTATATGCATATACTAGAACGAGGATAACATGGTGGACAGTGTGTGAGGGAGAGAATAAAAATTTTCCCGTTTATCATATGGTAAAATAAATGGCGTATCTGAAGACTAAGTCATCCTGTAGAAAACAAGCTGTCATACAGCGATGGATGACTTCTAAGAGTCAAAACTTTATTAAAGACAGGAGAAAAAAAAAATGGCAGTGTCCAATGGGTTAAAACATAAATGTAAGCACCAATGTTTATACGAATACTAGATGGTGACCTGATTCTAACGCATCGGGTATCTACTATATAATCGTCTAATTTTGTCTGTAACGGAAATCCCATGTCGCTGATTGGTCTCGCCAGCTGCCCGCGACAATCAGTGACAGGCGCAGTCCGGCTGCGAATTGGCGTGGGATTTGAACCACGCTTCGCTGATTGGCCGTGACCAATCAGTGATATTGGCGCGGGATTAAAACACCGCTTCACTGATAATGTATATATTTTACCTGGAAAATCCTGTGTATTCATTGCATTATTCTTAAATCTTCATACATAAACTACATACATATTCTGGAATCCCCGATGCGTTAGAATCGGGCCACCATCTAGTAGAATATAATAAGCAGTGATGGGCTGTTACTACTTTATTACCACGATGGGAGTGCTGGTTTCAAAACCTCATTTTCTTCTGCTTTTGTTTTTCAGTACTTTCACAAAGTTGCTGGCCAACTTTTGCCCCTTGCATACAAGCTTCTGAAACGGGATTTATTTGCAGAAATAATTGAATCTCACCTGGCAAACCGAAGTAAAGAGAATGTCAACCGTCTAGCCACATAATGCATGAGAACACCGAGAACAAATATGCAACATTAATTGTGATCTGAATTATGCTATAAAATAGTTTTGTAATAAAATTGTCACCTTGTGTCTGAAGTCTGTAAGTGTAATGATTCGGTGACATTCTGACCTGAGAAAGAAGTGTACTGCTGCGCTTACTACTTACAAGATGACCTTGACTGAAAATTTAGGAATGTAAAAACTATTTTTTATTTTTTTTTTTGCAGCCAAATTAAAAATGAATAGCATTTGCAATAACCTGCGGTCTGACCATTTTGTACATGGGATGGCAGACCCTTTTCTACAGGTTACACCCGGATTGCATACGATCTATACAGATTACAAGCCATCCCAGTCTATTGGAAGCCGGAAAGGGTAAGTATCAGAGTAATTATGAGACGGGCCAGTGAGGCTAGATAAATGGGCCACAGCATCTTCAAAGCAGCAGGTCTTCAGTATAGCAAAAGTGGTTTAAGGAAGAACAGTGGTGGCAGGGTCTTAGTTGCCCAAGGCTTATTAATATGTAACTGGTGAAGCCCAACTGGCAACTCACTGCTAATGTCTTAGTACCAAAGGACACCTTCAGAAATTTCTTGATGGGTTAGAAGTGTCCTAGCTGCACAACATTTAGCCTAGTGATGAAACCACCTTAAAAACTGAGCCATATAGTTTTTCTTGTACTTGCTATATGCTGGATGTGAGGTCTGCGTGACCTGGTTGCTTCTGTTCTTGATCTCATTTATCAGCACAAGACTGGTGCTTCAGTGGCATGTAAAAATGTGGGCATCCCTAGTCAAACTTACTGCTGTGAACAATTACCGTAAGTAAGTTGATCTCTAAAAGGCCTAAAGTTGACATGTCTCCTTTTGTATTTTGGCCAAAAATATAGACATTTTAAAAATTAAAAAAGGGAAAATGGACCAATGCAAAAGTTTGGGCACTCTGTATTTTTAGTACCTAGTAACGCCGCCGCCGCCCCCCCCTTTTTTTTTTTTCTTCAAATTCTGCATTTATATCCCCCTAATGTGTGTTGTCTTCCTCTCTACAGTCTTTTCTCTGCCCTCCCTTAGCATTTATGTTCTTTCTCCCTTCTATACCCCTACTTCCAATCATCTCATCTGCAATTTCTAACATTAAGGAACGGGAGAGCTGACAAATTTGCCAGCATTAGCAGAGCAACACGCTATACTCTGATAGATCTAAATGTCATGATATTTATAAAAAAGATTTAGTAAGTTGCGTATGTTTGAGTTTAGGAAGAAAATACCATACAAATTGATGCAAAAATGACCATGGACTTCAACACATGCTGCTCTAAAAATCCTAGGAGTTAATTACTTATTTTTCTGGATGCTGCAAAGAAAGGTTACTCAGACAAGAAAAATTAGGTCATCAAAAGAAACTGTTCTGTAGGAAGTCTTGATTTAGAATGTACGGTAAATCTGTTTCCCCTTTCTCTTACTAGCAGCACATACTATATATCTGGTATATTCAGCCCCTGCAGGATGAGTGCAAATGTCGTCATTTTTCTACTCTGAAATATTTTCGACAAGACAATTTACAAATATTCAGCATAAAATGCTAAAAATAATCATTTTTTTTTTAAATGTGGAGTACGACAAAATTTGTCTATTACTCTGTCCTTTAACTCCTTTCTGTTCCATGTCGTATTATTGTCATAATGCTGCATAAACGTTGAATATGGCCCCATAAGATATTTGCCCCATATAGTGCTGCACAAATGTTGAATATGGCCCCATAAGATGCTCCATAAAGATATTTGCCCCATATGCTGTTGCTGCGATTAAAAAAAAAAAAAAAAAAAAAAGACATACCTCTCGTCGCTCAGGCCCCCGGCACTTGCAATTCTCACCGATGCCGCTGTGTCTTCCACGTCCCCTGCACTAACATTCAGGCAGAGGATGCGGACTAACAACGTCATCGCTCCCTCTGACCTGAGCGTCACTGCATAACACATCATAACAGAACCAGACCCCAATCATAAGACAACAAAACATTCACTCCTAATCTAGGAACTTTCCAATATTTATGGACACAACTATTTATCACTCTCCCATAATGAAAGTTCTGTATTGTGTATAAAATATGTGATTCTTCAGAATTTGCTTTAGTCTGTGCCTGATGAAGAGACTGGAGTAGTCTGGAAAGCTTGCAATTTATTACCAGCTTTTTAGTTAGCCATTAAAAGGTATCAACCACTGAGGACTCTCAATTCTAAATATTTTTTTTATCTATTGTCTAACACGGAACCAAGATATATATCTTTCCTGTACAGAGGAATGGGAATAGATACGAGAATCTCCTGTTGCTTTTAATAAACATGACACGGAGAAGGTTCTGGACCTGTGGGAGCGTGAATAACGGGAAATGGCCGTCGTCCTGTCTGTCTTTCCTGCACTTGTCCTGCCCGTATCACCTTGTCCATGAAACTCGTTGAGAAAGGACTAAGGATATTTATCACAAACATCTGCAGTGTTGCTGCTATTTTTCTTCTCAATGGGACTTTTTCCATGTGTTTTCTTCAGCAAGCACCTTCAACAGTGTGATCATATCACTGCAACGTGTCCATGATTCAGAGTCCACCCTGTGATACCTGTGAGTAAAGTGCGCTTCCAAGTGCCATTCGTATTTTCTTGGTTTTGGATGTCACAGAGAAGGTCTCAACCGTTTTTAGTTAAGAGTTTATAGGACCCCCAAAGTATTGTATAGAATGCGACTAACGGATGACTGTCATCCGCTTTGCAGGGGCCCTGAGTTACATGTTATGAGCATGACTGGTGGAGCTGGGGGGGTTGGAAGATTAATAGCAGAAGTGTTAAATACTCAAATCACATTTGGTGCAAAAACCTGTGCGTTAGGATTGACAAGCAAGGTGGGAGGATCTCCCCAGGCGAAGTTAGCTATTGCTAAAATACTCTACCCGACTAGAAGATCTAAAGCCACACACTGACTGGCAACCAAACCTCTCATGACAGCACCACCTTAGAGAGGGAATCTGCCCTTCACGAACAGGAAATCTAGAGAATAAAAGCGGCGCCTCTCCACCACCTCGGTTGGTTTAATATTCTTTACAGGGGAACTTCTTAGAAGGGTTGGTGCACCTGAAGATAGATGATGGAAGAATTTGATCCTTTCCCAGGCCTGACGGGCTGCCTTGGGCAGCGGTCCCCTCTCTTCCTCGGCCAGTGCAGGGTCCCTGTCAGCACCATAGTGGGTCCAGGGGACTTAAGCTTGTGTGCGGGCGCACATGAGCGGCATTCCTCGGGCAGTGATGGCCAGCTCTGGTGGGTTTGATATGTGTGCATGTCAGGAGGCACACTGGATAATGCAACGCAGGAGCCAAGTGACCCGGATCTTCCGGGATGTACCGGACGAGACCTGTAGGAGCTGGCAGTAGCGCAGGTCCTGCATTTAGGTGCGGAAAGTCCACCGGGTGAGCGCTTCCATGCTCCAGCTGTCCTCTCCAGGAAGGATGGAGCTACACACCGAGCAGCAGCATGTGCAGCCATAGCCTGATGGGAAGCCCCAGAAGATGATGGAGCAGCCGTGTCAGTGAGAAACTGAGTACTGCAAAGATTAGCAGGTCCAGTCAACGGACCTCTGGTAAAATGGACTATTCTTCAGCCTCTGTGGAGATGTGTCCTCCTTATTCCAGTACCATTTGATTGCCTCATAGTTGTAAGTGAACTTTGTGAAAGTTCACTTGGTAATGAGGTTTCTTTTGTTACCTGTCAATTATTGTCCGTGAAAAATGTATGTCAAATCTGAACACAAGGAGTGTCCGCTTTCTCAGGTGCTTAAATTTGGCTTCAGGTATGTAAGCTGGGGCCCTATACCTCTAGGCTAAAGCATGACTGGGCTTCAGAGTTTAACACAGCAGAACATGTTTATCTTTTTTTTGTGTGTGTAGTTGTCGTCCAGTCTATTTACTCCATCCATAAGATGGCACATGGTGTTTATACAGTACATGGTGTCTGTGAAAGTCTGCTCTCCAGCTGCGCCTCATTAGTTGGCCCCTTCAGGTGGGGCTAGTCTGAGAATTGAGGTTTATCACTCAAAGTGAAGGTTTATCCTTAATTCAGATGGCTTACTCTTTTAAATGAATGTCAGAGTTTGGGCTGGAGTCATACAGGCAAACAAGGCATTAGTTTGTTGGAAAATGTGGATGAATGAGTGGACAAGATCCAGTCCTGGCTATGGCAACCCAGGAGAGCAGAGCACCCACTGCAGCAATAGCCCAACTCATGTTCCAGTCATTAACTAGGATCCTGACGCCTCCATCCTGGTGGATCTATTAGGCATGACAGCTCTGTGTAACACATAGCACACTGTCCTGCGCATCATCTCCCGGAAGCACAATGCTGCTGACACTGTGGGCGTATGCAGACTTCTATCTGCAGGACTCGCTTTAAAAAAAAAAAAAAAAAAAAGTGCTTCATTGTGTCTGGTTGTCTCAGTACCGCATAACGCTACTTCATGGTGCCGCTGTGTCTCATAGCGCCTTATAGTGCCTCTGTGCCTAATAACGCCTCATGTGCCTTGAGGCCTCTTACTGCCTCATTGTAAAAGTACAGATTACATAACTAGTTAATGCATGACAAGACCAAGTTCAGCAACTGATCACTTTAAGGCAAGGTTACCAAATTCAGGGGCTATTAGTATGAGACAGAGGGTGACAGTATTCCTGACTGATGATCAGCTGACTCCGTGAAATGCCTGTTGAACCAGTATTTAATATCTTGGGAAAGGCAGGTACCTCTAAGGGTATGTTTCCACGTTCAGGAAACGCTGCGTTTTTGACGCTGTTTTTCCGCAGCGTCAAAAACGCAGCGTCCAGATGTTACAGCATAGTGGATGGGATTTCATGAAATCCAGACTCCACTATGCGTTAAAAAACGCATGCGTTTTTGCCGCGAAAACGCATGCGTGGTGCATTTTTTTGAAACGCAGCATGTTGCTACTATGAGCAAAACACGCAGGTACACCGCAGGTGACCTGCCAGTGACCTCAGGTGCAGTTTTGGTCAGGATTTTACCTGCATAAAATCCTGACCAAAGCCTGAAGCAAAACTGAACGTGGAAACATACCCTAAGGGTATGTGCACACGTAGAATGGTCCACTGCGGATTTTTCCGCAGCAGATTTGATAAATCCGCATCGTGTGCACAGAGCCTAAGAGCTTCCCTAGTTTTTCACTCTCAAAGGCAGAAGACATTAGGTAGTGTTTATACTCTGTTTAGCTCCAAGACACATCCAGTCTGCTCTACTTTCCAGCAGGCTGACAGGTGAATACCTAGCCTGCTCATGTGCATAGCTCCCCAGGTGCCCTAATCAAAACTTGTTGAGCTAGTGATGAGCAAATATACTCATTGCTCGGGTTTTCCCGAGCACGCTCGGGTGATCTACGGGTGTTTGTTAGTGTTCGGAGATTAAGTTCTCATCGCCTCAGCTGAATGATTTACAGCTAGTAGCCAGCCTAAGTACATGTGGGGGTTGCTAGGGAATCCCAACATGTAATCAAGCTGGCTAATAGCTGTAAATCATTCAGCTGCCGCTATGAAAACTTAATCTCCGAACACTAACAAATACTTGGAGGTCCACCCGATTGTGCTCAGGAAAACCCGAGCAAGAGTACACTCGCTCATCACTATGTTGAGCCAAGATTTAACCCATGCTCACCTGGAGTTGCTACAACCTGAAGGGCCTGTAAAGATTCCTGAGAGTTAGATTATTTAAAATGGAGTCTATTAGATCAACTATGTAAACCTCTGGTTTCATCTCTATATGGCAGTCTAGGAGTTAAAAGTATGTGTACGATCATGTTCCAATTAACATGAAATGCCCAAATTCCAGAGGGCAGTTCTCAGCATAAAATGAGAAATCAGGCTTTCAGCATTTTCCTTCAGTTTTCAAAGGGCACTTAAAGCTTTAGGGAGATTATAGTAGTAATGGCAAGTCTCCCTATGTAAAGAAAAATCATTGATGATACCTTACCTCGACGATTTCCGGATTATGGGCAGATGTATCAAGCGCTGCAGAACTCAGTTGGCAGAGCTGGAGTTGGGGACAACTTTGACAGGGTTAGGTTGTCTAGTTAAAAAAAATTGTTTAGATTAGAACCTAAGAGTGCAGGTCTTCCCATACACTCTGAGTCAAAGTTGTCTCCCAGAGGAGAAGGTGTCCTGCTAAGTGTCGTAAGTGTCAAAATTAATAAGCAGTCGGGCCACAACTCTAAGGAAGGCAATATTGCGGTTAGAAACTCTGATCTCTAGCATTGCAGTAGTAGCATAGTCACAGATAAACACACGGTTATTGCAATAAAAGATCATGTTCCTCTAACCTAAAGAAGCTTTAGGCTGTATATAACAAGGCTACCTTCATCTATCTATACAAGGTCACCATGTAAAGGTCTTGTCATACAACAGGATAACTACCTTACATAAACCATTAGGGGGAACTCTGCCAAGATCCTTAATGACACACACTGCTCAGATTTTTCAGGTGGAAGAGTCTCACTCTCACCTTTTATTTTTAACAGCACCTCATATAAAGGGGGAAGAGAATTGCAAGCAGACCATTGTGAACTGCATACACTTGAAACTGTCCAACATGCATTTAATAAGCATGGAATTTGAAAAGTGAACTTTGGATCTAGATCTATTTCCAATCCAGTGCTTATGACTATCGATCCTTCATTTGAATCAATGTATTCAATGTCTTTACACTAAAGACTATCATCCTGGTGGCCCTGACTTCGGCATGGCGAGTTGGTGACATTCTAGCTTTGTCGGTTAATCCATTGTTTACACAGATCCGTGAAGATAGGGTAGTTCAGGAAGGAGCCTAAGTGGCTTCTAAAGGCCCCGTCTCACTAAGCGATTTACCAACGATCACGACCAGCGATATGACCTGGCCGTGATCGTTGGTAAGTCGCTGTGTGGTCGCTGGGGAGCTGTCACACAGACAGCTCTCTCCAGCGACCAACGATCAGGGGAACGACTTCGGCATCGTTGAAACTGTCTTCAACGATGCCGAAGTCCCCCTGCAGCACCCGGGTAACCAGGGTAAACATCGGGTTACTAAGCGCAGGGCCGCGCTTAGTAACCCGATGTTTACCCTGGTTACCAAAAAAAACAAACAGTACATACTCGCCTTTCGGTGTCCAGGTCCCTTGCCGTCTGCTTCCTGCTCTGACTGAGCCGCCGTACAGTGAGAGCAGAGCGCAGCAGTGACGTCACCGCTGTGCTCTCACTCCTCACTGTACGGCCGGCAGTCAGTGAGAGCAGGAAGCAGACGGCAAGGGACCTGGACACCGAAAGGCGAGTATGTACTGTTTTTTTTTTTTGGTAACCAGGGTAAACATCGGGTTACTAAGCGCGGCCCTGCGCTTAGTAACCCGATGTTTACCCTGGTTACCAGTGAAGACATCGCTGGATCGGTGTCACACACACCGATTCAGCGATGTCAGCGGGGCCTCAACGACCAAAAAAAGGTCCAGGCCATTCCGACACGACCAGCGATCTCGCAGCAGGGGCCTGATCGCTGGTACGTGTCACACATAGCGAGATCGCTATGGAGGTCGCTGTTGCGTCACAAAACTTGTGACTCAGCAGCGATCTCGCTAGCGATCTCGCTATGTGAGACGGGGCCTTTAGTTCCTTAAAAGTTGGGAGATTGGGCACCTTTCTTTCGGTGCTAATATGGGGAATCCAAGGGACGTATAATACAAAAGCAGATGTCCCCATCAAGCAATATATAAGGTTGCGATTTTCACCTTGCACGTTCTATAGACGCTATAGGCGTGATCTGAGATAGCAATAATCTTCTGCTGACCTTTCCTTAAGGAGATGGGTTCTATAGATGTTGGTCCCACCCTAAATTTAAAGTTCCTCTGTAAATCTGTCTGGTGGTTTGGTCATGGGGGATAGAAAAACACAAAATTACTTAGCGGCTTTTGTGGTGTTGGATTTACGCAGTGGGTAGAAGAAAAAAAACAAAGTTCTTTTTATTGTGTATATTACTATTATGTGGTGTCCTCTCATGCTCTGAGATGGTGGTGGAGAGGCGCCGCCTTTTTATTCTGTAGGTTTCCTGTCCTTGAAGGGCAGATCCCCTCTCCCAGGTGGTGCTGTTGTCATAGCTTCAGGAAAATCACATTACCGGTAAGTAATTTAGTGTATCTTAATGGGAAAAAAAAAGGTTGATATCTAGAGGGGGACAGTTGGTAAATTTGGTGAAGTATGGGGAGACTGGATTAGCTGCGCAGCTGCGGTTTCAGAGGAGCTGGCTAGAGAGGTTTTATTTAAATTTACTGATCCTGTAAATTATGATTAGCACCTGTCTGGGTGTAGGATAATGCATTTGTCTAATTGCCTAATAGAAACACCTATTTGAGAATGGGTCTGGTTTTATTATAATGCACGCTGTGGAAGAGAGGGGATGTTAGTTCTGGGTTTGTGAAGGGGAGAACTGTATGGTGGTTATTTGAATGAATAATTGGATTATATAGGTGTCGGGGTGATCTCCTAAGGTGAGACCTTTTGTGATTGCCTGTTCCTGACCAAAATATGAGCCAAGTGCGCACATAAAGAAAGAGACACCAGAGTCGGATGTATGCTCTTTCCTCGGCGAAGGCTAGCACACATCTGAACTTTAGTCTTACAACAAAGAATCGTGTAACAAGCAGGAAGAGGGGGTTGTACAACTTCAGAACAACTATGGTGTCAGTCTATGACAGGTCGATGCCAACTCCACTCCATATATGGTATTTAATCCAATGTCCAGTGTTCAATGACTGATCACATTCAAAAAATTCCTTCCAGGGTGTTGCTCCAGGAAATAGACGTCATCTTGCCACATTACATCTGAGCTGGCTTTTGTAAGTGTTCTGTCTTCATACACGTTGATACCGTGTGTGATCCGACATACAGCATAAACCACTTCTGTCTCCCAAATAAGCAGACTGTTCTCTGTAGTCTAACTTGTTTATTGGTAAACATGAGCGCGGTAAAACTATATGATTTGGGTAAGTATTGGGCAAATAACAGCACAACTGATACTTATAACTAGCAGGGAAAGCCTACAGGATGATGCAACTTCTACATGTAACTACATACAGTAACTTGAAACGAACCCCTGTCCTTGGTTAGAAAGGGCAGAACACTCCCCGCTTGGCATCAACCGATGCCACACACAGCTCTTTTGGCGAAAACAGTAAGACAAGTTCTGCAACTGGTCTGAGGAATTAAACGAACGAGGGCACGAACAAGCAAATTCCAAGTTGAGAACCTGTGGAAAAGGTGGAATTTGAGGTGATTGTCTTTAGTCACCGTACGTAGAACGGATACCTGAGGGCGGATTTCCTCATCTGCCTCTGGATCTACCAGTTCAAAGATGTTTGACTTGTCCATGTATGGCGTCGAACGGTATAAGAATGTAGGGCCAGTAAACCAGGTCAAGTCCTTAAGGTGACTTGCTTCAACGGATCTGGTTGCGTGGTCCGCAGGATTGTGGTTTGTGGACACATAGTGGCAGCGTTTAGGTTCGGTGGATCTCCTGATCCTTAGCACCCGATTGCTGACAGACATAAAAGCGACGAGTTTCATTGCCAATGTACCCCAACACTACCTTGCTGTCCGTGTAGAACTCGACTTCCTTGACCTCCAGGTCCATCTCTGTCGAGATAAGCTCAGCTAACTCTACTGCTAGCACAGCTGCACAGAGTTCCAGTCTGGGTACTGTGTGTTCACGGAGTGGGGCCAGTTTTGTCCGGCTCATAACAAGCCTTACGTGGCATTGTTCATTGATGTCGGTAGTTTTCAAATACGCCACTGCTGCAATTGCTTTGGTTGAAGCATCGCAGAAGATACAAAGCCTTTGCATCTTGATTTCTGTTGAAGGCACAGAAGCATATGGTCGTGCCACGTAGAGACGACAGGGCTTCTAAAGAGTTCTTCCATCTCACCCACAAGTCTCTTTTCTCGCTGGGAAGCGGATCATCTCAATTGGACGTCTCTTGGGTGAAGTCTCTCATCATTTTACCTTGGATAGTTACAGGGGTTACAAATCCCAAAGGATCGTACAAGCTGTTTACCACGGACAGGACGCCTCTACGCGTGAAGGGTTTCTCTTCTTCGCTGATCTGGAAGGTGAATACATCCTTTTTCAAATCCCAGAGTAAACCCAGGCTCCGCTGCATGGGAAGGGAGTCCGTGCTTAAATCCAAGTCTTTTAAATCGGTTGAGTAATCTTGAGAGGGAAAGGCTGCCATTAGTTTTTGGCTGTTGGAAGCAATTTTGTGCAACCTCAAACTTGATGAAGCGAGCATTTCTTGTGCCCTTTTCAGGAGACTGACTGCCGACTCATCTGTGGATGTGGATTTCAGGCAATCATCTACGTAGAAATCCTTTTCTACAAACAATCTTACATCCGATCCATACTTTGCTTCACCCTCTCTGGCTGAATGTCTGAGGCCATAGACAGCGACAGCAGGGGAGGGGCTGTTCCCAAAGATGTGTACCTTCATACGATATTCCACGATGTCCTTGTAGGGGTCATTATCGCGGTACCAGAAAAACCTCAAGTAGTTTTTCTTCTTTAACAAGGAAGCAGTGAAACATCTGTTGTATGTCAGCCATAAATGCTACTGCATCTTTGCGGAAATGAAGAAGTACTCCCAGAAGTCTGTTGTTGAGGTCTGGACAAGACAGAAAGACGTCATTTAGAGAAACACCTTCGTATCTAGCACTTGAGTCAAATACCACTCTTATCTGACCTGGTTTCTTCGGATGATACACGCCGAAAATAGGTAAGTACCAACATTCCTCGGAATCTTGGAGTACAGGTGCAATTTCCGCATGGCCACTCTGGAATATTCTCTCCATGAAGGTAAAGAAGTGTTCTCTTGTTTCTGGTGCCTTCTGCAGTTTGCGTGTAAGGGAGACAAATCGACTGTAGACAAGTTCTCTGTTGTTGGGTAAGTGTTGCCTCTGTGGTTTGAATGGTAAAGGTGCGACCCAACTCTCTGATTCATCTCTTACCATCTCTCGCTCCATAATGCCCAAGAACAGTCTGTCCTCTATGGACGTTGCTACCTGGTTGTCTTCTCTTGTCCTGTCGAAAACTGTGCACCCTATATGATCTTGCTCACCGTCACATGCATGGTCCTCACAGGAAGGATCAGCTAACGGACAAGGTGGAGGGGTGTGGTGTGGCTATTCTTTAATCAGGAAACTGCTCTCACATGGCTGGAAGAGAGACGGACGTCCATTCTCGAGGGTATTGGTGAGCATGCTGTTGACTGATGTCGGCCTGTGTGCTCCACCCAAACACGTCTCCCACAATGACCCATCCTAGGTCAAGTCTGAGCATATGGGGCGTTTTGTGGGCCGTTAATCTGTCCTCTAGCCTTGTGGACCCATATGTATGTATATGTATGTCTCTTCCGAGGAGTAAGACGATAGGAGCTCCTTGATCCAGTTCCGGTATCAGGTGAGCTATACATCTCAAGTGGGTGTGATGAGCTGCTACCTCTGGTGTAGGTATCTCAGACCTGTTGTCGGGAATCTGGTTGCACTCCAGTATTGATGGCAAGGATAAGCAGGTTTGACAGTCTATAGACTCTACTTTGAATCCGGTCGCTTTTCTCCCCGCCGTCTCGACAGTACCTGCACATGTCTTCAAGGAGTACGGAGAGCCGGGACCAGCAATGTTGAAGGTGTTGAAGAAAAAGGACTTAGCTAGAGACCTGTTGCTCTGATCGTCCAAGATCGCATATACCTTGATTGCCTTTTCCCGTTGGCTCGCTGGGAATACTCTGACAAGACAGATCTTCGAGCAGGATCTTCCTGCTACGAGTTCCTTGCAGATCTCTGTACACTGAGAAGTGACCACTGGGGTGTCCATGTCAGTGTCCATCTGTTTTTCGGCAGACTCTTCTACTCGCGAGGATACCCCTGAGGGTGGTCCAGGGTGTAAAGCCGTGTTGTGCTCCACACTACTACATTCTGCACATTTCACACTGGTTTCACAGTTCTTGGCGAAGTGTGAGGTCGTCGCGCAGCATCTGAAGCATATCTTGTTTTCTTTTAGGAAACTCTTACGGTCTTCTAGAGACTTCTCCCTGAAGTCTCTACATTTTAGTAGAGGATGAGGTTTCTTGTGTAGGGGGCAGTGTTTGCTGAGATCCTGCGGTTTGTCCTCTTCTGGAGAGGACTTACTTGCCCTGTAAGGAAACCCTGTGGAGGTAACATTAGTTTTGTGTACTGCCACTGGTGTTTACACCAGAGGCAGTGGTACATGACATAGTGAAATCGAAACTGGGGTCATTTCTAACTTTGGCTTGCTGAGCAACAAAGTCTACAAACACTCTGAAAGGAGGAAATGGTACCTTATGAGCCTGTTTGTAACGGGACCCATGACTGACCCACTTTTCTTGTAAGTTGTAAGGGAGCTTTTCGACAAGCGTGTTGACACCTCTGGCAGTGTCCAGGAATGCCACCCCTGGTAGGTCACCTTCTGCCTGAGCAGCATGTACCTCCATTAACAAGTCGCTCAGTTCCCTGAGCTTTTGATAACCCTTATTTGCTATCTTGGGGAAATCATCAATTCTTTTATACAAAGCATTTTCTATAGCTTCTATTGACCCATAACATTCTTCGAGTCTCTCCCACACCATGCGAAGTCCAGTGTGTGGGTACTTTAGGTTAATGTTCCTGATTCTTTTGGCGTGTTCAGCTGACTCGCTCCCAAGCCACTTAACCAGTAGATCTAACTCTTCACTACTGGAAAGATGCAAGTCTCTGATGGCGTTCTGGAAAGAGGCTCGCCATGCTCTGTAGCTTTCAGCTCGATCAGTGAACTTTGCAAGGTTCTTTATCCGCCGAGAGCTGGTGACCAAGGGACTTGTAAAGTTCATAGTGGCTGAGTCAGTGCCAACGTGAGCTGGTGTGCTGTTGTCATGCGGTGTGGTGCATCCTCATACCTGGTAGGAGCTTCTGGCTTAGGAAAGTCTGTATAAAACCGTTCCGAAGCGAAGGGTGTCCCTGTCAGTCTGGGAGGAGGCCGTACCTTCTGTTCTGTAGGACGGTATTGGTGGTCGACGTCGTTTCGCAGTATACCTTCCTGCTTCCAGTACGGTGTTTGGAGGAAGGATCTCTGGTAATCTGTATAGGCTGGTTGGTGTAACAGATCAGAGTTATCGTCAATTTTAGGATGTTGGTGGACATATTCTGAGATTCGTTGGGCTGAGTCCTGTCGATCAAGGTCTGGTCCACGTACGTCGCTGCCTCGCTCGGATTCAGGAAACTTCACGGCTTCTAAGAACTCAGCTTTGGCTATTGCGGCTGCTGCTTCTTTTTCAGCGGAAAGCCTTTCTAAGGTCGCTCGCAGGCGTGCTGCCTCTGCGTCTCTATCGGCTTGCAGGCGGGCTCTTTCTGCTTCTTGCTCTGCTTCTTGGCGGGCTCTTTCTGCTTCTTGGCGGGCTCTTTCTGCTGCTTGCTTTGCTTGCAGGCGTGCTCTTTCTGCTTCTTGCTCTGCTTCTTGCTCTGCTTGCAGGCGGGCTCTTTCTGCTTCTTGACAGGCTCTTTCTGCTTCTCTATCTGCTTGCAGGTGAGCTCTTTCTGCTTCTTGCTCTGCTTGTCTTAACTAACTGCATCTCTTGTGCTGCGAAGGAGGATCTTACTTTTGCCGCCTCAGCTTCTGCTCGGGCGAGGGTGACAGACCTTTTCGATGAAGACTTGCTAGAGCGGCTTGTTTGGGACCTCGTCCTGAGTGAAGATGCTCAACTTGCAGACATTTTGTGTCCGTTTGCAGGCTATAGGACGTCTCAGAGCGGGTAGAGATGACTTCAGCGTGGACTGAGACGTGTCGTGCTTGTTGGGGGCTGCACTCTCGGTACTTGTGACTGTATGGCGGCCGCTGCTGTATCTGCAGGCAGTGTGGTATGGTACAAGCGGCTCCGTAAGTGTTATTTGCTATCGCTGGCGTCTAGCCTCCTTTTATTGTCATCCCGGCGTCTAGTATCCGTTTTACTGTTCTGTCTTCATACACGTTGATACGGTGTGTGATCCGACATACGGCATAAACCACTTCTGTCTCCCAAATAAGCAGACTGTTTTCTGTAGTCTAACTTGTTTATTGGTAAACATGAGCGCGGTAAAACTATAAGAATACAAATGATTTGGGTAAGTATTGGGCAAATAACAGCACAACTGATACTTATAACTAGCAGGGAAAGCATACAGGATGATGCAACTTGTGTCCAGGGAAAATACACAGAGAGAAAATGGGGAATTCCCTATCCCATGATACCTTGGTGTAACCCAGAATGCAACACTCTGATTATTACTGAAAAACACAGGTAATAAATTTAACCGCCACTGGGTGGTGCTATAACACAGCAAAAAACCAAAACACTAACAGTAGTGAAACTTTAATGCTTGAAACGAACCCCTGTCCTTGGTTAGAAAGGGCAGATCAGTAAGGGTACCGTCACACAGTGGCATTTTTATCGCTACGACGGCACGATTCGTGACGTTCTAGCGATATAGTTACGATCTCGCAGTGTCTGACACGCAGCAGCGATCAGGGACCCTGCTGAGAATCATACGTCGTAGCAGATCGTTTGAAACTTTCTTTCGTCGCTGGATCTCCCGCTGTCATCGCTGGATCATTGTGTGTGACAGCGATCCAGCGATGCGTTCGCTTGTAACCAGGGTAAACATCGGGTTACTAAGCGCAGGGCCGCGCTTAGTAACCCGATGTTTACCGTGGTTACCAGCATAAAAGTAAAAAAACAAACAAACCGTACATACTCACCATCTGATGTCCGTCAGGTCCCTTGCCGTCTGCTTCCCGCTCTGACTGACTGCCGGCCGGAAAGTGAGCAGATCACAGCGGTGACGTCACCGCTGCACTCTGCTCTCACTGTACGGCCGGATCTCAGTCAGAGCAGGAAGCGGACGGCGAGGGACCTGACGGACATCAGATGGTGAGTATGTACGGTTTTTTTTTTTTTTTACTTTTACGCTGGTAACCACGGTAAACATCGGGTTACTAAGCACGGCCCTGCGCTTAGTAACCCGATGTTTACCCTGGTTACCAGCGAACCTCGGCATCGTTGGTCGCTGGAGAGCGGTCTGTGTGACAGCTCCCCAGCGACCACACAACGACTTACCAACGATCACGGCCAGGTCGTATCGCAGGTCGTGATCGTTGGTAAATCGTATAGTGAGACGGTACCCTTAGGTTTAATAATTGATTTCATTAGCCATTCTCTCCTTCACATAGGCACTATTCCTGTATATATACACTGTATGACAACATGTAAAATAATTATTCTGCTCTAAACTGTTATTTGGCGTTCAATGAAAGTTTATCGATTTTAAAAAGAAAAAAACAATTAAAATACACATATTTGGTATCACTGGATTTGCAAAAGTCTGATCTATCAAATGTAAAATAAATTAATTTGATCAGTACACAGCGTAAAGAGAAGAAAAATCAAAATATGAATGAAAAAAGCAGGGGCAGCAGAGGTGCTAAATACTAATGTGGTAACAATTCACAAACCCCCCAATTCATGGAGTGGGTAGTAGCCTAGTATTAAAAATGCACTCGGATGAGGCTTGCATGGGTCACCAGTCACACAGGTACGCGTTTTTCACTGCATTCTGCTAGTGCATCTGACTTGGTGATGGTATGGCTGTTTCTTTTTCTGTGATTTTTTTCAGGTCGTCATGCTGTACAAATTAACAAATAACATTTCCTATACATCTACTTTACATCTGCTTTATTTTTCAAAAGTAATTTTATTTTATTAGGATGTTAGAAGGGTTAAAAGTTTAGCAGCTATTTTATGGTTTCAATAAATTTATCAAGCCTCTTTCCTTAAGGACCTATTAAGATTTAAATGGAGTTTGAGGAACCTATATATTGGAAACTCCCTAAAAAAGTGAAACCCTTTTAAAAACGGCACCCCTCAAATACTTCAAAATCGCTGTCAGGAAATTTGTTAACTATTCAGGAGCTACACACAAATTAATATAAAGTGGAATCATCCAAGCATGACAGCTCCATAGAAATACATGAAGCCGTTGAGTTCGGGTAGGGAGAGCCACCGGCCAAGTCTGTGCACTGCGTTCTGATTTGTATTGCCGTTTGACCACCCTAATAGTTTGGTATGTGATGATCAAGTCCTAGATTGCATTGTCAGGTCACCTGAATTTTCAAGAACCTTTGTGGGGCTCCACATACTGGAGTATACAGATGTGGGCATGTGGACAAGAATTTGTCTGAATAATAGTTTGGTATGTTATAAAGGTCCTCTCAACTGGGGCCCACCAAACAAAATATATATATTATAAAAAAAAAAAACATACCTTGGTGTCATTCATGTCAATTTAATAATTGTAAGACGTGTGGTAGGTCTCAAAACAGGGGACATACAAATACCTGGTTGTCATGGGCACATGGGTCATCAATAATACCAGGAATCGCTCCTTCTATCGTGCTTCCTACAAACCAGCTATCTTTTGGGGGGTTTTGGGTAGGAGTGGCAGAGATGGGGTAAATAAAATGTCACTCTGAAAGTCTATGAAAAGCAAGTGCTCCTAGAGACTTTTTGTACAGAACAAAGCTATTGTTGGAAGCAATCTGCATTAGGTAGATTGCTTCCTTTTTATGCCATGCCCTGGACTTCCGCTTCACCAGATATGGTTGAAGCACTTGGTTTGACAGGTCTACACTTCCCATGAATTTATTGTAGTCCATTACACAGGTTGTTGCGGTCTCTAATGGTGCCCCCATCTCTGACCATCACAGTGGTGTCTGTATACAGAGTGGTCAGCATGTAGACTTCTTTTTGGTCATTCCAATTTACTGCAAGAAGTTGGTCACTTGCAGATGCAAAAGATGCTCTCCTTCTGCAAACATCTGGACACCAACTATGATGGAAAACCCACTGTTTTTTTTTTAAAGACTGCCCCACTAGCCCTTTTATTTGAAGCATGGATGGATTTGTATAGGGGATAGCAAATAAATGGCTGCACTCAATTTTACTGTGCTAAAGCAAGGAAATGTGCGATACATGAAATGTGAATAGCATAATGGCTTGTGAAATCTATGAAAAAACACATGAGATGCTTAGCACAAGATTTGGCCAAAAATTGTGAGCCCATCCACCAAACGTCAAGGTAATCTCAGATCGGATGGCTGCCTAGTGTGAACACTTACCTATGGCTAATAACATGGTAAAGCCATAGGCAAGCCATTATGCTATTCACATTTCATCTATCGCACATTTCCTTGCTTTAGCACAGTAAAATTGAGTGCAGCCATTATCTATTTGCTATGTAAGACTTTTTTGGTTATGCGCCAGTTCAGACTAGATTGCTGTTCAGCCAGTTTTCCTATATTTACTATTGTATATAGGGGATACTCGTGTAATAGTTGCCTGTGTACTCACGGTCCTCTTAATGCAAAAAATAGCACTAGTTCACAATTTTACACATATTTTGTAGAATTTAATTCCATATTTGATGAGCAAGGAGGAAATGACTTGGTGGAAGGAATCACGGCCCTTGAAGCTCATTTTGGTCAGGGGTATACGAATTTAAAAATTAATGTTTTAGGAGGGAAATTAAGGGTCTTAATTTATTAAGACCATTATAGTTAGGGTCAATTATTTGGGGGGGTTACGAATTGTCACTAAAATGAAGAAATCACATTAGGACTTCAAAGCAGGATCGGGTCATGACAGCTGCAAATACAAGGGGACTGTGGACAGATTATGTTGCCCAGGAGAGTTTTTCTCTCTTTTTTTTTTTTTTAAATCAAACCCATGTTTAGTGTAATATTCCAGGCACATTTGCGTGGATCTATGAATGGGAAATGATGGACATGGGTTTTTGGGAAATCTATTGCCTGTATATAAATTTGTTGGACAATTCATGGGTGACAAAAATTTGGAAAAACTCAGAAGGTAAAATTGGTAACAAATTTTATTCCAGTGGTTGCTGAAAATGGGGAATGTGTGGGGAAAATTGTTGGGATTCCATTATGGAGGGTAGAAGTAGGATAGTAATGCTGATGATGGCGTCAGCAGCACTGGCCATGTTTGTGGGGTACTTGAAGCAGCGCAACACGGCACACACATCCCGCATATAGGCCCACTGGTTGGTGAAGTGGTGTTCTGAAGAGCGACCCACCCGTGCGTACTGCTGCTCAGTCTCCCCAACATATACTTGGTGGAGTTCCACCTTGTGGGTACGTTGCATATGAGGTGTTGAGCGGGAAGGCAGAAATGACGCTGCAATGCAGACCGCCAAGCAGCATCGTGAGAACGCCGAAAGTGCACACAGTCGCATTTTCGCCAGGAGCTCTGATATATCAGGATCATTTTTAAGGACACTCTGCACCACCAAATTTAGCACATACTCCATGCAATGCAATATGCGTCAAACCGGCTAGGCCCAGAGCTGCTACTAGTTGCTCCATGCCAGGCTTGAGGTTCTACAGCACCAACCACTCATTGGTCTGTTTAATCCCTGTACACGGCTCCTTCGCTGTGTAGGATTTTACCCCCAAATTAATTTCATAACAGCCTGCTGTCTTTTACCCCTGGCTGTGTTGAAGTTGGTGGTGCAAGAGTTACACTAACAGTATGAGGAAGCAGTGGAGGAAGAGGAGTAGGATGCAACATGGACAGAGAAATGTCCAGCAACCCTCTGCCTTCCGCCTTAGCTGCCACTACATTTACCCAGTGGGCAGTTAGGGAGATATAACGTCCCTGCCCATGCTTACTGGTTCACATATCAATGGTTATGTGAAACTTGCCACTGATTGTTACACAGTGCACACCTGATTTTGTCCACATGTATGTAGGGCAGGGATGGCTCGCCTGGGGAATAGTGGCAGCTGGGAAGCACATACTGTGGAACAGCCACCGCCATCAGTTTTTTAAAAACTGACCATCTCCAGCTGGAATTGCAGCACTTCAAAGGCCAGGAATATTGAAATAGTGTCACTCAGTACATGGGTGGGTACTTTATCTCTCTCGAGTGCTTGGGGGATATACACTTCCATGGCAGTGTGGAGATGCTCTGTGAAACTGCTTGGTGGTGCTGGCACATTCTCTCTTTGCGGTGAGCCAGGTGGCCCTGTTGATTAGGAAGAAGAGGCTGAGAGGGTAGCAGACGAGGGAGCAGGAGGAGCCTCATATTTCTTGTTTTTTTCTGGTGTATTCTACTGCAGCTCGTGCTTTGAATTCAGATGCCTCATCATGCATGTGGTGCTCAGGTTCAGAACATTTATGCCTCGCTTTAGGTTCTGACGCCACAGCTTGCAAACAACCCATCTCTTGTCATCAGCATATTGCCTGAAGAAATACCACCCCATGGAGCTGGCTTTGGTGTGCTCAGTTCATCCATAAGGCGGGCAGTAGCCGCAAACCTACTGGCTAGGGGCCACCCGCTATGCTTTGGCACCCTGCTCCCTCTTTTGCTATAGAGCATGACCACCTCCTCTTCCTCCAAAATGAAAGTCACATAGATGGCCTTCACTCCTTGTGGGACCTATGACCTCATCATCCCCTGCATCATCTTCTCCTTTCATACTCCTCACAACTACCCTAACTTTCCAGTCTGCACACTGCAGAAAGCCGCAGCAGTTGGCACCTGTGTTTTGCCATCAGAGATGTGCTATGGTGGTCTGCTGACTGTGTGAGAATGAATAGACTGGAGGACTAGTGCAAACTGAACAAGTGCTTGGGTATCAATGCACTCCATCTGTTTCACTTAAAAAGCATAAGTGACTGATGAATGAATTGGGACGGAGGCTGCTTAGCTGATTTGCAAGGGGGTGAGGTGCCAGCTCTGCACTTTCAGCAGGGGACCAGATAGAAGACAATGCGAAGAAACTGGATGCACTCAGCAATCCAATCAAAAACTGCCACAACATGTTTTGGCCTCACCATTCATCCAGCAATACTCGGGCCTATGGAATTACGCAGAATGTCCTGTCACCTGCGTGCACCAGAGGAAGGTGTTTCATTTAAGCACCTAGAAGGCACAGAATGACCATGTCGTCTCCCTGCAGCAGCTACACCAGCAGCATCACAGCCATATTATCCACAATTTGATGCGCTTCTCTTTTTTTTTTTGCACACCAAAAAAGTGCACAGTAGAGAACAGAAATTGCCCAGCATATTATTACACTCTTAGGGTACTCCGCACCAAATTGTTAGGGCAAGGCACCCAAGGCTGAGAATAGAGTGGCGGCGCAACTCATGATCAGACATTTATACAGCCAATCACAGACATGTCAATACTTGGCATGGCTGTGATGTCTCTGGAAGTGCCCACAGCCAAAAAGTTAATCGATTGGCTACACTGCAGCCTTTCAACAAATTTTGTTCGACATCCGAACTCGAACACTGCAACGGACTTACAGGATAAGTTCATGTTCGGAGCTCAGCACCGTAGACTAGGTGTCTGGTACAAACCCCGAACTTTACTATTCGGAATTACTCATCTCGAGTTACCACATTATTCCCTAGGTGAGCCTTACCATATCTTTGTTACTTTTTAACCTCCTAAAGTAGGGTAACCCTATTTTGTGCACGCTTCCTTCTACAGATCTTTTGGTCTCTGTCAGGCTGGTATACAACATGCGTTTTGCTGATCCAGAAAAACTTAAATTGACTGGGAGTGGGAGGACAATAGCAAAAGAAAAAAAAAAAGCCACAAATATCATGTACATCAGAGGTTAGGAGTTCCGGTTCAATAGCTATACAGTTTGAAACAATTGCATTGATTTTGCTCATGTATGGCCTCATTGATAAAAACAAATGCTGACAAAAGAGTAAAAATATCCAAGTTTTAATTTTTCCAGTTGATGGCCGAAAATAAAAGCAATGACTTGGTGATAACATACTTCAACGTTTTGTCAGGATTTCTTTTCAGCTACGTTGTTACCCACAGATTCTCACGATTCATCTAGTTTTCATCACATTGACTGATCAGGGCTATGGTGAACATAGACAAAACAAACAAGACAATATAGTTTCCCCAATAAGTTTATTTGGATTTCCACAATACAGAGCAACTCCACTTGTCACTTCCAGTTGGTTTGTAATGTAGATGATATAATCAGAATGCCCAAATAGTAACTTCCTCTAGAACTGCATCCATGCTACTGCCATCATCCTTATAACAATCCTTGGAACAACTCTGTTGCTCATGAGATCCCATTATGAAGAATTAGATGGTCCTCTTACAACGCGAAACTTTAGACTTCGGCTATGTGCACACGATGCGGGATTTGCTGCGGAGCCGCAGCGGATTTTTCCATGCAGAAACGCTGCAGATCCGCACTGTGATGTACAGTCCAATGTAAATCAATGGGATAAAAAAAAAAGCTGTGCGGAAAAAATCAGTGCAAAATTGCCGCGGATTTCAAAGAAGTGCATGTCACTTTTGTGCGGATCTGCAGCGTTTCTGCACTCCTCCATGATAAAAATCCGCAGTGGCAAAAACCGCAGAAAATCCACATCAATTCAGCACAAAAACCGCACAAAATCCGCATAAAAACCACGGCAAATCCGCAGCTGCAGAGATGCGGATTTTGTGCAGAAAATTCTGCACCACTTTTCCTACGTGTGCACATAGCCTTTAGGCTCATCAGAATACAATGCACTTTCCAAGGATTATTACAATATTTATGTTACCAGACAGCAGTGGAATAAGCCAGCTGAAGCCTAAACCCCACAATGCGGCTGTTCCTGTGATGGTATGGAGCACAATTGGCTCCCTAATAATGGAGTATCTAATCACAAACTTGGGGTGAAGTGCAGTAGCCATCTTTATTGGTTAGTAGTTCTAGTTTCCCCTTTAATTAGGATTACCATTTTAGTTTTGGCTATTGTGTGTTATTGCTTATTTAGAGGTATTTTACCACTTTTAGGCCTCAGCATTACCGTGAGGAGGTTGGTGTTGCTGTGCTTTAAATATGGTTCATGCATACTGATCAAAATGAAATTTTTTTAATTCGATAGGATAGAAATGTTTTTTCCAAGAAAGTTATGATTTGGGGGTCTAAGTTTTTGTCACTTTGATCATATATGATTACTTTTATTTGTTTTCACATTAAACATATCAAATACAATTAGCGTCCAGTGTCTAGCAGATTTAACAAGGACTCATCATAGGGAAGGCAAAGGACCACAAAAGTTGAGATGTGCAATTAGTGCAATTAAGTATCAAGTTTTTCTTGTCTCCGTTTGCCTGAAACTGTCATGACTGATTGAACATCAAGCAGAATATACATACAGATGAACATTTCCACCATCGGGTACTGTAGGTAGAGCAGTATAAACAGTTGTCAGTGCTTGCAGTATACAGAAGGTAATAAATTTGGGTAGTATTCCACGATTTTCCTAAAGCGTCATACCGTGCAAAGGCTCCACGACAGAAAAAAAGAAAGTCTTCACAGCTCATCAGAGTGGCTCTATCCACTTCAGGGTCTGTCTAACAATGGCCTTAACACTGCAAAACATTAGTGGATGAAACGCTTCCAGCATACAAAATAACATTGCATAAATCACTTCACGCCATGGAACGGAGCATAAAATAAACACATCCACTTTTGTAAGCCGTCTAGGAGAAGAGATGTCTGCCCCCTGCACTTGTCAGCAGTTCTGTACCAAGCTAAGCGCTGTATGGCACATTTTTGGATTCAATGGCAGTATATCTCAATATGAGACATGGCTGCTTTAAGGGTCTCCTCGTGGAATATAACAGAGGAGTGTCAGACGAAGGAAAGAAGAAATAAAATCTGTCCTGGAATGTTCAATAAGTGAAGTGTAATCAGTTGACAGCTCACACTTTCTATCCCCAGCATTAAATAGGGCAGCAAATCTTGACGGATGGCTCAATTCCGGGTTATTCCCTGTTCTCAACAAGCATAAACTAATGGAGTCTTGTACGCTCCTGTAACAGACATGCCCTTGTCACCTCCTTACACTGGAGGATATTACACTGCCCGCTACCAGCAACATATTCCCAATACATTATCAGCCCACATGGTGCCTCAAATTTGATCATCCCTTGAATTTGTAAGGGAGGCAAAATGTCGCACAATGGAAAACCTTTATAATTTTTTTTTTCCAGTTTTTCATACAACTCCTCCATCAGGGCAGAGAGTCCTTCAGTAAGCTGACCTCCTCTTCAGTCACCTCTACGTCTTCTTCATAAATGGCGTTCAGTTGAACATTATCAGCTCGGGGTCGTGGTTTGCCATTTGGGCCATATGGCGGAGTATATCTTTTTTTGTGATAATGCCAAGGAGGCGTCTGAGAAGAAGGAAACAAGCTCAGTTAAAGGAAAGGCAATATTTGAAGAAAAGCTAGCTTAGCCATTGAGAAACAGGAAAGAGAAGATACAACAGTGTCCAGATCAATGAGAGACAACATTAGACCACCACCGATTACGATTGCCAATAGCTTTGCTGATAAAATGGGTCAGGCTTTTCAACAGTAAAGAACTGGAGAATGACAAGCTGATTAAAGGATGATCAGTGTCTTAAATTTACTTATCCTGATGAACTGAGCTTTTTATCGCCTGTGACACCATACTGCGCCAGCACATGGAGAAGAAGACCGCAATATGTGCACCGAAACTATGGATGTCAGATTATAAACAGCTCAGTAATCTTAGCTCATTTCCCTTCTGAATGTGCAAAAAATCAGAGAAGAATTTACTCATGAGAATTTAGTAAGAGATTATTAAATGGGTGAGTAACGTGAATGTTATCCTGGTACAGTATTTCCAAATCTTTCCTTATGGGTAAGTAATACAATATTTCTACCTGAATTGCATCACCCTTACTGTGTAGTGACATAATATTAGGCAGCAAGAACTAACTTACTAGTGATGTTGAACATGAGGTCCTATTTGATTAGCATGTTACAGCAGCAAAGTCGGGCAGATTGATATGTCACAACGCAGCCAATTGCTTGTTAGGCCATGATCGCATTTCCACTTTTATAGGATGCCAAAAAAAAAAAAAATCCACAAATTTGATCTGCTACAAGCTCCATTCATTCATTGGTGACAAAAATGTTCAAAAATGTTTTTGTGACCACAATCAACTTTTTTTTTTTTAAATTGGATCATAAAAACAGTCTGCTCAACTTTTTGTCTGGGCAAAACAAAGCAAACTGGTTTTTTTTAATTTTTTTACAGCATTTAAGTCTATAGAGAGTCTCAATGGATAGTTATCAGTTACTTCATCCATTAAGTTAATGTTTTTTAAGCATAGTTCATACCCAAAACAGTATAGATATAACCACATCTAGTAAAAACTGATCCATTATATAAAAAAAAAATGAAACCAAACTGTGGATCTGTTTTTGCTGTTTCTAAGTAATCCGTTTTTATTTTGTTCTTTAAATACTGGATCCGTTACAAACGAATGACAACTGGACATGTAAACAGAGTCTTAGGCAATCACTTGTTTTTGCATGGGAACAGCAGATTCAACCACAGAACTACATGGCTATTATAACTGGACACTGTTTTCTGGGTAAAATAGATGTTCCTCTGCAAAATAAAATTATTTTTAACAATTAAAAAACAAAAATACAGGGACAGTCAGCTCGACATCTACTGCTCTTACATGCTGCTCACGGATAGGACTGTATGTTCATGTGATCGGTCTTTGCTTAAGAAATTTACAGTTTAGCCAATTTCCAGTACTGTAGTAATATCATCACCGCAGACCTTGCAAAATGCATGAGTTACATGCAACTGCTGAAGGCCAAACAAAAGTAGAGTCTGAAATCTGAATTCTCGTCATAATAAAAACCTCCACCAGGATAACACCACAAAGCGGAACATATTCAGCAGACGCCCTCGTTACTCCGGTTAGTACTTCCGCTTGTGAGAGGACGCATGAAATTCTTCTGTATTGGGAACAAACTGAAAAAGTGAGAACACACTAAAAGCGATCATTGTAAATGATTGACATCTGCAACTAAGTCAAAGCAACCAGCAGAATCTAGCAAGGTGCATTCACAAATGGAGAGCTACAGCAAAGCTTTGGTACATAAGGCTCTATACTAGACTCCGGGCACCAGTTTTTCTACATGTATCATTACAGAGGAGAGCACATGTAACCCAAGGAATTAGCACAGAGGTCAGATGAGGCGAGGGATGATGGAGCTAATGCCAACTCTAATGCAATGCTATGAAATACTGGGGACTTCAGTTAAGGAGAAACTAACACAGAAAATGGGTGATATACCTTTCACATTCTTGTAGTCCCAGCCATAATCCGTGAAACTTTCTTTGCAGGTGATGATTATAATATACAAAATATATGGTGAGTCCAGACTGCAGGAATACCTTTTGCTTACCCTAGAACAGCATGTCTCAGAGTCCGAGTCCTGGCAGTGCCGGGCATCAGTATCAAGCAGAAACGCTCAGAGAGTGCCACCCCGCACGAAAGCACAGGACCTGCCAGTAGGGGGCAGAGGTGGAAACGGGCAATTCTGACTGGTGCTTCTATGGAGGCACTGTGAGCTAGACACTGCGGAGGAGATAGGAACACCAAATACTGCAGTGCGACCTAGGAGGAGTTCTGCTTTATGGGGCTGTGGGAGATGCTATGGGTAGAGGTCTGATCTTCGCCAAAGTGATACCATATTTTAAGTGATATGGAAGGGGGTCGCCTAATTCTCCAGAGTATGGTTCCTTCATAGTTTAGCCGCAAACTGCTGCAGCTGGTCTTTGCCTTTATGGAGCAGCTTCTACATCCCTCACTTCAATAGCCAGAACTGTATGAGCACTTGTTATTGTGGATAAGTTAGCACAGTTAATGGTATTTTGGTGCTGTACATTTACATAATGTATTGAATTTTTTTTTTTTTTACAGTGATGCTACATTTATTTATGCTAGGGGAGCATGTTTTGTAGCAAGTGTGCAGTCTGTCTGTCTTTACTAGGGGGTGAAAGCGGTGTTGCCATTTACCTATGAAAAGGTATATACGATATGTGTTTTACATAGAGTCCTTGATCATCGGGTTACTATTTAGGGCCCTTCTGTACATCCATGACTTTGCACCTAATCTTAGTATGTTATAAGCACTGCTCTTGCTCTGTTGCTAGTATTTGTGATCTCATCGTCATGTTTTTTTTAATTGTTTAATACTTCACATTATATGTATATGCAATAAAGGAAACACCTTTTCAGCTTTAAAAACTCCCTTTCATGTTTTTGTCTAGATCTACTGTGGAGTGAGCCATTTCTATTACAAGATTTTAGGAGCTGAATTTTAGACCTATTGTATTTACCTCGACTATCATGTACATACATGTTCTATATACATACCTGTTATGTATTACTATTTTTGCACAACAAAAACGCAAAAAAAAAAGCGATGGCCTTATTCTGAAAGATATAGCTTTTATTCTGTGGATGGAGTTACCTTTGTGGGACATACTACAGTTGTGCTCAAAAGTTTACATACCCCGGCAGAACTTTTGCTTTCTTGGCCTTTTTTCAGAGAATGTGAATGCTAAAACCAAAAACTTTTCTCCACTCATGGTTAGTAGTTGGGTGAAGCCATTTATTGTCAAACTACTGTGTTTTCTCTTTTTAAATCAGAATGACAACCTAAAACATCCAAATGACTAACCATATGCACAGAAGCTGACTCAAGTGTGTGAATGGCTACTAAAGGTAACATCCCCACCTGTGACCTGTTTGCTTGTAATCAGTGTGTGCATAAATCTGAGTGAGTTTCTGGGATCCAGACAGACTCTTGCATCTTTCACCCAGCCACTGACGTTTCTCGATTGTGAGTCATGGAGAAAGCAAAAGGCCATGTGCACACGCTGCGGATTCCATTGCGGAATTTTCCGCAGCGGATTTGATAAATCCGCAGTGCAAAACCGCTGCGGTTTTTACTGCGGATTTATCGCGGTTTCTATTGCGGTTTCCGCTGTGGGTTTACACCTGCAGTTTTCTATTGGAGCAGGTGTAAACCCGCAGCGGAATCCCCACAAAGAATTGACATGCTGCGGAATATAAACCGCTGCATTTCCGCGCATTGTTTTCAGCAGCATGTGCACTGCGGATTTCATTTCCCATAGGTTTACATTGTACTGTAAACTCATGGGAAACCGCTGAGGACCCGCAGCTGTGGAAACGCTGCGGTTCCGCAGCAAAATCCGCAGCGTGTGCACATACCCAAAGAATTGTCAACGGATCTATGGGGAAAAGGGAGTTGAACTGTATAAAACAGGAAAGGGATACAAAAAGATATCCAAGGAATTGATAATGCCAGTCAGCAGAGTTCAAACTGTGATTAACAAATGGAAAATCAGGGGCTCTGTAAAAACAAAACCACGGTCAGGTAGACCAACAAGACTTTAGTCCACAATTGCCAGGAAAATTGTTTGGGATGCAAAGGAAAACCCACAAACAACATCAGCTGAAATACTGCTCTCTCTGAAAACTAGCGGTGTGGCCGATTCAAGATGCACAATAAGGAGGCACTTGAAGAAAAATGGACTGCATGGTCGAGTCCCCAGAAGAAAGCCATTACTGCACTAATGCCACAAAGTATCTCTCCTACAATACGCAAGACCGCACAGAAACAAACCTCAAAACTTCTGGAACAAGGTAAATTGGAGTGATGAGACCAAAATTGAACTTTTTGGCCACAACCATAAATGTTACATTTGGAGAGAGGTAAACAAGGCCTATGATGAAAGGAACACCATTCCTACTGTAAAGCACAGAGGTGGATCACTAATGTTTTGGGGATGTATGAGCTACAAAGGCACAGGAAACTTGGTCACAGTTGAAGAAAAGATGAATGCAGCACGTTAACAGCAAATACTGGAGGTAAATTTGCAATCATCAGCCCGAAAGCTGCAAATGGTAAGTACTTGGATGTTCCAACATGACAAAGATCTAAAACGCAAGGCCAAGTCGACCTGTCATTGGCTACAGCAGAACAAAGTGAAGGTTCTGGAGTGGCCATCTTAGTCTCCTGACCTCAATATCAGTGAGCCACTTTGGGGAAATCTCAAGCGCGCATTTCATGCTAGACAGCCCAGGAATTTACAGGAAATAGGTGCTTTTTGTCAAGAAGAGTGGGCAGCTTTACCATCTGAGAAAATAAAGAACCTCATCCACAACTACCACAAAAGACTTCAAGCTGTCATTGATGTTAGAGGGGGCAATACACGGTATTAAGAAATGGGGTATGTGAACTTTTGATCAGGGTTATTTGGATGTTTTGGGCTATCATTATGATTTAAAAAGAGAAAACACAGTAGTTTGACAATAATTGGCGTCACCCAACCACTAACCATGAGTGGAGAAAAAGTTCTGGTGTTATCATTCATATTCTCTGGAAAAAGGCCAAGAAAGCAAAAATTCTGCCGCAGTATGTAAACTTTTGAGCACAACTGTATATTTGACTTGCGTACTATTCTGGGCTCTAAACATATTTTTAATCACAGTGTCATGTTTTACAAAATGAAGACAAAAACAAAAAGCCATCCTGGCATTCTTTAACTTGTTTTTTTCTCTAATCCCATGTTTACGCTGAGGAAATAACAACATTACTTTATTCTGCAAGTCAGAAAAATTGCATAGTTTCTTAATGTTTTTTGTGTTTCCGAATGTTTGTGGCAGGGTTAGTAACTTGACTTTTTTCTGACTATTTTTTATAGATATAGGAAAACTATAATAAATCATTATGATTTTAAAAGTGTTGCATGTCTACAGCCCAAAAATCAGATATGAAGACATTAATGAATTCACTGTAAAATGATTATTTTGACTGTAATTAGTATACCGTGTCTTTCATCTTCAAAAACAATCATCGACACCTTTTTTTTTTTATGGACAGGTCAAAAAAGTGCTCTATTTTATGGTCTGTCCTGAAATTTCTGGATGGTTGGCAACCCTGGTGTAACAAATTTATTTCTAGGATGACCAAATTGTGTGAGGGTGCAGTTCTTTTTTGCAGATTTTATTGATACCATTCAGAAATTATGATCAATTTTTAATCCGGGGTTTCTTCTAGAGACGAGAAAAAAAAAATTCCAGAATTTCTGTTATCATTGTATCACAGTGGTAACTGTTCAGCTCAAAAAACAAGATATTTTATAGTTTGGGTAGTTACAAATCTGGCAATCACTTGTCTAATGCACTACTTCAGTATTTAAGTGTATTAGCCTGTCACCGCTTTACAGTCCATTTAGACAGGAGGAATGAGGCCCATTAATGCTCGATAATCTACTACATACGATATACAAGTCGATGGCTGCTTGTTTACAGTTCTGAAAACATGGGTCAGCAGAGTCCGATGGGAACAGAATGAACGCTAATACGATTGTTCTGTCACCATACATCATGTTGTTCACAGCACATCTATTAAAAGGAGCTTTTATCAGTGTCCATCAACATGATGCTGTAAAGAGCCAATGATTTTTTCCATACAGGCATAAATTATTTGCTCACCTGATGAATGAGTGTTATGATCATTCTTGGAGTGGTTGCAGGCATGTTTACACAGGTCCATCATCCTTAACCAGCCTTCTTATGACTAAAAGGTGTCCAGTTTATATTTCAGTAACTATTCTCAATCCTTCACAGGACAGAAAGATCCCCCATTAAGTCGTTTGGGAAGTAGGGTGTAAAGAGTGCATTTAGTATATGCACCCACAAGTTCATCTTTATTATATCATTGAGATACCCTAATCTTCTAGAATGCAGTGAAGACGACAGGGCACCTCTTACCCTTTTATGAATTGTAAAAAAAAAAAATTAAAGGAGCCTGGAAGAAAGTGGTCCCTTATTAAAGGGAATCCGAAGCCACAGTCCTACAGATGGGATCATAACTCACAGTTCAGTTTTCATAGCCATTGCATTATTGTGCATGAGCTCTCTGAAAGAAATTATCTATATATGTATTCACATATATGAGACACATCTGACAATGGAAATCATTATCGGACAATGGAAATAATTAAGAAAATGACATAAAGGTGTACCTTCTGTTAGTTTCTTGGGGATTTTTTTTTTTTTTTTTAAACAAAAAAGCGGTACATAAGAAAACAGAAAAAGTTGTATCATACTCTAAGGAAAACTGGCATTCATCTCACCATTCACCAGCTTGTAGTCTCCCTATCCTTGCCAATAGGCTGCCTGCCAATGTTCAGAAGCCATCCTAGGGCCTCAAAAAGATTCAGTATCAGAGAGATATATAGATTTTTTTCTCTCTGGAAGAATGGCTGTCCTGGGCACATCACTGGCATAATACTAGAAGAGCATGCCCACTTCATTAGGCATAAACAGAAAAATCTGTATTTTCAAGGGAATTTACATATAAAAAGATCTAAAACGATAATGTCTGACTGCACATCATCTTTTACACGTTGATAGATTTCTAGGGTGGGAATGTGATACTTTCTAACAATAGTAATGCTGTACAGGGACATGGATGTAACAAAGTCAGTCGAAGCTTTAGGCTCTGTCCATTTGCCAAACACAACTATCTGATACCTATGGCTTAAAGGAAATGTTACCCCTATTAGTATTATGACTTGCTTGTGTGTGTGGATGCAACATGTACTAGGTAAGCAAAGTGCAACCCTGCAGTCTAGACCTGTCAATAAGTCAAGTCCCCCTTTAATTGGTCCATTGCGAAAGACGGGTGAAGAACTTTTACAAACATGTGCTGGTGTATTGAGACTGCAGAGCCGTTGCGGATGTCTAGTCCTAGCAGGAATACTTTATATGACCAGGTGAGAGCACATGTATATAACATACTACTACTACCATCGCACATTTAGGTCACCCCAGCATGTGCTTCTGACCACTCTTTTTATTTTGTGCCTACAATCTAATAGCCAGAAAGCAAGCCATAGCCATTTATATCTAATGCTAGATGAGCTACTCAAATGTTAGGATTTTTTAATAAGTCTCAGTAAAGAGCTGGTGCCTACTACGTTGCTTTGCTAATCATATGTCAAATAGATCGGAAATGCTGAGCAGCGGTGTCTGCCGGCTGCAGAGCCCAATGAGAACTTTCAGCCATGGCCGTCAGCGGCTGCGATCGGCTGGAGCAATGTGCTCTTCAGTTGACCTGGTGATGTGTGTGAACAGTTGTCAAATTTCATGCTTCCTGCCTCCTAAGAAGTGACTACAAGTTAGAGGCGCTTTGTCTAATCACCAAGGGTTCCACGTGCTGCTTTAGATTCTCGAGATGTTCTAATATGTTCTTCTTTGTGATGATCCCCAAGACAGTCCTGAAACAGATCATGTTATGCTAATAACTGAGTTGGAACTACAAATGGAGAAAACAAAAAGAATGAAGCAACAGAAAATAATGGCAATGTTATGGGCTGAGGGGTGGAATGGCGGACAAACAACTAGAGGCTTTGTCAAAGTTTACATAAAAATAAAAAAAAAAGAGAAATATAAAACCATACACTTCTTAGTCTTAAGATAACCCTGAGGAGCTGCTTAGTATCAGCACCCTGTCTATCGTAGGTGTCAGGAACATACAACATGTAGTGTGAGCCATAATAATGGCACAATGTGAAATCTTACCAATATTAGTACTGCAGTGAGCTGACAAACTGTTAGAATAGCAGAGACATGGACATGTGATAAGAGTCCTGGCAACAGGCACTACGCCATATCTCAGGATTCTGAGCAAACCAGACTACAATCTGTACACATTTTAGTGGCTTGTGGACTGAATAGATTTTTAGCAGTGGTTTATTTGCTGTGATCACTCCCTGTCTTCTAACACACTTCTGTACTACGCTGCCATTGTAGCGATGCTCAGTAATCGCTCAACTTCGGAATGAATTAAATGAAGCAAGGGTTAAGGAACAGGTGGAAAGTCTCCGTAGTTTGTAAGCAGAACATCTATTAGGACAGGAGATACGGCTATTAATAGCTGCACGGTATGTCAGTATTACTTCCATGGACAAATACTACAGCTGTTATTGTGAGAGCATGCCATAATGCAGAGAGACAGCCATTAGTAACGTGCCCACTAGTGACGAGCGAATACTCTCATTGCTCGGGTGGTCTCCGAGTACTTATGACTGCTCAGAGATTTAGTTTTCCTTGCCGCAGCTAGATGATTTGTGACTGTTAGACAGCTTGATAACATGTGGGGATTCCCTAGCAACCAGGCAACCCCCACATGTACTCAGGCTGGCTAATAGCTGCAAATCATGCAGCTGAATCAACAAAAACTAAATCTCTGAACACTAACAAATACTCGGAAACCACCCGAGCAACAAGTACACTCGCTCATCACTAGTGCCCACAATATGAACACAGTGAAGCCCAGAGCCAAAGCAGTCTGCTTTATCCCCAACATGACTATCACTATCAAATTGGAAAAGCGCACTGATAATGTGCATGCAGCCTGAACCATTGGCCATTTCATCAGTAAAACAAGTGGATACAGAGTACAAGGCTATGTCTCTAGGAATATATGCGCCAATGTAACTTTATACTAGACCTTCTAATCAAGACACAGACGTCATATCACTAGGAAGTCGTTCTCTGGTTTATGTAACTAAAGTTTAAAGGATAACTTAACATTAAGAAAAACCTTTGATTTATTATAATCACACGTCATAAGTTTAGATCGATGGAAATCTGAGTCCTGAGACCCTCACCAATCACTGAAAAAAAAGGGGCAGGAGAATGTGGAATCCTTGAAGAGACATGTGAACACTCATAGAAAGTTTATGGGCCCATTTTATTTTAAACAGTTACTCTAATTATTGTAGGGCGAAATGTATCACTAGTGCTACAACTCTTCACTTAAAGCGAACCTGTCATCAGGATTTTAGTCAGTAAACTACAGACACTGTCAGGTTGGCGCCGTTATACTGATTCTAACGATATCTTGGTTGATGAAATCCGTCTTGTGGTTGCTTAATCTTTACTTGTAGTTTTCAGTTAATGATATGCTCCTGGGTGGTCTGTGGGGGGTATATATGTGGTGCCCTGCTTACATATTCATCTGTATGGCTTATGAGAGGTCACTGATCCCTAACTTATGTACTGCATAGAATATTGTTACATAGTTATCAAGTTATGTACTGAAGGCTGAAAAAAGACCTGGGTCCATCAAGTTCAACCTTTCTCCACCAATTGTACATTTTTTTTTTAACATCATTTTTATTAAAAATTTTGAGAAAACAAGTTAACAAACCAGACTGTATGCAATAATCCTCCTACGCAGACAGGACAGATCTAGACATCGTTAACAAATTTGTCTAGTAATACATAAAGAACAAAAAAAAATTAACACAAACCTTTAGGCCATCAACATCCATCCTATCAAGTGATTCAGCTGACCGTGTATATTACTAAAACCATCATGAAAAAAAACTTTTATTCATAAGCAAAATATAAACCCTGGTCTGTTTCCTCTCTCCCCAACTTCAAAAATAATCTGGGATTACTACGCCTACATTTAAGTCCTCCAATACAGCTCTGGCAAAAACTAAGAGACCACTGCACACAGTTTTATAAAAATCAGCTTCTCTACACGTCTGACAGCCATTCCATGCCAGTTTCAGTTGAATTCCAACCAGAGTACACTTCATACTACTGAATGTGCTTCTGATTAGGTGATCACCTGAACCAAATTTTATTTAATGAAGGAAACTATAAAAAACACTGCAGCAGCGTTCACAATCCTCTTGCAATAGGACAAGCTGGATGGCAAAACAAGTGCTAGTAATATCCCAAAAGTAATAGGAATTAAAAAATAACTTAACCATGCTAAAGGAGTTGAAAAGAAAAGTCTTGAGTGAGGAAAAGAAGGGCTCAATTCTGGCTTTACTAGCAGAGGGACACTGAGCGTCATTTTGCCTCCATCCTTAAAATTTCCAAGACGGCAGTCCATTACAACAAGGTCAAGCAGCAGAAATTGGGGACAACAAAGTCACACACTGGCATAGGGTGAAACTGACCGGGATGACAGTCATCTTATTCGAATGTCACTCAGCAACCACAGTATGACATCAAGTGACCTACAAAAGGAATGGCAAATGGCAGCTGGGGTGAAGTGCACGGCAAGAACAGTTCGTAACAGGCTCCTAGAGGCAGGGCTCAAGTCATGTAAAGCTAGAAAAAAAAGTGTTTCATCAATGAGAAACAAAGGAGAGCCAGGCTGACATTTGCCAAAGACCATAAGGCTTGAACCATAGAGGACTGGAGTAAGGTAATCTTTGACGAGTCTAATTTTCAGCTTTGCCCAACACCTGGTCATCTAATGGTTAAACAGAGACCTGGAGAGGCGTACAAACCACAGGGTCTTACACCCACTGTGAAATTTGGTGGAGGATCGGTGATGATCTGGGAATGCTCCAGCAAGGCTGGAATTGGGCAGGTTGTTCTTTGCGAAGGAAGTATGAATCAAGCCACATACAAGGTTATCCTGGAAAAACAGTTGATTCTTTCTGCTCAGGCAAATGTTCCAACTCCGAGGACTGTTTTTTCCAGCAGGACAATGTGCCATTCCACACAAAAAGGTCAATCAAGGTGCGGATGAAGGACTACCACATAAAATCCCTGTCATGGCCAGCCCAATCTCCAGACCTGAACCCCAATGAAAACCTCTGGAATGTAATCAAGAGGAAGATGGATAGTCACGAGCCATCACACAAAGAAGAACTGCTTACATTTTTGTACCAGGAGTGGCATAAGGTCACCCAAAAGCAGTGTGAAAGACTCATGGAAAGAATGCCAAGACGCATGAAAGCTGTGATTAAAAATCATGGTTATTCCACAAAATATTGATTTATGAACTCTTCCTGAGTTAAAAACATTAGTATTGTTGTTTCTGATTATGAACTGGTTTTCTTTGCATTATTTGAAGTCTGCAAGCAATGCATTTTTTTGTTATTTTGACCATTTCTCGTTTTCAGAAAATAACTACAAAATGTATTGCTTGGAACTTTGGAGACATGTTGTCAGTAGTTTATAGAATAAAAGAACAATTTACATTTTACTCAAAAATATACTTATAAAGAGAAAAATCAGACAAACTGAAAATTTAGCAGTGGTCTCTTAAAGGGAACCTGTCACCTGAATTTGGCGGGACCTGTTTTGGGTCATATGGGCGGGGTTTTCGGGTGTTTGATTCACCCTTTCCTTACCCGCTGGCTGCATGCTGGCCGCAATATTGGATTGAAGTTCATTCTCTGTCCTCCAATATTGCCTTGCGCTGGCGTGTACTCCGGAGGACAGAGAATGAACTTCAATCCAATATTGCGGCCAGCATGCAGCCAGCGGGTAAGGAAAGGGTGAATCAAACACCCGAAAACCCCGCCCATATGACCCAAAACAGGTCCCGCCAAATTCAGGTGACAGGTTCCCTTTAATTTTGCCAGAGCTGTATATACCAGGCTGTAGACAAAAGATTTAACCATATTCTCCTTTTCCCTGAAGAGCAACAATTCACAATAAACTGCTTTCATTTCAAAAAGAAACTTGCCTGCTTGTTTTTCTTTATTACATAGAGCATCCTGCTATTCTACCTCCATGAAATGTTTCATTTGTGCCATCATTTCTGCGATGGGGGTAAGTCTGGATCTAGCCCAGTATTTAAGAAGCATTTTCTTTGCCAATATACGGTAAGCAAGCTATGCAGCAATTTGGGATAACGTCCTATCTTCTTGTTAGGAGCATCTGTCCTATCCCAGAAGTGAAATAAGGCTAAGTAGGGAGACAGGGAACAGCCCGATCCCCAAAAGGTATTGATCAAGTTTGATACCAAACAAACCCCAAAAAGAGACTGATGCAGGACAAGACCAAAAGACCACGTACAAGGTCAGAGTTAGAGAGAAGGCATTTAGGACAAGCCGTTAGTCTATTGGATAGAGGATCTTTTATGGGTATACTGAAAGCATAGATGGCCCCACGCATGATTTTACACGGAGTCTCTCTCCACGTTTCGTTTACAATGTGTTTCCTAAAAAAGCTCCACCCCGCTCTAGTCTTGCAGGGAATCTCTACATCGTTCAATTGCGGTTTCCAATATTTAAAGGTGATGTCCGGGTGCACCCCCAGCAAATTAGATTTCATTACAGAATAAAGAACCGATATTGAAGGGGTACCCATGGGAGATCAAATAAAATCCAACTCATTTTGGGCAACCTCAAATGTAACGTCTTTTAAGTTGGCCATAATGGAGCATTTGATTTGCTCGTATTGAAAATAGTGTTGGGGAGCTAGGTTATATTTTTTTTAGACATTCTGCACAAGTTAGCCATCTCAATTCAGTTAGATGGAGAAGATGAGAGACTGTATTTATTCCCGCCTGTTGCCATTTTGAAAAAAAATTATTTCCCTACCCTGAGGGAATTCGGGGTTCCGCCATAATGGAAGGTGTTTTTAAATTCTGAAAGGCCAAACTTTTTCCTCACTGCCTTCCAAGTGGAGATAGTGTCCCTAAGAATAACCAATCTCCTTACTTCATTAGGCAATAAGGCAATACGGGAATGGAGGAGAGCAGTTAAGTTAAAGGGGTATACAATCGCATTCCAGTGTGTGATCAGCGTACATGTGTCTTTTGTGAAGAACTCAGAAGTCCCGACCTTGTCAGGTGATTTAAATTCTCAAAAAGAACCTTCCGGATCCTTCAAAACGTAAGGAAGCCGGGTAACAGAGTTGAAAGCGGATTTTTTTCTTGTGTAGCCTGGTGCATATGGAACTGAAAGCCCTGCGTTTTCTGGTTACCTCCATAGAATAGTCCTCGAAAAGCAGTATTTTATGGCCTTGAATGATAAGTGTTTGATTCAGCTGCCTGTATGCTCGAATAATGTCCATTTTATAATTGAAATCCAGAAACTTCATGATAACTTAAAGTATAAGTGCATACCGGTTATTGGAAGAAGATGGTGGAGGACCAATCCTGTGAATTCTCTCCACCTTGTTGCTCTCAGGTAGTTTTAGAGCTCCTGGAACATTTTCACATAAAGGCTTCAGGGCATAGTGTGAATATGACTCCAGTAATCCCACTAAAAAGTAGATTGCTTCTGTGGGAACGATTTTCTAGGTCATCAATGCGATCTCTCAAAAGCAAGTTTTCAGAGGCGATAGCTACCACTTTGGCATGATCATCATTAGAAACATCCTTGATTGATGATACTCGCGTTTCCAATTCAGCCAGCTGCTCAACCTGCTCATCCTGTCTATCTTGTAGGCCCTTCAGGGCAGAATTAAGAGTGGATTCTATTATGGTTTTGAATTCCAGTAGTAATTTAGCCGTGACCTCAATAGCTAGGTCAGAAGGATCCATTTGAATTTCCCCTTTATTTGGAATAGAGGTGCGGGGCAGTTTGAGGGAATGATCCAACTTCTCCCCACTCTCTGTTTGAGAATATTGTTCATCTTGATCAAGAGTGGGAGCCATTTTAGGGAGGTCAGAGACGTCAAAAAGACAGGAGGAGATAGACTTTTTGCCCACTACGAAGGAGATAGTCCATACAAGCAAATATTATTAAAAGATCGCTTTTGCTTGGTGTCGGCTTCAAAGACCATGAGGAGGTTAAAGTCAAACGTCAAGTGGCTCAATGATATAAGCAGGGGGATGAGCATAAGCGGTAATCAGGATTCACATGGTTGGTGCCTAAGCCGGAAGACCTACAGTCCCCTATTTTGCAGCGGTGATTGTCCAATGCTCAAAATAGAATATCACAAAGGTAGCCCCACTCATTAGCCAGTTAAGAACTCTGGCTGTAATAGAATATGCCCAGACACCACATAGCAGCAGATTATCAGGCCAGAGCACCAGGATAGTGAAAGCAGGGACTGAAATATGCTTTGAAACATGTAATTGAGATTTTCCAGGTGCCCTGATGTACATACAAACAACAGACTGTTCAACAGGTCAAGTGAGGGAGATATTACTCAGATTATAATGGAGGAGTCACCTCCAGGTTCCAGCATCTTGCAAGTGCTGCATTTAGAAAGTGCTGGCAGTTCCACATGTATCCCATACATTGCCTTACTCCTAGCACTTCAATAAGATCTTCGGGGGGAGACAGACACAGGGCACTGGCCTCCGGCAAGTCTCCCCTCCGCTCTCGCCAGGCAGAGACACCACCCAGGGCTGACAGGGCCCCCACACACGCCGGTCCTCCGCGGACAGCAAGGGGAGGGGGGGAGGCTGGTTGGAGAGGAGACCCTGTTGATCGGCACCACAGGACCTCACAGGGGCAACGGCGCACACTCCACGTATCGCCGCCTCCAGTCCACCGCAGAAGGAGAGGTAGGTACCTCCGCTGGAGTCTCAGAGGGGAACCCACTCCAGAGGACTCACTCTGAGACGACTGATATCTTCATCCGGGGGGCCCGTCAGGAGCAGAGACAGGAGCCAGAAGAGCACTCACACAATCAAAATGGCAGCTATCACACTCCACAGCCCTGTTCCCCAGCCCGAGACTCCGGTCCTCCTCAACAAAGGGGTCCGAGGAGGCCAGGACTGGCCCTCAGATGTTCTCCAGGTGGGCAGCAGTCAGGAGGGTGCAGCCTGGGAGGTTGGATCCCAGACTTTAAGTCCAAGAACGCCCTTAGCTTGATAACAAACAGGAGCTCTGGAAGGCATGTCCTGCTCCTTCACCAATTGTACATTTCGTCACTAATCTAACTATAACCCACAATGTTATGTGTATCAAGGCAATCCTCCAGCCCTTTTTTAAAAGCTGTTATAGTGTCGGCCATTACTACCTCCTGTGGTAGGGCATTCCACAGTTTGACTGCTATAAAAGTGCCACCGCCATTTTGCAGGAGGAAAAAAATGTGGTTGCAGAAAAATGGTGCCAGTGCTTGCGCAGTAGCATCTATTTGCTTGCCCATAGATGCTACAGCACAGACGCCGCTATTTTGCTGCAGGCATTTTTTTTCCTACAGTAAAATGTTGGCTGTGTTTGCACCGTAGCATCTATTGGCAAGCGATAGATGCTACTGTGCATGTGCCGACACCATTTTGCTGAAGGAAAAAAATTTGGCTGCAGCAAAATGGCGCCAGCACTTGCACAGTAGCATCTATGGGTAAGAGTTAGATGCTACTGAACAGGCGTCGCTACAGCGCCATTTTGCTGGATGTAATTTTTTTTTCTAACCCCACAATATTCTAAGTATTAATGTAAAATAGGGGGCAAGCACCCACAAAGGTCACCCTGGAGCACGAGAATATCTACGGTAACTACAAATGCAGATTAAATCATCCACAAGACGGATATCACCACCCAAGGCATCACTGTAATTAGTATAACGCCAACCTGACACTGCCTGTAGGTTACTGAGCACAGTCCTGCTGACAGGTTCACTTTAGCTTTCTAAGGATATTACAAGTCATTCAGAAATCTCTGGCCTGTGTTAAGAAGCTTCGTTATATGAGCATATAGGTCTGTGGTGACTTGTAATGGCCTCCAGTATGGTATATTATACTATTATACAATATTTGATAGAACCAGAAAAACCCTTAAAGAGAGTAATCATTTTAAATTTTTATTTCATAAAGTCAATAGTATAAAAATAATCAACTTTATAATATAAACTTAATCAGAGAAAACTGCTTCTATCTCTGCCAGAATTGATCGGTCATTATCAAAATTCTCAATTCTGAGGTGAAATCTGTATTCAGTGAAGCAGACGTTGCCATCACAGATAGGAGATGGCAGCTAGTGCTGATGAGATTCTATGTAAGGGGGATGTGGAGATAGGAGGAGCTCTGTCTCTAGCTCCTCCCCCTTATCTACATAGAATTGTATCTGTAGTTACTGCCATCTCCTGTCTCAGTAATGGGAGAGTCCGTCTTCACTGAATACAGATTTTACCTCAGAATTGAGAAAAAAAGCAGACTTATCTGATAAGGTAGATTATAAAGTTTCTTATTTTAATGTTGATTTATTAAATAAAAATTAAAATGACAGCTACTTCTTAAAGAAGCCCTCGCATGAGGTTTCTTTTTTTTTTTACACTAAATGTATGTATAAGTGTATGCAGTGTGTACATCTTATACTCACCTACCGCCTCCTTCGGGATCCAGTGCCGTTCAGATCCTCTTCTCAGTGACGTCACTGCTCTTCAGACGCTCCAGATCACTCTATACATGAGCCTTAATTCTCTTTTACAATGTAAGCCTATGGAGCCTTGCTCAGATGCTAAGTAGACAATGTAAAAGCCACTTCACTGCGCTCTGTGTGACCCAGAGACTCTGAAGAGCAGTGACATCACTGAGAAGAGGAGCAGAACAGCACTGGATCCAGGAGAAGATAGCAGTAGAAGAGTATGGTAACACATACAGTGGCATGTAAAAGTTCGGGTAGTTCCCTTTTACATTTTAAGTATTCGAAAAAGGAAAATGGTTCGATGCAAAAGTTTGGACACCCTATACGTTTATCACCTGGTAGCAACCCCTTTAGAAAGTATCACAGCTTGCAGACGCTTTTTGTAGCCAGACAAGAGTCTTTCAATTGTTGTTTGAGGGATTTTCATCCATTCTTCCGTGGAAAAAAAACTTCCAGTTCTGTGAGATTCCTGGGTCGTCTTGCATACACTGCCATTTGAGGTTTAGCAACAGATTTTCAGTGATGTTCAGATCAGGGGACTGTGAGGGCCACTGTAAAACCTTTAGCAGGCACTTTTTGAGGTAGTCTATTGTAGATTTTGACGTGTGTTTAGTATCATTATCCTTTTGTAGAAATCATTCTCTCTTTAACTCCAGCTTTTTTTTTTTTTTTTTTACTGATGGTTTTATGTTTGAATCAAGAATTAGTTGAAATTTCATCACATCCATTCTTCCCTCTACCTGTGAAATATTCCCTGCGCCATTGGCTGTAACACAATGCTTAATGGTTGGTGAGATGTTCTTTTCATGAAATTCTGTGCCCTTTTTTTCTTTACACATACCTATGCTCATTGAGGCCAAAGAGTTCTATTTTAACCTCAATGGTCCACAGGACTTGTTTTGAAAATGCATACTTCTGATACTGAATTTTATGGTGACGATGCAGGAGTCATTTTAGTCTGATGACTCTTCCATGAAGGCCACATTTGTGCAGATGTCTCTGAACAGTAGAACAAAGTACCACAACTCCAGTATCTGCTAAATCTTTCTGCTGGTCTTTTGCAGTGAAGCGGGGAATCTGATTTGTGTCTTTAGCGATCTTCTGAGCAGCGCTCACTGAACTTTTTCCTGGTCTTCCATTATCTTGATCTCCACTGTTCCGGTTAACTGACATTTCTTAATTACATTTTGATCTGAGGAAAAGACAACTTGAAGATGCTTTGCTACCTTCTTATAGCCTTCTCCTGCTTTGTGGGCCTTCACCATTTTCAGAGTGCTAGGCAGCTGCTTAGAAGAACCCATGGCTGATGTTTTTTGGCACAAGGTTAGAAGAGGTTGATTTTTTAGAAAATGTGGGAAATTTGCATCACCTGGCCTTTCCCAGCGACGATCGTGAACAAGCCATAACACTCACAGGCTAATTAAGGACTGAATCCTTGGTCAAAGATATCTGAGCATGCCAATCTCCTAGGGTGCCCAAACTTTTGCATCAGCTTATTTTCCTTTTTGTAATTTTCAAAATGTAAAAGATGAAAATAAATATTTTTTTTCCTAAAATACAAGGGAAATGTGTCATCTTTAACTTTATCCCTTTTAGAGATCATTTCATCTTTAACTTGTTTAACTGTTCACAATAATTGTAATTTTGACCAGGGGTGCCCAAACTTTTACATACCACTGTACACACTACATGCACATACTCAAGTTTAGTGGAAAAAAACTTAAAAAGGAGGGGGTTATTTAATCCACTGAATGTCTAAATAAAGGGACTTCTCGCACTGGTATATTATAGCAGTGATTTTTTGGTACAGATGACACTAAGCACGAGGACCCCTGTCTATGTTAGTAAAGTCTTGTGGGCCGCAATAACCCTATCTCATGGCAGATTCTTATATCCACTCCATGTAAAGTGTGGAAAGAACAGATTCCAGTGACTTTGTGGCCGTTTCTGTATAAGCTCTTACATCTATGGGCTGCAGATAGCACTGCGCTTCAGCAGGTATTACTCTATGGTGTGCTCCGTAAAGTCACTACTATATTTGGCCGAGAAGTATCAGTCACATCACTTGGATATAAGGTTTGGAGTGGTCATAATTCATATACAGTATCTGCTTTCCAATGTCACCCCAAAGTGTAGATTGTAGATCTGTTCATAGACAAACGTACAATACTATTGGAATCTTATAGGTGTATTTCATTAAAGGGGTCTGTCGGATGACAAATTTAGTTTATGAAAAAACTGCAACCCAGCGTGTCATCTCAGTCTAATGCCAGTCATTACAATAATGTGAACATGCTGAACACTCACCCATTGTGTGTGACAAGGCACTGCCTGAGCCCCAGCTTGCGGAATATATCCACCACTATCTCCATTGGTGTGTGGTCAGTCACAGTAAATGGGCTCATGTCCAGGATACTGCGGAGTTTCAGGGGCCGGGGGCTTTCTGCAGGAAGGGATGGGGTGTGCTGGGCGAAGCACACACGAGAACTTCCAACAATACCTTCTTGCTTCTTTCTTGCATTCTCTACATAAAACAGATAGAGAATTCCTAAACAGCCAACTCCGGTCTAGAATGACTCCATGCTTACAACATACTCTTTTACGGTAGTAAACCTCTGATGAAGAACAGCCAAAGGTCAGTGGGGACATAAAGGAGAGAATAATGACAGTGACATGATGCAGATCAGGGTCCCACACATTCTAAGGTAATGAACGAGCAAATACAACCTGCCCACTATGGTAAGATGGCGGGGACGGCGTATGTGATCATTAATGTGACAGCAGAAATATAGTAATCTGTTACTTACCTATTGCTAGCGTTAGATCTCTTCTTAGTGCGAACCCAACAAGTCGTTGCGATTCCTTAGACATGATGACAGGAAAACCATTGTAGCTTGTTTCATTGATCAAGCTTTCAATGTCATCGACGGTCATGTTATCTTGCGTGAGCACAGCGAGCGGGGGGTCACTTCTCTTTGGCCTCATCACATCACGGGCCAGAGTTGTGTGTGTGAATTCCTCTTTTGCATCCAAAAACGGATATCCATTAAGACGTATGTGCGATTCATAGATGCCTTCGCGTCCAAAAGCATCGCCTACCCACTTACTGGTCATCACAGCCGCCATCAATGGCACAATGTATTCTAGGCCTCCTGTCAGCTCAAAGACAATAACAACGAGTGACACGGTCATCCTGGTAACGCCACCTGATAAAATACAAGATGAGTCAGTGGTTGTCACCAGACAAGCTTACAGCGCTCATCTCAGATTTCCACCAAAGCAAGAATTGAAAACTATTATTTCTGAACAAAGGGATGACAGTCAGCTGACTGCTCCAGCCAATCACAGGGCTCAGAGATCAGGCGACTAATACAGGATGTCACCGATTCCGGTCCCAGCAGAGAGCACTGGAGCCTCAGGGGTCAGAGCTGGTGAGAATACATTTATTATTTTTAATTCATACAGTGCCTGAAGTCAGTGTACAAACAGTACCAGCGTTCTTACTTCAGGGATTACATTAATAAGGATTAGGACTTGGATTAACAAATGCAGGCGAACATATTTTTTTTAATCCTATACAAATATGTGCAGAAATGGAAAAAAAAAAAAAAAAAGCCATCCGAGTGTAAATCTTTACTGTTGAGTTTAGTACTACATGGAGTCGCAATCATGTTTGCGACAGGGGTTAGAACCTCCACAAATGCAGGTGCTTCTCACTAAATTACATCAAAAAGTTTTATTTGAGCTCTTCAACATAAAAAGTGAAACTCTAGTGTCATCACAAAAAGAGTGATCTAGAGGGTGGGCCTTGAATATGGATACACCTAATTGTGTGTCAGTAACAAGTTTTGCATTTTCACACTGGGAAATGGGTAAAAATGGCACCACAAATTGTCCCCCAATTTCTGCTGAATGTAGAAATGCCCCATATATGGCTGTACAGTACTACTTAGTCACACAGCGTGACTCGGGAGGGACAGAGCGCTATTTGCCTCCTGGAGCGCAGATTTTCCTAGACTAGTTTGTGGATTCCATACAAAGAGCCCTTAAGTGCTAGAAGAGCAGAATCCCCCCTCAAGTGACCCCATTTTGGAAATTATACCCCTTTGGGAATTTATCTACGGGTGTAGTGACGATTTTGACTTCATGGGTGTTTTCCAGAAACAAGCAGCAGTGAGTGTTACTGAGTGAAAAATACATTATGCCCAGCTCATGCGTCTGGAGACATGTGCCTGTAAAGTAGGCAGGCTCTCATCACTACAGAAAAGCCAAACATGTGGATGATGTATGTGGATTAGGCACACTGGGGCTCAGAAGGGAGGGGGGCATTTGGTTTTGGGAGCTGAGAATTTGCTGAATTTCTTTTGGCGGGTGAGGAGCAATTTCGCTTTTACAGAGCCTTTGTGCTACCAGTAACGTGGAAGCCCCCTATATTTCTGTTTTCATTATAGGGAATCTTTATACAGCTGACACGCATACGCGATCGCCGCGAGGCTCAGCGTGAGGCCGCGCGATCGTGGCACCATACTACTAGGAGCACACCTCCCGCAGAGCAGTAATAGTAAAGCGCAGGTCGCGAAGGGGTTTAAAAAGGTCGTTTAGTCTGTTTCAGTAGGCTGCACAATCATGGAGAAGACTGCTGACTTCACAGATGTCCAGAAGGCAGTCATTGACACTCCACAAGGAGGGTAAGCCACAAAAGGTCATTGCTAAAGAAGCTGGCTGTTCACAGAGTGCTGTATCCAAGGATATTAATGGAAAGTTGAGTGGAAGGAAAAATTGTGGTAGAAAAAGGTGCACAAGCAACCGGTATGACAGCAGCCTTGAAAGGATTGTTAAGAAAAGGTAATTCAAAACTTTGGGGGAGATTCACAAGGAGTGGACTGCCGCTGGAGTCATTGCTTCAAGAGCCACCACACACAGATGTGTCCAGGACATGGGCTACAAGTGTCACATTCCTTGTGTCAAGCCTCTTATGACCAATAGACAACGCCAGAAGCGTCTTACCTGGGCCAAGGAGAAAAAGAACTGGACTGCTCAGTGGTCCAAGGTGTTGTTTTCAGATGAAAGTAAATTTTGCATTTCATTTGGAAATCAAGGTCTTAAGAGTCTGGAGGAAGAGTGGTGAGGCACACAATCCAAGCTGCTTGAGGTCTAGAGTGAAGTTTCCACAATCAGTGATGGTTTGGGGAGCCATGTCATCTGCTGGTGTAGGTCCACGGTGTTTTATCAAGACCAAAGTCAGCACAGCCATCTACCAGGAAATTTTAGAGCACTTCATGCTTCCCTCTGCAGACAAGCTTTTTGGAGATGGAAATTTCATTTTCCAGCAGGACTTGGCACCTGTCCACACTGCCAAAAGTAACAATACCTGGTTTAAAAGCAACAGTATCACTGCGCTTGATTGGCCAGAAAACTCGCCTGACCTTAACCCCATAGAGAATCTATGGGGTATTGTCAAGAGGAATATGAGAGACACCAGACCCAACAATGCAGACAAGCTGAAGGCTGCTATAAAAGCAACCTGGGCTTCCATAACACCTCAGCAGTGCCACAGGCTCATTGTCTCCATGCCACGCCGCATTGATGCAGTAATTGATCCAAAAGGAGCCGCGACCAATTGTTGAATGCATTTACTGAACATACATTTCAGTAGGCCAATATTTCGGATTTTAAAATCCTTTTTCAAGCTGGTGTTATAAAGTATTCTAATTTACTGAGATAACGACTTTTGGGTTGGCTGTAAGCCATAATCATAAACATTAACAGAAATAAACACTTGAAATAGATCACTCTGTTTGTAATGATTCTATATAATATACGAGTTTCACCTTTTGTATTGAAGAACTGAAATTCTAATTTTGTGAGAAGCACTTGTACTTTTATCACCATTTCTGCTGCAAGATCAACTACCCACTAGTCCATATATTTGTACAATATCCATACCAGAAGACTTACCCAAACACGCGGCTGCTCCGACCATGGCATAGAGTCCGGGAGTGATGCAGTCCGCCCCCACCTCACACCACTGCTTGAATATAAACCAGTCATGGTGGTAGTATGCCAGCTGCTCCACAGCAATGCCAACAATTCTTCCTGCGATAGCTCCTATTGCCATGCTTGGGATAAACAGTCCGGAGGGAACCTGAAACAAGGTACAAAACACAAGACAACTTACAGATGTAGTCAGGCACTGCAGTCAGGTGCGGGAGCTGTCCAATATTACAGTGCCAGAAAAAAACAAACACCTTTATAAAAGTTCAACAAAAACACAGAATCTTAACATTCAAGTGTTTTTTGGTGAATATTTAATTACAATTAGTATTGAGAAGTGAAAGCTGAGCTCTGATTGGTTGCTTTGGGCAACCAAGCCAATTTTGCTTTTAGACAGTTTTTCATAATCTCCCCCATTGTGTGCACCTTCAAGAACAGAAAACAAGACACAGATTTTATATGTTATTTTTTTTACTGCAAAAATGTAACTTTTTGGACCGGCACTGTACATGCACTAGTCTAGGCTGTAAAATGGACCAGGCAGGGGTACCAACACACACATTATTCGTCAGCATGTGAGGCCAACGCACATTTCACACAACTCAAAGGATTTTCCACTTACATCATGGCAATAATCTGCTCCATTACAATGCCTTCACTACAAGTGTTCAAATTAGGAAACTTTGGATTGACGCAAGTGTTTACATCTGGCCGGATTCATTGCTTTTTCAGACCTGTTCCATCCTGGCATGGATATAATTGCTGGGGAAAAGCCAGTTTTCACCTTCCTGACCAGGCCAAGTATTTACACCTGACACACGTCACACTATGTGGTAATAACTCTGGAATACGTCCACATCGCAGCGATTCAGAGATTGTTTTTGGTTACTGGTAAATTTAGGTTGATAAAATTACCATTTCTGGAAATATCAGGTATTTGAAAATTTGTGAATTTTTCAGAATTTTCATCAAACTTTGATTTTTTTATGCCCATAAAACAGACACAGTCATATCAAACAACATAGTCAATAAATAACATTATCCCCTTGGCTTACTTTCTCTAAGGGTACCGTCACACATTGAAATTTTCATCGCTGCGACGGCACGATTCGTGACGTCGCAGCGTCGTATAATCATCGCTCCAGCGTCGTAGACTGCGGTCACACGTTGCAATCACGGCGCTGGAGCGATGCCGAAGTCCCCGGGTAACCAGGGTAAACATCGGGTAACTAAGCGCAGGGCCGCGCTTAGTAACCCGATGTTTACCCTGGTTACCAGCGTAAACGTAAAAAAACAAACCGTACATACTCACCCGTCGGTGTCCTTCAGGTCCCTTGCCGTCTGCTTCCTGCTCTGAGTGCAGCCGTACAGTGAGAGCAGAGCGCAGCACCGCTGTGATCTGCTCTCACTTTCCGGCCGGCACTCAGAGCAGGAAGCAGACGGCAAGGGACCTGAAGGACACCGACGGGTGAGTATGTACGGTTTGTTTTTTTACGTTTACGCTTGTAACCAGGGTAAACATCGGGTTACTAAGCGCGGCCCTGCGCTTAGTTACCCGATGTTTACCCTGGTTACAAGCGAAGACATCGCTGGATCGCTGTCACACACAACGATCCAGCGATGTCAGCGGGTGATCAAGCGACGAAAGAAAGTTCCAAACGATCTGCTACGACGTACGATTCTCAGCAGGGTGTCTGATCGCAGTAGCGTGTCAGACACAGCGATATCGTAACGATATCGCTAGAACGTCACGAATCGTAACGTCGTAGCGATGGAAATTTCAATGTGTGACGGTACCCTTAGGCTACTTTCACACTTCCGTCGGTATGGGGCCATCACGAAGCGTCGGCGCACCGACGGAAGTGTTTGCTTTCACACTTCCGTCTGCGTTGCTGAGCAGGAAAGATCGTGAGAGCGATATTTCCTGCTGGGCATGTGCAGTCTGAAACACTGGATGCGACGTACAGAAAAACGTTCCCTTGAACGTTTTTCTGTGACGACGGGCCATCAAAACCCGACGCATCCAGTGCACGATGGACACGACGTGTGGCCATACGTCACGATCCGTCGGCAATACAAGTCTATGGGAAAATGCAGGATCCTGCTAATTTTTTTGCAGGATCCTGCATTTTCAAAAATCGACGGATTGCGACGCAAGCAGAAAGACGGAAATGTGAAAGAGGCCTAAGGGTACCGTCACACAGTGGCACTTTGATCGCTACGACGGTACGATTCGTGACGTTCCAGCGATATCCATACGATATCGCTGTGTCTGACACGCAGCAGCGATCAGGGATCCTGCTGAGAATCGTACGTCGTAGCAGATCGTATGGAACTTTCTTTCGTCGCTTGATCACCCGCTGTCATCGCTGGATCGTTGTGTGTGACAGCGATCCAGCGATGTGTTCGCTTGTAACCAGGGTAAACATCGGGTAACTAAGCGCAGGGCCGCGCTTAGTAACCCGATGTTTACCGTGGTTACCAGCGTAAACGTAAAAAAAACAAACAGTACATACTTACATTCCGGTGTCTGTCCTCCGGCGTCTCAGCTTCTCTGCACTGTGAGCGCCGGCCAGCCGGAAAGCGAGCACAGCGGTGACGTCTGACGTCACCGCTGTGCTTTCCGGCCGCTGTGCTTACACAGTGCAGAGAAGCTGAGACGCCGGAGGACAGACACCGGAATGTAAGTATGTACTGTTTGTTTTTTTTACGTTTACGCTGGTAACCAGGGTAAACATCGGGTTACTAAGCGCGGCCCTGCGCTTAGTAACCCGATGTTTACCCTGGTTACCCGGGGACTTCGGCATCGCTCCAGCGCCGTGATTGCAACGTGTGACCGCAGTCTACGACGCTGGAGCGATAATCATACGATCGCTGCGACGTCACGGATCGTGCCGTCGTAGCGATCAAAATGGCACTGTGTGACGGTACCCTAAGTCTGAAGGGTTAATGTGTTGATCCTGCGGAGGAAGCCTGCACAAAATGAAGTTGGATTTATTTAGTGTGCCATTCCCCCTCCCTTTTCAAGTGTTTAGTTAGAAAATCTTCCATGTGTGTCTCACTATGTGCCCCCCTCATTAGAATGTGTTCTGCTGCAAGACAACAGATTGTTAGTCCCTGCCCACTTAACTAAGCCCACCTCCCAGCCAATCCCCAGCTAAGGACTGAACTGGCCAGCGGGAGATAACCACTGTATTCTCAGCACTATCAACATAACCAACTCCTTTTGTGATTATAGTCGAGAAAAGCTACTTTTCAATAAACTATTAATATTAAGACCTTTTGCATGGACTACAAGCAATGGAGAGTTGCAGAAATCAGCATATTCTAGCTAGTGACAGCCCAGGTGCACAGTACCCCACCTGTGCAGCGCTTCAGAAAAGCCCCAATCAGATCTCCTTCAAATCATCACACCATACTGCAGAGGATCTGTGCAATAAATCAACAATTATTTCCACTAGTGTCTCCATGTTCTCACAAGGAAACATTCTACAAAAGCCTAAGAATCCCGATGTAATCTGTGTCAACATTTTATCTATCATATTGAAAGGCTGTTCCAACCAAAAATATTCAATACTTTGCTCAATAAATAGGTGATGTTGGATTGGTGGTTGCCAGATCAATGGGGACCCCCATCACGGTCCCCTTCAGACGCACTACTAAGACAAGGAACTGTCTGAATCGAGGTAAAGCCAAGCATGTGCAATGTTGATCCATTGAAAAAGGTATTGTTCATCATCAGCCCAGCATTGAATTGTGGGAGCCGCATTGCTAAAACCCAGATCGACTTAACATTTGTCAGCAATAAGATGGATAGGTGATACATGCTTTAGAATGGAACACCCCTTTAAAGCCTTTGCGTATACTGTATATTAATGCTTATGGAATCGCTCCATTTACCAGCAGCAGTGACTCCGGGCACAGTCGTGAGCAGATGGAAGAACTACACTAGTGTGGTATACCAAGTGATTACTCACTTTGGTCATCCCTTGGGTGTGTGGGTGTGAGTGTCTGTGTATACAATAACTAAGGGATGACCAAAGTCAGGTCTTAACTCTCTGTTACATAAGTTCATATTACTTGACTTAAAAAAAAAATATAACAGACCAGTGATAGCTTGCTTAAAATAAAAAAAACAATTACCTTAATGCCAAATGTGAACACGGTCATAACGATCTTAAATACAAGCGCCAGGCACAGCTGCCACATGGCTGAGTATACCCCAGTCCCAGCAGGCCGGTCTGGGATATCATCCACAATGTTGCTAGCATTCATGTCATTTCTGTAGTCGCACAGGGTGGAGGATTCGAGAGGCCCGCAGTCTGTGAACAGCTCTTTAATCAGCTGACTGGTGTTGAATCGTGTATATGGATTTGGAAATGCAATGACGGCTGTGATAGCAGCCACCACAATAACCTCCAGGACTGGGTATTTTCCAAATTTCGTAGTCTTGCGTCGTCGGCACCAAGCAATGTTTGCACGGATGAAAAATGCTCCCCACAGTCCACCAAACACACCGAGCAGGATGAAAGGGAGGAGTTCAAACAGGTACCAAGGAGTGTGATACTCCACATAAAAAAGCACAAGACGGCTATTTCCAAATGGGTTGATTGACCTTAAAATGAAAGCAGCCACTAAAGCGGCAAAGAAAGATCTCCACAGTGTCTTCAAAGGAAAGTAGTAACTGACCTAAGGGGGAAGAAGAAAAAAAAAAAAAAAAAAGACAGGCAGTTATGTGACTACACGCTTCACAAAATGTAGATTACTCCAAGCTCAGATTATGTACACAAGGAAGCCATATTTGCTCGGGTCGTATTTTGTTCGTTAGGCTCAAGGTTTTATCCATTATTTTAACTGTAAATATCATTAAAAAATCTGGCGTAAAAGCTTTTGTGAATAGGGCCCTAAGTGTATACAAAATATATGGTATAGGAGGAATGCAGGATACAACTAAGACTAACAATTCTGGCCTTGTAAAATAGGGTGCCAGTCGCTTTGGGGTGCACTTATATAGTGCTGGGCAGCCTATCCAATCTAATATAGAATAACGTCTTAAATAAAACTACATGGAAATTACAATATCACGGAGAAATAGTCATGGAGTAGAAAAGACACGATAATGATATGGAATGATGAAAAATTGTTAACAACATTTTCCAAACATCTTAATTTATTGACCAGCGTATGAGCATCACGTACAAATACAGATATTTACAGACCTTGGTTGCCATCAACAAGGATATGAAAAATGAATTTGTCAATAGGATCCACCCTAAGCCATCTAGATCGTCACGCAGGTCATAGGATGCGGAATAAAATGATACCTTGAAATCTGCAATCCATTGTTTGATTCCAGAGAAATCCATGTTTTTCTTCTATGTAAATGCCCTTTCCGGACTGTGGGTCAGACACTGACCTGCATGAGAATCTGCCTCCAGAGCTTATTGTAAATGAAAGAGGCCGTTACCAGTGTGAGATGTGTAATGGCAGTCTGTTCTCTGCTCTCATAATCACACACAGCTCTGCATGGAGATCAGAGATAACACAGCACAGCAGAAGTGAGGCATGTCTCATTACAAAACCATTTGCATCTGCAGTCCTATCACAGTGCTTTAACTTCAATCTCACAGCAAAGCAAGGCAGTGTGGGCGAGAAGCAGTACCGCAAGTTTGACAGCACTGTGCGAGGGCAACTACAAATGTGCATTTGTAATGAGACAAGGTTCAACTCTGCTGTACTTTTAGCAGGCACAGCTCTGCAGCAGAACTGCCAGCCCTATGAGAGGACAAGTGCTTGTACTGAGACAAAGTTCACTTCTGCTATACTGTATTAGCTCAGAGCTCCATGCAGAGCTGTGTGATGGGCTCGATGAGACAAGCAGGAAGACACGTCAGGTCATGGAATCACATTTAGGTGATACGGACTGTTAAAAACAGGACATGCTCCTAGACCGCACTATAATGCACACTGGGACATAGAGCGACGCGTTTCAATAGCAAGAGCGATCTTTATCAAAGATTTATCAAGCTTTGATAAAGATCACTCTTGCGATCGAAACGCGTCGCTCTATGTCCCAGTGTTCATTATAGTAAGTCTAGGAGCATGTCAGGTTTTACATTGTTTGGATAAAAAAATTCTTCAAATTTATTCAAAGGAGCTGGAACACAGTTTATTCTCTCTTCTTATATGCATATAAGTCTCATGAGGAAGGCGTTCCGTGCACCTTGAAGTATCTGTGAGCTGGCTTTTTCCCTCTTACTTATGATATGGACTGTTCACAGTAGAGCGAACAATAACCTGGCATTGTTATGTTGAATAACAGGTCCTGGGAAACTGGAGAAATAGAAGAACCACTGCCTCCACAACCAAAGCAATGTAACGCAGATCTGTATTGCAATAGTATTGAAAGTCTCCCATAAAGTACATTTGGGACGTTGTTTGTAGGTAATTGCCAGCAGCAGATATTGATGAACCACAGAATGGCAGAACATTCCTCCGAGAACCAGTAATAACCTCATTCACAGCAGTAAAGGTGTGTTAAGTGTGTGTCAGTCTGGGTGTGGCGCTCATACTACATATTTAATTAAATGAGAGGTTTTGAATATGTTAATTTCCATTTTTTCATATCATTATGTCTACTCATCATGGGATATCCATAATTCCATTTTTTTTTCTCTTGTTGATGCAATTGTAATGTTGAGGAGTGCACATTCCTGGTAATATCTGAAATTTACCTCTTCCAAACTAAAAAGGACTCCACCAATAGGCGCTCCAAACGCTACAGAGACACCAGCCGCTGAAGCTGCTGAAAGAACCTACAAGAGAAAGCCAGAAGGTTACTACTCTCACTAATAATGATGCACTGTTGGCTTTTATTTTCACTGCAAAACTAGGGCATCAGGAGACAATTTAGGCACTTCCCAAAGTCCTCAGAAGACAACAGGTGAAAAATATTGATCGAGTCACCCATTATCTACATAAATATATTTCTAAAGGTGCCATTGACATGAAATTCTCACCAGATGTCAGTAACAACCCATCCAATCCATACAGGCAAAAAAATATAAAAAAATCAAACCATAGATGTCCATAAATTATGCGTTATAATGAGAAATAACATGGAAAAAGTATAGAAGACACTTTATGAAATTTAATATAAATTTTATTTAAAAAAAAAAGTCTGTTAGTGATAACAGCTCAAGATGCCTCCTGTATGGAGAAACTAGTCGCTTGCATTGCTCAGGTGTGATTTTTGCCCCATTCTTACACACACAACACTCTTGAAATCCTGAAGTTTCCGTGGGCTCTTATGAACTCTGAGCTCAAGCTCCTTCTATAAATATTCTACTGGATTCAGATCAGGAGATTGGCTGGGCCATTCTAGAAGCTTTATTTTTTCCTTTGAAACCAATTGAGAGTTTCCTTGGCTGTGTGTTTGGATTATTGTTTTTCTGAAATGTCGTCGTCATCATCCTTGTAGATGACGGCAAATTTTTTATCAAGAATGTCTTTTTGCATTTGTCCATTCATCCTTCCTTCAATTATATGAAGTTTACCATATGCTGAAAACCAGCCCCACACCATGACGTTCCACTGCCAAACTTCGCTATTGGTATTGTGTTTTTGGTGTTATATGCAGTGCCTTTTGGCCTCCAAGCAGTGTGTATTATGGCATCCAAAGAGTTCAATTTTGGTCTTATATGACCAAACTATATTCTCCCAATATTTCACAGGCTTGTCTAAATGTTTCTGAGCAAATGTTAAATGCACTTTCACATGCTTTCGTTCAGCAATGGAGTCTTACGTGCTGAGCATGCTTACAGGCCATGGAGATGGAGTACAGTACATATACTTCTCTTTGAAACAACTGTACCTGCTCATTCCAAGTCTTTTGCAACAATAAGGTTGAAATGGTCTTGACACAGCTCACTAGTTTTACCCATTATGAGAAGTTTCTTGTGTGACACCTTAGAAATGAGACACCTTATTACAGGCCATCAGCTGATATTTTTCACCAAGTGGCAGGATTGCTTTCTAATTACTGATAGATTTCAGCTAGTGTCATGACCATCTATGGCTTTTTGCACATTTCTCTTTTCAGGTGTTCAATACTTTTTCAGTACTTTTTCAGTGTGCCATTTTTCATTATGACATAAAATTAATTTATGGACATCTATGGTTTGATTTCTTTGCCTGTTGGATTGGATGGGTTGTTACGGACATCTGGTGACAATGTCACGTCAATAGCACCTTTAGAAATATATGTACTTAGAAAATTGGTGACTTGTTTCACTACTTATTTCACCGGCTGTAAGTAAAGGATGGATGCGTGCATTGGTCCAAGGGATATAGAGAGAACATAGAAATAAAAGTGTCCTTCAATATGTCAACAATACAATCAGAGAACTACAACAGGTATTGTCATGCTACCCTTTGGAGAATGAATATGCCCTACTCATCACCATATTATACATCACTCACCTCCCTTTTTTTTGCTTCATTTGTGCTGTATTTCGGAAAGAGGTAGGAAAATATATTTCCACAGCAACAAGCTACATGCACCAAGGGTCCTTCCTTCCCTAAGCTTAAACCTGAGGCCACGGCAAGTACCAGCGTGACAGTTTTGATCAGCAAAGTCCATTTTCCCAAATAACCTCTGATGATGAAGCCACTTAAAATTGTTTTAATCTGTAAAGAAAATAACGCAAAGCTTAAAATATGACATTTATGAATCAAAAGGCAAATGTGGCCCCCTTTATTAAAGGGGTTGTCCACTCTTCTGATTTAAGTCTGCAGTCACTCTTCTGTGACCAAACCGCCCGGGTTTCACTGAAGACACTGGAGAATCCTGACATTGTGCTATGAATGAGCGTTCAGGATTCAGCAGTCAAATGCAGCAGATGCGTTATACAGCCATCATCAGTTTTTAGCCATTTAGGTGCTGCTGCCAATTACTGAAGGCCTCATGGCTTCTGTCATAATACGCCAGTGAAGCCCAGCCAAAGGTTCATATGAGATCTTCACTTACACTGTACTGCAATATGTGGTACATAGAACAAGTGATTGCAAGTGTGAGTCCCCTAAGGGAACTAACCCCCCCCCCCAAAAAAACAAAACAAAACAAGGAAAATCAAAACAGTTCCCCAGGTAAAAATGCAAGCAGACAACTTTATCGACAGAAACCTAAAAACGTCACTAGTTCCTGAAAATGGTGCAAAAATTTTTTTAATCACTGCTATGTATTTTTTTTTTTTTTTTAATGTAAGTTAGGTATTACATTATTCATACTGATCTGAAAAGTCAAGTATGCCAGGTCATTTCTACCATGCAATGAAAAGTGGAATTGCATTTTTTTGCCCATCATTACATACCACTTGGGGAATTTTTTTAATGTTTGTCAGCAAATTAAGTGGTAAAATTCAGAATTACAACTTGTCCTTCATAAGTCAAGCTCTCTCACAGCTAGGTTGATCGAAAACTAAAAAGTTATGGCCCATGGAAAAAAGGAAAGGAAAAAAAATTGCAAAAAAGTTCAAAATCTAAAAATCACCTGGACCTCAAGGGATAACAACCAATAAACATAGCTGCATGTAACAAACAATATTAATGTTATTACCTGCAGACATTACAAGTATGGCTATCTGCCCAACTAAGACTATACTGTTCATGTGGCAAATTGGATCAGAGTTCATAGTCTCAATTGTCAATTCAATGACGCAACTATGCACACTAGCCGTGTATGCAGTTTCTGTATTACATGCTGCATATTCGTTTTCCATTACATAGTGTAACGATATAGAAAAAAATGAACTTTTTTGAATTTACCAAATGGCTGCAATGAAACAGACTGAAAAATGTAAAGGGGTCTGAATACTTTTCGTACCCAGTGTAGGTCATAAGAAGCTGAATACATTGATATCCACAATTTTCATATATGTAAATTAGCTGTTCCAGGCTATGGGCCAGAGTCTTATGCAGATCAATGCAGGGGGGGGGGTGCGCCTTATAATCCGAATCTGTGTGCTGTGCTGTAGAGGAGGGGAGAGGCTCTGGAGTGGTGTCAGGGGGCTGGGGTGGGCCGCCTGCAGGCTGCTGAGACAGCAGGAGGTTTTGTGCTCCCGCTCATTAGCCTCATGTAATATTCACTGCACCTGCTGTCCATCACCTCGGTGCTGAACCTGTGCCGAGTTGATTCACAGGGGAGCAGCGAATATTACATGTGCTTGCACTCCCCCCCCCCCCCACTCCCATCATGGATATGGCCCCCAGTCACTCTTATATGCCCTCCCTGTGCTGCTGGCAGGCACATGCTCCCCCCTCCCTGTGCTGCTGGCAGGCACATGCTCCCCCCCTGTGCTGCTGGCAGGCACGTGCCCCCCCCCTCCCGTGCTGCTGGCAGGCACGTGCCCCTCCCCATGCTGCTGGCAGGCACGTGCCCCCGCCTGTGCTGCTGGCAGGCACATGATAAAATAACAAACACTTAACTCACCTTCTGATGATGGCTCCGTGCTCACAGCTCCTCGGTTGCTTCCTGTGTCTGTGCTGACATCCGATCATGTGATCGGCACAGCACAGTGAGGACATCACTGTGTGCCCAGGTCACATGATCCGATGCCTGGGAAACAGGAAGCACAACTGAGGAGCTGTGAGTACCGAGCAATCAGGAAAAGGTGAGTTAAGTGTTTGCTATTTTATCATGTGGCGTGGGCACGTGCCTGCCAGCGGGGGGGTGGGGGGTGGGGGGGGGCACGTGCCTGCCAGCAGCACAGGAGGGGGGGGGGCACGTGCCTGCCAGCAGCACAGGGGGGGGGGGGGCACGTGCCTGCCAGCAGCACAGGGGGGGGGGGCACGTGCCTGCCAGCAGCACAGGGGGGGGGGGGCACGTGCCTGCCAGCAGCACAGGGGGGGGGGGGGGCACGTGCCTGCCAGCAGCACAGGGGGGCACGTGCCTGCCAGCAGCACAGGGGGGCACGTGCCTGCCAGCAGCACAGGGGGGCATGTGTCAGAGCCCAGAAGATGTACATTATGTATGAGCCTGGTCCCTGCAAAATGAAACCAAGAACATTACAAGCTTAATCAGTATGACAGATTAAGTTCAGGTGTTTGGGACGGTCTCATACATTTTGCCATTGGAGCTTCGCTGCAATGCCAAAATAATTTAATTTATACTACTAAGATTTGCAAAAATGCAAATGTTAAAGTGTTAACAATAAAAACTTACAATTACTACATTTTCCCCACATCATAAGAGGAAAATGGTTTCCTAATATATGCAATAGGAAAATCAAGCAGAAACTGTTGATTGAACAACCATTTCATTTAGCAATTCAGGAATAAGGCAAGGACCAAAAACACATTGCACAGACACGTGGAAGATCAGGACCCGATCATACGTACCTCTGGAATCCCTGAGCCACAAGCATATGGAGCAAATACTTTTACCAGACTGACTGCTAAGAAGGCAAAACTCAGAGCCCAGAAGATGTACATTATGTAGTTCATTATGTATGAGCCCGGCCCCTGCAAAATGAAACCAAGAACATTACGAGCGGTCAACTATTACAATAATAATAACAAAAATAATAATAATGTGTGCAACCTGGGAGAATGACGCGCTGCAACGTGTGTGCAACCTGGAGGATGACGCGCTGCAACGTGTGCAACCTGGAGGATGACGCGCTGCAACGTGTGTGCAACCTGGAGGATGACGCGCTGCAACGTGTGTGCAACCTGGAGGATGACGCGCTGCAACGTGTGTGCAACCTGGAGGATGACGCGCTGCAACGTGTGTGCAACCTGGAGGATGACGCGCTGCAAAGTGTGTGCAACCTGGAGGATGACGCGCTGCAACGTGTGTGCAACCTGGAGGATGACGCGCTGCAACGTGTGTGCAACCTGGAGGATGACGCGCTGCAATGTGTGTGCAACCTGGAGGATGACGCGCTGCAACGTGTGTGCAACCTGGAGGATGACGCGCTGCAACGTGTGTGCAACCTGGAGGATGACGCGCTGCAACGTGTGTGCAACCTGGAGGATGACGCGCTGCAACGTGTGTGCAACCTGGAGGATGACGCGCTGCAACGTGTGTGCAACCTGGAGGATGACGCGCTGCAATGTGTGTGCAACCTGGGAAGATGACATGCTGCCTGCAATGTGTGTTATAATATTGAATTTTGGTGAATGACACTTTATATCAGACATTAACTTTCTATTAGGCCAAAACATCAGTATTTGAAAAAGACAGCACACAGAAGCAACATGGATGAATGCCTATGTGCCGGCTGTGTGAAATTCAGACTATAAAATTAAACATTGCAATTGGATTGGTCCACAACAAAAAATAAAGCAAAAAGAAATATGGACTTTACTTTAACAGGTACATGTTCTATCTGTGAAAAAAATTATTAGAGCATATAAGTGAAAATCAGATGTGTTAATGGGAACCAACAGAGGACTTCCACAAAAAAAATAAAACACAACTTACTTCTGCCTGTCCTATTATGAGGTCTGCCCATGTACTCCACTGAGGACACTTGTCACGTTCTTCAAATGTGGCATCATCTGATCCCCAGCAGCACTGTTCATGGTTGAACCAAAATGCAGACATGCAAATTCCTTCCTTCAAATCTGCCATCCAGTCTGCGGCAATATCTATCAAGCCTGCCAGGGCACCTGTGGCACAAATCAGATGTGTGAGTGCCAGATTTAACACTATAAAGACACAGAAATGACTAGGGAAAATGTAAGAATAGGACACTATAAATAACACCAAATATAAGTAAAATCTAATTATATAGATTATTGGTTATAATGACCAATGGCCGGTTTCACACTAACGTTTGTGTCCTCAGCGTAGGGCTGAGTACCTCTTTCCTTCAGATCTGCATACATCCGCCCTTCGTAACTATATTTAACATTGTGTACGCAGGGACATGCGTTGTATGCGGATGCGTCCCTGTGCGCCGTTTTGATATGCCCACCGAAAGCAAAATATTGCGGCATCGGCGGGCATGTCAAAACGACGCATGGGAACGCATCCAACTCATATCCCTGCATACACAATGTTAAATATAAGTATGAAGGGCGGATGTATGCGGATCTGAAGGAAAGAGGTACTCAGCCCTACGCTGAGGAAACAAACGCTAGTGTGAACCTAGCCCAAGTGTCATTATGTAAATAGAGACTAGTATATGTGGTGTATAGATGGTGAAGATTTCCCCGCAATATGAGCATTACACAGTTAATGAAGCACTATTTCTGCCTGGTCTCCGGCTGTCACACATCTTATACATACAGTTACATGAGTGTGTATTCAGAGACCTGGTTAAATATATTGTCCAGGCCTTCTTTATATATAAAAATGGGCCCAAATGTGGTGTTTTAAAAAAAAACAAAAGAAAAAAAAACAAAACACAGCAACAGCTTTCTATGGGTTTGCTCATATTTTTAACGGACAATGTTTTGACATCATTTGAGGCACAGGAAACCTGAAAACCTGATCCAGATGCCCACATACATGGAAGCCCAGCCTTCATCATCACTAGAGTAAATTCTCAGCTTTTGCTGTGTCTCACAGGTGACGCACCCATCTCTCTGCATACACACAGGTCTATACCCAGAACGTAGGAACATTACCTGACGCTAAGCCAGTTAGTGTAACGACCAGCCATCCTGACCAAGCATCGTAGAGGCTTTTTGATAATTCCCATGCAGATTCCTTCTTCTTACTGTTGATCTAGTGGACAAAACATTTTATAGATCATTTATCCATGTCTACAACAGACATTTATTCTTCACATCGGGCACCTACAGAAAGAAGGGAACATTATTTTGATAATGAGGTGCCACAGCGCTGGCAGGAAGACGGCCCTGGCCAGAGAAAAAGAAGCCATCCTGGGCACTTTTTTTTAAAGATCTCAATCATTTCCCCCATTTATTCTATATTATAGCTTGTGTAAAATACAGCCGATCGATCAGTGGGGGCTGGGACCTGAGACCCTCCCCGATCACTCCATCACCACTCAGTGGTCTGCATGCAGTGCAAAGAGCGGTTTTTAGCATTAGTGATGACTCAGGACCTGGACCACCACCAATCTGCAGCCCGTATGACATATCAAAGTGATAGTATTTAGAAGTAGCTGTTTCTCCTTGTCCGAAAAAAGCCACAAAACAAACAAACACAAAAAACTAACCTAAAGGTACCTTCACATTAAGCGACGCTGCAGCGATAGCGACAACAATGCAGATCGCTGCAGCGTCGCTGTGTGGTCGCTGGAGAGCTGTCACATAGACCGCTCTTCAGCGACCAACGATGCCGAGGTCCCCGGGTAACCAGGGTAAACATCGGGTTACTAAGCGCAGGGCCGCGCTTAGTAACCCGATGTTTACCCTGGTTACCAGTGTAAAACATCGCTAGTATCGTTGCTTTTGGTGTCAAACACGACGATACACGCCGGTCTGACGACCAAATAAAGTTCTGAACTTTGTTCAACGACCAGCGATATCACAGCAGGATCCTGATCGCTGCTGCGTGTCAAACTAAACGATATCGCTAGTCAGGACGCTGCAACGTCACGGATCGCTAGCGATATCGTTTAGTGTGAAGGTACCTTAAAACACGCAAGTATTCAGATTAACGAAAAGGTAATTCATGTGTTTTGTCACTATGCATTTTCTTAAAACATGGATGAAGAAAACACTGTCCAACAAGTAGAAAAAGTGTGAAGCAGCAATGCTCAGCAACGACTGTCTAGTTAGGATCGATTCTTACTACGCTTTCAGCCGCAGCTTTTTAACCACCACAGCTCTGTGCTGCTGCAGCCTTTATTCTTTTCTCTGCACAAATCGCTACTTTTTGGGGAACCGCAGTTTCACCTGCAACACCACACGGTCAATCATAATGGTCACGTGGCTTTTGAGATCATAGAGCAGTTTTCCTGCAAGGTTAGGAGATTCTGCACGGAAAATATAAAAGGTCTGCAGCAGCACAGGGCTGTTCTGGCCTATAGCCACAAAATAATCTCTGTGTTTAAAACGGAGCCTGTGTATTTGCACAGGGAAACCAGAAAGACAGCCGTGGTTAAAAAAAAAAAAAAAGTGAAGGAGGCGGTAAAAACAAAAGTACAAAAGGGTCTTATCTGGTAATGGGGGGATATCAGCTGCTGCAGACCAATGGGTGAAAACCTATGAAAACCAGGCATGGAAACAATGGGTTCACTGCAGTGCTGATGAAACCAAGTGAAGAATCCAAGTGAACATTTTGTGTGGATTATTAACGCGTTTCAAAGTCAGACTTCATCAGGACAAACCACACAAGAAACGCATTGATAATAAACCTTACATAAAAATCTTTCCGTCTCCTGCATTCTTTATTTGGCTTCATCTGCATTTTTGCCATGATCGGTCTAGCAGTGGTTAAAAGGCATAGCATAATGGCTGCAGGTGTAATAAGACCTGATTTGTAGAGGTTCTGCCAGGTCACAGACGCTTTTTAAAAATAATGCATCATCAGAAAACTATTGTTTTAATAATTTTTTTTGTCATAAATGCATTTCTTTTTACATTTTGGCATCTTTATTAAAAATTAGAAACGTTGCAATTTTCAAACTAGCAACTGAGGCTTTTCGAGATTTATACTACCTGTTCTCCAAAGACAACCTGTCATGTTCAGCAATTATTTGCCTGCAGATTTAGCGGTAATCTGCGGGCAAATAGCATTTAAACTCTGTGTATCTGCATTACTCAAAGCGCAGCTGCAGAGAGAAAATGACGTGTTTTTCCTCCCGCAGCCGCTGACTTCCAGTCATTAGGGTGGTGGAAGAAGCAGTTAAAGTCACCATGCACTACACACTGAGCGCCCAGTAATCATTCCCTGGGACTCTGACAGCCTGTTTTACACAAGCACTGTAGAGCCGGGGAGTGTTCACAGTGCGCTCACTGTGTTGTGCGGTGACTAGCTGCTCTCTGCACCTCCCCAATGACGGGAAGCGTCAGATGTGGGAGGATAAAGGCACACAATGTATTTGTCAGGTGGGTAGTGTCTGAAACCCACCTGAAAAAGCACTGAAAGGCTAAAACAAACGCACACGTATTTATATTTAAAAACTACTTGCTGTGCATATGTTCAGTCTTTTTAGATTCTTGTAACTGCTTCAGTCCTGATCATCCTTCAGGCGGCTTCTGCTGAAAAGCTGCTAACTAGCTTATAATAGACGTAAAAAAAAAATGCAGTCAACCAAAAAAAGGTGCAAAAAGGCCTAATGAAATAACTAAAGAAAATGGGGGGAAAAAAAAAAAAAAAGATGCTTCAGGACAGTATGCTGAAGTTTCTTTCTTTCTAAAAACTTGATGGCTCTGCAATTTCACATGTCTAAGAAAGGTCATGTGCATATACCCTGAAAATTCTTCTCCCTGCTGCTGCAGTAAGTCAGCTAGACAGGATCTATTCTTATTTCTTCTTCCATATATTAAAAGTGCAAGTAAAAATAAACTTTGCGACATATCTTATTGAACAAAATACCTTTCTCCACTAGGACTGATCATTTATTCTCAAAAATCTTAATTCATGGGTAGAATCAGATTTCAGTGAACAGACATTTTCCCATGACAGAGGAGATGACAGTGGGTGCTTATAAAGATCTATGGAGAATTAGCAACTATAGAAGCCGTTGTATAAAAACAAGTCATGTAAAGGAGGAGGAGCAGGGAGCTGTGCCATCACCTATTTTAGTGGTGGATCCAGTGTTATCAGCTGTGTATATAGAGGGGTTATTTGTCATTTTAATCCTGCCCATCATAATGAGTCTCCTGAAAACTCTTTCTGAAAGGACAAGAAAAAAAGAGTCTAAAAAAAAAAAGCCCTGGTGGCCAATGTGAAAATTGAAAGATTAAAAAATAAATACAAATTAGTAATCAAGGTCTGAAGAAAAAAAAAATTGTCATTACAATTATTTTTTTGAAAAATATAAAAACTTGATGGAAACAATAGGTCATTTTTAATGACATTCCTTCTAAGAGAAAAAGTACCAATGTCACAGAGTAATTGAAAATTATTAAAAAAGGAATGTGTCATTTAAAGAGGTTGTCAGGTCATCCTATAATAATCGATGAACTATCCGTAGGATCATCAATAACTGATCAGTGGGGGTCTAACACCAGACACATCTACTAATCAGTTATGAGCACATACACAGCTGGACGTGAACATAAACCACAGCGATGCGTTCCATGTGTGGCGGCTGCTGCCGAGTGCTTCAGAACAGCTCCTATTCTTTTGAACATATAGTTTTCTCTATCAAATTGACTCTAAACCAGTCAAGTAAAAATCTCTCCTATTACCAGAATTGTGGGGTCTCAGATCATACAACACAAATTGCAATGTCTATTCATCAGACGAATATCAATATAAGCCCTCATTCACATGTCCATGTTGCATGTATGTGTTCTTGCCATTTTTTTTTTCTCATGGATGGAAAATGTACCCACTGCAATCTGTGGTGCTAGTCAAAAATTTATGTATCATGTGTCCATGCAAAACTCACGGAAACATGTCCACTTTCTTTTCAGATATAATGGATGACAAGTGCCAATACAAGTCTATAAGGATGGTGAAAAACCAAGTACAGAACACGGATGGCATTTGTGTGCAGTCTGTATTTTACATTAAAAAGGATAAGAGAAACTAATTTATCCAAAGATGACACAAGCACCATTTTTTCCTGTATGTGCTTAACCCCTTAGTGACAGAGCCAATTTGGTACTTAATGACCGAGCCAATTTTTACAATTCTGACCAGTGTCACTTTATGAGGTTATAACTCTGGAACGCTTTATCGGATCCCGCTGATTCTGAGATTGTTTTTTCGTGACATGTTGTACTTCAAGTTAGTGGTAACATTTCTTCGATATTACTTGCGATTATTTATGAAAAAAATGGAAATATGGCGAAAATTTTTAAAATTTTGCAATTTTCAAACTTTGTATTTTTATGCCCTTAAATCAGAGAGATATGTCACAAAAAATAGTTAATAAATAACATTTCTCACATGTCTACTTTACATCAGCACAATTTTGGAAACAATTTTTTTTTTTGTTAGGGAGTTATAAGGGTTAAAAGTTGACCAGCAATTTCTCATTTTTACAACACCATGTTTTTTTTAGGGACCACATCACCTTTGAAGTGATTTTGAGGGGTCTATATGATAGAAAATAACCAAGTGTGACACCATTCTAAAAACTGCACCCCTCAAGCTGCTCAAAACCACATTCAAGAAGTTTAACCCTTTACGTACTTCACAGGAACTAAAACAATGTGGAAGAAAAAAATTAACATTTTACTTTTTTTTGCAAACATTTTACTTCAGAACCATTTTTTTTAATTTTCACAAGTGTAAAAACAGAAATTTAACCACAAATTTTGTTGTGCAATTTTTCCTGAGTACGCCGATACCCCATATGTGGAGGTAAACCACTGTTTGGGCGCACCGCAGAGCTTGGAAGTGAAGGAGCACCGTTTGACTGTTTCAATGCAGAATTGGCTGGAATTGAGATCGGACGCCATGTTGCGTTTGGAGAGCCCCTAATGTGCCTAAACAGTGGAAACCCCCCACAAGTGACACCATTTTGGAAACTAGACCCCCCAAGGAACTTATCTAGATGTGTGGTGAGCACTTTGAACCCCCAAGTGCTTCACAGAAGTTTATAACGTAGAGCCGTGAAAATAAAAAATCGCATTTGTTTTCACAAAAATGATTTTTTCGCCCACAAATTCTTATTTTCACAAGGGTAACAGGAGAAATTAGACCACAAAAGTTGTTGTGCAATTTCTCCTGAGTACGTCGATACCCCATATATGGGGGTAAACCACTGTTTGGGCGCACCGCAGAGCTTGGAAGAGAAGGAGTGTCGTTTTACTTTTTCAATGTAGAATTGGCTGGAATTGAGATCGGACGCCATGTCACGTTTGGAGAGCCGCTGATGTGCCTAAACAGTAGAGACCCCCCACATATGACACCATTTTGGAAACTAGACCCCTTAAGGAACTTATCTAGATGTGTGGTGAGCACTTTAAACCCCCAGGTGCTTCACAGAAGTTTATAACGTAGAGCCGTGAAAATAAAAAAATCGCATTTTTTCTACAAAAATGATCTTTTTGCCTCCAAATTTTTATTTTACCAAGGGTAACAGGAGAAAATGGACCCCAGAAGCTGTTGTACAATTTGTCTTGAGTACGCCGACACCCCATATGTGGGGGTAAACCACTGTTTGGGCGCATGGCTGAGCTCGGAAGCAAAGGAACGCCATTTGACTTTTCAATGCAAAATTGACTGGAATTGAGATCGGACGCCATGTCGCGTTTGGAGAGCCCCTGATGTGCCTAAACAGCAGAAACCCCCCAAAAGTGACCCCATTTTGGAAACTAGACCCCCCATGGAACTTATCTAGATGTGTAGTGAGAACTTTGAATGCCCAAGTGCATCACAGAAGTTTATAATGCAGAGTCGTGAAAATAAAAAATATATATTTTTTAACAATAAAGATTTTTTAGCCCCCAAGTTTTTATTTTCACAAGGGTAACAAGAGAAATTGGACCCCAAAAGTTGTTGTCCAATTTGTCCTGAGTATGCTGGTACCCCATATGTGGGGGTAAACCACTGTTTGGGCGCATGGCAGAGCTCGGAAGGGAAGGAGTGCCATTTTGGAATGCAGACTTTGATAGAATTGTCTGCGGGCGTTATGTTGCCTTTGCAGACCCCTAATGTACCTAAACAGTAGAAACCCCCAACAAGTGACCCCATTTTGGAAAATAGACCCCCCAAGGAACTTATCTAGATATGTGGTGAGAACTTTGAATGCCCAAGTGCTTCACAGAAGTTTATAATGCAGAGTAGTGAAAATAAAAAATATTTTTTTTCCCACAAAAAAGATTTTTTTAGCCCCCAAATTTTTATTTTCACAAGGGTAACAAGAGAAATTGGACCCCAAAAGTTGTTGTCCAATTTGTCCTGAGTATGCTGGTACCCCATATGTGGGGGTAAACCACTGTTTGGGCGCACGGCAGAGCTCGGAAGGGAAGGAGCGCCATTTTGCAATGCAGACTTTGATAGAATTGTCTGCGGGCGTTATGTTGCGTTTGCAGACCCCTAATGTACCTAAACAGTAGAAACCCCCATAAGTGACCAAATTTTGGAAACTAGACCCCCTAAGGAACTTATCTAGATATGTGGTGAGAACTTTGAAAGCTCAAGTGCTTTACAGAAATTTATAATGCAGAGTAGTGAAAATAAAAAAATATATTTTTTTCCAACAAAAAAGATTTTTAGCCCCCAAGTTTTTATTTTCACAAGGGTAACAGGAGAAATTGGACCCCAAAAGTTGTTGTCCAATTTATCCCGAGTACGCTGATGCCCCATATGTGGGGGTAAACCACTGTTTGGGCGCACGGCAGAGCTCAGAAGGGAGGGAGTACCATTTGACTTTTTTAGCGCAAAATTGGCTGTCGTGTTTGGAGACCCCCTGATGTACCTAAACAGTGGAAACCCCCCAATTCTAACTCCAACCCTAACCCCAACACAGCCCTAACCCTAATCTCAACCCGATCCATAATCCTAATCACAACCCTAACGATAATCACAACCCTAACCCCAAAACAGCCCTAATCTCAACCCTAACCATAACCCTAATCAAAACCCTAAATCCAACACACCCCTAACCCTAATCCCAACCCTAACCCTAATCCCAACCCTAATCCCAAACGTAACACTAATCCCAACCCTAATCCAAACCCTAACCCTAATCCCAACTCTAACCCTAACTTTAGCCCCAACCCTAACTTTAGCCCCAACCCTAACCATAACTTTAGCCCCCGTCGTCACAAAAAAAGTTCAATGTAACCTTTTTTTTGTACGTCGCGTCCTCCATTTCCGCGGATGCGTGGCCGTAACTCTGCCCCCTCCTCCCCAGGACATAGACTGGGCGGCGGATGCGTTGAAAAACTGCATCCGCTGCCCACGTTGTGCACAATTTTCACAACGTGCGTCGGTACATCGGGCCGACGCATTGCGACCGCCCCGTACCGACGCAAGTGTGAAAGAAGCCTTAGGCTACTTTCAGACATAGCGCATTTTTGAGCGCTATTTTGCGGGCGCTTTTCAAAAATGCGCAATGTCATTTTCGTCTGCCGGCAAAGTGAATGAGAAATTCACTTTGCCGTTCAGACACACCGCAAAAAAACGCGGCGCTTTTGTCTGCAAACACGCCGGCGTAAAAAGAATTGACATGTCAATTCTTTATGCAGCGGCGTGTCTGCGTATCCCCCTAGGGCCCCATATTACCTTCCACACACAGCGCCTTTGTCCTGGGTGTCGGCGTCTTTGTACGGAGGGGTTGACACCCAGGACCGGACGTGACGTCGGACAGGAAGAGGGAAGCCCCCGCCCCCCAGTGAAGCAGCATGGAGTCCTTCTGTGTGTGTGTGTGCGTGTGTGTGCGTGTGTGTGTCCCCATGCGACGCTAGTGCCACCATTGTGCTAAGTCGCCGTATGGGACTACTACTCCCATCCGGTATTAGGATGGGAGAGTTGTCCCTGTGTCCGGCGACTTAGCACAATTGTAAAGTTACACAAAACACCTACACACAATACACATACATGACACACAGTACATACAACATATAACACAGAGTATATACTCACCAACAGCACACTTGTAGGCGAAGCCCTCGATCCTCCAGGAAAAAATCCAAAAATAATAAACCAAATTCATACTCCCTGTCCGCAGAATCCATAAAACGAGTGTCCCACGCCGATCGGCTGCTCTCCGGCGATACACTGCCAGGAGCGAAGCTCCTAGCAGTGTATCGCGTACTGTTCCGGAGTTCAATGACTCCGGCGTCTCGGTTAACAGCAGTACAGCTGCGTTGAACTTTCCCACGCAGCACTGCCGTTAAGCAAGAGTGCCGGGGTCAATGACCGCCGGTAAACTCGCTCGCGCATGCGCAGTGACACACCGACAGGAACTATGGCTCCTGTCAGTGTGTTGCTGCAGCCGTGGAGAGCAGACATATCTCTGGATGTGTCTGTTCTCCATGGAAAATCTTGATACGTGGCACTTAAATATGTGGCAATTAAATACGTGACACGTGGCACTTATACGTGATACGTGTCACTTAAATACGTGGCACTGAAATACGTGATACGTGGCACTTTGATACGTGGCACGTGTCACTTAAATACGTGGCACTGAAAGATGTGGCACGTGGCACTTTGATACGTGGCACGTGGCACTTTGATACGTGGCACTGAAATATGTGGCACGTGGCACTTTGATACGTGGCACTTTGATACGTGGCACGTGGCACTTTGATACGTGGCACGTGGCACTTTGATACGTGGCACGTGGCACTTTGATACGTGGCACGTGGCACTGAAATATGTGGCACGTGGCACTTTGATACGTGGCACGTGGCACTTTGATACGTGGCACGTGGCACTTTGATACGTGGCACGTGGCACTTTGATACGTGGCACGTGGCACTGAAATATGTGGCACGTGGCACTTTGATACGTGGCACGTGGCACTTTGATACGTGGCACGTGGCACTTTGATACGTGGCACGTGGCACTTTGATACGTGGCACGTGGCACTTTGATACGTGGCACGTGGCACTTTGATACGTGGCACTGAAATATGTGGCACGTGGCACTTTGATACGTGGCACTTTGATACGTGGCACGTGGCACTTTGATACGTGGCACGTGGCACTTTGATACGTGGCACGTGGCACTTTGATACGTGGCACGTGGCACTTTGATACGTGGCACGTGGCACTGAAATATGTGGCACGTGGCACTTTGATACGTGGCACGTGGCACTTTGATACGTGGCACGTGGCACTTTGATACGTGGCACGTGGCACTTTGATACGTGGCACGTGGCACTGAAATATGTGGCACGTGGCACTTTGATACGTGGCACGTGGCACTTTGATACGTGGCACGTGGCACTTTGATACGTGGCACGTGGCACTTTGATACGTGGCACGTGGCACTTTGATACGTGGCACGTGGCACTTTGATACGTGGCACTGAAATATGTGGCACGTGGCACTTTGATACGTGGCACTTTGATACGTGGCACGTGGCACTTTGATACGTGGCACGTGGCACTTTGATACGTGGCACGTGGCACTTTGATACGTGGCACGTGGCACTTTGATACGTGGCACGTGGCACTGAAATATGTGGCACGTGGCACTTTGATACGTGGCACGTGTCACTTAAATACGTGGCACGTGGCACTGAAATATGTGGCACGTGGCACTTTGATACGTGGCACGTGTCTCTTAAATACGTGGCACGTGGCACTGAAAGATGTGGCACGTGGCACTTTGATACGTGGCACGTGGCACTTTGATACGTGGCACGTGGCACTGAAATATGTGGCACGTGGCACTTTGATACGTGGCACGTGGCACTTTGATACGTGGCACGTGGCACTTTGATACGTGGCACTTTGATACGTGGCACGTGGCACTTTGATACGTGGCACGTGGCACTTTGATAAGTGGCACTGAAATGTGGCACGTGGCACTTTGATATGTGGCACGTGTCACTTAAATACGTGGCACGTGGCACTGAAATATGTGGGACACGTCGCACAAAAAAGTTACATGTAGTTTTTTTTGTGTCGACGGTCCGCCGAAGCACGACGCATCCGTCGCACGACGGATGCGACATGTGGCAATCCGTCGCAATGCGTCGCTAATGCAAGCCAATGGAGAAAAAACGCATCCTGCAAGCACTTTTGCAGGATGCGTTTTTTCTCCAACGACGCATTGCGACGGAAGCCAAAAAACGCTAGTGTGAAAGTAGCCTAACCCTAACCCTAGCCCTAACCCTAAATTTAGCCCCAACCCTAACTCTAACCCTAACCCTAACTCTAACCCTAACCCTAATTTTAGCCCCAACTTGTCTTCTCCTGCCGGCCGGCAGATGGCAGCAGATGGCGGGCGCACTGCGCATGCGCCCGCCATGATGAAAAAGCCGGCTGGCAGGAGAAGACAGAAGAGGACCCAGGGACCCCGGGTGAGTATGATAGGGTCCCCGAATCCCCCTATTTCTCTGTCCTCTGATGTGCGATCACATCAGAGGACAGAGAAATAACTGATCGCTTTTTTTTTTTTTTTTTTTGCGGTCGCCGGTAAACTGTTAATTACCGGCGATCGCAAAGCAGGGGTCGGTGCAAATCGACCCCGATCATGTTCTTTGGGGTCTCGGCTACCCCCGGCAGCCGAGACCCCAAAGAACATCCGGGTGCCGGGCGCACTGCGCGTGCGCCCGCCATTTTTTCCCGGAAAAAAGATGGCGGCGCCCATGGGGAGACACGAGGAGCACCGGGGGAGGTAGGTAAGTATTGGGGGGCTATTGGGGGCCATCGGGGACCACATTTCTCTGTCCTCCGATGTGCGATCACATCGGAGGACAGAGAAATTAAACGGCAAATCGCGTTTTTTTTTTTTTTGTTGCGACCGCCGGTAAACGGTTAATTACCGGCGATCGCAACTCGGGGGTCGGTAAAAACCCCCCGAATCATGTTCTCTGGGGTCTCGGCTACCCTCGGCAACCGAGACCCCAGAGAAAATCCGACTCTGGGGGGCGCTATTCACTTTTTCCACAGCGCCGTTAATTAACGGCGCTGTGGTTTAAGTACCCTTAGCGGCCGCCGTTAAAAGGCGTATCGGCGGTCGTTAAGGGGTTAAATATGGATACGTGAAGGAGGCCTAAGCTTGTGTGTAAATAGATCTTCCCGAAATCTGGTACGTCTGCCAATTGCCATCATGAACCAGACTTTATCATGCAAAACAGCAATTCAATTATAGGGAAGAGAATAAATAAAAAAATAAATGTTTACTATATCCCAGAGATCCCTTTACCAAAGATATTTCATACCACCAGGAGCAGAGTAAGTCCTCATTCACACCAGTGGCTCCAGAACAGCTGTGAATCTTGAAGTTATAATTTTTCTCTCTGTAGGTTAGTTTTCACTCCCTTTTCTTCTTTGACTGGGGTTTGTGCACATCACGTTTTTACACGAAAAATGCAGTATTTTACTGACCTAGCAAAGTGAATGAGATTTTTAAAGTCTCATGCAGACACTGCTTATTTTTGATTTGCAGATTTGAAGAAGTTTTATACCTGCAGCATGTCAACACGCAAAGCTTTTTTTTTTTTTTTTTTTCCCTGCCAAGAGACAAGTTTTTCATGAAGAAATTTCTGCAACAAATAGGTGTGAGCAATGCATGTTAACTAACAAACACAGATGCAACATACAGACCAAATACTGAGTGCTGTGTATAAAGGTGTTAAGGGCTTTTCCAGTAGTTAACCAAACTGCAGCAGTCAAAATGACAATATGACCGCAGGGAGATCAGAGGAGCGGCGGCGCCGGTCAGGGAGATCAGAGGAGCGGCGGCGCCGGTCAGGGAGATCAGAGGAGCGGCGGCGCCGGTCAGGGAGATCAGAGGAGCGATGCCGCCGGTCAGGGAGATCAGAGGAGCGGCGCCGCCGGTCAGGGAGATCAGAGGAGCGGCGCCGCCGGTCAGGGAGATCAGAGGAGCGGCGCTGGTCAGGGAGATCAGAGGAGCGGCGCCGGTCAGGGAGATCACAGGAGCGGCGCCGGTCAGGGAGATCAGAGATCACTTTTTTAGTTTGCGTTACAGACTGCAGATACTAAGGATCACATGTCCAGGAGTGGACAAACCTTTTAAAAGGTGTACAAAATATGTACACATTATGGATGTTAATGGTTTCAGAAAGATTTTATACGTTTTTGGTTAACAGAGGTGGATTTTTACAATCCACCACTACCTCTTCTCCATCATCCCAATCCATAAAACGCACCTAGTACCAAAATCCTCTGTATGCCAAGTTAGTATTAGGAGAGGTCAGCTAAAATATAATGCAGGAAAAATATAGTAAAGCAAAATAAATATACAATAGTGTCTAGTTACCCTTCTATGGCGCTCTCGGTCTTTACACTTCTCCCGCACCCAATCAATGGTATGGAAATCATCGTATGTGCCAACACCTGGAATAGGCTCATCCAACAAGTCCAGCAGGTGAGTAGAGCTGCTGATGGATCCTCCATTCGTCATGGTGTAGTGCGTTCCTAGGAAGCAACAGATACTTTATTACAGAAGCTCCCTAAAGTATACCTAGGAGAGTGCAAAATAAGGTCAGCGACCAAGTACTGAACTGTATATCGAGGCAAGACCACCTAGCCTGTTGCGAGGAGCGCTCATTAAAGACTTCCCCTTACCCACTTCTATTTATCACAGGACACAAACTGCACAAGTGTAATGCTATAAGTCCCTATTGGTTGTGTGTCAATTTGCAAGTCAGAACTGATAACAGTCTTGATTTTACAGGTGCTGAAGTGGTGTGAGGTTTGATATTGGACCCAGTGGAATACAGAGCAGTCATCAAGTTCCTTTACTTGAAAGGCCGCACACCAAAGGGGACATCTGATGAGATGAAAGGTTTATGGTGAGGATTCCCCATCATATAACGTAGTCAAGAACTGGCATCGTCAATTTAAATGTGGTCAGACTTCGGTGCAAACAGCTCCAATTCCGGGGCAACCCCACTCTGTTATTGATGAACACACCATCCAGTAAGTGGAGGTCGCCATTTTTTGATAATCATTGCGTACCCATTCACCACCTAGCCCAAAATGTCAAGATTAGTGTGGAGTCCGTGGAAAAAATCATCCAAGACAATCTTCACAAGCATAAGGTATCTGCTCTCTGGGTTCCCCGGCGGCCCACCTTTCCAGAAGCAGGAACAAGTCGAATGCTCTCAGGCTCTATTGTGATGTGCCATGGAAACCCGGAGGACTTTCAACAGACTGATCACACAGGATGAAAGCTGGGTCCATCACTATGGGTCCCGAGACTGAAGTCCAGTCGATGCAATGGAAGCATCATGACTCACCGCCTCCAAAGAAAACACATGCCCAACCATCAGCACGCAGGGTCATGCTCACAGTATTTTGGGTCCAGCACGGAGTAGTATTGCCAGATGTCCTAGCAAAGGTAAAACTATCACTGGGGCATACTATGCTTTACTGCTGCGGAAATTGCAGGAGGCCATCAAAACCAATCAAAACCAAGAGATGTGGCATGCTCACCAAAGCTGTCCGCCTTCTGCAAGACAATGCACCAGTTCACAACTCACGTTACCCAAATGGTAGCATGCTTCTGTGGCTTTGAAATTCTACCGCATCCCCCTTATTCACCTGACCTCGCACCGTCGGACATCCATCTCTTTCCAACAATGAAGTTATTTTTGAGGGGCAAGCATTTTCCAGATGATGAGGCTCTGATTTCTGTCACAACGTGGCATTTGGAGCAACCTGTCGACTTCTACAAGTGAGGTGTTTACAGGTTCTAAAAAAAGAGATAGAAGTGTGTGTCCCTAGGTGGCACCTATGTAGAGAAGGACTAATAACTGTGCCAAGTTTCATTGCTCTCTGTCCACAGAAAGAGGGTAAGTGGCTATCTTTGCCTCTCGTACAAACTGCTGCATTACATGTAAGAATAATACAGGATAGTCTGGGTAAGTCATACATTTGTCTTTTGGTACTTAAGATTTTTCATGAATATTTTATGTTGACTTAAGAAGCAGGTGACTGGATCATATGGCATAAAACAAGCTTAAGCAAGTATCGCTTTGAATATTTGGATGACTATTTAGATTGATAATTGCTTGTCTACTATAAATTAATTTCTCATACAGACTTAAAAAGCATCATGCATGGTGAAAGTGGTTTTCCACAAATGGTTATTACAGATGAACCCTGACAGGTAAAGGACAGTCTGCACAAAGGACACACTTGAATTTGCTCTATCGCAGCAACCATGACTAACAAAATGTATTTCTGCTGAATAGCTACCATTTATGAGACATGCTGGGCATAAGGATATCCACAGTGATTACGAGTCTGGAAGGTAGGCTGAGAGCATTGTTCGTCACACCGAAATACTACTTGGTTCAGAACTGGCGAGATGGTGAATCGTGTGTGTTTCCTTAAAAAGGATGTTTCACCAGTTTTAGCATTTTAAAATGGCCACTTAATGGAATAGAGGATGCAGACCTGAAAGCGGGGGAGGGGAGTAAGGCAGAGTTGTGGGTCCTTACAAACACCCTCCACATCTACAGCTTTCAATCCACAGCACTGTCAGTGTGTGGGTAGTGGGTACAGAGCAGAGCTGACTAGAGAGTAAAGCTGCAGCGGTTTGTAATGACATACAACTATGCTCCTCTCCCCACCCAGATTGTAATCACAGCAGATTGCCAGCAGTAAAAGGAACAGGGATGTGTGCCAATAAAGTGTATCACACACAGAAAGTTGGGGGTAATGTTTTTTTTAGGGGGGGGGGGGGCATTTTAGTGAAAATTACAATATAAACTTTAAAAGCCAATATCTCTACAACAGAGATGTGATACAAAAAAAGCTCCAAAAATATTTTATTCAGCTCTTCAACTATTCCTTGACATGGCCAGTTTAACATACTAAAACTAATGAAAAGGCTTAAGTCAGCAGACACTAGAGGTGACCTAAAAAAATAAACAAAAAAAAACTTATACTTGAAGACCGGCGATGTTCACACCAGTCTTAAAGGGAACCTGTCACCCCCAAAATCGATGATGAGGTAAGCCCACCGTCATCAGGGGCTTATCTACAGCATTCTGTAATGCTGTAGATAAGCCCCCGATGTTACCTGAAAGAGGAGAAAAAGAGGTTAGATTATACTCACCCAGGGGCGGTCCCGCTGCGGTCCAGTCTGATGGGCGTCTCAGGTCCGGTCCGGCGCCTCCCATCTTCATAGGATGACGTCCTCTTCTGGTCTTTACGCCGCGGCTCCTGTTGAGGGCAGAGCAAAGTACTGCAGTGCGCAGGTGTCGGGCCTCTCTGACCTTTCCGGCGCCTGCGCACTGCAGTACTTTACTCTGCCCTGAACAGAGCAGACAAAGTACGCCGGAGCCGCGGCGTGAAGACCAGAAGAGGACATCATGGAATGAAGATGGGAGGCCCCGGACCTGCGACGCCCATCGGAGCGGGACCGCCCCTGGGTGAGTATAATCTAACGTCTTTTTCTCCTCTTTCAGGTAACATCGGGGGCTTATCTACAGCATTACAGAATGCTGTAGATAAGCCCCTGATGACGGTGAGCTTACTTCACCATCGATTTTGGGGGTGACAGGTTCCCTTTAATGAGGGGGCTTGTTGGAGTCAGATGCATTAAAAAGTTCACGCTTCTTAATGAATCAGGAGCATCTGACAGTGGCATATGCCTTGCCACAAATCCTACTCCAGTCAAAGATTGTAATAAGATTTCCTTGGTACGCAACAGGCCGATAAGAATTAGACCAGGTGGGGTGCCTCCGCCCATTTTAATGAAGCTGGGCAAAACTGAAACCACCCCCCCCCCCAAAAAAAAAAAAAAAAACTCCATTTTTGCACAACTACACATAGCCTGAAAATTGGCAACATTTTTGTGCTAAGTGCACACGTTGCAGAATTTCCGCGGAAATTTCCGCGGCAATTCTGCAACTCCTGCAGCGGGTATATCGCATGCGGAATTGGCATGCATATTCCCGCAGAAAACTAGCGTTTTGCAAGCATAATTAGCTTGCAGAATGCTAGCGTTTTCCAAGCGATCTGTAGCATCCCTTGGAAAACTTACTGACAAGTGTGACCAACCTGTCAAACATAGTGTTTGACAAGCGTGACCAACTTTTTACTATTGATGCAGCCTATGCCGCATCAATAGTAAAAGTTATATATACACGGTGGTTTGCTCAATATTAGATATAACTCCCCCTAGGGGATACTGTACGATATACAATAGAATATATCACAGGAGGGTTTGATCAAGAAATACACTGATCTCAACCATGGTACCATAATAAACACTTTTTATTAGAAAAATTATTTTTGAAACAACATTTGAATGTAATTGCAAGAAAGGGTCCTGGAACCACAAAAAAGGGACTGATATACCATAGGTCACTCCCTAAAAAAATGTGGCTGAATACTAGATATTTCTATAGCTGCCCCTATTTGTTGCACTCATAAAATTAATGCTGAATGTCAACATATGATCTTATGTAAGGAGATATAAATTCATTTGCTCATGCGAGCACATCTAAGTAGGTAGCTGCACGCTAATTCTTTTAGTTAGATTATATATGTCCCCCACATTATAAAAATAAATGCAACCGTCTATTTGATATGAGGCATACCTGTCTTTAAACCACATGGGAGTGATCCTCGGCGTCCCTCTGCCCCTGGGGGACATTTTTTTAGGGAGTGACCTATGGTATATCAGTCCCTTTTTTGTGGTTCCAGGACCCTTTCTTGCAGTTACATTCAAATGTTGTTTCAAAAATAATTTTTCTAATAAAAAGTGTTTATTATGGTACCATGGTTGAGATCAGTGTATTTCTTGATCAAACCCTCCTGTGATATATCAATAGTAAAAGATAGAATGTTAAAAATAATAAAAAAATTATAAAAAAAATGGTTATACTCACCTTCCGCAAACAGCCGATCTCCTCAGCGGCTTCCGTTCCTATAGATGGTGTGTGTGCATGACCTTCGATGACGTCGCGGTCACGTGACCGCGACGTCATCGCAGGTCCTTCACACACACCATCTATAGGAACGGAAGCGGCCAAGTGCACCACTGAGAGGCGGGAAGACTCCGGGGCCATCAGTGGGCGAGTATATCACGATTTTTTATTTTAATTATTTTTTATTATATGGTGCCCAGTCCGTGGAGGAGAGTCTCCTCTCCTCCACCCTGGGTACCAACCGCACATGATCTGCTTACTTCCCGCATGGTGGGCATAGCCCCATGCGGGAAGTAAGCAGATCAATGCATTCCTAGGTGTGCGGAATCCCCGCGATTCCGCAAATTTAATGAACATGCTGTGTTTTTTTCTGGAATGCGATTCCGCTCAGGAAAAAAATGCAGCATGTGCACAAAAAAAATTGCGGATTGCATTCTATTAAATAGAATGCTTAATGTGAGCGTTTTTTTCGCGGTTTTATAGCGTTTTTATCGCGAAAAACGTGCTACGTGTGCACACAGCCTCAAAGCGATCATGAACACACACACACACGCCTTGCATGTGCCTTGAGTCTCATCTCTCCTGCCTAGCATTGGTTCCCTCATCCACCATTTAATGTGTATAGAGACTAAAATGTCTTACCAGGATGTTTAAAGCACCACTCAAGCGTATGTTTTTCCAGTGCTGGAGTGGCGCATTAAATGTAAGCCCCAATCAGATTCTCACCCTCTGGAGCCTTCACTATTTTCCGGCGCCACTCAGGTCCCGCTGCGCCACTTTGTGACAGTAGCTTCTGACTGGCCGTAAGTCAGACGCTATGCCACAAGGTCTCAATATAAGTTTATAAGAGTCAGAACGAGGCTCTCGGACTTGTATTGAAACACTGGAGCAGCAGGCAGGTCACTTTTCACCGGAAACCGATGGGATCAGCGGCGAAAAAAAAAACAAAAAAAACCAACACCACTCCAGCAGTGCAACAAGTGGTGCTTTCAGTCACGTGAAAATGTCAAGTGACAACTACAAGAATTTAAAAAAAACAAAAACTTCTATTCTATTGCGCTTTTCTCACAATGAACTCAAAGCTCACCAAAGAGCCATGGAAGGATCTCCAGTCTTTGCCTGGACTGAATGGTGGAGGAGGGATCTAATGGCTCTCTGCTCCACCATTATATTCAGCAGTATCTGTGTCCTGAAAAGACAGCTATAGCGAGACCGTGTAGGAGTTCCCAAATTCAGGACAGTACTCCAGGATCTGGGACAGTTGAGAGGTATGGTGCATATATGAGGCAGTCAAGTTTGGGTCAGGAGACCTGTTGCTAGTCTGGGCTTTGAAGTCCATGCTAAGAGTGTGAGAAATTAAAACATCGGATCGCACGTGGTCCAATTTTTTCCTTTCCTCAGACCAGGCCAGTCGGAAGGGAAAAATTGTAGCATGTCCAAGTTTGATCTGATATTCGGATTGCACTCAGCCATGCAAGTCAGTGAGTGTGTGGAAATCATTTTACTGCACTCAGATGACATTTAAGTGCACACCAGTTTCCAGTCACTGAAATAATGGAGAAGATGGGGAAATATTGTTCTCCATTTTCTCTTCAGTGTGCTCAGATTCTCTCATCCAAAAGAATTGGATCACACTATATTGACATTCTGAACAAACCCTGATCAGAGTATCATTTGCATAACAGTCCCAATTCTCTCAGATGAGGGATACTACGGCTGTCTGACCCTAACCTTAGACAAATACTGCACTATATCGTTTACACCCCTGCCCTGAAGCACCATAATGAAATGATACAATTTCCCATGCAGAACTGATATACAGATTATTATTAGCTATTTTTAGAGCACCATTGATGCCATGGGTTACATACAAAAGACAAATAGAAATTACAGTGAAGAAACGAATAGTGACAAACAGGTACAGAGGGGAGAGGCCCCTACTCCTGCGACCTTACGTTCTACAGGACAATAGGGAAGGAAACAGTAGGCTTGAGTGTTTCGGCAGCACTGGTGTTCCTGAGGTGGCAGGTGAGGTGGCAGGGGTTCATTGCAGGCTGTAATCTGGTATTGAAGAGATGGATTTTCAAGTTCGGCTTGAAAGTTACGAATGTAGGGGATAATTGGACGTGTTGGGGCACAGAATTCCAGAGGATGGGAGATACTTGGGAGAAGTCTTGCAGGTAATTAATTGAATGAGGAACATAAGAGTTTGGAGAGAAGGAGGTCTTGGGAGGTCAGGAGATTAGTTCATAGATATATGGGGGAGACAGATTATGGACAGCTTTGTAGGTCACTGTTAGTAGCTTGAAGTGAATACGTGGTGGAATTGGGAGTGAATAAAGGGATTTGCAGAAGGGAAACATGGAGGAGTAGCGAGGAGAGCGGTGGATTAGTCGAGGAGAGAGGTGGATTAGTCAGGCAGCAGAGATAAGCACAGACTCCATAAGTGCGAAAGTCTTAATAGACAAGGCCACAGGGGAGGATATTGCAGTAGTCGAGGCTGGGGATGATGAGGACATGCACTATTATTTTAACAGATTGAGAGAGAGGAAAGTACGGATCCTGGAAATATTTTTGAGTTGGAGGCAGTGATAGCTTGGCTGTACAGTTTAAAGTACAAGGCAGAGTTGAGAGTTGCTCCAAGGCAACAGACTTGCGATACAGGGGAAAATGTTTTGTTTATGGTGATGGATAGATCAAGTAGGGAAGATAAGTGAGATGGAGGAAAGATGAGGAGTTCAGTTTTGCCTATGTTGAGTTCTAGGAAGTGAGAGGAGAAAAAGGAGGATATGTCTGATAGACACTCTGGGATCCTAGACAGCAGAGATGAAGTATAGGCCAGAGAGGTATATCCGAGTGCCATTGGCATGTAGATGGTACTTAAAGCTGTGGGACTTTATGAGTTGTCCCAGGCCAAAAGGTATAGATGGAGAAAACTAGGGGTCTCAAGACAGAGTCTCGAGGGAATTTGACCGAGAAAGAATGGGATGAGGAGGTAGTGTGGGAGACACTAAGTGTGCACTTTGAGAAATAAGAGGAGATCCAGAGGAGGGGCAAGTTCTGTGATACCGAAGTAAGGATCTGTAATAGGAGGGAGTGGTCGACTGTGTCTAAGGGTACCGTCACACAGTGCCATTTTCATCGCTACGACGGCACGATTCGTGACGTTGCAGCGTTGTATAAGTATCGCTCCAGCGTCGTATACTGCGGTCACACGTTGCAATACACGGCGCTGGAGCGATAATTTCATGACGTATTTGCGATGTAGAAGCCGTTGGTTACTGTGCGCACATCGTATACAACCTGTGTCACACAATGCAATCATGCCGCCACAGCGGGACACTAGACGACGAAAGAAAGTTTCAAACGATCTGCTACGACGTACGATTCTCAGCGGGGATCCGGATCGCAGTAGCGTGTCAGACACAGCGATATCGTAAATGCATCGCTGGAACGTCACGAATCGTGCCGTTGTAGCGATCAAAATTGCACTGTGTGACGGTACCCTAAGGCAGAGGACAGATATAGGAGGAGGAGTGTAAAGAAATTGTCTGTTGGCTTTGGCAGTAAGTCGTTGGCAATTTGGATTAGGGGAGTTTCAGTGCAATAGTGTTGGCGGAAGCCAGATTGAAGGTTGTCAAATAGTAGGTTAGATGAGAGGTGGGAGGAAAGAACAGTGTGGACATGCTTTTTGAGGAGTTTGGGAGGCAAATGGGAGCAGTGATATGGGCTGGGTGGATATATGGATGTAGAGGTCCGGTCGAGGGATGGCTTCTTCAGGATAGATGTCATTGTGGCATGTGTGAAAGCAGAAGGGAAGGTACAAGTAGTTAATAAGTTGAAGAGATGGCTTACAGCAGGGATAAGCATGGTGATGAGGTTGGGGTGGAGGTGAGATGGGGTAAAGTGCACAGGTGGTAAGGTGCGATTTGGAGAGGAGATGAGTAAGTTTTTCTTCAGTGACAGTGGAGAGGAAGGTTAGTGAGGGAGGGGAGGGCAGTGGTCTGGTATACATAGGGGTTGTGATGGATGTGCAGTTAAGCCTGATTAGGTCGATGTTGAAGTGTAAGACAAAGACTTTGGCAGAGATGAGGAAGGTCAGAGGGGGCTGTAGCGGGCAGTGGAGGGACTTAAAAGTGTGCAATAACTGGAGCTGTGGGATAAAGAATATACAAGGGCTGTGAAGAAGTCTTGTTTAGCAAAGGTGAGGGCCAACTTGAATGTGGTGATGTACTCCTGTGCAACCCCTGACATTTACTGAAGCTTTTTGGTGAGGTTGTTGCGCCAGGGTTGTCTATTGATTTGTCGCACTCTGCCATGCAAGAGAGGGACGACTGAGTCAATAGCTGAGGTGAGTGCAGCATTGTAGAAAACCGTGGCGCTGTCTGGGTTGTGGAGTGAAGATATCAAGGACAGCAGTAGAATAGTGTGCGAGTGTATGTACATATGGTGGTCAGATAGGGGGAGAAGGGAGGTTAGCGTTATTCACCATGTCTTTATAATCTTAAGTACACCAAATATAGAGTAACACTTTAAGAAACAATTTAAAAACACAAAAACCAGGTCAGGGTACTGGCCCAGTAACATGAAGTCTGGGAACGAATAAATATAAAATTTAATTTGTACTACATCATAATTAAACTCAGGAAAACTGTGCTGAACAAATGAGGGACATTTGCTTAAATGTAATAATGGCAAGGAATAGGTAAAAAAACAAAACACGAAGGTTTGAACGACAGAGTATAATAAAGTGATTGACATTTAGTTAAAAATATTAACAAATCCCTATTATTCTTGATATGGAATTATATTGAGCTGTACATCATACTCCTGGTGTATGCTTCTAGAGTTGCAGCCAAATAATTCATATTGAATAAAAACAAACAGTAAATCCGCCCAACCCCCGAGTATACAGAGCGGCTGCTGTAACTACGCTCCCGGTCCTGACTGACCCTGGATCTAAATCCAGAGCAGTGGCTGAACCCGCTTCGGTGCCACCCCGTGACTGAACAGGAACACTGCCAGGGAATACATTTATTGTAATTTTCTTCTCGCAGCATTCGGCAAACTGTGGTAGCCGGGCAGGTTAATAGCGCTATTGAACTATAGAACAACACCATATCTGCAAGTTGATAGAAGAAAAAATAATAACAGGATCCCTGTAAAGGAGTGGTCTACTTTCAGTACACTGTTTGCCAATACGTGTAAAGTACATAAACTTAGTAGGTATTTACCGTCTTGGAGCCCAGCGCCAGCTTCTGCAGTCCCAGTGTTGTGACTGGAGAGGTGAAGTCATGTCCGCACAGTGAGTGGTTGGAGCGGTGACGAGCTGACATAACATCACAGCTCTAGTAACACTGGGATGGCAGCAGAGGCGGGAAGGTGGTTAAGGCTGGATTTATACTACTCTGATCTGCAGCATTAAAATACCGCTAACAGTATACATGTCAGCCAGATTTAGTAATATAAAGTATTGTATGTGCAGATTGAGATCCTGCCTTAATGAAGGAGTCAGTGAGCCGGGAATTCTATTTGTGCATGTGCAGCCTCCAGCTCCATTTTGTTGCAATCCAGAAGACCGGCCATGAAATCAAACTGTGCCCACCCCATCCACACCAATGATGGTGGCGGCACAAAATTTTAGAAAGACGACAGGTCACAGAAGAATCAGTGACCTGCCATAGAAACAAAAAAGGCAGGCAGAGGGCCAGAGCAGGAGGAGAAGAACCTACCCCTGTGCAGAAATATTATTAGAAGAAAAAAATCATATTCTGATTAAACAAGAACCACAGATCGTTTTACGAGTCAATCCGATCAGTTTAATCAGTTCAGCAGTGGCATTACGGCCATGACTCTGCGTTATATTGCTAAATCCTGCTGACAGGTTCTCTTTTACAGCCTGCTTACGGACATAAAGGCCGCATCTGATATGAGCCCAGAAAGGTCAGTAAGAGATCATTCAGTGCACATAGGCCAACATTTTTTTTCAGCAGCGCTGGTTCTGGTCGCTGGTTTACACAGAACAATGATCTTTTAAGCAAACTTAACTTTTGTTCATTTTATATGACATTAGCATTTTACCCGGTTGTCTGGTTATCAGGAACAAGCATTCCTATGAAGGCTCGCTCACGATATTGGTGCAGTGTAATGAACCCTGAATGGTGTGTGCATAACAGGAAATGCCTCCGATGACTTGTCACTGCTCTCCAGGCCCACTGAGCAGGTCAATGACAATGTGACAAGATTGTCCGGTGGGAATACTTACATGGAGTTTATAGGGTACAATGTTAATCATTACCACTGTTCGGAGTAGAGCAAAGTTCTGATGGACACCTCCACATGCGAGAACACCTACACTTTTTTCTTTCCACAAAAATAAAGGCAGGAAGTTCGCAATTTTTTTTTTCACTCATTAAAATACATGCAGTGCTGTGCCTGGTAAATTATAAGGAAGACATAATACTTAATATTCAAAGTTATAGCTACAAATCTTTTATCACTTAAAAAAAAAATAATAGGGGACATGTTTGCTTGTTTAATAACAAACAGTCCTATTTCCTCCGACGCTCCAGCGCTGTGTCTCAGTCACAACTACAGCACATGGCCGCTATAGCCAAGGATGGCCATGCTGAGGTAGGCGGCAACAGACCTGCCCAGTGATTGGCTGAAGCAGTCATGTGCTAAAGTTGTGATGGCACCGCTACTGCCGTGTAACAAAGACTGGAAGCAGCACGGGATAAGTAAGGGTCATCCTATGCTTTAATTAAAAACAAAAGCACTAGGCATCAAGAATGGATGATCAGGAATAATAATAAGAAATGTTTTTGAGTAACCAAAAAATAAATAAATAGCTAAGCAAATTTTTAGTAGAGCAAATGGAACTAACTGATGCTGCTGATCTAGAAAATTTTAATTTCTGCTTTAATCAGCCACAAAGCAAAAAAAAAAAAAAAGAAACACCCCAAAACTAAAGCATACAATTCTCTTATAAATATAGTACAGAGGCCATTCTCTGATTAGTTACCAACTTATTTTAGGCCTAAATGACTAAGAATTTTTCTAGTTTTTCCTTTAACAAGAGACAGACACAGCAGCATTACAGACAATAAAAACTCAGGTAAAATAACAATTTATCTAATAGCAGAAAATCTGCAACATCAAAAAACAAATACTCATCATGGGAACCTAGCCTTGGTTGCACTTTGGTATATACAACCTTTGTATGGCTTTTTATACAAGATAATGAAAAAAGCTATTTTGTTTTGTTTGATGATCATTACCCATGTGTTGATGATGCCAATTACACGTATTTTTTTTGCTTTTTGCTTTACAACGCATCCCTTTCTCAAACTCCTTAAATGCCAAAGTATATGGTGACCGTGATCAAGGCATCCACTAGACCCTGCGCTGTAAACAATGGAATAAAACAAAAAATTGCATTGCAGTTCACTAGTGGGTTAAAGAAAAAAAATTGGTAAGTCTTTGAAAGTTTACATAACTATTTAAATGCTTTATAGAATTCAATTTTTTCTAGCTTACAGATTCAGACAAACTACTCAAACCAGTCCTTCAGGCCAGACCCAGCACACAAATCTACATGGCGTGAAATGGAAGGAGGCCAGGAAGCAGGATTTATCCACAGCGCAGGGCCTGGGTCACACAGGCTGGTGCGTTGTTTCACAGGGTGAAGTTATTTTGGATCCTAGATACATGAAAGATATAAGCCTACTTTCACACAGAGAATACAATAGTACAATAATCGACATGAACAAATCTCATCCACATCCTGTAAAAATTTCTACGCAGAAAATGATCAGCAATGAAGATTTTGAACATTTAATAGGCAACATTTTATCTGAGTGGCATTAGAAGCCTATCACATCGCAGCATAATATGGATACACAGCACACCATTACTTTATCAGTAAGTCTAAACTCCCATCCTCATGGACTCTGACCACATTATTGCTGACTTCGCTACATCTTGGCCTTGATTCCATACACATGACTGAGGGTCACCTGGAGCTTCCCAAGTAAAGAGCAGGTTATTCCGATTATGTCAGGAAGTAGGGGTTTACACATTCCAGCACTGGTCACATTCTTATTCCAGCGCTTTCTATAGTCAACTGCTTTCTATAGTCCACTGCTGCCGATCTTCTGATACAGGAAAGAAATATATCTTGGTACCGTGTTAGCCAGTAGATAGAAAAATATTTAGAATTGAGAGTCCTCAGTGGTTGATACCTTTTAATGGCTAACTGAAAAGATGGTAACAAATTGCAAGCTTTCGAGACTACATACGTCTCTTCATCAGTCAAAGACTAAAACAAATTCTGAAGAATCACATATTTATGCACAACATAGTATAGAGAAAAAAAAAGAGGGGAAAAAAAACCATGGATAAGCCAGGTGACATGAAGCAGAATTACCATGGGTGATAAACAGTTACGTCCATAAATATTGGGCCAATTCTTAGATAAGGATTGTTTTATTGTCCTGTGATTAGGGTCTCTGTTGTGATGACCCCACATGGTCTGATGGGCAAGTTCATTAGTTGATGTAAAAAGACATAAATCCGTGTGACACATTCATTCCTGCAGTTAGAGTGTCAAAGGTCATCATCAGTTTATATTCCCAGACTCTTCTGTCTTTCTGCGATTTGAAGTTACCTTTCAATACAAGTAATTTCATGTCCATAATGATATGATTTGGGAGACAGAAATGTATTGCCACAGGTAGATCCATTCTTTTTTCTCTTATTGTATGGCGGTGAGAGTTCATCCTTGTTCTCAGTTTCTGCCCTGTCTCCCCCACATACAGACCCCCAGTTGGACATTTAGTACATATTATTAAGTACACCACATTAGAAGTGACGCAGCTGAAAGTACCTGGTATCTTGTAATCCTGATGTGAATTGGGGATCTTTATCTTGTCCGTGGTCATTATAAATGGACAGGTTTTACATTTATTCTGATTGCAGGGAAAGGTACTAAGGAACTTGCACATCAGACCATGTGGGGTCATCACAACAGAGACCCTAATCACAGGACAATAAAACAATCCTTATCTAAGAATTGGCCCAATATTTATGGACGTAACTGTTTATCACCCATGGTAATTCTGCTTCATGTCACCTGGCTTAGCCATGGTTTTTTTCCCCTCTTTTTTTTTTTTTTTTTCCTCTATACTATGTTGTGCATAAATATGTGATTCTTCAGAATTTGTTTTAGTCTTTGCCTGATGAAGAGACCTGTGTAGTCTGGAAAGCTTGCAATTTGTTACCATCTTTTCAGTTAGCCATTAAAAGGTATCAACCACTGAGGACTCTCAATTCTAAATATTTTGCCGATCTTCTGGGCATATACAGATACCGGGGATGGGGCAGAAACCTACTGCGGACATTAAGGGTAGGTGCACATGTAGTTGAAACCTCTGCAGATTTTTCCGCACCTGTTTTTTTTTACCTGCGGATTTTGTGCGGATTCCACCTGCGGTTTTACACCTGCGGATTCCTATTATGGAGCAGGTGTAAACCGCTGCGGATTCTGCACAAAGAATTTATTACATGCTGCGGAATAAACAATGCTAAGTTTCCGCGCGTTTTTTTCCCGCAGCATGTGCACTGCGGATTTTGTTTTCCATAGGTTTACATGGTACTGTAAACGCATGGAAAACTGTTGCGAATCCGCAGCTGCCAATCTGTTGTGGATCCGCAGCGTGTGCACATACCTTTAATAATAATCCTCTTTCTTCATACACTAGACAGCCTTAGGCAGTGTTCTCACATTCTTCATGCGGATTCTTTACTGTAAGAGCAGTGAGACTATGGAACTCTCTGCCGTATGATGTTGTAATGAGTGACTCATTAGTAAAATTTAAGAGGGGACTGGATACCTTTCTGGAAAAGTATAATGTTACAGGGTATATATACTAGATTCCTTGATAGGGCGTTGATCCAGGGAACTAGTCTGATTGCCGTATGTGGAGTCGGGAAGGAATTTTTTTCCCCAATGTGGAGCTTACTCTTTGCCACATGGGGTTTTTTGCCTTCCTCTGGATCAACATGTTAGGGCATGTTAGGTTAGGCTATGGGTTGAACTAGATGGACTTACAGTCTTCCTACAACCTTAATAACTATGTTACATGTTCTGCAGGTGTCTGCATCAAAATACGCAATAGCAATGTGCTCCGATTATTGCATTTTTGATGCACTGTCTTGATGCTCTAACCTTTATGTTTTTTAGTGCAGAAATTAAGCATTTTTTTTCAAAATATGCTTTTCATGCAGAAACGCTGGATTTTTTTTTTTTTTTTTTAATGCTGGAGTGATGTTACTCATCTTAAAGGGAACCTGTCACCCCCCCCCCAGTCGTTTCAAACTAAAAGAGCCACCTTGTGCAGCAGTAATGCTGCATTCTGACAAGGTGGCTCTTTTAGTTCTGGGTGCTGCAACTAGAGAAATAATCAGTTTTATAATTTGTCTGAAATACCTGGTCTTCAGTCAAGGAGGCCGGCGTTTCCCCCTGCTTGAGACAGCACACAGCTGTCACTCAAATCTTCTTGGCGCCGGGCGCCGCCTCCTCCTCACCGCTGTTTTCAAAATAGCCGGCGCTCTTTTCTCCTGCCTGGTGCAGGCGCAGTGAGCGCTGCCCGTCCGTCCTCATAGGGTATGTGTCCACGTTCAGGATTGCATCAGGATTTGGTCAGGATTTTTCATCAGTATTTGTAAGCCAAAACCAGGAGTGGGTGATAAATGCAAAAGTGGAGCATATGTTTCTATTATACTTTTCCTCTAATTGTTCCACTCCTGGTTTTGGCTTACAAATACTGATGAAAAATCCTGACCAAATCCTGATGCAATCCTGAACGTGGAGACATACCCATATGCAACCCAGAGGTAGGTACAACCAAAGCCAATATATGAATAAAAGTAAGATGTGAATAAATCATAAGTCACTGCGGGGCTGGGATTCACAGGCAGGGCGGCCGCGCAGGCGCAGTCAGCTGGGCTGCATATGAGGACGGACGGGCAGCGCTCACTGCGCCTGCACCAGGCAGGGGAAAAGAGCGCAGGCGCCAGCTATATTGAAAACAGCGGTGAGGAGGAGGCGGCGCCCGGCGCCAAGAAGATGTGAGTGACAGCTGTGTACTGTCTGAAGCAGGAGGAAAACGCCGGCCTCCTTGACTGAGGACCAGGTGAAGATATCGTCAGCTCTCTCCTTTATTCAGCAAGCTATAGCACGTACTGAAGAAGCTGCAGAGGGAACCTGGCTACTTGGATCGCTCCCGATAATCAGCTGTTCTACACCGCAGGTGCATGTGTCGTGGCTGTGTGACAGTCACAACACAAGTATGGAAAGCCTGTGTGCTGTGCCTGTCACACAGACACGACATATGCAGCTGATGATCGGGGGCCCTCCAGGTAGATGGGCTCCCTCTATAGCTTCTTCGGGAAGAGCTATAGCTTACTGAATAAGGAGGGAGCCGACGATATGCTAGCTCATCTCTAGTCACAAGCTCTTAATGCATAGTCTATGAGAACCTTGTTCCGCTTCTCAGACTTAATTGAGTTGTGACTTCCTGACGACCCAGCCAACACTGGAGCAATCCGGCAGGTCACAAACAGCAGACGACGGACTGGAGAGGCGCTGAAAACAGACGAGATGGAGGCTGGTGCAGCGCCAAGTGGTGCAGGAAAGCAGTGTTGGAGGTGGAAGATCTATTGACCTATATAGCACCCCAATTGGGTCCATCAGACGTATCTTCTGAACCCTGACCAATGAGTGGGTTCGTTTAGATGAGTCTTGCTCCTGCGTCACAAATGCGCAATATAACCACAACAGCCCCGATTTACCAGACTGTTTTAGCTAACATTCTGGTCAAAACAGTTTGAAATGCTGAAATATTTTTGAAGGGATGAGGTCGAACACAGATGTCAAATTCATCACAGTTTACATCACACAAATGACAACAGAAATGTCCTCTAGTCCCGGCCTGCAGGACATGACCTGCGGTGGAGCCCAGCCGCTGAAATCACTTCAGTATGAAGCCCCTAAAGAGTGAGGCGCATCTTACTCCAGTGCACGCTCCATCAAGATCGGCGTGTAGAGAGCATCCCTGATGACCGGAACATGCGGCTTCTCTCACCCGCGTCTTATTGCTTTTGGCGGAGCGGTATCTTCTCATGTGTCTGAGGATCACTGGAGGTCCCAGAGGACCACTGCTGACTAGAAGTGACTGTAAATCCCCCCATAAGGCAGGTACAGCCCCCCAGGGGAGCGCTATGTGTAATATCACAGGATAAAGGGACTATGAGGCGACTGCTGAGCCCCTCTACCAGCCACCATACAACTTATCTGTAACCTTAAATTGAACCTGTCACCCCCCCCAGGCGTTTGTAACTAAAAGAGCCACCTTAAGCAGCACTAATGCTGCATTCTGATAAGGTGGCTGTTTTAGTTCTTGGTGCTGTAACTGCAGAAATAATCGATTTAGCAATTTGTTGAAAATACCTTGAAATAGTCCTGGGGGCAGGTCTCCCCCCCCCTAATGCAGACACAGCACCGCCGTTACTCATGCCCCCTTGGCACCGCTTCCTCAGCGTTGTTTTCAACTGTCCCGGTGCCTGCGCTGTTATCTTATGCCTTGGGCATGCGCAGTTAGCACTGCCTGTCTTCTGACATTATTTGATGTCTTGCTGACTGCACCTGTGCGGCTGCGCTGCCCGAGATCCCGCCCCGCAGTGTGAATAAATCAGAAAACACTGCGGGATCTCGAGCAGCGCAGCCGCACAGGTGCAGTCAGCAAGACATCAAATGATGTCAGAAGACGGGCAGCGGTAACTGCGCATGCCCAAGGCATTAGATAACAGTGCAGGCACCGGGACAGTTGAAAACAACGCTGAGGAAGCGGTGCCAAGGGGGCATGAGTAACGGTGCTGTGTCTGCATTAGGGGGGGGGAAAGACCTGCCCCCAGGACCATTTCAAGGTATTTTGAACAAATTGCTAAATCAATTAATTCTGCAGTTACAGCAACAAGAACTAAAAAAGAGCCACCCTGTCAGAATGCAGCATTAGTGCTGCACAAGATGGCTCTTTTAGTTACAAACACCTGGGGGGGGGGTGACAGGTTCCCTTTAACCTCTAACATGGGACCAGTGTGCGCAGTGCAGGACAGCAGAGCCACCTAGTTCTCATACGTGGCTGAGGTGTCACTACTGGCCATTTACACAGAGCAAAACGTCACCAGTGGGACGGGCAGAAATGTGTCTGGCACACCTCATGTACAGCACACTATGGTTCTACTACAGAGCAGCCATGGCAGGGGGACAATGCGAGCCTCTGTATCCTATGGGCGGAGGGTCTCTAGCCGGCGACCACCAGTCCTCACCTCAGCACCGTGGCGCATACACCTGCACACTGGTGCTGGGGATGTAACGGCGGCCACGATTGGCTCGTCACCTCAAGCACAGCCCGTAGCAGCCAATCACAGCCCGGCTCACAGTCACCGCACACTCCGCACATTACACCACGGCTGTTATCACTAGAGCCCACATGACGGGCACACACACGTAGGAGGCAGGAGCCCGCCGGCGCCCCACACCCCCGCCATGTCACCCCCGCTCCGTACATACCGAGCGCTGCACAGGCTGTACCACAACAAAATGGACTCCTGGGAGAGGAGCCGCGGGTACACGTAGCACACGGCAGCCGCACAGAGCCACCCCATACCTCTCTTATGGAGCTCCCGCAGCGGGATACTGTCTCCTCCGCCGTCATATGGCAGGTACGGATCCGCTGCGGCCTCCATGCTGCACCACTCGCAAAATCACCGGTCGCAGCCGCGGTGTCAAGCGGAAGAAGGCCGGACAACTGCCATGGTCCGTGGGCGCTCGTCCCGAGTGTGCCGCTGCCTTGTGGCAGTGACTGCTCAGTGACGTCACCACAGCTCTGCTGCGTGTATGAGGGAGCAGCTGTAATCTGTGCAGCCAGTACACAAGCGCCGTGCACCGCAGGCCACGCCCCTCATGCGCGCACACACCAAGCCACGCCCCTCACACTACCAGCACATTATACACCGTACACACTGCCCATTATACACCGCCCCTCATACATATACGCCGTACACACCGCCCCTCATACATATCATGCGCCGTACACGCCGCCCCTCATACATATCATACGCCGTACACGCCGCCCCTCATACATATACACCGTACACGCCGCCCCTCATACATATACACCGTACACGCCGCCCCTCATACATATACACCGTACACGCCGCCCCTCATACATATACACCGTACACGCCGCCCCTCATACACATACACCGTACACGCCGCCCCTCATACATATACACCGTACACACCGCCCCTCATACATATCATACACCGTACACACCGCCCCTCATACATATCATACACTGTACACACCGCCCCTCACATTACACAGCACATTATACACCATACACACCGCCCCTCATACATATCATACACCGTACACACCACCCCTCATACATATCATACACCGTACACACCGCCCCTCATACATATACACCGTACACACCGCCCCTCATACATATCATACACCGTACACACCGCCCCTCATACATATACACCGTACACGCCGCCCCTCATACATATCATACACCGTACACACCGCCCCTCACATTACACAGCACATTATACACCGTACACACCGCCCCTCATACATATACACCGTACACACCGCCCCTCATACCTATACACCGTACACGCCGCCCCTCATACATATCATACACCGTACACACCGCCCCTCACATTACACAGCACATTATACACCGTACACACCGCCCCTCATACATATCATACACCGTACACACCGCTCCTCATACATATACACCATACACACCGCCCCTCATACATATCATACACCGTACACACTGCCCATTATACACCGCCCCTCATACATATCATACACCGTACACACTGACCATTATACACCGCCCCTCTTACATATACACCGTACACACCGCCCCTCATACATATCATACACCGTACACACCGCCCATTATACACCGCCCCTCATACATATACACCATACACACCGCCTATTATACATATTATACACAGTACACACCGCCCATTATACATATTATACACCGTACACACCGCCCATTATACATATTATACACAGTACACACCGCCCATTATACATATCATACACCGTACACACTGCCCATTTAACACCGCCCCTCAAACATATCATACACCGTACACACTGCCCATTATACACCACCCCTCATACATATACACCGTACACACTGCCCATTATACACCGCCCCTCATACATATCATACACCGTACACACTGCCCATTATACACCGCCCCTCTTACATATACACCGTACACACCGCCCCTCATACATATCATACACCGTACACACTGCCCATTATACACCGCCCCTCATACATATACACCGTACACACTGCCCATTATACACCGCCCCTCATACATATCATACACCGTACACACCGCCCCTCATACATATCACACACCACCCCTCATACATATCATACACCGTACACACTGCCCATTATACACCGCCCCTCATACATATCATACACCGTACACACCGCCCCTCATACATATCATACACCGTACACACCGCCCCTCATACATATCATACACCGTACACACCGCCCCTCACATTACACAGCACATTATACACCGTACACACCGCCCCTCATACATATCATACACCGTACACACTGCCCATTATACACCGCCCCTCATACATATCATACACTGTACACACCGCCCCTCATACATATACACCGTACACACTGCCCATTATACACTGCCCCTCATACATATCATACACCGTACACACCGCCCCTCATACATATCATACACCGTACACACCGCCCATTATACACCGCCCCTCATACATATCATACACCGTACACACCGCCCCTCATACATATCAGACACCGTACACACTGCCCATTATACACCGCCCCTCATACATATCATACACCGTACACACCGCTCCTCATACATATACACCGTACACACCACCCCTCATACATATCATACACCGTACACACTGCCCATTATACACCGCCCCTCATACATATACACCGTACACACCGCCCCTCATACATATACACCGTACACACTGCCCATTATACACCGCCCCTCATACATATCATACACCGTACACACCGCCCCTCATACATATCACACACCACCCCTCATACATATCATACACCTTACACACTGCCCATTATACACTGCCCCTCATACATATACACCGTACACACCGCCCCTCATACATATCATACACCGTACACACCGCCCATTATACATAATATACACCGTACACACAGCCCCTCATACATATCATACACCGTACACACTGCCCATTATACACCGCCCCTCATTCATATCATACACCATACTCACAGCCCATTATACACCACCACTCATACACCGCACAGCACATTATACACCACAGCCCATCCATACAACATACACACCGCCCCTCATACACCGCCCCCACAGCCCATCATACACACCGCCCCTCAAACACCGCACAGCACATTATACACCGCCCCTCATCCCTCATACACCGTACTCACCGCCCCTCATACACCGCACAGCACATTATACACCGCCCCTCATACACCGCACAGCACATTATACACCGCCCCTCATCCCTCATACACCGTACACACCGCCCCTCATACACTGCACAGCACATTATACACCGCCCCTCATACACCGCACAGCACATTATACACTGCCCCTCATACACCATACACACCGCCCCTCATACACCGCCCCTCATCCCTCGTACACCATACACACCGCCCCTCATACACCGCACAGCACATTATACACCGCCCCCACAGCCCCTCATACACCGCACAGCACATTATACACCGTACTCACCGCCCCTCATACACCGCACAGCACATTATACACCACCCCTCATCCCTCATACACACCGCCCCTCATACACCGCACAGCACATTATACACAGCCCATCATACACCGTACACACCGCCCCTCATACACCGCACAGCACATTATACACAGCCCATCATACACCGTATACACCGCCCCTCATACACCGCACAGCACATTATATCTGGTCCGATCGCTATGCATCAGGCTTATAAGCATTCATGTGAGGATAATAATTACTTTTTTTGTTATAATAGCTGATTCAATTTTTGTCCCTGTCTGCTGCACCTGGGTCATTGGTTGTATCCACGGATGTAGTCACATTTGGAAATTTTTGTTTCTTATTATATATGATATGTATGTTTTTAGGTGGAAATTGATTTTTCAATAAACGTGTTTTGTTATTATTACTATTTTGGCCAGTTTTTGACTCTTGTATCTCCGGTATAGCACAATTGTTATTGAGTCGCCTAATGTATGCCATTTACTGACGTTCATTTTTATATATATTAGCTGGGCGTACTTCACAGCCCAAGCACACGATTTCTGTGGATCTCAATCTCATGTGCCATGCAGCGCCTTATCATTTAGCCTGCGTGCATCTTGAAATTAACAGTTAAATACAGTGTTTAATACTTATTACTCCTGATGAACCTGTTAAAGGCGAAACGCATCGAGCTTAGGACACTGATAGCACTGTGTTACAAAGGTTTGGTCCCTCTGACAATTTTGAATGTTCCTGATAGATTTTTTGCATGCCGATTTCAGAAATGACTTAAGATTTTTCCAATCACATAAGGTTTTTGAGAAATGATACGAAACATTATAATATTCCTGTTATAATTCTAAAAGCACGGATTACACTGCGCAACAAATTTCAGGGAAGTTCTTGTTCCCTGAGAAAATTTTATTGTATCTTATAGATTTTGATATGCTGAACACGAATATGTGCTCCAAAAGTCTGTATCACATAAGGTTTTTAAGAAACAACAGTTTATAGTCTACATTATGACGTCCGAGACACTACATACATGTGCATCGATGTCCGGAGCAAAAGCAATTGTTCAAAAGTGTTTTGCAGACGACTTTCGTTTCACTGTGTTACAAAGGTTTTGTCCCTCGGACAATTTTGAGTGTTCCTGATAGATTTTTTCATGCTGATTTCAGAAAGGACTTCAGATTGTTTCCTATCACGTAAGGTTTTTGAGAAATGATACGAAACATTATAATATTCTGTTCTAATTCTAAAAACACGGATTATAAACGAAAGTCGTCTGCAAAAAACACTTTTGAACAATTGCTTTTGCTCCTGACATTGATGCACATGTACGTAGTGTCTCGGACGTCACAAGGGGAACGCTGGACAGAACTGAACTCTGGGCATTTATCGTTATCTGTGGTTTTTACTTTTGCGGCTATAATTAGTTCCCTTGATCTTTGTTATGCATGACACTGTCCCTGATTAGGGGATTATGCACTTTATACTTTATTACACATTTTTTTCCTGAGGCCTATCAAGGAGAGAGGAACTCCCAGATACGCGTGTGTGATGTATTAAGTATTTTATATCTGTCTTGAGACTTTTTTGGCTATGAGCACTATGCACTTTACTCTGTATTTACCTATATGCAATATTGAACTGTGCCTCAAGCGGACGATATTAAATTCTTTATCTTGGATATAATACACATGGTATATTTATATCCTGGATACTGTCATATGTTCCTTCCAATGTTTGTTTCTATCCATTCTGTTTTTTCAGTTTGCTCTTATCTCCTGAAAACATTTTAAAATTTGTATTTTCAATAAAGACATTATTGATTCTTTACGCTGTGTTGGGGGACTTTTGTTGCTAGTTTACAGATTTTGTGGTTGATCACGGTCCTCCGTACTTTTGTAGCTATTCGGTTTAGTATAAACGAAAGTTGTCTGCAAAACACTTTTGAACTATAAACTGTTGTTTAACCCCTTACTGCCAGCTGACGGAATTGTTCGTCAGCTGGCAGTATCCCCCGCTTTGAGGTGGTCTCTGGCGGTGAGCCCACTTCAAAACTGCGACATATGCCCGCAATAGGCGCGAGCGGAATCGCAATCCGCCCGCGCCTATTTAGTAGTTAAAGGCCGCTGGCAAACTGACAGCTGGCATTTAAATACACTTCAGGACGCCAGTCCGGAAATACGCACAGTGACGACCCCCGTCATGTGATCGGGGGTCATCGCTGCGTTGCCATCACAACCAGAGGTCTCCTCGAGACCTCTATGGTTGTTGATGGCAGATTGCTAGGAGCGCCACCCTGCTGCATAGAGTTGATCTGATCATCGCCTCTATGTAGCAGAGGTGATCGCGCTATGGCAGCTTCTAGCCTCCCATGGAGGCTATTGAAGCATTCCAAAAGTTTTAAAAAAAAGTTTTTAAAAATATAAAAACAGTAAAACATAAAAGTTCAAATCACCCCCCTTTCGCCCCAATCAAAATAAAACAATAAAAAAAAAAAAATTAAACCTACACATATTTGGTATTGCTGTGCTCAGAATCGCCCGATCTATTAAAAAAAAAAAGAAATAACATGATCACTAAAAGGCGTACCAATAAAAAAAAAGCCAGAATTACATTTTTTGGTCGCAGCGACATCGCAATAAAAAGTAATCTAAAAGGTAGGAAAAAAGCCTTTCATCAATGAGAAGCAAAGGAGAGCCCGGCTGAAGTTTTCCAAAGATCTTAAGGATTGGACCATGGAGGACTGGAGTAAGGTAATCTGTGATTAGTCTTATTTTCAGCTTTGCCCAACACCTGGTCGTCTAATGGTTAGACGGAGACCTGGAGAGGCGTACAAGCCACAGTGTCTTGCACCCACTGTGAAATTTGGTGGAGGATTGGTGATGATCTGGGGATGCTCCAGAAAGGCTGGAATTGGGCAGGTTAATCTTTGCGAAGAACGTATGAATCAAGCCGCATACAAAATTATCCTGGAAAAACAGTTGATTCCTTCTGCTCAGGCAAATGTTCCAACTCTGAGGACTGGTTTTTCCAGCAGCACAATGCGTCAAGCCACACAGCTAAGTCAATCAAGGTGTGGATGATGGACCACCACATCACTGTCATGGCCAGCCCAATCTCCAGACCTGAGCCCCCAATGAAAACCTCTGGAATGTAATCAAGAGGAAGATGGATAGTTACGAGCCATCACACAAAGAAGAACTGCTTACATTTTTGTACCAGGATTGGCATAAGGTCACACAAAAAGCAGTGTGAAAGACTGGTGGAAAGCATGCCAAGACGCATGAAAGCTGTGATTACAAATCATGGTTATTCCGCAAAATATTGATTTCTGAACTCTTCCTGAGTTTATACATTAGTACTGTTGTTTCTAAAATGATTATGAACGTGTTTTGTTTGTTTTTTTGCATTATTTGAGGTCTGCAAGCAATGCATTTTTTTTTTTATTTTGTCCATTTCTCAATTTCAGAAAATACATACAAAATGTATTGCTTGGAACTTCGGAGACATGTCAGTAGTTTATAGAATAAAAGAACAATTTAAATTTTGCTCAAAAATATACCTGTAAAGAGAAAATTCAGACAAACTGAACATTTTGCAGCCGGTAATTCAGTACCCACGGTAGTATAAAATCACTGCAGGAGCCAACAGGATAGAAGAGGTGGATTACATACAGTAAATACATATAGAATAGGTAGAGATATAGATGTCTATAGATGTCAGTAACAAATACAATTAGTATAGTGTGTGTGCAAATTGCTGGACATGTATTTAATTAATAAAAGATTATTTTTCAGAAACAAAATGGTGTGGGCTCCCGCGTAATTTTCGTAACCAGTAGAGGGAAAGCCGATGACTGAGGTCAGATGTTTATAGCCTGTGAAGGGGGTAATACCTATGGAGCTTCCCAGGCAATTAACCCCTTTACCCTTGAGGATTGTTTGCATGTTAATGACCAAGCCAATTTTTTCAATTCTGAACACTTTCCCTTTATGAGGTAATTACTCTGGAACGCTTCAATGGATTCTGGTGATTGCTCCAATTCTAGCACTTAGCCTCGCTCTTCCCACTTGCCCTGTAGCTGTGGCAAGTGGGATAATAGTTGGGGGGGTTGATGTCACCGTCAGGTGCCCCGAGGTTAGTAATGGAGAGGCATCAATAAGACGCCCCCATTACTAACCCCATAGTCACGTTTTAAGAAAACACTGACACCCAAAAAAGTCCTTTAATTGAAAGAATGACACAGACTTCTTTAATATTATTAATTAAACCATACTGACGACCTCGCCGATGCCTTCGATCTCCTGTAATAAAAGTTAAATAAAAAAGCAACAATATACCATACCTGTCAGTCATTGTGTCCAATGCTGTAATCCATGTCTGGGGGATAATTAGGTCCCAACGCTGTAATCCATGTCTGGGGGATAATTAGGTTTCAACCAGGTGGGTGTCAAGATGTGACCGTCCCAGCTGAAAACCACTGGTGAATGAGCTGCTGGTAGCACAGCTTCAGTGACATCACTGAGGCTGCGTTCCCAGCTATGCTGAACTGGGAAGACCTCTGGACCGTGGGAAAATGCCAGTGATGAGGTCACTGCAGTTCAAGCACATTGTCTTCACAGCAGATCACTGCGAGAATTTTTCAAGGTGATCTGCTGTGAAAACATTGTGCTTCAACTGCACTGACACCCGGCACTAGAAGCCAAGAGCGGTCACAGACCGCTTCCAGCACTTTAACCCCCAAAATACCGCAATCGAACACGATCTCAGCATTCCAGAAGCCAGCGCAGCGGCTGACAGCCCCTCTGCCTTTGCATCAGAGACCCTGCGGCATGACACGGGTCCCAATCACTGCCATGGTAACCCGACGAGTTACCAGAGCTAAGAAACTGCACATGACCAGGAAGTCTGTCAGTGTCACTGCACTGAGTGCAGCGCTGACAGCTTCTATAGCATGCAGATGCTGCTTCATCTGCATGCTATAGAAGCGATCAGCCTGCAAAAAATGATTGTCCCATAGTGGGACAAAGTGTAAAAGTCAGAATAAAAGTAAAAAAAATTAAATAATTGTTAAAAATATATATATATATATATATATATATATATATATATATATATATATATATATATATATATAATAAAAAACAAACAAACAATATTTATTCTATCACTAAATGAATATTTGAATGAAAAAAAAAAAAAAAATCATCTTGTCCCACAAAAAACAAGCCCCCATGCAGCTCCATCAGTGGAAAAAAAAATTATAGCTCTGAGGCTGGTTTCACATTTGCGTTTATAAACGCAGCGTTTTAAAAAAAAAAACGCAGGTGGTGAAAAAACGTATGTAAACGCGTACAAACGCTGCGTATTTTTAGACGCATGTGGTAAAAAAAACGCGTTTTGACGCGTTTACATGCGTTTTTTCATGCGCTTGCGTTTTTGAAACGCATGCTGAGAAGTGTGTGACAGCTGCCAATCATCAAAATCAACTAGAAAACCCACTATAAATAGAAATAGCTAGGGTTAGTGTTAGGGTTTGGATCCCTAGGGTTAGGGGTAGCTTTTTATTAGAAGAATGTCCTGGTCACCAGGTCACTGATAAGCCACCCCCCACCATCAAGGTGATAAAGGGGTACAAACCCTAACCCTAACCCTACCCCTAACCCTAGGGATCCAAACCCTAACCCTACCCCTAACCCTAGGGATCCATAGGGATTGGCTATTATGTTGACCTGGTGACCAGGACATTCTTCTAATAAAAAGCTTTGTTCAATGTGGACACCCCAAGATATACGGTATTGCTATAGAGTACTAAAAATATTAACTCGTAGAGTATTCACTGTCATATTGTTAGGGTTAGGGGTAGGGGTAGGGGTAGGATCCCTTTATCACCTTGATGGTGGGGGGTGGCTTATCAGGGTGTATTCTTGTTTTTTTCTATAAAAACACATGCGTTTTTAACGCAAGCAAATGCATGTGCCTAAAAACGCATGCGTTTACATAGACAACAATACTTTTTTTGCTGCAAAAAAATGCATGCTTTTTTTGCGGCAAAAAAACCCCGCCTCTAGAAATTACTACATGTTGCATTTCTGCGACAGAACGCATGCAGCAAAAAACGCATGCGTCGTTAAACGCGGCCAAACGCTTTTAATGTTTTAATGTTAAACACAGGGGAAAAAAACGCATGCGTTTTTTTCTGTACAAACGCTGCAGATCAAAACGCAAGTGTGAAACCAGCCTGAGAATAAAAGGATGCAAAAAATAATTTTTTTCTAAAAAATTCTAAAATAGTTTTAATTGCATAATAGCGCCAAAACATAAAAAAAAATATAACTGAGGTATTGTTGTAATCGTACTAACCCGAAGAATAAAGCAGCCTTTTCAATTTCACCACACATGGAACGGTATAAACGACCCCCCCCCCCAAAAAAAAAAAAAAATTCATGAATTGCTGGTTTAGTTCATTCTTCTTCCCAAAAATCGGAATAGAAAGCGATCAAAAAATGTCATGTGCCCGAAAATGGTACCAATAAAAAGTCAACTCATCCCGCAAAAAAAACGAGACCTCACATGACTCTGTCGGACAAAATATGAAAAAATTATACCTCTCAAAATATGGCGATGCAAAAACAGTTTTAGTGTGTGACAGCAGCCAAAAGTCCTGATATTTCCAGTACCGAAGATGTCAGTGTCCGTGTGTGTAATACTTGTGGCATGCGTGTGCCGCATCAGTACCACAAGGACGGGCGCCAGGGAAGTAGTGTAAGGCCGGCGTCACACTTGGCGTAAGACAATACGCCACGTATTATACGTCCGTACTACGGCCGTAATACGGAGAAATGTTCCCAAAATATTGATCCGTAGTCAGGGTGTGTCAGCGTATTTTGCGCATGGCATCCTCCGTATGTAATCCGTATGGCATCCGTACTGCGAGATTTTCGCGCAGGCTTGCAAAACCGACATCTAATGGATTTATGTGCTCAAATGTTCGGGAAAACATATATACAGTATATATATATATATATATATATATATATATATATATATATATATATATATATATATATATATATATATATATATATATATATATATATGTCATTGAGACACATATATATATATTCTGTATTTAGATTTCAATCAGCGCGATATCTGTGAACAGCCGGTAATTCAATTGCCGGCTCTTCAATTCTCCTGCACAAACCCGACATGATATGAGACATGGTTACATACAGTAAACCATCTCATATCCCCCTTTTTTTTGCATATTCCACACTACTAATGTTAGTAGTGTGTATGTGCAAAATTTCAGCGCTGTAGCTGCTAAAATAAAGGGTTAAATGGCGGAAAAAATTGGCGTGGGCTCCCGCGCAATTTTCTCCACCAGAGTGGTAAAGCCAGTGACTGAGGGCAGATATTAATAGCCAGGAGAGGGTCCATGGTTATTGGCCCCCCCGTGGCTAAAAACATCTGCCCCCAGCCACCCCAGAAAAGGCACATCTGGAAGATGCGCCTATTCTGGCACTTGGCCACTCTCTTCCCACTCCCTGTAGCGGTGGGCTATGGGGTAATGAAGGGTTAATGCCACCTTGCTATTGGAAGGTGACATTAAGCCAGATTAATGATGGAGAGGCGTCAATTATGACACCTATCCATTATTAATCCAATTGTAGGAAAGGGTTAAAAAACACACACACACACATGATTGAAAAGTATTTTAATGAAATAAACACAGCGGTTGTTGTAATAATTTATTGTTCTCTCAAATCCATTTGCAGTCCCTCGCTTGGCAACATAATAAACGCACAAGATACATACCTTCTGATGTACTGTCAGGTCCAACGATGTAATCCATCTGAAGGGGTTAACTAATATTACAGGCAGGAGCCCTGCTAATGCAGCTGTGCTCCGTGCCTGTAATCCCCGGCGAATGAATGAAATGTAGGTCATTGACCTACATTTCATTCATTCGCGGTGAGGCGCCCTCTGGTGGATGTTCTCATGAACTGCAGCCTGGGAACTTTTTCCCACGCTCCAGGTCATATGAGGACATCCACCAGGGGGCGCATCACCGCGACTGAATGAAATGTAGGTCAATGACCTACATTTCATTCATTCGCCGGGGATTACAGGCACGGAGCACCGCTGCATTATAGCAGGGCTCCTGCCTGTAATATTAGTTAACCCCTTCAGATGGATTACATCGTTGGACCTGACAGTACATCAGAAGGTATGTATCTTGTGCGTTTATTATGTTGCCAAGCGAGGGACTGCAAATGGATTTGAGAGAACAATAAATTATTACAACAACCGCTGTGTTTATTTCAGTAAAATACTTTTCAATCATGTGTGTTTTTTTTAACCCTTTCCTACAATTGGATTAATAATGGATAGGTGTCATAATTGACGCCTCTCCATCATTAATCTGGCTTAATGTCACCTTCCAATAGCAAGGTGGCATTAACCCTTCATTACCCCATAGCCCACCGCTACAGGGAGTGGGAAGAGAGTGGCCAAGTGCCAGAATTGGCGCATCTTCCAGATGTGCCTTTTCTGGGGTGGCTGGGGGCAGATGTTTGTAGCCACGGGGGGGCCAATAACCATGGACCCTCTCCTGGCTATTAATATCTGCCCTCAGTCACTGGCTTTACCGCTCTGGCAGAGAAAATTGCGCGGGAGCCCACGCCAATTTTTTCCGCCATTTAACCCTTTATTTTAGCAGCTACAGCGCTGAAATTTTGCACATACACACTACTAACATTAGTAGTGTGGAATATGCAAAAAAAAGGGGGATATGAGATGGTTTACTGTATGTAAACCATGTCTCATATCATGTCGGGTTTGTGCAGGAGAAATGAAAAGCCGGCAATTGAATTACCGACTTTTCACTAACAGCGCTGCGTATTTCTCGCAAGTCACACTGCAGGTCCGTGTGGAATCCGTATTTTTCGCGCCCCCATAGACTTTCATTGGCGATTTTTTTGCGCAGTACGCTGACAAACGCAGCATGCTGCGATTTTGTACGGCCGTAGAAAGCCGTATAATACTGAACCGTAATATACGGCTGATAGGAGCAGCCCCATTGAGAATAATTGTGCCGTATGTTATGCGAGTTTTACGGACGTAGTTTCTGCGCTCTTACGTCCGTAAAACTCGCCAGTGTGACGCCGGCCTTACAGTAAGCGCAGTTCCCTGGCGCCAGGTGCTGAACACGGCTATCATCATTCTCCTCTGCTCTGCCGGCGATTGGCGAGAGCAGGGGAGAATGATGAGAGTTACATTTAAGTAATAAAAGAGACAGCAGGCGGCGGCTGACTATTACTCCCATCAGCCTACCCCTGCTGCTGCTAATAAAAGTGACAGCAGGAGCAGCGGATAGGAATATTCATCTGCCGCTCATGCGCTGTAAATGAATACGGTAATTTAAAAATAAATATAAAAACGGCGTGGGTTCCCCACTATTTTTGAAAACCAGCCAGACAAAACTCACAGGTGGGGTTGCAACCCTCAGGTGTCAGCTTCAGCAAGGTTGAATATCAAGAATAGAGGGGTACCCACGCCATATTTTTAAATTTACATAAATTAAAAAAAATAAAAAATAAAAAAACACAGCGTGGGGTCCCCATTTTTGACAACCAGCCTTGCTAAAGCTCACAGCTGGGGGCCGGTATGCTCAGGCTAGTAAGGGGCCATGGATATTGGATGTTGACCCCCCAAGCCTAAAAAAAGCAGCCCCCAGCTGCCCAGAAAAGGCACATCTATTAGATGCACCAATTCTGGCGCTTTGCCCGGCTCTTCCCACTTGCCTTGAATCGGTGGCAAGTGGGGTAATATGTTATGATCCTAGTGGCAAGGATCGCAAGTAGGACTAGCTAAGTAACTAAACCGACTACAAACTCTGGGGAAGTGGTAACTGAATTGACCGCAACCTGATCCTATCCGCAAACAACTATAGGCAGCTGTGGAACGTTACCTGAAAATCCTAGACGTCTCTTCACGGCCTGAGAAACTGACTATTCCTAGAGGGAACGAAAGTCCTCACTTGCCTCAGTGAAATGACCCCAAAGATATAGAATAGCCCCCCACAAATATCAACGGTGAGTTAAGGGGAAAGCACAAACGCAGAGATGAAATTAGATTTAGCAAATGAGGCCCGCTAACACTAGAAAGCAGAAAATAGGAAGGGAGCTGTGCGGTCAATTAAAAACCCTATTCAAAATATCCACGCAGAGATCGCTCGAGCCCCCGCACCAACTAACGGTGCGGGGGAAGCAACTCTGTACCCCAGAGCAAACCAGCAGAAGAAATCACATATTAGCAAGCTGGACTAAACTCATCATACACAGAAATCATATTGCAGACTGATGAGCAAAAAATAAATAAACAGAACTTAGCTTCTCCTGAAGAGACTGAAACCGAAGATAATCAGGAGTAATCAGAATAGCACTGAGTACATTGACAGCCGGCAACAAGTGGAAGTGAAACAGAGCTAAATAGGAAACTCCCAAGAGAATAACGAGGCAGCTGATCAGCCACAGACCCGCAGGATAACAAACAAAGCCACCAGGGGGAGCCCAAAACAAAAGTCACACAATACCACCTGTGACCACAAGAGGGAGCCTGAAAACAGAGTTCACAACAGTACCCCCCCCCTTGAGGAGGGGTCACCGAACCCTCATCAAAACCCCCAGGGTGATCAGGGTGAGCCACATGGAAGGCACGAACCAAATCGGCCGCATGAACATCAGAGGCGACAACCCAGGAATTAGCCTCCTGACCATAGCCCTTCCATTTAACCAAATACTGAAGCCTCCGTCTAGAAATACGAGAATCCAAGATCTTCTCCACCACGTATTCCAATTCTCCCTCAACCAGCACAGGGGCAGGAGGCTCAACCGGAGGACCCACAGGCACCACATACCTCCGCAACAACGACCGATGGAACACATTATGAATAGCAAACGATGCTGGGAGGTCCAAACGAAATGACACAGGGTTAAGGACTTCCAAAATCTTATAAGGACCGATAAACCAAGGCTTGAACTTGGGAGAGGAGACCTTCATAGGAACAAAGCGAGAAGACAACCACACCAAGTCCCCAACGCGAAGTCGGGGACCCACACAGCGACGGCGGTTGGCAAAGCGCTGAGCCTTCTCTTGTGACAGCTTCAAATTGTCCACAACATGATTCCAAATCTGATGCAACCTATGCACCACAACATCCACTCCAGGACAGTCAGAAGGCTCCACCTGACCCGAGGAAAAACGAGGATGAAACCCCGAATTACAAAAAAAAGGAGAAACCAAAGTAGCAGAACTAGCCCGATTATTAAGGGCAAACTCGGCCAATGGCAAAAAAGTCACCCAGTCGTCCTGATCAGCAGAAACAAAACATCTCAAATAGGTTTCCAAGGTCTGATTAGTTCGTTCGGTTTGGCCATTCGTCTGAGGATGGAAGGCCGACGAAAAAGACAAATCAATGCCCATCTTAGCGCAAAAGGTCCGCCAAAATCTAGACACAAACTGGAATCCTCTGTCGGAAACAATATCCTCAGGGATCCCATGCAAACGAACCACATTTTGAAAAACCAGCGGAACCAACTCGGAGGAGGAAGGCAACTTAGGCAAGGGCACCAAATGGACCATCTTAGAAAAACGATCACACACCACCCAGATGACAGACATTCTCTGAGAGACAGGGAGATCCGAAATAAAATCCATGGAAATGTGCGTCCAAGGCCTCTTCGGGACAGGCAAAGGTAACAGCAAACCACTGGCACGAGAACAGCAAGGCTTAGCCCGAGCACAAATTCCACAAGACTGCACAAAGGAACGCACATCCCGCGACAAGGAAGGCCACCAAAAGGACCTGGCCACCAAATCTCTGGTACCAAATATTCCAGGATGGCCCGCCAACACCGAAGAATGAACCTCGGAAATAACTCTGCTGGTCCATCTATCCGGGACAAACAGTCTCTCCGGTGGACAACGGTCAGGTCTATCCGCCTGAAACTCCTGCAGCACTCGTCGCAAATCTGGGGAGATGGCAGACAAAATCACCCCTTCTCTGAGAATACCAGCCGGCTCTGAATCTCCAGGAGAGTCAGGCACAAAACTCCTAGAAAGAGCATCAGCCTTTACATTCTTCAAACCAGGCAGGTACGAGACCACGAAATCAAAACGAGAGAAAAACAACGACCAACGAGCCTGTCTAGGATTCAGCCGCTTGGCCGACTCGAGATAAATCAGATTCTTGTGATCAGTCAAGACCACCACACGATGCTTAGCTCCCTCGAGCCAATGTCGCCACTCCTCAAATGCCCACTTCATAGCCAACAACTCCCGATTACCGACATCATAATTCCGCTCGGCAGGCGAAAACTTTCTTGAAAAGAAAGCACATGGCTTCATCACAGAGCCATCGGCACTTCTCTGCGACAAAACAGCCCCCGCTCCAATCTCGGAAGCATCAACCTCGACCTGGAAAGGAAGAGAGACATCTGGCTGACATAAGACCGGAGCCGAAGAAAACCGGCGCTTCAGCTCCCGAAAGGCCTCCACAGCCGCAGGAGACCAGTTAGTAACATCAGAACCTTTCTTGGTCAAATCCGTCAAAGGCTTAACAACACCAGAAAAATTAGCGATGAAGCGACGGTAAAAATTAGCAAAACCCAAGAACTTCTGAAGACTCTTAACAGATGTAGGCTGCGTCCAGTCATGAATAGCCTGAACCTTGACTGGGTCCATCTCAATAGTAGAAGGAGAAAAAATGAAACCCAAAAAAGAAACCTTCTGGACTCCAAAAAGACATTTTGAGCCCTTCACAAATAAAGCATTGGCACGCAGGACCTGAAACACCATCCTGACCTGCTTAACATGGGACTCCCAATCATCAGAAAAAAACAGAATATCATCCAGATACACAATCATAAATTTATCCAGATATTCGCGGAAGATGTCGTGCATAAAAGACTGAAAGACAGAAGGAGCATTAGAAAGTCCAAAAGGCATCACCAAGTACTCAAAATGGCCTTCGGGCGTATTAAATGCAGTTTTCCATTCATCACCCTGCTTAATACGCACAAGGTTATACGCACCACGAAGATCTATCTTGGTGAACCAACTAGACCCCTTAATGCGAGCAAACAGATCAGATAACAATGGCAAAGGATACTGAAATTTGACCGTGATTTTATTTAGAAGGCGATAATCAATACAAGGTCTCAGAGAACCATCCTTCTCAGGCTACGTTCACATTTGCGTTGTGCGCCGCAGCGTCGGCGCCGCAGCGCACAACGCAAACAAAAACGCAGCAAAACGCATGCACAACGCTGCGTTTTGCGCCGCATGCGCCGTTTTTTTCATTGAATTTGGACGCAGCAAAAATGCAACTTGCTGCGTCCTCTGCGCCCCGACGCGGGCGCCGCAGCGATGCATGCGGCGCAAAACGCAAGTGCGCCGCATGTCCATGCGCCCCCATGTTAAATATAGGGGCGCATGACGCATGCGGCGCCGCTGCGGCGCCCGACGCTGCGGCGCTGGCCGCAAATGTGAACGTAGCCTCAGCCACAAAAAAGAACCCCGCACCAAGAGGGGAGGAGGAGGGGCGAATAAGTCCTTTCTCCAAAGACTCCTTTATATAACTCCGCATGGCAGCATGCTTCGGCACTGACAAATTGAAAAGTCGTCCCTTAGGAAACTTACTACCAGGAATCAAATTTATAGCACAATCACAATCCCTATGAGGAGGTAGAGAACTGAGTTTGGGCTCATCAAATACATCCTGGTAGTCTGACAAAAACGCAGGGACTTCAGAAGGAGTGGATGAAGCAATTGACACCACAGGAGCGTCGCCATGAATTCCCTGACAACCCCAACTTGACACAGACATTGCTTTCCAATCCAGGACTGGATTATGAGTCTGCAACCATGGCAGACCCAACACGACAACATCATGCAAATTATGCAGTACAAGAAAGCGAATCACCTCCTGATGAACAGGAGTCATGCACATGGTCACTTGTGTCCAGTACTGAGGTTTATTCGTAGCCAATGGCGTAGCATCAATTCCCCTTAGTGGAATAGGGAATTTTAAAGGCTCTAAAACAAAACCACAGCGCCTGGCAAATGACAAGTCCATCAGACTCAGGGCAGCACCTGAATCCACAAAAGCCATAACCGGGTAAGATGACAAGGAACAAATCAGGGTAACAGACAAAATGAACTTAGGCTGTAAAGTACCAATGGTGACAGATTTATCAACCTTTTTTTTGCGCTTAGAGCATGCTGAGATAACATGAGCTGAGTCACCACAGTAAAAGCACAACCCATTTTGCCGTCTATAATTTTGCCGTTCACTTCTGGTCAGAATTCTATCACATTGCATAGACTCAGGTGTCTGTTCAGAAGACACCGCCAAATAGTGCGCAGGTTTGCGCTCCCGCAAACGCCGATCAATCTGAATGGCCAGAGTCATTGACTCATTCAGACCTGCAGGCGTAGGGAACCCCACCATGACATTCTTAATGGCCTCAGAAATACCTTTTCTGAAATTTGCAGCCAGGGCACACTCATTCCACTGAGTAAGCACCGACCATTTCCGAAATTTCTGGCAGTACACCTCTGCTTCATCTTGCCCCTGAGTGAGGGCCAACAACGCTTTTTCAGCCTGGTTCTCAAGATTAGGTTCCTCACAGAGCAATCCAAGGGCCAGAAAAAACGCATCAACACTGAGCAATGCCGGATCCCCTGGCGCCAATGCGAAGGCCCAATCTTGAGGGTCACCACGCAAGAAAGAAATTATAATTTTAACTTGCTGAACGGAATCACCAGAGGAACGAGGTTTCAAAGAAAGAAACAATTTACAATTGTTCTTAAAATTCAGGAACCTAGATCTATCTCCAGAAAACAACTCCGGAATAGGTATTCTAGGCTCTGACATAGGACTGTGAACAACAAAACCCTGAATACTTTGTACCCTTGCAGCAAGATGATCTACACTGGAGGCCAAACTCTGAATATCCATATCAGCAGCTGAGTTCAGAGCCACACCAAGATTAAGAGGAGGAGAGAAGCTAGACACACAGCAGCTAGACACACGGCAAAAAAAAAAAAAAAAATTCTCAAGGCTTCTTTTCTCCTGCTTCTGCCATGCAATTAACACTTTACTGGCCGGCTGTACTGTTATGATCCTAGTGGCAAGGATCGCAAGTAGGACTAGCTAAGTAACTAAACCGACTACAAACTCTGGGGAAGTGGTAACTGAATTGACTGCAACCTGATCCTATCCGCAAACAACTATAGGCAGCCGTGGAACGTTACCTGAAAATCCTAGACATCTCTTCACGGCCTGAGAAACTGACTATTCCTAGAGGGAACGAAAGTCCTCACTTGCCTCAGTGAAATGACCCCAAAGATATAGAATAGCCCCCCACATATATCAACGGTGAGTTAAGGGGAAAGCACAAACGCAGAGATGAAATTAGATTTAGCAAATGAGGCCCGCTAACACTAGAAAGCAGAAAATAGGAAGGGAGCTGTGCGGTCAATTAAAAACCCTATTTAAAATATCCACGCAGAGATCGCTCGAGCCCCTGCACCAACTAACGGTGCGGGGGAAGCAACTCTGTACCCCAGAGCAAACCAGCAGAAGAAATCACATATTAGCAAGCTGGACTAAACTCATCATACACAGAAATCATATTGCAGACTGATGAGCAAAAAATAAATAAACAGAACTTAGCTTCTCCTGAAGAGACTGAAACCGAAGATAATCAGGAGTAATCAGAATAGCACTGAGTACATTGACAGCCGGCAACAAGTGGAAGTGAATCAGAGCTAAATAGGAAACTCCCAAGAGAATAACGAGGCAGCTGATCAGCCACAGACCCGCAGGATAACAAACAAAGCCACCAGGGGGAGCCCAAAACAAAAGTCACACAATACCACCTGTGACCACAAGAGGGAACCTGAAAACAGAGTTCACAACAGTAATAGCTGTGGGGTCAAGCCCATGGCTTAGCAATGGAAAAGCATCTAAGACACCTATCCATTACTAATATTATAGTTGTTATGTTAATGTTGTATATTCTGGCTGTGTCTTTATTTAACATTACAACTATAGGATTAGTTGCAAAATTTTCAAAATATTAGCCAAATTAACATTTTTTTCACAAATAAATCACAAGTCATATCAAAGAATTTTTACCACTAACATGAAGTACAATATGTCATGAAAAAACAATGTCAGAATCACCAGAATCCATTGAAGTGTTCCAGAGTTATTACCTCATAAAGGGACATGCAAACCACCCTCGATGATAAAGGGGTTAATAGCCTGGGAAGCTCCATGGGTATTACCTCCTTCACAGGCTATAAACATCTGCCCCCCAGTCATCTGCTTTCCCTCTGCTGGTTATGAAAATTGCGTGACAGCCCACGCCTTTTTTTTTTCCAAAAAATAATCTTTTATTAATTACCGTAAATACATGCCCAGTCATTTGTACACACACTGTACTAATTGTATTTGTCACTGACATTTATATATCTACCCAGGGCTGCCACTAGAAATTTCGGGGCCCCGTACTGGCAACATTTTCGGGGCCCCCTTGAGACTCTGCCCATTCTCCACCCCTCGAACTGTCCACAGTCCCACCGCTCTCTCTTGGAAAAACTCCACTTCTCACCTATCACACATTAAGGGTGAGTTCACACAGGACTTTTTTGCTGCGTATTTTTGCTGCGTTTTTTATGCCAATTTTCAGCTGCTTATAATAGATGCGTTTTTTGTGCGGTTTTGCTGCGTTTTTTTGTCTATTTGTGCATGATAATAAAGTTGAGTGACCCCAGTGGAGCTTAGCATCGCCTTCATCCCAGCGGGGGAACAATTTACGGCGAATTACATGCCATGCATCGGCCTTTTTTTGACGATCACTGTAGTTTGGGCAAGCTACATCCCAAATTACAGGCATTGCTTCCACCTTGGAAAAATAAATGAAAAAGTAATTACCAAATGCAAGATGAAATGAAGCCAACATTCATGACAAGGAAGATACAAACATACACATGCAGAACACATGAACATGTACATAACAGCACATGAGCATCGCAAAGTGTACCATTGCAAACAATCAGATAGATAGATATATCACAAATTAAAAAAAATATTACCTCCATGATTAGTTGGGAAACATTAATGCTCATCCTCCTATACCAAGACATGGCTAACACCTCACTACCAGAAACTCCCTCACAGTAGATCACAATCAGGACACCTCACAAATGCTCACAATGGCTCTTCACACCTCACTACCAGGAACTCCCTCACAATCAGGACACCTCACAATGGCTCACAATGGCTCTTCACACCTCACTAACAGGAACTCCCTCACTACCAGGAACTCCCTCACAATCAGGACACCTCACAATGGCTCTTCACACCTCACTACCAGGAACTCCCTCACAATCAGGACACCTCACAATGGCTCACAATGGCTCTTCACACCTCACTAACAGGAACTCCCTCACTACCAGGAACTCCCTCACAATCAGGACACCTCACAATGGCTCTTCACACCTCACAATGGCTCACAATGGCTCTTCACACCTCACTACCACACCCCTAAGCTCTTGGCTGTGAGATCACTTCCTGCTGGCCATGATGTTTCTGCACAAAAAAAGCAGCAAATAATGCTACATGCGTTTTTGCTGCGTTTTTTCCATCACCCATTTAAGTCAATGGGTGAAAAAACGCTGCAAAAACGCAGCAAAAACGCTGAAAGAAGTGACATGCCCTATGTCCACAAAACGCAGCAAAGCAGAAAATACTGATCAAACAAAAACCCAATGTGTGTGCATGAGATTTCTGAAATCTCATAGGCTTTCCTGGTACTGTGAAAAGCAGCTGAAAATTAGCATAAAAAAACGCAGCAAAAAAGTCCTGTGTGAACGTACCCTAACAGTTCCCATCACCAGATCAGACATATAACCGGCAGCTTTTGTTTTGGCCAAAAGATTTTTTTAAGCCGCCACCATAACACAGTAGACCCTTCTGGCCGGGCCCTACTCTACTGCAACCTACTAAATATTTGTCAAAATATGCAATACAATTTAGGTATATTTTTATTTATTCTTCAATTTTTAAAATGACCAATAATATCACATACAACGAACAAATACCACCGCACCATGACCAGACCACATATTACCACCACATAGTTATCGAATAATATCAAATACAGGGAACAAATACCACAACACCATGACCAGACCACATATTACCACCACAAAGTGATCAAATAGCACATACAAGGGACAAATACCACAACACCATGTCCAGACCACATATTACCACCACATAGTGACTGAATACTACAATACTGATCAGTAATAAAAAAAACCCACACAATACTATCACCATCAGTGACATTATACACAGGAGATCTGTACTTAGTATGCAGTGTCTGTGTACAGGCAATAGTGATCACTGGTGGTATTAAATACAGGAGCTCTGTATATAATGTACAGGTAATACAGTGATCACTGGTGACATTATACTGAGGACCTCTGTATATAGTATACAGTATATAGTGTCAGTGTATAGGTAACACACTGACTCACCAGTGACGTCTCTAGGTGAAGTCCTTCATCTTTCATCCAGCACAGACCGCCATCACTTCTTCCAGCCAGGGCTCGTCTCTACAGGAAATAACACAGTTATCTCGAGCTCCGCTTGCAGAACACATTACTTAATTTTTCCCAACTTCTACATTACACCACATGAAGAAAAAGAGGCAACATAGTATCACTCTACAGAGTAACAGGACCACCCCACCATTTAAAACAGTATCCTCAAAAAATAAAATGAATAAATGACTGCAGTAATATCTCTTAATTAGCCCCTATGGTAAAAAAATTCCCCATCCTGGGCCCTGTGTGTCTCATTCCTGGCTCCAGCCATATGTTCTCCCATCCTGCCCTCATGAGTATCCATTCTACCCCATATGATCTCCCCATCCTGCCCCATCTGTCTCCATCGTATCCATCCTGCCCCCATGTCTTTCATTCTGCCCCATATCTCCATTCTTGCCCCCAGTGCTCCAGCATTCTGCCCCCAGTGTCTCCAGCATTCTGCCCCCAGTGTCTCCAGCATTCTGCCCCCAGTGTCTCCAGCATTCTGCCCCCAGTGTCTCCAGCATTCTGCCCCCAGTGTCTCCAGCATTCTGCCCCCCGTTCGCCGCTCTCAGTAATAAAAAAAAAAAAAAGTTCTTCTTACCTGGCCACGCTCCTGCGGCGAAGGTGAAGCTCACTCCACTCAGCTGAAGCGCGCACTTGCCGGCAACTGATACTGATGTCAGACGCCGGTAACGTGCAGCTGGACTGTGCCTGTCGCTGATTGGTCGCGACCAATCAGCGATGCGGGATTTCCGTGACAAACAGACGGAAGTGACCCTTAGACGATTATATAGATAGATATCGGACAGCACTCGCACGGTCCGAGTGCTGTGTGATTTTTTTTCTCGCACCCATTGACTTCTATTGTGGGATGCGATCTGAAATATGATTACATTCGCAGCATGCTGCAACTTTTTTCAAGTCCGATCGTGATCCGATCCGAGCTGGAAAGAAAATGCAAATGAACAAACAGTCATCGAATAACATTGGTCCTAATTCAATACGATTTTTTATCGGATTGCATTCATCCGATTTCATCGCAAGTGGGAATGAGCCCTTAGGCCGGTGTCCCACTTGCGACTGCAATGCGAGAAACTCGCCTCAATACCCAGCACTGCCGCCGGCAATCAGGACCGGAGCGTTCAGCTGCAGGTATTTCTATGCAGCTGAACGCTACGGTCCGAACCGCCGGCGGCAGTGCCGGGTACTGAGGCAAGAGAATTGTGCGAGTTTCTCGCATTGCAGTCGCAAGTGGGACAGCGGCCTTATAGCGCCATTACAGCCATGTATTTACTGTACATTACATGTGCTGACAGGCTCTCTTTATATACAAGATCCAGGTCCTAAGCCAAGTTGGAATGGCCCACCAGACTACTACAGGATCTTTCAGAGGGCCCATGCTCTGACACAATAAGGTCTAGGAAAAAAATACCAGCTTATTTGTAGCTAAGTGCGTTCACAATGTGTGTGCAGATTAATATACCAAAATATACCAGTCCGAGTCCATAGAGATTCATTTTGTGTATAAACCTTACTAGCATAAATGGCAAACAGCATTAGTCACATTTAGGCCATGTTCACACGTTGCGGTTTTTACTGCGGATCCGTAGCGTTTTTGACGCTGCGGATCCACAGCAGTTTTCCATGCGGTGTACAGTACCATGTTAACCTATGGAAAATAAAAACCACTGTGCACATGCTGCGGAAAAAAACACGCGGAAACGCAGCGGTTTATTTTCCGCAGCATGTCAATTCTTTGTGCAGATTCCGCAGCGGTTTTACACCTGCTCCATAATAGAAAACCGCAGGTGTAAAACCGCAGTAGAAACCGCGGTAAATCCGCAGTAAATCAGCAATAAATCCGCAGGAAAAACGCAGTGTTTTTGCCCTGCGGATTTATCAAAATCAGTGCGGAAAAATCCACACACCATTCCGCAGCGTGTGCACATAGCCTTACAGATAACAAAAAAATTAAAAAGGCAGGTAAGAGTATGCTGGCCCAGAAAAAGGTGTAAAAATGCTCTTCTTGGTCTACATGATGTGAAGGGCAGCTTATGAATACAGTTATGTTTAGGCTGGAAGCAATCCGAATATATGATAGAAACTTGAATGAAGCAGATCAGGTGATGTGCATGTGTAATCAGGAGGGTGCAGACTAAGGATATATACACCCTTTATCATGGTGTGCAAAATTATTAGGTACATTTTTGTGGCCTATGTTAAGCAAAGATTGAACTGACATTGAGAAGGTAAAAATCGTTGCAAGTCTTTCAGAGGGATGCTGCAAGTCTTTCAGAGGGATGCAGCACTCTAGAAATTACTGAGATATCGGAACATGATCACAGAACGATGAAAAGTTTTGTTGCAAATAGAAAACAGGGTTGTAAAAAATGTGTTGAGAAAATAAGATGCACATTAACTGACTTGAGAAGACTCAAAAATGAAGTGACCATTAAGCCATTATCCTCCAGGTCTGTGATATTCCAGAACTGGAAGCTCCCTGGAGCGCAGAGAAGCACAGGGTAAATAATGCGCAGAGACATGGCCGAGGTGAGGAAGGCCGTAACCCGACCACCACTGAACACACAAGACCCGGCCAAGCAATATCTGAAGACAGAATTTATCAAAGGTTTCATGGACTGATGAGATAAGAGCGACTCTTGACGAACCAAATGGATGGGCCAGAGGCTGGATCATTTTCGGGGAGGTGGGTACTGCTATTGGCTGGTATTATTGAAGATGAACCAATTGGACCTTGTCGAATTGAAGATTGACTCAAGACCAACTCCAAAAACTGCCAATTTGTAGAAGACACTTTCTTCAAACAGTGATACAGGAAAAAGTCTGCATCTTTTAAAAATCAAAAAAACCTTGTAGGCCCTTCTTAAACAGGAGATTTACATAGAAGGCAAACCATCACCTCCTCTCTGTGAGGCTGTGGTTGGTGGTGCCCTAAAAGTGGATTGTCAACAGATTAAAAAGCTGACAATAATTGTGCACATAGTGTAGAGCGTTGTGAGGATGTTTAGTCCCCGTGCTGGCCCGTGTGTGAGAGGATGAAGGGAAGGTTGTGATAGGCACATCACAGCTTCCGGTCACAGCCTGACAACAGACTGCTGGAGCCGAGGGAGGCACATAGTCTACCATAACATTCCTGCCACGCAATATGGATGCTGTAAAGTCCTCACTGATGCTTTTTTCTGCAGGTAGTTATGGTTTTGAGAATCATTTATCGTAGTGGATTTCCCCTGCAGAATTAGTGCATGACTGTACTGGGATATATTCCCAGTTCTACATACTGGGCAGCATCACTGTGGATTAGCTCAGATTTACAAGGTAACAGACAAGATGTCCGTCTAGTGCAATAACGTGCAATACTATGCTCGTAGCGAGGCCACTGCAGAGTTAGGCCTCTTTCACACTTCTGTCTTTCAGCTCCCGTCACAATCCGTCGATTTTTGAGAATGCAGAATCCTGCATTTTCTCATAGACTTGTATTAGCGACGGATTGTGACGGATGGCCATCCATTTCATCCGTCGTGCACTGGATCCTACATAAAAAATGGTCCGTCGGGCAGAGAAAACGTTCAGAGGAACGTTTTTTCTGTATATCAGAAAATCAGTCAGCGATGCATCGCTGACTGTGAAAAGCAGGAATCTAGCGACGGGTTCCGTCTTTTCAAACTGAGCATGTGTGGAAGAATTTCCCGTCAGGGAAATTCTCTCTCGCTCTCTTTCTCTTTTTACTATTGATGCTGCCTATGCAGCATCAATAGTAACAAGATATAATGTTAAAAATAATAATAATAAAAAAAAAAATTTGCAATATTCTCACCAACCGGCTTCCCGCGCAGCGTGCGTCACCAATGATCCTGGCAGCAAGCGTTCCTAGTAATACATTGCGAAATCTCGCGAGAAGTCGAGGTCTCGCGAGACAGCAACTTCTCGCTACATTTCGCAATGTATTACTAGGAACGCTAGCTGCCGGGAGCATCGCTGCGCAGGAACGCCGGTAGGTGAGGATACTGCGATTATTTTTTTTTTAACCTGGTTTGTGTTGTCTATGCGTTTTCGCATAACAGGTGCACATAGGCTCGACGGGTCTGTCAGAAAGACAGGCCCAGTGCACCCGTCACATACGTTTTGACACACGTCCGTCGCTACGTTTCGGCAACGCAGCAGGACGGGAGCATCCCGACGGAAGTATGAAAGAGGCCTTAGTACACAGCCAAACAACACCTACTGCACAAGCGCAGTACAATTATTTATAACACAAAATATTGTTTTGCCTCTTGTAATACATGTATGTGATAATGTTTTTTTTGTTATTAACTGAGGGGAAAATTACTTAACGTTTTAGTCTTCATGCAAAGTTATTGGGATGGAGGCCCTACCAGTCCACAGCTGTACAAATAATGGAGAGGCAGGTACTACAGCATGGGCTGAAACTTCATTCTATATGAATCTGAGGATAAATCTCCATTTTATGATATTAAAGGCACACACAATATATATATATTTTGGCCCAAAGATTGCCTGATGGATGTGCTTTTAGGATATGCACTGAGAATTCATATTCCAGATTACACTATAACAAAGGTGTATGAAAGGTTACAAATCCCCCCCAATCTGCAGACAATATCTGCAGTGTCAAATCTACCAGAGCTGCCAGTCTGAAATCTACAGTACATCAATGTACGCTGCTGTGGATTCCACCTTCTGTAAGTGCGGCTGGATCACAGTGACTCGGCAACAGCTGTGACGTTTCCACTGCGAAAAAGACCCAAGGGCACAAGCCGTAACTGTCCATGCCTTTTTTCTTGGAAATGGGTGGGTGGGGCATAAGACATTGAGCATGCCGATCTTTGTTGTTTTTTTCCCTTTATTTTTTAAAACCAGGATGAGAAGCTGAGGAGGCCTAATGGCAATATACAGTAATTCGATGGTGTGAAAATTAGGCAAAGTCTCCTCATCTCAGGGAGCTTCACTCTCTGCAAGGAGAAACGTTACCTCTTGGATCCTGGTCAGACGCCTCTCACACAGCCAAACAAGATCTCACACTTTGCACCGACGAGGGGCAGAAACAGTGTCTGCAAACAGATTCTGGATTTGACTTTTATCCTAAGTCATGTGAGCAGGCTCATTAACAGGTCGATAGTGACTGTTAGGATTGCTACTTCCTATAGGTGACACTAGAGTTCTAGTCCTCTTCTTCTCTGAAGAGACAATTTGCAATGAGGCAAAGCTGACCCCTTCTGGTAAAAAAGAAACAGGAATTTTCTGAAAGACCCAAACGCAGAACGTTTTAGGCCTCCAAACTGCCACCAACCAATTATTCACAGTAGTAAGGCTGTATTCCCAAACTGCAGATTTTGTTGCAGACATTTCTGCGACTGTCACATTCGTCTGAATCGTTTCTCCTTGCGGAGAGTGACATGCTAAGCATGCCGAGATGAGGAGACTTAAAGCCGCAATGCTCTTCTGGGAAATATGCAAATAGTCTCTTCAGAGAGGAAGAGGACTAGAACTCTAGTGCCACCTATTGGAAGTAGCAATCCTAACAGTCAATGTCGACCCTTTAACGAGCCTTGTCACATGACTTAGGATAAAAGCCAAACCAGAATTTCAATTTGCAGACACTGTGTTTCGGGGTACTGCCTGTCATGATTCTCAATGGCGAGAGAACATTGCCCAGCATATATGAGAACTAGCTCTTGGAAGATGGAAACTATACTGACCATGAACTAAACCTGCCGCACAACTAGAAGTGGCCGGGTAGCATGCCTACGTTTTTTAACCCTAGATGCCCAGCGACAGCCGGAGAACTACCTAATCCTAGCAGAGGAAAAGACAGTCCTGGCTCACCTCTAGAGAAATTTTCCCAAAAGGCAGACAGAGGCCCCCACATATATTGGCGGTGATTTTAGATGAAATGACAAACGTAGTATGAAAATAGGTTTAGCAAAATCGAGGTCCGCTTTCTAGATAGCAGGAAGACAGAAAGGACACTTTCATGGTCAGCAGAAAACCCTATCAAAACACCATCCAGAAATTCCTTTAAGACTCTAGCATTAACTCATAACACCAGAGTGGCAATTTCCGATCACAAGAGCTTTCCAGACACAGTAACGAAACAGCAGCTGTGAACAGGAACAAAATGCAAAAACACACAAGGACAAAAGTCCAACTTAGCTGGGAGTTGTCTAGTAGCAGGAACAAGCACAGAAGGCTTCTGATTACATTGTTGACCGGCAAGAAACTGACAGAGGAGCAAGGTTATATAGCGACTCCCACATCCTGATAGGAGCAGGTGAACAGAGGGGATGATGCACACAAGTTCAATTCCACAAGTGGCCACCGGGGGAGTCCAGAATCCAATTTCACAACAGTACCCCCCCCTCAAGGAGGGGGCACCGAACCCTCACCAGAACCACCAGGGCGATCAGGATGAGCCCTATGAAAGGCACGGACAAGATCGGAGGCATGAACATCAGAGGCAGTGACCCAAGAATTATCCTCCTGACCGTATCCCTTCCATTTGACCAGATACTGGAGTCTCCGTCTGGAAACACGAGAGTCTAAGATCTTTTCCACAACGTACTCCAACTCACCCTCAACCAACACCGGAGCAGGAGGCTCAACGGAAGGCACAACCGGTACCTCATACCTGCGCAACAATGACCGATGAAAAACATTATGAATCGAAAAGGATGCAGGGAGGTCCAAACGGAAGGACACAGGGTTAAGAATCTCCAATATCTTGTACGGGCCGATGAACCGAGGCTTAAACTTAGGAGAAGAAACCCTCATAGGGACAAAACGAGAAGACAACCACACCAAGTCCCCAACACAAAGCCGAGGACCAACACGACGACGGCGGTTGGCAAAAAGCTGAGTCTTCTCCTGGGACAACTTCAAATTGTCCACCACCTGCCCCCAAATCTGATGCAACCTCTACACCACAGCATCCACTCCAGGACAATCCGAAGATTCCACTTGACCGGAGGAAAATCGAGGATGAAACCCCAAATTACAGAAAAACGGGGACACCAAGGTGGCAGAGCTGGCCCGATTATTGAGGGCGAACTCCGCCAAAGGCAAAAAAGCAACCCAATCATCCTGATCCGCAGACACAAAACACCTCAAATATGTCTCCAAGGTCTGATTAGTCCGCTCGGTCTGGCCATTAGTCTGAGGATGGAAAGCAGACGAAAAAGACAAATCTATGCCCATCCTAGCACAGAATGCCCGCCAAAAACTAGACACGAATTGGGTCCCTCTGTCAGAAACGATATTCTCAGGAATACCATGCAAACGAACAACATTTTGAAAAAACAGAGGAACCAACTCGGAAGAAGAAGGCAACTTAGGCAAGGGAACCAGATGGACCATCTTAGAGAAACGGTCACACACCACCCAGATGACAGACATCTTCTGAGAAACAGGCAGATCCGAAATAAAATCCATCGAGATGTGCGTCCAAGGCCTCTTCGGGATAGGCAAGGGCAACAACAATCCACTAGCCCGAGAACAACAAGGCTTGGCCCGCGCACAAACGTCACAAGACTGCACAAAGCCTCGTACATCTCGTGACAGGGAAGGCCACCAGAAGGACCTTGCCACCAAATCCCTGGTACCAAAGATTCCAGGATGACCTGCCAACGCAGAAGAATGAACCTCAGAGATGACTCTACTGGTCCAATCATCAGGAACAAACAGTCTACCAGGTGGGCAACGATCAGGTCTATCCGCCTGAAACTCCTGCAAGGCCCGCCGCAGGTCTGGAGAAACGGCAGACAATATCACTCCATCTTTAAGGATACCTGTGGGCTCAGAATTACCAGGGGAGTCAGGCTCAAAACTCCTAGAAAGGGCATCCGCCTTAACATTCTTAGAACCCGGTAGGTACGACACCACAAAATTAAACCGAGAGAAAAACAACGACCAGCGCGCCTGTCTAGGATTCAGGCGCCTGGCAGACTCAAGGTAAATTAAATTTTTGTGGTCAGTCAATACCACCACCTGATGTCTGGCCCCCTCAAGCCAGTGACGCCACTCCTCAAAAGCCCACTTCATGGCCAAAAGCTCCCGATTCCCAATATCATAATTCCGCTCGGCGGGCGAAAATTTACGGGAAAAAAAAGCACAAGGTCTCATCACGGAGCAGTCGGAACTTCTCTGCGACAACACCGCCCCAGCTCCGATTTCAGAAGCGTCGACCTCAACCTGAAAAGGAAGAGCAACATCAGGCTGACGCAACACTGGGGCGGAAGAAAAGCGGCGCTTGAGCTCCCGAAAGGCCTCCACAGCATCAGGGGACCAATCAGCAACATCAGCACCCTTCTTAGTCAAATCAGTCAATGGTTTTACAACATCAGAAAAACCAGCAATAAATCGACGATAAAAGTTAGCAAAGCCCAAAAATTTCTGAAGACTCTTAAGAGAAGAGGGTTGCGTCCAATCACCAATAGCCTGAACCTTGACAGGATCCATCTCGATGGAAGAGGGGGAAAAAATGTATCCCAAGAAAGAAATCTTTTGAACCCCAAAAACACACTTAGAACCCTTCACATACAAGGAATTAGACCGCAAAACCTGAAAAACCCTCCTGACCTGCTGGACATGAGAGTCCCAGTCATCCGAAAAAATCAGAACATCATCCAGATACACAATCATAAATTTATCCAAATAATCGCGGAAAATGTCATGCATAAAGGACTGGAAGACTGAAGGGGCATTTGAAAGACCAAAAGGCATCACCAAATACTCAAAATGGCCCTCGGGCGTATTAAATGCGGTTTTCCACTCATCCCCCTGCTTGATTCGCACCAAATTATACGCCCCACGGAGATCAATCTTAGAGAACCACTTGGCCCCCTTTATACGAGCAAACAAATCAGTAAGCAGTGGTAACGGATATTGATATTTAACCGTGATTTTATTCAAAAGTCGATAATCAATACACGGCCTCAAAGAGCCGTCTTTCTTAGACACAAAGAAAAAACCGGCTCCTAAGGGAGATGACGAAGGACGAATATGTCCCTTTTCCAAGGACTCCTTTATATATTCTCGCATAGCAGCGTGTTCAGGCACAGACAGATTAAATAAACGACCCTTAGGGTATTTACTACCCGGAATCAAGTCTATGGCACAATCGCACTCCCGGTGCGGAGGTAGTGAACCAACCTTGGGTTCTTCAAAAACGTCACGAAAGTCAGACAAGAATTCAGGAATCTCAGAGGGAATAGATGATGAAATGGAAACCAAAGGTACGTCCCCATGAGTTCCTTTACATCCCCAGCTTAACACAGACATAGCTCTCCAGTCGAGGACTGGGTTATGAGATTGCAGCCATGGCAATCCCAGCACCAAAACATCATGTAGATTATACAGCACCAGAAAGCGAATAACCTCCTGGTGATCCGGATTAACACGCATAGTCACTTGTGTCCAGTATTGTGGTTTATTACTAGCCAATGGGGTGGAGTCAATCCCTTTCAGAGGTATCGGAGCCTCCAGTGGCTCCAAATCATACCCACAGCGTTTGGCAAAGGACCAATCCATAAGACTCAAAGCAGCGCCAGAGTCGACATAGGCGTCCGCGGTAATAGATGACAAAGAACAAATCAGGGTCACAGATAGAATAAACTTAGACTGTAAAGTGCTAATTGAAACAGACTTGGCAGGCTTCTTAGTACGCTTAAAGCATGCTGATATAACATGAGTTGAATCACCACAATAGAAGCACAACCCATTTTTTCGTCTAAACTTCTGCCGCTCGCTTCTGGACAGAATTCTATCACATTGCATATTTTCTGGCGTTTTCTCAGTAGACACCGCCAAATGGTGAACAGGTTTGCGCTCCCGCAGACGCCTATCGATCTGAATAGCCATCGTCATGGACTCATTCAGACTCGCAGGCACAGGGAACCCCACCATAACATCCTTAATGGCATCAGAGAGACCTTCTCTGAAAATCGCCGCCAGGGCGCACTCATTCCACTGAGTAAGCACAGACCATTTGCGGAATTTTTGGCAGAATATTTCAGCTTCATCTTGCCCCTGAGACAAGGACATCAAGGCCTTTTCCGCCTGAAGCTCTAAATGAGGTTCCTCATAAAGCAACCCCAAGGCCAGAAAAAACGCATCCACATTGAGCAACGCAGGATCCCCTGGTGCCAATGCAAAAGCCCAGTCTTGAGGGTCGCCCCGGAGCAAGGAAATTACAATCCTGACCTGCTGTGCAGGGTCTCCGGCAGAGCGAGACTTCAGGGACAAAAACAATTTGCAATTATTTTTAAAATTTTGAAAGTGAGATCTATTCCCCGAGAAGAATTCAGGCAAAGGAATTCTAGGCTCAGACATAGGTGCATGAACAACAAAATCTTGCAAATTTTGTACCTTTGTGGCGAGATTATTCAAACCTGTAGCTACACTCTGAAGATCCATTTGAAACAGGTGAACACAGAGCCATTCAAGGATTAGAAGGAGAGAAAGAGAGGAAGGCTGCAGTATAGGCAGACTAGCAAGTGATTCAATTAAGAGCACACTCAGAACTAGAGGAAAAAAAAAAAAAAAAAAAAATTGTAGCAGACTTCTTTTTTCTCTCCTTTCTCAGCCAGTAATTTAACCCTTTTTTGGGCCGGTCAAACTGTCATGATTCTCAATGGCGAGAGAACATTGCCCAGCATATATGAGAACTAGCTCTTGGAAGATGGAAACTATACTGACCATGAACTAAACCTGCCGCACAACTAGAAGTGGCCGGGTAGCATGCCTACGTTTTTTAACCCTAGATGCCCAGCGCCAGCCGGAGAACTACCTAATCCTAGCAGAGGAAAAGACAGTCCTGGCTCACCTCTAGAGAAATTTTCCCAAAAGGCAGACAGAGGCCCCCACATATATTGGCGGTGATTTTAGATGAAATGACAAACGTAGTATGAAAATAGGTTTAGCAAAATCGAGGTCCGCTTTCTAGATAGCAGGAAGACAGAAAGGACACTTTCATGGTCAGCAGAAAACCCTATCAAAACACCATCCAGAAATTCCTTTAAGACTCTAGCATTAACTCATAACACCAGAGTGGCAATTTCCGATCACAAGAGCTTTCCAGACACAGTAACGAAACAGCAGCTGTGAACAGGAACAAAATGCAAAAACACACAAGGACAAAAGTCCAACTTAGCTGGGAGTTGTCTAGTAGCAGGAACAAGCACAGAAGGCTTCTGATTACATTGTTGACCGGCAAGAAACTGACAGAGGAGCAAGGTTATATAGCGACTCCCACATCCTGATAGGAGCAGGTGAACAGAGGGGATGATGCACACAAGTTCAATTCCACAAGTGGCCACCGGGGGAGTCCAGAATCCAATTTCACAACAACTGCCCCTCGTCGGTACAAAGTGGAGATCTGGTTTTGCCCTGGTCTCCTCATCTCGGCATGTCAATCTCTGCAAGGAGAAACGATACTTCTTGGATATCGGTCAGACGCCTCTCACCCAGCCAAACCAGATCTCCACTTTGCACTGACGAGGGGCAGTACCCCGAAACACAGTGTCTGCAAATTGAGATTCTGGTTTGGCATGTATCCCAAGTCGTGACAAGGCTCGTTAAAGGGTTGACATTGACATTTAGGATCGCTACTTCCAATAGGTGGCACTAGAGTTCTAGTCCTCCTTCCTCTAAGAAGAGACCATTTGCATTCATCTGAATAAAACGTGCAGAAATCTATATGCCGCCAACATAGCCATATTCCGATGAATAGAATAGATTCTCAGTCGCAGAAATTTTTACAACGTGAATCCTGCCTAACAGGTAGACTGACACCCATCTATATTTGTAGAGATGAAGAATAACATAGAAAAATCATATAAAAGCAGCTCTAGTGGCTCTGATGCGTGTGCAGTGGAGTGTACTGGCCACGGCGTCACCTGCGCACTGCGTATGTGATAGATGCCGCTACAGACAAGCATCAGCCAGTGATTGGCGGGCGGGTATTCCCACTGTGTTCAATGACAAGCCGCCCAGTAAGCACAGACCAGCGGGGAACAGGTAAGAGACAGAATGGGACCTATAGGGGATTGCATCATTTATGTCACTATATTAACTGTTCTTTTTAAATATTGTAAAAAAAAAACCTACCTAACTTGTTTACACGCTGAATCGGAGGAATGACCCTGTCTTATTGCACATACGGAAGTCGCTGAATATGGCATACAGAAGATACTCTTTAATCTTCCAAGATAAAAACAGTTCCAGGACTTGTGTTTTGGAAAGGGGTTATCTTTTCTGTATGTCACTTATTCGGGGAGATATTCCCTGTGGTTGTAAATATTTTAAAAAAATATTTAATAAAAAGAATCTGATTGTAAAAAAATAAAATGCTGTAATTTCACCCAAAAAACGAGTCCTTAAGGTGTGAGCCTAGCCTAATTAACTGAGTGTGCTTTCCTCTATTGTGCACTTTGGGCAGTAATGTGCATCACTATTTGAAAGCAAAATGAGCAATGGAACTACAGAAAGTAAAAAGTATCCGGGAAGCACTGGCACCTACTGGTTTAAATTCCAAAAGCAAGATTGAAATCCGGGAGCGTGAATGAGGCCTAAATCTAACAATATGACCTCTTTAAATTAGACGTTAAAAAATTCTTGAAAATTGGCTTTATCATCTGTATAGACAACTAGCGACTATGTATATGGCTAAGTTCACACTAGACGTTTTTGCCGCTATTTTTATGCAAATTTTCAGCTGTGTTTTGTGGTACCAGCAATTTCTGAGATTTCAGAAAGCTCATGCACGCAGCTTGGCTTTTTTGTCATCAGGATGTTGTGCTTTGCATGGTTTTTTGCACAATGGAGCAGGTCACATCTTTCAATGTTTTTTCAGCGTTTTTTCACCCATTGAAATGAATGGGTGGTGAAAAAACGCACCAAAAACACAGGTATCAGGTTTTGTTGCTCTTTCTGTGACAAAACCAGATTCTATAGAATGGGGGGGGGGGGGGGGGGGTTGGTTTTTTTTTTCAACACTAAAGCTTTTATCAGGATGCACAGGAGACTAAACCAGCAATCCAAAACTGCAGCAAAAAAGCAAGGAAATCCAAAGAAAACAGGCTTTTTTCTGCAGCTTCTTTTCTGCCAAGAGATCAGGTTTTGCTACTGAAAAAAAAAATGCTGAAAAAACGCCTAGTGTGAAGTTACCCTTAAAATATATGTTATGTATGCATGTATATATATTTATTTATTATGTATATACCTGTATCAATCTCATGTTGGTCTTCTCTTAATGTAAAAATAAAGACTCACCCAAAGAGGTGTCCCCATCCAGTAAGTGGTCATCTTCCAAGGTATGGAAGTCCATCACCCCTCCAGCTCCATCAAGGAGTTCCTCGTCACTGCTTGCACTGGTAATACTGTTGTAACTGTTGCGGTAGTAACTTCTCTGAAACAACTGCTCAGACTCCATTTAGCTGCTTTACAACCTGCGGACACAGATAGAACCCATGAGAAACTTTGACCGTATGACATAGCAATTGGCTAAAAATCACTAAGCCAGGGAATTGGGAATGTTTCATTCTAACTTTCTTCCCAGACTCCTGATTGGCAGCAAGGTGGCGGCCTGAAAAGTTAGCGGTCATCTATAAATTAAAGGGAACCTGTCACCACGTTTTTGGAAGATGGGATAAAAATAGCGTTAAATAGGGGCAGAGGTGGGCGTTACATTAGTGTGTGTGTTATGCGTTTATTACCCACCTAAGTTGCTGAAATAACTTTGCAAAGTCTCCGTTTTCGCCTGTCAATCAGGCTGGTCAGGTCACATGGGCGTGGTGTCTTCACCCAGATTTGGCGTAGTTTTCCGTTGGTGGCGTAGTGGTGTGCGCATGCCCAAAGTCCGGAATCCTCTTCCAGGGGATTTAAAATAGCGCGGTGTTCGTTATTGCATTGGTGATCGGTGGGCGCGGCCATCTTCCTTTGGCCGCGCGTGCGCAGAAGCGGCGCTCTGCTGGCCGCGGCTTCAGGAAAATGGCCGCCGCGATATCCATCTGCGCACGCGCGGCATCCCGCGGCCATTTTCCTGAAGCCGCGGCCAGCAGAGCGCCGCTTCTGCGCACGCGCGGCCAAAGGAAGATGGCCGCGCCCACCGATCACCAATGCAGTAACGAACACCGCGCTATTTTAAATCCCCTGGAAGAGGATTCCGGACTTTGGGCATGCGCACACCACTACGCCACCAACGGAAAACTACGCCAAATCTGGGTGAAGACACCACGCCCATGTGACCTGACCAGCCTGATTGACAGGCGAAAACGGAGACTTTGCAAAGTTATTTCGGCAACTTAGGTGGGTAATAAACGCATAACACACACACTAATGTAACGCCCACCTCTGCCCCTATTTAACGCTATTTTTATCCCATCTTCCAAAAACGTGGTGACAGGTTCCCTTTAAGCATCTGACCAAGCAATGGCTGCACATAATGGAATATGAAATCTGTCCTAAAACACGGAGCCAACAGCTTGTCAGCCAAGATGAGGTCGATCTGTTGGGTCCGTACTTTACAGTGTGCGTACATGAGCACCACTTCATAGAAACTCCTGGGACAGAGGGCTCAGGATCCCCCTTCTGGTGTATGTGGTGGTCCCAGTGATCATACACCTGTCCTGTGCATAGGATTGCTCCTGTCTCCTGCAGTGCAGTATTCCAAGAGCCACTACTTTATTTTTATTTTCCAGTCATCACATTTGTTCCTTATATATTCATCTTTTCAGGCCCTTTACAGGACCTCACAATGTGACAGCTGGATTTCTTTGGTAGGCCCTTGGCTAGCACGGCCACCCACTGGGTTCGTGTTCACATGTGGCAATGGGACAAAAGGGAGAGCTACAAAACTCCCTAAATTCCACAGCCGCTATTTACCGCAGCATCCTAGATTTACATGGAGGTCATTCTACAACAAAAGGATTTTCTAGCTAATACAATGTTGTCAAGAAAGAAATCAGAATCTGGAATCGGCCAAAATCCAGAATGGATGATGTGTCACCGGGTACAGAGCTTCCCATTACCTCCAGTATGATGTGTCACCGGGTACAGAGCTTCCCATTACCTCCAGTATGATGTGTCACCGGGTACAGAGCTTCCCATTACCTCCAGTATGATGTGTCACCGGGTACAGAGCTCCCCATTACCTCCAGTATGATGTGTCACCGGGTACAGAGCTTCCCATTACCTCCAGTATGATGTGTCACCGGGTACAGAGCTTCCCATTACCTCCAGTATGATGTGTCACCGGGTACAGAGCTTCCCATTACCTCCAGTATGATGTGTCACCGGGTACAGAGCTCCCCATTACCTCCAGTATGATGTGTCACCGGGTACAGAGCTCCCCATTACCTCCAGTATGATGTGTCACCGGGTACAGAGCTTCCCATTACCTCCAGTATGATGTGTCACTGGGTACAGAGCTTCCCATTACCTCCAGTATGATGTGTCACCGGGTACAGAGCTCCCCATTACCTCCAGTATGATGTGTCACCGGGTACAGAGCTCCCCATTACCTCCAGTATGATGTGTCACTGGGTACAGAGCTTCCCATTACCTCCAGTATGATGTGTCACCGGGTACAGAGCTTCCCATTACCTCCAGTATGATGTGTCACCGGGTACAGAGCTTCCCATTACCTCCAGTATGATGTGTCACTGGGTACAGAGCTTCCCATTACCTCCAGTATGATGTGTCACCGGGTACAGAGATTCCCATTACCTCCAGTATGATGTGTCACCGGGTACAGAGCTTCCCATTACCTCCAGTATGATGTGTCACCGGGTACAGAGATTCCCATTACCTCCAGTATGATGTGTCACCGGGTACAGAGCTCCCCATTTCCTCCAGTATGATGTGTCACTGGGTACAGAGCTTCCCATTACCTCCAGTATGATGTGTCACCGGGTACAGAGCTTCCCATTACCTCCAGTATGATGTGTCACCGGGTACAGAGCTTCCCATTACCTCCAGTATGATGTGTCACCGGGTACAGAGCTCCCCATTACCTCCAGTATGATGTGTCACCGGGTACAGAGCTCCCCATTACCTCCAGTATGATGTGTCACCGGGTACAGAGCTTCCCATTACCTCCAGTATGATGTGTCACCGGGTACAGAGCTTCCCATTACCTCCAGTATGATGTGTCACCGGGTACAGAGCTTCCCATTACCTCCAGTATGATGTGTCACCGGGTACAGAGCTTCCCATTACCTCCAGTACTCACTGAACCAGAAACCTGAACGCCAAGAAGCCACAAAACCTACAATGCCCACCACCATACGTACCATGCAGGCAGGCAGCAATCTGGGCACTGTCGGCTTTTCTCCTCATGAGAAACCAGATGACTGCTCCTAAGTGACTGACTTGTAGTAAGAGCCGGAGTCCAGTCTCATGACCCGCGCTGCCCGCGTGCTTCAGATCATATGAGAACACTCTGAATGCAGACATTACATCCTTTTAGAACGCTCAGGTGGCAATTAGCTGAACATTATTGACATACACTTCTATGGCTTCCCCCCCTCCACCCCTCACTAAATGAGCAACCTACAGGCAAAATATACAAATAGACAGCTCCTTATGTGCAGCAACATACAGCCGGAAAGTGAGAAAAGGCCGAGCAGCACAGGAGGCTGTGTGCAGGTCATCTCCAAGGCTTCATTTCTCAGTGTCACTCCTGCTGCTCCACACAAGTGCGGCAACAGGGACCCCCGGTCTCTGGATTGGTGGCATAACAATCACTGAAACTGGTAATAATTGCATTTATTGGAACGTAATAATCTGAAGTGACAAGAGTCCCTGCACAGTGGGACCCCACAGATATTCCGGCCACCACAGATCCCAGTCAAGGTAAAATAGGCCTAATAGGAATGAACAATAGCAATCAAAGCGTGTCTAACGCCCATACAGGGCCACTAACAGGGCTCATGCACATCACCTTACTGCTCGTTCGACTAATGCTATAGTATGGGGCTGTGCACAAGTCCTCTTTCTCTTCGGACAGAGCTGGTTTAAGGAAAAAAAATGAGTATGTCTGAGTTTTATCCAATATTCAGATCACACTCGCCCATGCAAGCCATTGAGCCCAAGGAAAAGATTGGACTGCACTCGGATGACATTTGAGTGCAGTCCAAATTTCCACAGACTGACAGAAAGGAGAACTATTTTTTCCCATTTTCTCCTTATCCAGAAGAATCGAGCCACACTATTATCACACTCTGATCAAACTGATTTAATTGCTTTGGATAATTGACCCAATTATCTCACATGAGAGAATACACGCTTGTCTCACCCTAGCAATACCGGAAATAATTAAAGGAACATGCCACAGGCAGCATGAATCAGAGGCTGTCTGCACAATGACAGCAGAGAATATTTTTCTTTGAAACGCTCAGGCTGGGGTCCATAGCTAAAGGAAAAAGTAGCCTGACACCATCTCCAGACGGCTTCTCCCCGCTACGGGCGACTGACAGGTTTCTCGCTATGGGACAGATCAGGCAATCATCTCAGCAGCGCTGGGAAAAGCCCAGCATCTTTTAACTATGTTTTCTCTGAAAGTCTGACTTCCATGGTACAGGAAAGATCTACGGTATATCTTGGTACTGTGTAAGCCAGTAGATAGAAGAATATTTAGGATTGAGAGTCCTCAGTGGTTGATACTTTTTAATGGCTAACTGAAAAGATGGTAAATTGCAAGCTTTCCAGACTACACAGGTCTCTTCATCAGGCACAGACTAACAATCATTCTTTGCCTGATGGAGACCTGAATAATCTGGAAAGCTTGCAATTTGTTACCATCTTTTCACTTAGCCACTAAAAGGTATCAACCACTGAGGACTCTCATCTAAATATTTGTCTTCAATGGCGCACTCGGATTCATGCGGTCCGTGGTTTCAGCAGCAGGAATCAGTTGACAGGTTACATTTAAGATACATGGATACCTTCACGGGCATTTTGTGTTATATTTTTTTTATTATTTAAATGCCTGTGGGCTTAAAACAATATTTGCAATTGGGTTTCATTAGAAATTGTGCACCATTGCCTTCTATAGCCTCTGTGTTGCAATGTCTATTGCTGGCTGCAGAATGAGTTACCTAAGGCCCCTTTCACACATCAGGCTTTCGCCGTCAGGCTAAATCCGGCATCGTGCCGGAGCAACGGATCCGGCATAAATTGTGGAAAACTGATGCGACGGATCCATTTTTTTTGTCGGAACCGTCTAGCGGATCCAGCTAAAAAACAGATCCGTTGCATCCGTTTTTTTTAAATCCGTTTTACGACGGATCCGGTTTTTAAAAACGCCCATGGGAGGCTCACAAATGTGATTGGCTACTGAAAACCTATATATACAGTGTTCCTACAGCCCATCTTTGGCAGGTTGTAGAGCAAGTGGCGAAGATGGAAGGCGTGATGGCAAACATTCTGAAGATTTCTGTGGATTTTACTTTTGAGGCGAATCGTTTCAAAGCGATTGTTCTGGAGAAGGAGGGAGAGAAACAGCAGCGCATTATGCGTCAGCGGCGTTTGTGGATTCACCCAATAACAGCACAGAGAATGACACGTGGGGTGTATTCTACACTATACATGGAGTTATGAGGAAACCCAGAGAAGTTTTTCAGCTTCGTGCGGATGAAAGCGGAGAACTTCGACTTGTTGGTGGAGCGGACTCGACACCTCATTGCAAGAAGTGACATATTGCCGCTTCTCAGTTTCACCGGTGGAGCATCTGATGGTGACTCTTCGGTAAGCCATTTTTATTGTATCTCCTACTGTTAAAGCACACTTATAACTGTACTAGATGGTAGCCCGATTTTAACGCATCGGGTATTCTAGAAAATATATGTAGTTTATTTATGAAGATTTTAGAATAATACATTGAATACACAGGATTCAGCCGGCCGCGACCAATTAGCAAAGCGTGGTTCAAATCCCGTGCCAATTCGCGGCCGGACTGCGCCTGTTGCTGATTGTTCGCGGCCGGCCATGTAGTATATAACAGCCCACGTAGTAAATAGCACAGCCACGTAGTATATTGCACAGCCACGTAGTATATTGCACAGCCCACGTAGTATATTGCACAGCCACGTAGTATATTGCACAGCCACGTAGTATATTGCACAGCCCACGTAGTATATTGCACAGCCACGGAGTATATTGCACAGCCCACGGAGTATATAACACAGCCCACGGAGTATATAACACAGCCCACGGAGTATATAACACAGCCCACGGAGTATATAACACAGCCCACGGAGTATAAAGCACAGCCCACGGAGTATGAAGCACAGCCCACGGAGTGTATAACAGCCCACATAGCATACAACACAGCTCAGGTAGTATATAACAGCCCACACACGCAGTATATAACATAGCCCACGTAGTGTATAACACAGCCCACGCAGTATATTGCACAGCCCACGCAGTATATTGCACAGCCCACGTAATATGCTGTATTGCCCAGCCCACGCAGTATATTGCACAGCCCACGTAGTATATTGCACAGCCCACGTAGTATATTGCACAGCCACGTAGTATATTGCACAGCCACGTAGTATATTGCACAGCCCACGGAGTATATAGCACAGCCCACGGAGTATATAACACAGCCCACGGAGTATAAAGTACAGCCCACGGAGTGTATAACAGCCCACATAGCATACAACACAGCTCAGGTAGTATATAACAGCCCACGCTCGCAGTATATAACATAGCCCACGTAGTGTATAACACAGCCCACGCAGTATATTGCACAGCCCACGCAGTATATTGCACAGCCCACGCAGTATATTGCACAGCCCACGCAGTATATTGCACAGCCCACGTAATATGCTGTATTACCCAGCCCACGCAGTATATTGCACAGCCCATGTAGTATATTGCACAGCCCACGTAGTATATTGCACAGCCCATGTAGTATATTGCACAGCCCACGTAGTATATAGCACAGCCTACGTAGTATATAGCACAACCCACGTAGTATATTGCACAGCCACGTAGTATATTGCACAGCCCACGTAGTATATTGCACAGCCCACGTAGTATATAGCACAACCCACGTAGTATATACCACAGCCACGTAGTATATAGCACAGCCACGCAGTATATTGCACAGCCCACGGAGTATATAGCACAGCCCACGGAGTATATAGCACAGCCCACGGAGTATATAACACAGCCCACGGAGTATAAAGCACAGCCTACGGAGTGTATAACAGCCCACATAGCATACAACACAGCTCAGGTAGTATATAACAGCCCACGCACGCAGTATATAACATAGCCCACGTAGTGTATAACACAGCCCACGTAGTATATTGCACAGCCCACGCAGTATATTGCACAGCCCACGCAGTATATTGCCCAGCCCACGCAGTATATTGCCCAGCCCACGTAGTACATTGCACAGCCCACGCAGTATACAGCAATGTGGGCATCATATCCCTGTTAAAAAAAAAGAATTAAAATAAAAAATAGTTATATACTCACCTTCCGCTGGCCCCGGATCCAGGCGAAGCGGTTACCGACGCTCCTCGGGCGCTCGGGACCCAAGTGTGCATTGCGGTCTCGCGAGATGATGACGTAGCGGTCTCGCGAGACCGCTATGTCATCATCTCGCGAGACCACAATGCATGGAGCGGTCACCGGAGCTTCGCGAGGAGCGGGAAATGCCGGTCCTGGATCCGAGGGGGTCGACGGACGGTGAGTATAAAACGATTTTTTATTTTTTTAATTATTTTTAACATTAGATCTTTTAACTTTTGATGCCGCATAGGCAGCATCAATAGTAAAAAGTTGGTCACACAAGGTTAATAGCAGCGGTAACGGACCGCGTTATGCCGCGGGTAGCACTCCGTTACCGCTGCTATTAACCCTGTGTGAGCGCTGACTGGAGGGGATTATGGAGCAGGCACTGACTGCGGGGAGGAAGGAGAGGCCATTTTGCCGCCGGACTGTGCCTGTCGCCGATTGGTCGTGGCCGTTTTGCAGCGACCAATCAGCGACTTGGATTTCCATGACAGACAGAGGCCGCGAACAATGAATATCCGCGACAGACAGACAGAAGGACAGACAGACGGAAGTGACCCTTAGACAATTATATAGTAGACTAGATGGTGGCCCGATTCTAACGCATCGGTTATTCTAGAATATGTATGTCCACGTAGTATATTGCACAGCCAACGTAGTATATTGCCCAGTGACGTAGTATACAGCACAGAGCCACGTAGTATATTGCCCAGCCACGTAGTATATTGCCCAGCCACGTAGTATATTGCCCAGTGACGTAGTATACAGCACAGAGCCACGTAGTATATTGCTCAGCTATGTAGTATATTGCCCAGCCATGTATGACACAGGTTAAAAAAATAAAAAATGAACATACACTCACCTTCCGCAGGCGCGTTGTAGCTCTGTCGCCTGTGTGGGGTGCAGGCGGCAGCTTCCGGTCCCAGGATGTGATGACGTCGCGGTCACATGACCGTGACGTCACGGCAGGTGCTTGTTGCGCAGGACCTGTGATGACGTCGCGGTCACATGACCGTGTTGCGGTCACATGACCGTGACGTCACGGCAGGTCCTTTCCGCGCAGGCGCGCAGGACTTGTGATGACGCATTCCTTTCATTAACTGCTCAAACAGATCTGAGTAGTGAGGTCTCGGTAGCATAACTTTTCCTTTTTGGCAGCATTGAGTAAACGGATTGTCAGATGGTTTTTCATCAATGAAATTCAGAGAGTCGCATTTAGAGCAAACTGCATTCACAGTAGTGTTCATGAATTGTACTTTCATTGTCTGTTACGTAATGTGCAAGTTGTTGAATAATGTCCTGGTCGTGCCTTAGTTGGTAGAGCATTCGTTTTTCATGAATTTGGCGATCATGTTGTTCCTGTCGTACAACAGTTTGTTGTGGTGTCTCCGGTTGGCGACGTTGTCTGTGAGATTCCACATCCTGGGCTTGTCTGGCGGCAGTTTGTTGTGGTGTCTCCTGTTCCCGATGTTGTCGTTTTCTTGCTGCTGCTGCTGCTTTTCTGTCATCCTCATTGGCGTATTTTCGTTTACGACCCATTCTAAGATAGAAACACAGGGAGATGCCGCCCATACAGGGAGACGCAGGCACACACCCTACACAATGGCGGCACTTGACAGCAGTGGAGGACAATGATGATTCCAGAATTCGCGGCAGACTGTGCCCGTCGCTGATTGGTCGAGGCCTGCTGGCCTCGACCAATCAGCAAGGCGGGATTTCCGAGACAGACAGACAATTAGACTCTTAGACAACACAATGGCGGCACTTGACAGCAGTGGAGGACAATGCCCGTCGCTGATTGGTCGAGGCCTGGCGGCCTCGACCAATCAGACGCGGTATTTCCAGGACAGACAGACAATTAAACCCTTAGACAATTATATATCCCTCCACTGGCTCCCCATTGCCCAGAGACTCCAGTACAAAACCCTAACCATGACATACAAAGCTATCCACAACCTGTCTCCTCCATACATCTGTGACCTCGTCTCCCGGTACTTACCTACACGCAACCTCCGATCCTCACAAGATCTCCTTCTCTACTCCCCTCTTATCTCCTCTTCCCACAATCGCATACAAGATTTCTCTCGCATATCACCCCTACTCTGGAACCCTCTACCACAAAACATCAGACTCTCGCCTACCATCGAAATCTTCAAAAAGAGCCTGAAGACCCACCTCTTCTGACAAGCCTACAACCTGCAGTAACCACCGATCAACCAAACCGCTGCACGACGAGCTCTATCCTCACCTACTGTATTCTCACCCATCCCTTGTAGATTGTGAGCCTTCGCGGGCAGGGTCCTCACTCCTCCTGTACCAGTTATGACTTGTATTGTTTAAGATTATTGTACTTGTTTTTATTATGTATACCCCTCCTCACATGTAAAGCGCCATGGAATAAATGGCGCTATAACAATAAATATTATTATTATTAATAATAATAATAATATAGATTGTTTTTGCTGATATTTTGTAGTAATTATTGCCTTGCTTTTTTCACAGATTCCTTGCAACTGGAGAATCACTTTCGTCACTACATTTTCAGTTCAGACTCGGGATTTCTACGATATCCAGAATAGTGAAACACCTGCCATGCATTGTGGGACTCTTTACATGGCGAATTTATACCACATCCTACAACGGAGAGTTGGCTGGACATTGCCAACAACTTCCAACAAATTTGTCTGTTTCCCAATTGCTTGGGTGCAGTGGACGGGAAACATATTCGTATCGTGAAACCTGCTGCATCTGGCTCTGAATACTTCAACTATAAGAAATATTTCTCCATTGTGCTCATAGCCATCACAGACGCTCAATACAAGTTTATAGCGGTCGATATTGGGGCCTACGGCCGCTCCAATGATTCTCAAGTTTTTATAGTGTCTGCAATGGGGCGTCATCACTATGGAAACAACTTCCAATTTCCACCCCTAAGACCACTGCCTGAAACCTCGGGGCCGCCAATGCCGTTTGTATGTGTTGGAGATGAAGCGTTCCAACTCTCAGAACACCTGCTGAAGCCATACTCCAGTAGTGGATTAACGCAAACTAAAAGAATTTTTAATTACCGACTAACACGAGCACGAAGAATGGTGGAGTGCACTTTTGGGATTCTAACAGCAAAATGGCGAGTTCTGTTGACCGCTATCAACCTGAAGACTGACACTGTGGACGGGGGTTGTGAAAGATTGTGTGTCAAGCAAATAAGGCAGCACACTGCAGCGCTAAAACATGCAAACATGAAACACGAAAATTGAACTGCATTGCTGCACTAGAAATATGAAAAATGAGAGCGTTTAGCGCATAAAAAAGGCCAATTTTATGTGTACCTGGTAGCCACTTTACGGCATCTCTCTTATACCAGGTCCTATGCTTTCCTTCCTCGCTGAGAATAAACGTCTCCATGTGAATGGGTACCTGTGAAAACCTCTTATGAGACTAACATTCTCTCTCTGTGGAGGGGTACTGGACCTGACAAAAAAAAACTTTTAAAAAGTGAAAGATTGTGTGGTCCTGCACAATTTTGTTTATATGCAAGGAACAGATTTGCATTGATGACCACTTTGAAGAAACCACCTTGCTTGATTATCAGAACATTACTTTTAGAAGTTCTGTGTCAGTTTCCAGAATGAGGGACAAATTTGCTGAATACTTTATTTCACCTCAAGGAAGAGTAGACTGGCAGGATGAGATAGTTTGAAAACTTTGTCTTGGGCCTTATTACCCAGAAGTATTGTACCTGGTTGTGATTTACCCAAAGTTTTTTTACATGTTTTAATGTATTGTACCTGTTTGGGTAAATAACAACCAGGTACAATACAACCAAACAAATACAATACATTAAAACATGTAAAAAAAAAACAACTTTGGGTAAATCACAACCAGGTACAATACAACCAGTTTTTTACATGTTTTACCCAATGTATTGTACCTGTTTGGTTGTATTGTACCTTTTTTACCCAAAGTATTGTACCTTCTTTTACCCAAAGTATTAAACCTTATAATTTAATAAATGAAAGACAAAAATTTTAAAACCAGAAAAACTGTTTTATTTACAAATTTACAAAAAGTTTCATAAATTTAAAAAGTGTGGGGTCGAGATAATACTGGAGGGCCTGTCAGATTGGGACACTTCGACAGTGGGAGTGTGGAGAGAGAATTGTGGTGGTGACGGTTGAATAGGTAAAACAGGTGAAGGGGAGGATAAAGACAGAGAACGGGTGGACTTGAAACCGGGAGTAGTGCTGGGAATTGGAAAGGTTTGAGGGGTGGAGTGGAGGGATTGGGAGGCAGAAGAGGTGGTGGGTGGAGAAGAGGGTTGTGTTTGGGGCATGATGGGTGTTGAAGGAGTCTGGTGGTAGTGGGCAGGGAGTAGAGGTTGGGCAGGGAGTGGAGGCGAGGATGATGTGGTTTTGAACTGGTACGGGGCAGGATGCTGGTACGGGGTAGGATGGCTGGTATTGTATAGTAGGGGGGAGGAGGGACAGTGGCTGGAGGTGGGGCAGGTGCAGGAGGAACTACCGTGGCAGGGCTTGGAAAGTAACATGAGCTAGGGCAAACTGGCATGCTTGCATTACATGCATCTGCTGATCAGGAGATAATTTGTCCATGCGCTCGAGTACTGCCTGGAAAAAGGTGTGGTTTGGCGATTTACTTGCATCTGAATGCATCCTATCCAGGCGTGTGTGCAACTCAAGAATACTGTTGCTGAGCAAATTAAATCCTGCAGTGATTTGCTCAGACAACAGTTTGAGACAGATCTGGAAGGATGCATTTAGATGCAAGAACTCGGGCGCATAGCTCTTTTCCTGACCCCTCCTGCCGCCCAGAACCCACAGGTGTTGTAGAGATGGCAGCATCAGAGGGGTGGGGTAAAGGAAAAGCTATATCCTCACCAGCAGCTTCATGTAACGCAGTCGGCCACAATGCTCCAGCGCTGGTGGATGGGACCAAGGGATCAGATGTGAGGAAAGACTGGGAAGGTGCAGAGGGGTCGGGTCTGTCGAGGTGGTCCTCGGTAGTGGACTCCTGAGGGATCGCTCCAGAAGGGTTCAACTCTGCAGGCTCCTGAGTGCTGCAGAGGGTGCTGTGGAAAAACGAAAAAAAAAAAAAATGTAATTAATATATTGTTATTGCTTGGCCCTGGCTGAAACCCAAAAAAGTGTTAGACATGTAAACGTTTTTTATTGAATGGGGTGGGGAATATTTACCTTCTGCTCACCATAGTCGACCGGAGGAACGACAGGACTCTAGCATACTTGTACTTGCTCCTGCGTCCTCCTGATCCACTCAGGGCCTGCATCTCTTTGTTGAACTCCTTCTTGAAGAGATCCCTGATCAACCGCCACCGCTTGATAACTCTTTCGCCTGTAAAGTGAAAGCACAAATTGGTTAGTATACAACACATTACATCCAGCAACATAACTGAACTGTGAATACTTAAAGGGAACCTGTCACCCCGTTTTTTCGGTATGAGATAAAAATACTGTTAAATAGGGCCTGAGCTGTGCATTACAATAGTGTAGTTTGTGGACCCCGATTCCCCACCTATGCTGCAGAAATACGTTACCAAAGTAGTCGTTTTCGCCTGTCAATCAGGCTGGTCAGGTCGGATGGGCGTGGTGTCTTCCCCCAGATCTTGCGTAGTTTTCCGTTGGTGGCGTAGTGGTGTGCGCATGTCCAAGGTCCCGACTCCTGCACAGGGGTGTGAAAATAGCAGCGATGTCCGTTATTCCATTGGTGGTCGGTGGGCGCGGCCATCTTGATTTGGCCGCGCGTGCGCAGAAGCGGCGCTCTGCTGGCCGCGGCGCTCTGCTGGCCGCGGCTTCAGGAAAATGGCCGCGGGCATCCGCGCGTGCGCAGATGGCTATCGCGGCGGCCAAAGAGTGCTCAGGCAATGTTAATCAATGGAAATCCAGAATTGGTGTGCACATGCTGCGGAAGATTCCGCACTGATTTTCAGCGTTCTATTTTCCGCAGCATGTCAAATCTTTTTGCGGATCTGCAGCGTTTCTGCACCCATTAACTTACATTGAGTCAGTCAAATCCGAAGCAAAACCGCAGGTGTAAAAAGGTCTGAGGATTAACTGCGGATTAGCGTGCCAAAAACGCTGCAGAAATGAAGGAGGAAGAGTGTGTGGGTGGAGAATGTGTGGGTGGAGAATGTGTGTGGGCTGAGACTATGGGTAAGCGGAGAATATGTGCGGGTCTGTCTGAGGGTGTTTGTGTGTATCTGTGTGTGTACGGGTGTCTCAGTGTGCGGGTGTCTGCCGTTGTCTCTGTGTATATGTGTGTGTGTGCGCACAGCTGTGTGGGTGTCTGCGTGTCTGTGCGCATGCGCGGCTGTGTGCAAGTGTCTGTGTGTGTAGCCAGACATGGTCTGATGGGACTACTGCTCCCATCCGGCTACGTCTGCTGTCACATATAACATCATCCGGCGACTGTGTTCAAGTGTAAAAAAAAGCAAAAAAAACACACATTTACATAATCACATACAACATTCATTCTCACCAAATTCCCCGATGCCATCTATCTCCTGCAACAAAAATAAATTAAACCACCATATGCTTACCTTTCCGCAGTAGTCCATTTAATATCGAGTGTCCCATGGCGATCTCACATGTATAACCGTCACATCGGGAGTTGTGACCGCTCTACCAGGCCTCCGGTGATACACTGCGGGAGCATACCTCCAGTCACTGCATCACTACGCCGCCGTGAGAGTTCACCGCAGTTCCTGCTGTCACTTGCGGTGCCGTAAGTGAGAGCACGAACTCCAG